>NC_139406.1:82285582-82980999 GCF_905368555.1 Meleagris gallopavo
AATGAACCTTCATTCATCGCCTTTGTTCTCTGTTCCAGTGAATGTCACAGGATCTGGAAATGAGTGGAAACTAGGAATTTAAAGGGAAATTTATTTTCCTGGCAGAAGGGTTTCTGCTGCAATCTCCTCTCTTCTGTTTGTCCTTACTATCTATCAACAGTGCTCTCCTCCCTCATGTCCTGCTGTTCCCTCGCCTCCAGCACTTTCTCTGCCACAGACTCAAACCAAATAGACAAGTCCACTGAATTATTAAGGAAAGTGATTGGATTTGGAAAGACAGGCACTTGTCACTTTGGTGGCATGTGCCAGCCTCATTCCAGGCCTTCTGCATGCTCTGACGATGAGGTGTTTATGGCAGACATCTTCTGATGTTTGCACAGAAGTACTGACTGTGGCACTTGGGCAGTGTGAACATTAAATAAGAGTCATGTACTAGAGAATATTCCCACCTGGAAAGATTCAGAGAAAAGCCTCCTTGTACATGTGAAATTCCTACTGGGTTCACAGCTTGGTGACTGAAGCAAATCACTGTGGGTGAACAAGCAGAGAATTCCCATTGCTCTCCACCTGCCCTCCCACAGCCAAATCCACTAACATGTACCTGGTGATTTACCAGCCTGGGATAGGTGGTAAGATGGAGCCTTTTCTGCATATAGAGGTAACCCTTTCAGTGTCAGCCCTAAGGAGAAACCAATTAAAATGTTAATATGATAGAGCCAACATCTGTTGTTTGAACCATATGTGATGCATTACAATTTCCAGCAAAGACTGTACATGTTGCAGTAAAATTTTAGCATTAATTATTTTCAAAGATCAAGTGGAATAATAATTTGTCCTGCTACCTTTTCATTTCTATGGGCTGCTGACAGGAATCTGCTTGTTCTTAAAGTCTTGTGTGAGAGTCATGAAAAGGAATTGAAGAAGGAGGGAATGGTTTGTGTCCCCAGACTCACATTAATAAAAATTTAAGGAAAAGTCATTGAATCCTTTTTTATTTCCTAACTCCTCCCTGTACTGTCTGTACATATCACAAATTAAGGAAATTTACATGATTGCATTTATGCACACCTCCTGCATAAAAGCAACGGAAGAGAAAAAGTAGTATTCTATTTTATGTTTTCTATGCTGGCTTTCTTCTGAGTCTCTGTATTTCTTGTTTCACCACATGCAAAATGGGATACATGCCTTCTTACTGTAAATTGTTGTGAGGTGTATGGATGAAAAGGGCCATGTATGTACTCCTGATTATGGGCAGTTTATTTGTTCCCCTAATAACCAGACCCCTTGATGAAGAGATTTTTATTAAGATCAACAGGAGAGCAGGAGAAGAAAAGGCATTTAAATTACGGTAGAATTTTTTAAAGTGAAATTAGTTCATGCCCACATAGTATAACATCTAGGAAAATAAACATTATTTCAACAGGTGCATTTTATATATCATGTGCATATGCACTTTCACTGCTTGAAGCCCCTGTAGTTAAATTCACCTGGGCAGCAAATGAGCCTGTAAAGTTAAATTATTAATTTTCAGGCTAGCATTCACATTTAGATGATCAGCGTCATGCCTTAGTAATTTACTCAATGAAGCCGATTCAGCAAAATTGCTCTTTTTATAGCATATGTACTCCATATGTGAATGCTGGATCTACTCTTTCATTCCAACATACTAAGTAAGAACATGTTGTCAAGATGATGTAAATGCACGGCTTACACTAATCAACCATGATGCACCATCTTAGGATTTGACTAGAACCTGAGAATTCTTTCATATGCCATATTTCTGCATATGTTACAGCTCATGTTATAAAGCAACTTTAGCACTCAAGATCAAATATGGTTCAAGGTGGATTACATACGAAGGCTACCATCAAAGCAGAATCTGTATTGTGCTTACAGTGCCTAGGCACATCGGATCTTAAGTATGGAGGAAGCATGAAGAATCACAGAATCACAGATCACAGAATCACAGAATGGCCAGGATTGGAAGGGACCTCAAGGATCATGAATCTCCAACCCCCCTGCCACATGCAGGGCCAACAACCTCCACATTTAATACTAGACCAGGCTGCCCAGGGCCCCATCCAACCTGGCTTTGAACACGTACAGACACGGGGCATCCACAACCTCTCTGGGCAGCCTGTTCCAGCACCTCACCACTCCCATAGTAAAGAACTTCCCCCTGACATCCAACCTAAATCTTCCCTCCCTCCACTTAAAACCATTTCCTCTTGTCCTGCTGTTATCAACCCTTTCAAAGAGTTGATTCCCCTCCTGTTTGTAGGCTCCCTTTAGGTATTGAAAGGCTGCAATTAGGTCACCCCGCAGCCTTCTTTTCTCCAGGCTGAACAAGCCCAGCTCCCTCAGCCTGTCTTCGTAGGGGATTGTGCTCCAGTCCCCTGATCATCTTCGTGGCTCTCCTCTGGACCCTCTCCAACAGCTCCCTGTCTTTCTGGGGACTCCAGACCTGGACACAGGACTCCAGATGGGGCCTCACAAGAGCAGAATAGAGGGGGACAATCACCTCCCTGTCCTTGCTGGCCACCCCTCTTCTGATGGAGCCCAGGTTACCATTTGCTTTCTGAGCTGCAAAGAAGATCCAGGACAGAAAACCATGGGACAAGCACGCAGCACAGCTAGCAGCTTGTATTCAACATATTTTGGGACAAGTCACACATAGAACTCAGAGAATGAAAGGTAGCTGAAATTGAAGTATTTCACGTGTTTCAGCAATTATATAGCTGTATATGTCAAACGTACTCTTTGGTATTTAGCCAATGACTGAGCAAGCCACATTGGCCATAGCTGCAAGACTGCAATCTGGTCTTCAGACCTTCAGATTTTCTTCTGACCTATGTGTGGATGCACAGATAAAGCTAGCCCTCTAGACTCACTTTACACCACAGAGTGTAGAGGAATATATTCAGAACAAGATGCATTCAGCTTATTTCACATACTAACTTACAATGGGATTAAGTACTATCTAAAGTAAGCCCTTTTCTCCACTGATTGTAGCAAAAACAAGTAGATAAAGTTCCATGTGAATTAAACTGGTCAAGTGTATCCATTGGGAGGAATCTCCACAGAGGCCCTTTGGTTCCAGAATGTCTTCGTATGAGTACACTTCCTGTTACACAGAACAAGGGCAGATGGGGCTGTATCACAAACAAAACTTCAGTGGTCTTTATTCAATGCAAAGTGAGAATCAAATTCAGTCCAGTGAGCTGATGAATCTCATGAAACAGAATGTTTGATTTCATTAACGACATTATAAACCATCTTAATTATTAATGACTACATTCAGGACTCGTGAAAAAATTGGAAAAAATCTCAATGTCTAATTTCCTAACTGCTTTTCACTGAAATGGGCATCTCCCATCCGATCCCAGAAGGGAAACAAGATGAACTTTGTATAATCTTCTTTACACGAATTAGTTCATGTGGAAAATAGAACCTCCAGGGACAGCTTGCGTGGAAAGGTTACTACCATTGCTTTGCCCAGCAGGGATGATATCATAGTTTATGTCAGAATTACTAAAATACTAACATGTATTTTCTGAAACGTATGCTTAGGAATGTATGTTCTTTGTGCTTACAGACTTGCTTTCCCACAGAACTTACATGAACTGAACCTTCATAACACTATAGCAGCCTACAGTTTTTCTTTCTTTTACTCAGTTCTTCGTGTTAATATCTGTTACTGTATTTGCTGATATTGCATCTGAAATGTATTAAAGAATTGTTCAGAATTTGGACAGACAAATGCAACGAAACAACTACATTTAAATATTTTCAATCTCAAATGTGTAACAGACTACATACCAGACAGTCCCACATGAGAATTTTTCTCTTTAATATGTTAAGGAACTTCATCATGAAAAATGTGTTGTATCATTTAGATTCATACTTGACTTACTGCACAGAAATACATGTCTATAGGCATTATGCACATTTAACTGATTTGATATATAAGTGAGTGTGGGCATCTTAGGTTTCTTGTGCACTGGATTAACATCCAAAAATGTGAAATAACACAACTAGGAAAAAATTCAGATTGATAAAGTTACATATTTATTCATCTCAAAATTGATCCCTTGGCACTTAACTCTTGAATTTCCTTCCCAAAGAATTCTATATATAGTATTCCTTAATAGATTTATTTTCCAGTGGCATTCTAGTCAGATGTCAGCTAGTCAACTAGTCTGGGGACCAGAGGTGAGAAACCATCACCTGGGACAGGATAAGTGCAGCTGTCGATTTCCAGTCCACGGTTTGGATATGTCCTTCTGTTTCCAAACAGGCTGGGAGGGAGAAAGAGGAAATTTCTATTAAAGTAAATGTGTCTGGGTCAGTTCTTGGGCTGGGTACAGCACTGATAAGAGTTGAGTTTGCTGGTGGCAGTTTCTACTACCTGATCTGGTAACCATCCATAGTTTTAGCATTGAATTGTACTGACCAGGCCGAACCTCTTCTTGCCATAATGTGACAAATTCATATATTACAGATACTTTATAATCTATCATTTTAGACAGCCCAGGCCATTTTCTGTCTGATTGGTTGCTATGTAACACAGTTCTTGCAAAACACATGATGAAAACATTATTATTTATTGCAAAGACAAATTGAAACATGGTAGAGAGAAAATTACCAATACTAATTTCCAGTTAGCTTATGCTTCTTGAAAGATATCTGAAGTTCAAGTGCACCATTGCCTTCAACATAGCAAGATGTTGGCTTCCTGAGAGAAGTGATAAAGCAATCCTAATTACTCCATTCCTTTGCTTTAGAGGTCATAAAAATTTCTCTCAGTTCCCTTAGACTGGAGAATCAAAATTAGATTGGACACTTAAATACCAAAAATTATTCAAAATCCAAAGTTGCCCCCACAAAAAATGGCTTATTTCTGAAGACAATAGCAGCTGGCTCCTGGAAGCCACAGATTTAGACAACAACATGCCAACTATGTAAATTAGGTTATTTTAAATTCAGTAACCATCCTGTGACCTGCTGAAATGTGTTCATGTTAGGATATGAATCTATCCTTGTTAGATGTCTGCTGACTTGGTTGACCATTTTCATATCTTTGTCCTTGCCTGCATTTCTGATGATCGAGCCATTGAATGGTACAACGAAATATGTGCCTCTAAATAAATTCCACATCATGAGGAGGGTACATTGGTGTCCCACAGTTCAGCCATGAAGCTCCCACTGATTTATATCCTTAATTCAAAAGAAATTGGAAGAGTTTGGACTGCAATATTTTTTCACTCTCAGTTTGATTGAATTTTGGAATAAAAGGAGAACTTGAAAAACACTAGTGTTAGCATGTATGGTTTAAAAGATTTGAAAAAAGAAAACCATGAATTATCCTTCTGAAACTGTGATGAAGATCACAGATTGGATTGCAGATCACTATTACATGGCATCTCTAACTAGAGAAAGGATTACCAAATTCAGAAACTAAGAAACCATTTTCACTTCACACACCAAAGCAAATGTAAGTATCTCATTTCATCTATGCTCCTTTGGATATGTGAATTCCCTAAATACCCCCACTTCTTTTTTGCAGCACAGGTCCAGTGCTGAGGATCTCAAATCAAGAATACAGAATTTGACTGGCACTGTCAGGCTGCTGGAAAGGATGAACAGAGGAAAGTTCTGAAGTCAACTCTTGGATAGTGATGAGAAGTTAAATACTTCAAAGCTGACACAGCTGCAGAAAGGATATTTACAAATTAAGGCTAATAAAGGTCAAGGACACCTGCTAGTCAAAAAATGTGTAGTTTTTGTTATAAGCCAAATAAGAGAAATCTAGTGGGGTTTCCCTGCTGTGCTTAAAAAGTCACACGATGTTCTTAATTCTGTTAATTCGTGCAAAATTAACTTAGTTCTGTTCTGCTTCCTGCTGTCCCATGGCAGACCATAAAAACTTTGCCAAGAGTTACTTAAATAACATCCATTTTCATAAGGGTGATAAAAATGTTGTTTGCCCTCTACCTCTGCCAAGGCATTTTAGTTGGATTTGGATAAATGCTTGTTTGCAACATTAGCAATTTCACTGGGGGGAATCCAGTCTGGAAAACAACTAACTGTGTTTTTTCCTCCAAGACTCAAACCACTCCCAGCTCTTTTATGTGGCTTTTCCATTTGCTATTGTCACTTCAGCAACACAACACTCAAAGACTCTTACCTATGTAAATAATAACCATATACAAATAATAAACTATAGCCTAGGCACCAGAATACTTCTCTTAGTTTCACACTGATTTCAATTCAGCAGTGTTTAATTTTCTTTTTTTATGCTATGTCTTAAAAAGATAAAAACAGATGAATCAGTTGCAATGGCATACAAATGATATGAACTTGTGATGCACTCTGTGATAATCACTTATCGTAGAATCACCAAAGTTGGAAAAGACTTACAAGATCATCCAGTCCAACCACCACTTATGTAGATAGTCTCACCTTTGAGTAACTTTCTCAATTTATTTCATTTAGATTCCAAGGTATGAATATACTACACCATATCCAACAGAAAAATGCCATGGTTACTTTTCTAGACTTCCAGTGAGGGAGACCTCAGCTTAATGTTGTCTTCCAGTGTTTTCGCCTTGATTCCTAAGTGCTCCTGAGCCAAATTTATTTTCTCAGTGTTATCAGTCAGTGGCATTCTGTTCAATCAAATCAGTAGAAGTCCTTGAGTTTTGCTTGTAATGCATTGCCTACTTCTTGAATAATTCTTGCAAATCTTCACATGCCTTCTCCAACTTTTCAGCACTAAGCCTTGAATACTAACTTTCAAAATAGAAACAGAAGCACATACACTGCTGCTTTCTGAAAGTCTGGAAAATTTTAGAAGTTATCAGTTGAGTGCAAAAATGACAACAACTAAAAGAACTAGGCATTTTTGGAAACATTGATCTGAACTGAACTGAGTATCTTCCAACATACATCAGTAAGTGTTACTAATAGCTCGTCTAAAGACACTAATTACACCAGTTTCAGTGGAAGAAGAATTATATCCTCAAGACCTGGTCTTAAACTCTTC
This sequence comes from Meleagris gallopavo, assembly GCF_905368555.1. NCBI lineage: Eukaryota > Metazoa > Chordata > Aves > Galliformes > Phasianidae > Meleagris > Meleagris gallopavo. The sequence continues at coordinate 82,292,628 of NC_139406.1, forward strand.
ATTCCAAAAATTGTAATGTCTTAAAAGAGTTGGCACACACTGGAGTTTAAGATAAGGAATAAAAAAGAACTCCTTGGCTTTTCCTGCTTTAGTTTACTTTAACTAGGGACCATAGTGCAAATAAACAAAATGAAATGCAAAAGCAAATATTCTTTCCCCAGTAACTCTAACAGCAGTTGTTGTTCTCAGGGTTTGCAAGGAAAAGGAATATCTGCTATTAGTCCAGCTAACACAGCTTTAAAGACATGGACAGGCTTTTGGACACGTAAGTGATTTGTTCTGTATAAAAGCTGAAACGGCTGAATTAATTCCCTCCTGCTCTCAGTGAAAAGGGGTGTGAATTTTCTATGTTAATAATTTAAAAGTATTAGGAATGTTTCTAAATGCAGAGTGATTTCCATCTGCCAAATGTGGCATCTGAAGTAGAAATTCAGGGGGAATTCTGGAGTGCAGACAGTACCTGCAGGAGGTGAAGGAGGTGCGCAGTCTGCACTTTGGGTCAAGACACTGGGGTTTAAATCAGTGCATTATCGGAATAAAAGGGAGCGATTTGATTTGAGCCAGATGAGGAATGCATTGATCAGACTGAGAGGGAACTGGTTCTACAATAGCAAGCCTATTCTTTAATATATCCATAATGTCTTGAAATTTTTGTTGCAAAGTACTCATTGGAACAGATGAGGCACAAGCCACCATGAGCCCTGTGTTGCCTTCATATAACATCTCTGTGATCCACCTTGACTCCTGGGAGAACCTCCTAACTCCCAGAACTCCTGCAGCATCCTAAATTCTCTGGGAAATGTAAGCAGTGGCAGACACCATTCCTTCTGCAACATACAGCACATCAACTCACAGTCAGTACATCGGCATCCTGAGACAACTCACAGAGTAGTCATGCTGAACAGCTCATACATAACTATTACTGACAACTGACACATTAACAATTACATGTTGTACTGGTCAAGCACAGAATAAAAGTATTTTCTTTCAAGAGTGAGTGGGATTTGAACTTCAGAGTTCAATTTGGAGATGCTCTGACTATTTCCAGCTTTCTAAATCATAAATGAAGATGGCCTTTTAGCTGGTGAACTCATCAGTGAGTGGACCAACTGATTAGCAGGGAGCTGAAGGGTGTCATTTTTCACCAGTTAACAATTCTGCCTGTGAGTGAGTTTTCTAACATCAGGTCTGTGCTCACTACATAGATGCATGCTAAAAGCTGAAGATACAAGGCATTTTTTACCACATGATACATCTGGAAATTCAAGTTAACCTGCATTTGGAGAGTCTGAACTGAAAAATAAACAGAATTTAATCATCTGTGTCTTCATGTAGCCTTGGAAACACTTCTGGCTTGAGTGTAGCTGTTTGTTATTTTGGTGCCTTCTGATATACTACAGTAAGTTACATCTCAGTTACAAGGAAGTTACTCCTCTGTTGTATCAGTCAGGATAATCTTCTCTACTATGCATTTGTTGAATTATTGGTAGTGATGCCAACGCAAGAAATGCCATGTCCTCGGCATTGAACTTAACTAACAGCAGGTGTTTGCAGAGCAACCATCCATCTCACCAGCTCAGCATAATTGCAGGTTTCAGAAGACTTCACAGAGTGCTCTCTGCAAACCATCATTGCAGCCCCTCTCCACATACGTGTTCTGGCACATCTTACCTCTCCTTGTCGTGTAACGCTGCTTCACTAACACAGTTTGTATCGCACTGGAAAAACTTGATTTGGCCATGAAATAGTAATAAAACTCTGTCATGCCTCTTCCAATAACTTTTTAGCAGCTTATTTCATGAAAAAGAAAAGAAGAAAGAGAAATGAAAAGGAAAAAAGGGAAAAGTGAAGGAAAAAATGGAAATGGAAAAGGAAAGACTAGTTCTCAAAGGTTTTCTTAAGAAATAAATAAATAAATAAATGCTTACTTTTTTTTACTATAAAAGCTCATAAGAACCTAATTTGTGTTTTCTAATATGCTGAAGCCTGGTAGAAAGAGTCTTCTTCAGAAATGTTGCTGAGATCTGAAAAGTGAAGAGGGATTTGCTCAGGGAAACAAAAAGAACTGCCTTTAGCAGTGGTTCTCAATTTTCTTTCCTTCTCTGGCCTTGGGATTAAACTTCTTCATATGGAGCCCATGCTGCGTCGCATGGCCTGCAGACCTCACAGAAACGGACACCCGTGCATTAGCACTTCAGCATTTATCACTTACTGAGTGGGCTATAGAGGCTGCCCCAGTTTACTGAGGCCTTATGAAGGGGTCTACAGCACACTTGGTCTCTGCAACAAGACTGTGTTTATATAGTAATTATAGCCATGACAGCTAATTGAGTTTTTCCAATCAATCACACTGGAAGTTTTGTTTGCTTTCCTGTTCTAGGGAGCAGGAAGGTTTTACCCTTTTCTAAACACTGAGGAAGAAATGAAGGCTATTTTTCAGACACAGGCTGAAAATAATCATTTAAGAAGGGTTAAATTAGTGAAATTCTACTTACTTTAAGCAGAAGTCTATGTGTAATGATACTAAATTTTATCCACGCTTCATAGTAGATAATCAAAAGAATTTTATAACAGAAGTCAATTCCCCTTCAGCTATTTTATGGAGAGGGAGAATAGATGTTCTAAAGTCAGTCAGTGGGCTGGAAAAGACTGTCAGGTCTCTGGAGCACTGCTCTCCAATGATCACCAGACTATACAAGCTCCAGTGTCAGACAAGAACTGCACAACTGATCTTTCATCCAGGTTTGTTTGGCAAAACAGGGAGAAGGAGTCTGGTTGCTTCAAGAAATCCAGCCTGCAAGGGCAGGAGCCCCTGAGACAAGGAGCTGTGTGTTACCCTTCCTGTGTGTGCTGGCCAAGTTTGCTAATGACTCCAACATCCATAAGGCTGGGGCATACTCCAAGTCTACATGTGCACAATTTGGTGGGTTTGTCACTATACTGGGTAACTGCTCTATGGAGGAAAGGTAAATGCTTCAGCTCATTGCTTCACACAGTAGAATGGCAATTCCTTTTTCATGAAAGTACTAGCACAGATCACGTCAAGATTTCTGTCATTGCATTTTACACACCTTTTCCATTTATTTGTCACTTCAGTGCCAGATTTTGTTCCTATGTAAACTGTTCCTGTGTACCTTTTTGGCTCACTAAAGAAATAAAAAGACACAGCACATCCCGTTCATGCTGCATGCCACTGTTCAGTGCACAATACCCTGAGTTTGGTAAACATCCATCTGTATCTGTTGATACCATTCCTCTTAACCTCAGGGCAGGGGAAGGAACTAATCACCTGGTTTCCGTCTTTCTCTGTTTGCAGATCCCTGAACAAATATCCATAGGAGAGTGTACCATCTGTAGAGCAAACATCCCCAGTGACAGTGTGGTTGTCTGACCTTTCACAGGCACAGGAAAATAATTTTAAAAAGTTATTTGCCAAGAAATTGTGAACAGTAGCTTGAAGCCATCTGTACGCTATGATCTACTGGAGCTCCTTCCCGCATTATTTTAGGCATTTCCAATTAAATTGTATATAGATCCTCAAGTGGTTTAGCATAAGGAAAGCTACAATCTGCAGTTACTGCATTATAGGCAAAGAACACTTGTATCCCATCACTACTTCAGCGTTCACCTTCTATAACAGAAGGGAGAAAGTTCTTGTCTCAAGGGAAGGCTCCTTGCTGCAGCACATGGTACACAAAGAGAAGCCTGTGGTGGTCTGTGGATTTACAAACAGGCGGAAATCTGACAAACACACAGCCAAACACTGTCAGCTCATGCTCCCAACCTCACACTTTTCACGTTGGGAATTTCATTTAACAGCTCCACTTACCCAGCTTCTGTCTTAAAGAACAAAGAAGCTGGAAGGTCGCAACAACAGTTCTGCTTTCTTCTAGACCCAGAAAGCAACTTTTTTTTCAAGATGTATAAACACAAATCAATGTCCTACTGGTAAACCTAACCACTGACCTGTAATTGTGTTGCAAAATGCCACCGTGGGAAAGTGGAGAAGCCAGCAAATGAGATAATGAATGAGATTGACAGACTGTATGGAGTGGGCTTCTGTTTCCTAAATGGTCCAACAGCAAGTTGCTTCTGACACTGGCTCCATGAAGCTCTGACTGATTCCAGCTTCACCTTTTATTAGCATCACTAAGCATGGTTGCTGGATGTTTCCCATGGAAAATCAGAGGTGAAAAATGGGGTTCGATGCACCACAAAAAAGAAACACTACGTGTTTATTTTGCTCCTGGAAGGAGGCGATGCTTATCAATGGCAAATGGACAGCAGACTGCCAGTGATCTCTTTAGTCCCTGCTGAACTATTAAACTGGGGTAAATTGAGATTTGAATGATAAAAAAACTTATGCTTCTTTTCTTCCTTGAAGACATTTTTACCTACTTCATTTAGGAAATGTTGCTACCAGATACTACCTCTGCTGCTCTGGAAACTGACCAAAGGTTTCCTCATTGGATTTCATCTGAAAAATTGGTATTTAGAAATACATATCTTTATGAAAATTACTGCTTTCTGATGTGTTTAATTTTTTTCTTGTCTTGCAGTGTTTCAAGTCCCAGGATACTGAACATTAAAAATTAAACAAACAAACAAACAAAACCTTCTATAAGGACGACATATTGCTAAAACTTTTGAATTGCTTATGGTTTGGTGATTAAAAACATTTATTCAGTTTTGCATTGATCATGATTCCCCTACTCTTTTTGCTGTAATCTCTGTTTACTGCAAGCTTTTCTCTGCTCATGCCATACATCTATCACCAAGAAGCAAACAGAAAATCTGGAAACACAAAAGGGACCGAAAGAAAATCCAAGAGCTCAGCTATGCTTGGATCCGATTTCTTGCTTCAACCAAATACAAATTACTTGAAACGTGTGTGGAATTTATACTTAATTATTTTTTTTTCAAATCCTCACTGAGCACAGTTATTGGAGTGATCTCCAACAGACTGGCAGCAGCAGTGTTTGATGGCAAAGGAGTTATAAATCAGAAGTAATCAGAGGTTTTAGGCTTGTATCTTCCTTAGGTGAAAGGATGTATTTTTTACTTGAATTAGCTACCACAGCGCTTAGCTCTAATGAAGACAAAGTAGTTGATAGCTTTCACAGAGGTTAGTGGGTCAAAGCAAACCCTGGAGTTGCCTGAGGCTTTAATCAGCTCCGCTGACATCTACCTGAATTAAACTCTTTTCCTGAGGATTTTACCTATCTTTGTATGCCGAGTCCTCTGTCTTGATTTAAAAATGCCCTCTTTCTCTCTAGTGAAAATGAAATCTTAGAGGTAAAAATAACAGCAGGTGCGTTGACATTTCAAGTGGAGGACAGGAAAAGCCAGCTTTTCTGTTTGTTCTACCGAACAGCTGCTCCAGCTGTAGCTGTAGTTGCAGTTCCTGCTGCTGCTTTTTTATTTTCATTCATTTCTATGCTCTACCTGTAGCTTCCGCCTGCATATCAAGTTATACACAATCCATGGGGTTATACTATCAACCCTTCAGACAATTGTTACTACTTGCTAATACGCTGAGCTCCTGACTCCACAGAAAATACAAAGAGTGGCGAAGTGAAACAAAGAGAGCAAATCCTCTGGATAAGATGTAGCCCAATGAGAACTTTGCTGTTCTTCTTACTCAGGATAAGAGGACTTCCCTTTTTGTTTCATCTTTTCCTGTATTATCTGTTTAATTGCAAGCTTACTGTGATTGCAATGTGCTCTTCACTTCATCATTAGGTTCCAATGACAGTACTACTTCAAGGAGGAGTTCTTCAGAATGAGTTTTCTGGAGCCTTCTGTGCTCTGACTTTATTTCAGTAGTGATCAGTGCATGCTAACAGATAAATGTGGCACTACTTAGGGAAAAAAAAGTATAACATACTGATCCTACATAGATTGCTCCAAAAGTAATGCATTCTATTTATTTCCATGGAAACTTCAACAGGTAAAAACAAAATAACACCATTTGGCAGAGCCCATTCTCAACTACAAAACACGAGGTTTCAACACACACACCACCATTAGCTTTGCAATGAAACGAGTGCTTATAGAAATCTGCACAGCCATCCAGAACATGGCTTGTCTTTCACACTGATGTCACCACCACTGCAAGGCACCACCCACCACCTCAGTGTGCTCACATCCACACTTGGGACTCCATAAATGTTCAGCAAGGATTGATCAATGAATGTCAGTGGGTGCCATTTTTCCACATGGAGGAATTCAGTTCTACACCTTTGCTTCATATGCATTTCCACATCAGACACCATTTTGTTAGACTGCCTTTCTGGTGCCATCTGTCACATGGCAATAAAACATAATGGAGTATTGGTGGGAAGGTTCAGCCATACCACCAATATCCACCAGCATAAGTAAATAGCAGGCATTACTTTCAGTACTCATATGTAGTAAGTAGGAATATCTAACATAGGAATTATGACAACAGTTTGCTGGATCATAAGGCGGTCAGTATTAGTTTTCATTAACATTTGAAGATTTCATAAACTTCACTGGTCATTTAGCTTATTGTTCAGATCCTTCAAGAGCTGGGTTATAAGCAGTTCAAAATTGCTTCCTATAATGTCACTGTTGACACTCAAGCCTTCTGTTAGCTGAGAAAACATATGGAAAAAGAAAGGTAATTATTCGTAAGTGGATGACTAAATCTACCTCATAAACACTAATTTTCAGGACTGCTTGTCTGCTATCTTTCTGTTTAAGGTTCAAAGGCTAAATCCATACGTTTTTTTTTTCCCTTTACAAAAACTACGAGCACTCTTCATTTCCTGGAATAACAGAATAAATTTCAGCTCCATCTCACACAGTCTTAGTATTTTAGCTTCCCTGGCTGCAAGCTCTGTTTCTTGAAAAGATATGGTGTTCATTTGGCACTGCTTAATAAGGAGGAAATAATTTCCCTCTTCATTGCCTGTTTTGAATCTCTGAAATTTCAGAAACCATCTGAATCTTTTGTATTCTTTCATAAAATTGTAAAACACAATAATTCCTACCAAATACTCTGATATTCCTTAAAATTCTTGTGGTTGTTTTGTCACGAGTTGTTTACATAATGAAGCAGAGTAAACCTATTTTCTGTGTACTTGCACGGAAAGAATGAGACCTTAATAAATTATTAATAAATACAAAGTAGTCCAAATAAAATAGCAATATTTGAGACCAATATTGTAGACATTTCAGCTCAAAATGTTACACAGATAGGAAAAGCTATAATAAAATATAGAGGCACTATTTGTATTTCACATTGTAATGCCTTTGTGGTGAAGACTTTCTCTACTTGACTGGTAATGCAAACTCTTCTGCAAAAAGAAAACAATAATCATTGCATTAATCCTTGGAAAGAAAACTCTCCATTTGAAGTTCCTTAGCTGCCAGGCATGAGAGAAGTGTTCTAGTGAAGCAAAGCCATTAGGAATGGCTAATTGTCTTTCTGAGCACTCCAAGGACCAGAATTAAGTATTTTCTCTTCCTCTGCTCTGCCATGCTAAGTGTTTGTAGCATATCTGCCACATGTATGTGCCATTCTAATGGACCTCTACTAAGCTGTGAATTTATGTCACTTCTTCATTTCTCAGCAGTCATTATATTCAAAAACATCTGGAAAGTCTCAATGCTGTCCACCTGTGACTCCTGACTGTCTCATTCCTCCTATGTTCAGACAACATGCCAGAGAACTAGATTTCTGTGCACTGAATCCTTGCCATACGGGGTTAATTTGAAAAATGCCTCATAAGTTGATCAAAAGCTGAAAACCATTAAGAGCAATTTGTTCTTTTCAACAGAAATAAGCTTATGAGCATTTTCACTTTGATGGTTTCCATTAACCAAAAAACATGGTCCTGAAGAAAGCCCCCCTACTAACACAGCCCTTTTATATATGGGGCCTCAGACAATAGAGCACGATCTGGTTGATTTCCAACCTCTGTAACGTGAACTGATGGAAAAGAGAGATTGGACCTGATGTATAACATTATTCATAAAAATGAATGCCCCACTGGCAACACAGCGGAAAGGGAAGCTGTGTCTGCATTACCAGTGTGGATGTGGGAATGGGTGAAGACAGACGTGAGCTACCCTGTCCATGCTTCAGGTTGGCCAGATGTAAGCCAGTTCCAGTCTGGCAGCTTTATCGTTAACTTCATGCAGAGTCAGTGTACTGGCTAATATAACCTTCCTCTCAACAAGGTTGTTACCTCACACACAGTTCCCACCGCACTACTTTCGCATTAGAGCTTTTAGTATCTGTAGGTCCAGCACAGGAGTTCAGGTCTGATTTTAGAAATAGCTACAATCTGCAAACAAGAGAATGAAAACTGGGAGATGTGATTTTCTTAGGTCTTTAAGACACGTAAAATTCAAGGAGTAGGAACATACATCTGGTAGAGAAGAGTTCTGACTCTTTTATTGCAAGCATCAAAAACATCATTAAAAAAAATATATACAGCTTCCTCTTTTTTTCCTCATTACTTGGGCTGGAAGCTGCTCCAGAATCTCTCTGCTCAGATTATAAGTTCTATTCCTTTCCTGACTAAATGAACTCATAGGCCATTTATATGCTATTGCTCTCATAGGCCATTTCAATTCTTGTGTTTCTGGATTCAGTTGATTCATCTTTTGTGAATTCCTGCCAATACCTTAGCCATGAACAAGGATTCTTCCTTCCCTACTGCCAATAAAAATAAAGAACTAAAGGATAATCCTACTCTAAAGTGCTAGCAGATTTAGACTAAAGGCAGCCAATGGATACAGAAAAAGGGTATAAAGGGTATAAAGGGTATAAAGGGTATGAAGGGTATAAAGGGTATAAAGAAACCATGGGCAGCATCAGATGGAATGACAGTCATCTCATCTACTCATAAGCCACCTCAGTTTACCTGAGACTGCATTTTTGTAATGTCAAGGTCTAAGCAAGAATTTGAAAGAGCAAAAAAAGAAACATCTGTTTGACTATCTGAAAACAGCCAGGGGCAACAACAACAACAACAACAACAACAACAAAAAAGCAGCCATGAAACAGGTGAACATGTCTGTATCTGTAAATAAAACGATCTGGACTCACTGGTTGAGTGTATACCCAGGGCCAGCTGGTCTGCTGGTCACAAAGGCTGACTTCCTGGGAGTCATAGAATGGTTTGGGTTGGAAGGGATCTTAAGATCATCTAGTTCCAACCCTCTTGCTCTAGGCAGGGACAGCTCCCACTAGAACCAGATTGCTCAAAGCCCCGTCCAGCCTGGCCTTGAACACATCCAGAGAAGAGACATCCACAACCTTGCTGGACAACCTGTTCCAGTGTCTCACCACCCTCACAGTAAAGGATTTCTTCCTACTATCTAGTCTAAATCTACCCTCTTCCAGTTTAAAGCCATTTTCCCTCATCCTGTGGCTACACGCCTGTATAAAATGTTTCTCCCCAGCTTTCCTGTAGGCCCTCTTCAGGTGCTGGAAGGTGGCCATAAGGTCCCCCCAGAGCCTCCCCTCCTCTCCTCTCCCTTTCTCTCCTTGCTGAAGAACTCCATCTCTCTCAGCCTGTCCTTACAGGGCAGGTGCTCCAGCCCTCTGATCATCTTTGTGAACCTGCTCCTTCTTGTGCTGGGGGCCCCAGAACTGGACACAGTACTCCAGGTGGGGTCTCATGAGAACAGAGGGGCAGAGTTACTTCCCTCGAACTGCTGGTCACAATTCTCCTGATGCAGCCCAGGATACTGTAGGGGGGAAGTGAGCAAATGGCTGCGTGATGCTGAGCTGCTGCTGGGTTAAACCACAACTCTGTAATTGCTTAGGATACTATGTGGCCAAATCAGGATGGGAATGGGAGAAAAGGACAGTAGAGTTTTCCAACAGCCAAAGCTACTCTGCAACTTCATCATGCAGTAGATGCCCCTCACAGCTGCCTAGCCCTGCTCTGGAGATCCATTAGGATTCAGGGAGAAAAGTATAATTTATTAAATCAGTAATAAAACTTTTGACTGTGTATGTTTCTTGGGAGGTCAAACTCTAGACAAAGGCCAGGCTCAACTCTACTTAGCTCATGAAGTTTGACATGAGCCAATCCTGCCATGAAATGTCTACAAAACATATTATTTCCTTTATCAGACTCTGAGTTATTTTGTTTCTCATTTACTAGATTTTGTTTTAAAACAAAAGCAATTAATCTAAATGAATGTTATGACTGTACTCTGATCTTCCCCATTATTTCTACGCCCTTTGGAGCAGCTAGTGGTGAAATTTTCTCCTGCTTTATTGATCATAAATAATTTCTACAAGACACCCTTTTGAGTCATCAGCATTTATTAGGCTATCAGAAACATCATTGAAAGCTGGCAGAATACTCATTTACTTGTATATCTTTCTAGTAGCCAAGAGTAAAAGCACACCACTTCCATCAGACATTTAGTCTAAATAAAAGTCATCTTTTTTTAGCCAGCATGAAAGATAACCTGTGCATAGCTACCTTATTTACTTCTGAGAACTGGCAGGCAAAATAGTTCTATCAGCAACTCTTGGCCTTTGGACAGGGTTCCTTGAATATTATAGAATCATAGAATATGACTGAGAAGGCTGCAAAATCTTTCAGTGGTGTCCTACGAAGCATATAAAGTACTCTTTCTTGCATCCATTATGGCAATTCATACCAGTAAGTATAAACTAATTGTTAACATGTGATAAGAACCATAAAGTTGCATTTGTTCTTCTCAGTTTCAGAGGATAAAGACATGCTTCAGCTTCAAACAACCGGGAAGAATAAAGCAGGAGAGTACTGAAATAGAGAAACAAAACAAGATTTTTCACTAGCGCTTTTTATTGTGATTCGACCTTTTGCAAGTATGAATGGGCTTTGAATTCCCATCTCAGTTACACATCTCTCCCTGAAATGATGGGTGAGGGCAAAATAATTGAAAAAATAAGTCTGTAAGAGTTAACAAGAGATTAGTGGTTTCAGATCACTGACTAGAAGACTGTGTATTTACCAAGACTCACCAAATTGGTCTGCTGCGATCCATTGCTCATTTTCCATAATGACAAATTTCATAAATACAACGCTCATTCATGAAACCGCCTAGGCAGTACCTCCCAACGATGCTTTGCTATAGGGATGGTGTTGGGAACCTTCAAAATAGTGCAACAGCTGCAAGCTAGCATAAACCATGTCTGCCCTCTGTTTAGGAGAATGGCAGAACATTTCAAGAAACAAGAGTCTGGTTTGGAGTAGGACCAGGGGTTTTCCTTAAATCTATACTTGCTGAGAAAAGTGCACTCCAAGAGGTCTTCCTAAACTTCAGAGTATGTGGTTATTAGGTCTGTAACTGTCATTAAAAAAAAAAAAAAAAATTGCATTGAAAAAGAACAAAGAAAATGGTGTATGGAGACAAGCTGTGAACTGCTGATACTATACAGATTTTTTCAACTTGTGTTTGCTTCACAAGTTTATGTGATGGAATTCAGTGAATTGTGAACTGCTTTATTATTTTAGGGCAAAACAGAGGCAAGCAATGTAAGACTCTGAATTTGCTGTGCATCCGAATTTACTTGGCTTAAACATCACAGGAATTATAATCCCTGAAATACGAAAATGTTTCTCTTTCCAAGATGCTGCAATACAAATTCAAAGATACCTACAGCATGACAACAAGAGACCTGAGAGTTCTGATTCCCAGTAGCAACCACATCTTCACAATCAGCTGTGAGCTTCTGTTCTGCACTCCCTGCATCTAAGCCCCAACAGTTGAATGTTATGATTGGCTATTGCAACTATTAAAGCAGATGCCATGCCTATAATAAAAGGCATTAAGCTATAATGCTTTGATATGAAATTAGTAGATCATATTTACCTTTATTGTGTCCCAAGAATGCTAAGTACTGGTTAAAAAGTTGATTTTTTTCCCTTCATGATCTCATCCTTTCTTTCATTAAATATTGTGTTCAAGTCCTTTCAAAAACACTGTGCTAAAAACTAAAACAATAATAAAAATAAATAAATAAATGAATAAATAATGAGCAATTGAACACATGTCATAGCAAACACTAACTTTGTATAGGGCTCCACAGCCTGAGGTTCTTCTATATACACTGTAGCACTAATTAAACCCTTATCTAAGTGAAAGATTATGACCAAGTTTTGTTTTTTTTTTGTTTTATAACAGGCTGAGCACAAATACCTTGGTAAAATATAAAATAACCATAGCATACACTGATTGAAGTTGTAAATGTACTAAATAAGGTTCATTTATTCAATAAAAAAGGGGGAAAAAAAATATGCAGGTGTGTTGCATTCCTGGTATGGTTGCAAAAGTAATTAGGGTCAGGCACTGGCAAACTAATGAAATGCAAACATTCGAACTTTCTATATTCTGCTTGCACCTGAAGTTCCACGGGATATTTCTTTGTATTTTCTCTATAGCTTTCTGATCCACAAAATTGACTGTCCAAAGAATCTAATGGGCCCACCAGGAGCTTTGAGCACACTCAAAAATCCATTAGGAAATAAACTAACAAAAGAGTCTGGACAGCACTTGCAATTGAAATCAGATGTGACATCGGCCAACCCAGCCCATGGACTGACAGATGAAGTTGCTAAGCCACCATTCCTCATATTGGAGAAGTTGTGGCTGCCTGGCAAAGGTCCCAGTGATTGGAACAGGGGAAACATAACCCTCATTTTTAAAAAGGGGAAAAATGAATACCTGGGAAATGGCAGGCCAGTCAGTCTCACTTCTTGTCCATAAAGATCATGGAGAAAATCTTCTCATGTTGAGGCATACTGAATACAAAGAAATGACTGGGGACAGTCAACATGGCTTAATGAAGATCAAATAATGCCTAATAATTTTTGTGGCCTTTTACAATAAGGTTACAGTGTTGATGAATAAGGGAAGAGTCACAGTTGTTGTCTACCTGGACTTGTGCAAAGCATTTGGTGCTGCTCTACACAGTATTCTTCTCTCCAAAATGAAAAAACAAATTTGATGAATGGATCTCTTTGTGAATAAGAAATTGGCTGATGGTTGCATTAAAAGCATTGTGGTCAATGGCTCAATGTTCAAGTGAAGACTAGTGACAAGTGATCGCTAATATCAGCTACATGGACATTACACTGCCAGCTACATGGACAGTAGGATTGGGTGCACTCTCAGTAAGTTTGCAGCTGACACTCTGCAAGGACTCTGATAAACAGGTGGGCCCATCTGAACTGCATGAAGATCTACAAGTTCAAGTACAAGGTCCTGGATCAGAGCAGTCCCAAACATGAGTACAGTATGGGCAGTGAGGCTCTAGAGAGCAGGACTGAGAAGAATCTGCGGTTACTGATGGATTAAAAGCTCAACATGAGATGGCAATGTGAGCCTGCAGTCCAGAAAGCCTACCATATCCCGGGCTACAGCAAAAAGCGTGATCAACAGCATGAAGGAGGTGGTTGTTCCCCTCTACTCTGCTCTCTTGAGGCCCCACCTGAACTAATACATTCAGCTCTCGGATCTCCAGCATAAGAAGGACACATGCCTGTTCAAATAGGCCCAGAGAAGGGCCACAAGGGTGTTGGAGCACCTCTCCTATGAAGACAGACAGAGAGTTGGGGTTATTTAGCCTCGAGAAGAGAAGGCTTTGAGGAGAACTTGTATTGGCATTCCAGTGCCTACAATAAAGATAAGGAGAGACTCTTTATCACACAGTATATTGATAGGACAAGGGGGTAATTGTTTTAAGCTAAAGACTAAGTTTAGGTTAGATATTACGAAGAAATTCTTCGCAATGAGACTCATGTAGCAAAGAAAAAGGCTGCCAGGAGAAGTTGTGCATATCCCATCCTTTCAAGTGTTCAAGGTCAGGTTGGATGGTGCTTTGAACAACCTAATCCAGTGGAAGGTATCCCTTCCCATGGCAGAGGGGTTTGTAACTCTACTGTTTTTAATGTTCCTTCTAACCTAAACCTTCCTATGATTCTATAAATCCTTGGTGCTACCTAGATCTCCAAACAATTTATGGAAAATACATCTCTGAACCACTTAAGCAGACATATGGTATTGTGATGGTATGTGTGCATGCTAGTGAGAACAAGCTATGCTATATTGTGCAGTGTAATGGGAACTGATCGTGAAAGAGTGATTTGAACATCAAATACCCAAAAGTCTAGTGGAAAGCAGGAAATAGGGCTTATCTCCAGCATATTCTCACATCTATTTCACAAATGAGCAAGCTTTTCAGCTGAGATCTTCAGATGGAAAGGATAAGTAGACAGTCTACTGCGCTAGCCACTCAGTACTGAATGCTGATTGCTCAAAGGAGCATTCCTCACCAAGACTCATTTCAGCTCTGAGAAGTTGATGAGAATCTTCCTCTTGACTTGAGGGTGCATTGGATAGAGCCCCAATCTTACACACTTTATGTTCCACTGAACTCAGCAGAATGTCTGGATGTGCAAGGATGGGATTGCTGCTGTTACTATTACCTATTGTCATTATTAACCATCAAAATAAATACAAGCCATGAGTTTTCCCATACATAGTAATTAAATATGTTTCTTCTATCCTCTGCCATTTTTTGCATTAGAGGATCTTTATTGTTTTGTTTTATTTCTGATGAATGTGGCAAGTTTAGTAGAGAGTTTGGTAAGTGGGTTTTGTATTGTTTCAGGTTAGCTACAATACACAGAATAGCTTCATCCTGTTTATGTGTTTTTGAATAAAACACTTTAATCATACATGATAACTCATCTTTTCCTGCCACCTAGTGACAAAAACTGCAGCCTAACAAGTTTATGGACATTTTATTCTGGTCTTTTTTTTTTTTTTTTTTTTTGATCATGCAGAGGCAATTAAATACAGCCATCAACTTGTATTTTCTGACCATTCCACAGCACTTTATGTGATCTGAATGTGGAAGACAGCACAGTTTATATTTTGCCCTGCTATATCGTCTTTTTCATAATTTTATCTCTCAGCCTGCACACAATGACAAGATCAGTCTTGCAATGGAGAAAGTATGTCACTAGCACAGAAATCCATGTGTCTTAGTGAAACTTGCATTCTAACCTGGTACATCATCTGTGGAGAATCTTTCTGCCTGTCTACTGAAATTGAAGGCATTTTATTGATGTCAGTACTTATATAGTTAAATGTAAGCATATGTCTTAAATGCTTTGGTCAACCAAATCTTTCATCTCCATTCCAAAATAACGTTGTTATGGGGCTATTATATGAAATGAGAGTTTTTTTCTAATCCCCATCCAACCATCACCTTTTCATAACGTATGAAATAATTTTATGGCTGCTTTTACAAAGACATGAAAGTGGACACCAGAAACCCATTTCTGTTTTTTTTTTTTTTTTAATACCACCTGAGATTCAAAAGTATTTCTATAAGACTTCAATATGCTGCATGATTTTTCCTTAATTAAGAAACCTCATTCAGATCCCATTAAAATTATTATTAAAAAAAAAAATCAACAAGCCTCAATACATATTAGGTTAGACTCAAGATAAACCCATGGAGAAAATGATGGTGACATTCAGCCTCTGTACAGCGTATACATAATTATTGGCAGGACTGGAAAGCAAATTACTTTTGCCTGTTTTTCCAGACAATGTCAAAATCATCAGATAAGGTGAGTGAGACTGACAATATGCATTAACACATCATTGCTAACTTTACATTAAACATTGCAGCCTTATTAACAACAGCTGGCCACCTGGCTGTACTCACTGCAACAATTTTACAGACAAGAATTAACAAAGCAAAGCCATTATTTTGCATAATTTCCAGTGAATGGTGGCATTATTTTCTACTCTCATAAGGGGGTAATGATGCTATATCTCATTTTGTATGTCAGACACAGGCATTATTAATAAAAACGCTGTGCATCTGGGGAATTTTTTGTAGGTGCTTGATTGCAGAAGATTTATGTGTGTGATTTTCTTTGTCTGTGATACCACACTGACCCATAAAAAGTCTCTCTTCGAATAACAGTATATTCCATCATAGAAATTTGACTGTCATTTGACATGTCAAATTTGACTGTGGTTAACAAGATTATCTATGCCAAAACATTGCACATTTAATTTCAAATATAAAAGAAAAAAACTTCATATAAAAATTACATGTTAATAAGAAGCATTTGTGAAAAATGATTATGAAAACTCTATCTGGATTTCTAACTGGAGTCAATGGAAAGTAATAAGAAGATGTATAAAATAATAAAGCATCAGCTGAATTTTATAACCATCTTGCAGAAATAAAGACAAATTCATAACCAGATCTTTTTTTTTTTTATCAAATGAATGATGTGACTTTTCTCTAACTTCTGTTTTCTCCTTCTTCTTCAAGTCTCTTCAGTTACATTACTTTGCATCTGAGTGAAGAATGGAAGAGATCCATATCTCTAAAATAATAATTAAAAAGAAAAGTCAAGGCCAACACTATTTTGTAGTTTCCATTAAGTCAAGCCAGCTGTCCTATTCCCCAGACACTCCAGTGACACAAGTACAGAGGGCTCTCTGAGAGATAATGCAATCACAGAATTGTAGGGGTTGGAGGAGACATCTGCAGTTGATCTAGTCCAGTCACCTTAGTAAAGCAGGTTCCCTAGAATAGGTTGCCCAGGAAAGCATCCATGTGGATTTTGAACATCTACAGAGGAGAAACTCCATACCACATTTTTCCTAGTCTTTCTTTGGTTATTGACATACTTAGTCTCTTACGAAGTTCACCATTGCAATTCTATTTATTGTTTTGTTTCTTCTGTGCCAGATCCCAAACTCCTCTATCTCAGTTACTGCATCCAAGGCTGTCCCCAACCTTCACATTTCCAACCAGTCCTTCCTTGTTTGTAATAATAAAGTCCAGCATCACACCTCTCCACACTGGGTTCTCCAATGCCTGCTTCAGCTCAAAAAACATTTCTGAAATAGAGAACCTCACTCCATCATATTCCATTGGAGATCATTGTAATGTAGTGTCAGTTGACATTCCTGTGCCTTTGAATGCCATGGATCGCACCCTAACAGCGCAAAACAAATTAACAGGAGAACTGCCGGCTTTTTCTTTTCTAACAGTGACGAATGGTCAAGCCATATCTTTGATGGATCGAAATAGAATTAAGCATGCATTCACATCTGTAAAACTTCAGGAACTTCATTTCTATATTTTCACAGTGAATGATTAAGAGGAGTAATAGTGGTGCCTAGCAACAAAAAAATATTCAAGAAATAATAACCTGAAGTCCAAGCATATTAGTCATACCGTAGTGGTTGGATTGTTCTGACTATGCCCAGGCACCTGTCTTCGCATTGCTGTCAGTGCAGAACAAAGCAGTGAAGTCAGTGGAGTCATGGTGCAATCCACCTTATCATAAATTAATTGTCAGTATTTGGAGACCAAGATCACAGACTGAACTCTGACATAGGCAGGCAGGGTAGAAATACTCATGCTGGAGACACCTAAAGATATCTGTAGCTTCTTGCTGACTTGATATTAATTCAAAACTTTTGTGATATAATTTTTTGCTTCTCATTTGGCAAGATACAAGGAAAATTATGTGTAAACATAATCCAAAAGGCCACTTCACTGCAGCTGTTTCTCTTTGTCTGGTTAAAGGGCTAGCTATCCAAGGACCTCACATGAAGATGTTCTGATTGCAGATGCTGATACACTTGGGTGTTTTTCAAGTTCAATTGAAAATATAAGTGCTTATAAGGAAGGGTTTAGAAGAACCCCCAGTTTGTAGAACAGGTATTTAAAATAGCTATGTCTTTTTATGTCACTATTAAAAAAACACACAATTTTATTTAGACTCAAGGTACGTACAACATCCATCGTAGACACAACTTGTGGCATGAATGTCTTTAGTCTTTTTTCTAAATTATACATGACTTAACCAGAATTGATTCCTGGAAAAATTAAGCTATTGTCAAATCAGTGAATAAACCCTATCCAAATTTACTTCTCTAACCACATCTCCAAGCAGCCATTCTGTACACGTATTGACCTGTTTGCAGAAGGTGTGATGAAATATATGTAAGGCTTGGTAATTCTTGCATCAAAACCCTAGAAAGGAAATGCTGTGACAACAGCAATGGAAAATGAATGTGTCAGTTTTAATTACATTGGTATTTATATATTCAGCGTAGATTCTTGTACATTTAGAAATAGATTGAGACAACTGGCTGGTGTAAAACTAGCCATGGAAGAGATGTCATATGGTTATAGCTGTAAGCCTGCACGAAGTATAGACATAGATGGACTTCTAGCTCTGTCTTTTTTATGAGGGCTGCTCAGAAAGTAATGCCCCTTATTTTGTTATGTTGGCCCACATCAGAGGCGGATGTTGGTGGTATGTCAGTAGAGGCTGAACCTTCCCACCAATATTTCATTACTTCTTGTTGCCATGAAACAAATGGCAGGAGGGGAGGGACAGTCTGATAAAATGACATCTGACATAGAAGTGAATATGAAGCAAAGGTGTGACACTGAATTCCTCCATGCAGAAAAAAAAATCAATGCTTGCTCAACATTTATGGAGACCAAAGAGTGCATGTGTGCACAGTGAGGTGGTAGGTGGTGTGCTTCAGGACTGGTGACACTGACAATGGTCTGCCCCTGCTGGTGTAGGTTTTGACAAGCTTGGCATGCAGGCACTTGTTTATTGCTGGTGAAAATACAGAGCTAATGGTGGTGACTGTACTGGAAAACTGCTTTGTAGCTCTATCAAATTGTGT
The DNA here is from genome assembly GCF_905368555.1 of Meleagris gallopavo. Classification (NCBI taxonomy): domain Eukaryota; kingdom Metazoa; phylum Chordata; class Aves; order Galliformes; family Phasianidae; genus Meleagris; species Meleagris gallopavo. The sequence continues at coordinate 82,311,360 of NC_139406.1, forward strand.
CATAGCACTTTTTGTAATTGGAGGATCTTGGTCTCAGGGTCAGTGTGCTATTTTCAGGCAACCTAATCATGTTGTATGCTGTTTTACAAGGTGTTGTAAGCAGGAGCACTTCTCTACTTCTCACATCTATCCCCTTTCTTCCTCCACATACCAGACGAAGGATACTAATTCGCTGTCGTTCCATAATAGCAATAAATCATTACTAACACTCAGTGACCACTGTGCAGACAGGGATACAAAGGAAACTTTTACTTCTTCTCTTATGAACATGTAATCCAATTTACAATCTCACTGCAAGTTATGGGAGTCAAGGATATGTGCCCAGATCCCACACAGAATCTCTGTGCAGCACTGAACTAATTCCAGGGAAATACTTAGGCTTTCATTTACTAAAGGCCATGAGAGTCTGATGGAAGGAATTAGTTACGTGCCAAGTATTATTAATAACATTAACATATTAAATACTATCCACTTACTGCCAAGCAAAATAAATCATCTCAGAATAGTGGGAAAATCTTATTCAATAAAAAAGAACAGAAGACACAGAATTGTTTTTTCTAAGGTCTTAACTAAGGAATATATCATTTAAGATCTCAGACCACATGCAATTTTGGGGGTGTTGTCAGACATTTTCTTCATTTCTCTGTCACCAAGCAGCAGGCTGATCCACAATCATGTTGTCAGTTAGTGGGGACTTCCAGTAGATTTTCTACTCATCTGGGACTAGAGGAACCCTGACATAAAAGCTGGGTCTCCAGTTTTATATATATATAAAAATTAGCTTTCCCTTGGGATACAAGAAAGGCCAGTGCACTCATAGCCCATGCCCTCAGTGAAAAGCCTCCCTTGCAGCAAGACAACCTCAAAGCCAAACATCTCAGGGAAAAGGAAGGAGGGAGATGACTGGCACTGCTGTCTGCACAGGCTGCCAGCATGCCTGACTGTCGGCTTTGTTCCCTGGGAGCCAAAAGTAACTCCAGCTACCTACTTACAGACACTGCCTGCTATTTGCTACTTTTAAGCAAATGTCATAAAAACAACCTAGTTGGGGGAAAAAAAAAAAAAAAAAAAAAAAAAAAAGTTTCTCTCATTGCAACCTTTGTATCCATTACTGTCCTTTCCCAACTACCATGGCTTTGATTTTCCCTGGTTCAGGCAGAAAAGCTGCTGCAAATATCTCTGCTTTGCTTGGGATTGTCGGTACAAATCTATCCTGTCAAGGGTAATTGAGCCCATTATTGGTCATAGGACTAGAAATTTGACTTTGTCCATGTCATTCACTTGAAACCACACGAAATATTACATGTCATATAATTAGGTGAAGTCTCAGACTGTGTAGAAGAACTTTTAAACCATGAAAAGTCAGGTCTTTTTGTGGCCTTGGACCAGCACAGCAGTAAAGAGCCAGCTGTCTTTACTAGCAGAGCAGCTGAAGTACTTTCTGTCATTAAAAGATCAGAGGAAATACACTGCTTTCTGAGTAGCATGGAGAAGCAGATAAATATCATGTTGATTTTCATGTATGTAGGTTCCTCTAAAAGTAACGTCTCCTATTTATTTCCATGGAAATTAGAACCAGTACGAAGTGCAAGATAGCACCATTTGATATAGAAAATTCTCAGCTATAAAACACTATTTTTCAATATAGTCACCACCATTAGCTCTGCATTTTCACCAGCCATGAGCAGGAGCATGCATGCCCCACTCCTAAAAATCTGCATCAGCAGAGGTGCTGAAACGCATCACTCACTGCCTCACTGTGCTCACATCCACTCTTTGATCTCCACAAATGTTCAGCAAGCATCAATGAATGTCAATCAATGAGGAACTTCTTCTTAGAAATTGTGATGGTACCACAGAATGGCTCCAAAATTAATTTCCAGGATTGTGCAATAACCTTCCGTATGTAAAGCTGAATTTAGTAGGAATTCAGTGGAAAAAAAATCTTGCTCTGCTAAAAAAGAAAAATAAAAATTTCATAGTATTTCAATTTTGAATCCTGCATGTCTTTCCTTTTCCTCTACAAGATTGTTACTCTTATCCAAACTTTCATGCAGAACAATGGCCTGTGAAAATGAATGTATAAATGCCACTAATTGCATCAGCTCATGCGCTATCTCTAAATATCATGTGGGGAAGAACATTGAAGGAAAACATGCAGAAATGTTATACACCATGATGACTTCATTCAAAAAATTTCTTGGTGATAAAAGAGGAAGCAAAATGCATAGTACATTCACAAGCAGTATGGCTCTTACAGTTCTTTAGAGCTATTAGCCTAAGATTAGCATCATTTTACAGCCAGCCCCAAATTCAGGCACTTTTATTGATACTATTTTGGCAGAATCTAATGTTAGTAAGAGGTAGAAGTATTTTTAATAGTTGGAAAAAGAATTTCCTGTTCACCTATATTTAGAGCTCTTCCAGAGTGTTTTGTTCTCTTCTATTTAGATACAGCTTTAACAGCTAACCTGTTAATGAATGGCTACAGAGATTTCCTCAGGCAGATCTAGTCCTGATGAAAAACTAAAGTGAATGTTTCTAAGCAGCATTGTTCACTGGTGATATTACATTTGAAATATAAAACTTCTCATAAGATTTATCTGGGAAAGAAATCTGGAACAACCATATTTCAAATTCCAGTGGTTATCCTTACAGACTTCTGTTTGTTAGCCATGATGACAAAATTCATGTTGCTATTTTATATTCCAACCCTTTTTCTTCCTGTGGTTAATTTATTCCAGGTGAAAGTTTTGGAAAAACTCTGTTTGTAGAATCTTCAAATAGCTAGGATCTTGAAGTAGGTTGTATTAAATAGTATTACATACAGTACTCGTCAGAAATTAAAATGGCATGTCTCAGTAATGATAAACAGTGAAGGATGGCAGAGGGAATACCACATCCTCCTGCACTGAGAACCAAGAAGAAATCCTCTTGGGAAGGTGAAAATAGATCTACCAAGGATGAAAGAAAAAAGGACATAGTGTGAGAGGATGCCATTTTCTCAGCCTCAGGCAAAAGACATCACATTTTTACCAGTTAGAGAACAGTGTTGCTGCTGGTTACAAAACGGTTGTGATAGAGTTCAGTTTTGCTAAATTCAAAGGAATTTATATATGAAATCATAAAATTGTAGAATCATTTGAGTTGGAAGGGGCCCTTTGAGGTTATCCCTGCAATGAACAAGGACGCATATCACTAGATAGTTACTCAGAGCCTGATCAAACCTGACCCTGAGTATCTCCAAGGATGGGACATCTACCACCTCTCTGGGCAACCTGTTACAGTGCCTCAGCACTTACAGTAAGTAAAAAACTTCCTCCTCATATCTGATCTAAATCTCTTTTTTTTAGTTTGAAATCATTTCCCCTTGTCCTATTACTGCAGACTCTGCTGAAGAGTCTTACAGCCCTGCTATCTTATAGCCCTCCTTTAGATACTGAGCGGCTGCTATAAGGTCTCCCTGGAACCCTCCCTTCTCCAGGCTGAACAGCCCCAGCTCTCTCAGCCTGTCCTCTCAGGGGAGGTGTTCCATCCCTTGGATCATTTCTGTGGCCCTCTGCAGGATGTGCTCTAACAGGTCTGTGTCTCTCCTGTACTGAGGATTCCACATCTGAATGGAGACAAGATGTTAGGGGAAAAAAATGTTTCAATGGAAGAATAAAACTCAGTGAGGCCGAGGAAATTAAATCATCACACAACGCTGCTCTCTTAACTAACGTGTTAAGTGGTACCAATCATCTGCATCTCTTACAAATTTGAATTATTTCAGGACTAAGCCGCAGAGGAAGTGCTGAATTCTCTTCTGGATGGGCTTTTCTTAGTTGCCTTCTGTTGCAATGAATTTTGTGGGTGGTCTTCTACTCCATATCTCCGACATGTAAAAGGGCTTGCTGGCTCACTGACACTACCGTTTTATGTTTATCCTACATAACTACATGAAGTAGCACTGTGGAGTTGGTCAGACAGTGAACGTTTACTCTTGTCTTGACGAAATTACACAAAGACTTCAAGAATACAAACGAAAAGTTTTAAACATGATTCTCTTCCTATTTATTCAATTGAAGACACATACTCCCAGTCTTACTGTGGTTTCTTTTTGACTACATGCAATTCTTCATGGGATTTTATGTAATAGCATCTTAATTTAATTGCTAGCTTCCTGGACCCTTCTCTAACACTGTTTGTAGAAGCATTCATCATGATCTCGACCATGCAGGCACCAGCTTTCCCATGTTACTGTTGCCCACTATGTTTTTGGTAGTTCAGATTCTGCATAAGAAAACCACAAGCTCTAGTGCTTAATGTGCCAAATTCTAAACCAGTTTATATCAGCACAGCTTCACAAGATCAGGAAAGCAATGCCACTTGATATTAACTGACACCACACCCACAGTCCAGGCGAAAAGTTCACATTTGGTGAATAAATTGAGATGGTGGATATTTGAGTATGTGTATTTAAAACAGAAGATTCCCAATCAATTCACAGACATGGCTTAATAATTTCAGCAGTAATTTTGCATGATTTTAAACTACAAAAACTAGGAAGATGTATGAGGAAGAGGCACTTAAATTGTAGTGTGGATTTTTGAGGCTATTCTCTGTACCTGGGATCTCCTAATTTTTAAATGCACACCAACCTATACCATTCTTAAAGCAGCCAGACTGTTCATCTGTGTGCTACAGAACTATAATCCTCTGAGCAGGGAAACTAGGAACAACTGTGTGGCTACTACAACACTGAGTGTGTTGGTGTGTTTGTAAATCTCCAGTTTCACAAACTAGCCCAGGGTTTTGAATAAGCTCAATTTGTAAAAGTTCACTGACCTGATCACCCAGAGGGGCAAGGTTGTTCAGGGTCTAAGAAAACAGTGTGTTCTTTAGGTCATATTTCTTTGCTAATTTAGGGGAAGACACTCTTCCTGTTCATTTTACAGACCAGCAGTTTCCCAAAAGGTGCTGGGATCTGGCCATTCTGTCACAGCCCTGCATTTCCAGGGGAGTCAGTGAAGAAGGCCTTAACAAGTAATGTGAGATTCAGTCTCATATTTCTTTACTACCACTGCCACAAGGTATTTCAGGAATAACTTTTAAAAGACCTCTGATTTATTCAACTGCTTCTGAAATTTTCTTGTACAGTGAAGAGATTCTGGACAGAACTACCATAGAAATGTACAGTGTTAAAAACTGAGATCTTGCAGCACAAAAATTTCACAGCGATGCTTCAGTGATTGTCCTGGCTTTATCAGAAAGATACAGATAGCATGTCTTAGAAAACAATGAACCAAAGGCAATAAGGTTAATAAGGTTACATCTATGTGTCCTAAGACATCTGCCAAGGAAGAAGTGCTCCCCTCCAGGCTGGGCAATGTAGGTCTTCTAACACCTTCCATAAGGACAAGACCTAAGAAAACCGTCGATCTTGAGATGATGTAAACCTGGAAGAAAAATGATGAAGGTTAAAAGTGCTAAAGATGAGATGACAGAGGATGAAGAAAAGGCAAATGATGTGAGAGTCGAGAGCTCGAAACAGATGGAGAAGGAACTGGAGGGAAACCAGAGAGAGAATAAACCAGCCCAGCAGTGCCCACAGCTCACAGATCTCCAGACCATGCCATATAGAGTAGATGACACCCATACTGTTATACACTGATCCCTTCACAACAGGCTGTTCCAAATGCCTGAAATTATGAGCCCTCTTGAGAGATACACTTCAGTGTAACGACCAGGAAACACATTTGAAAGAGGACAAGAGCATATGAGTGTGGGACCTTCTGGGATAACACTAGGAGATCATGTGAGGTTTCAGGTCTGCTAGAGCAAACCTGAACCATCTTGTCCATATTTCTTGTATGGTGATATCTTTTTAAAATGCTACTCCAAGAAACAAACCTGGATTTTATCCCAGAGGAAACCAGTTGGTTCACTCCAAAAGAGATGTGAGCTAAAACATGTAAATAAGAAGTTGACTAATGAATATCCTGCTGTGTTGGAATAAGTGAAAGCTTTTTTTTTTTTTTTTTTTTTTTTTTCAAATTTTATTTAATTCTTGCTAAACTTGCGTGAAAGCCACACAGAAGAAAAATAAAATCAATACGTAACTGCCTGGACTCAAGCCTAAGCCTCACACAGCTCCGTTTTTGACAAGGAAATGAGATAGGTCAGCCCAGCAGTGGTTTCCCTGAAGATAACAACACTGATGTGGAGACAGCTCCTTTGGCTCTGAGTTGTTTTTGCTCAGGGATTATTCAGAGGCAATATTTGAGTTGGGAGGACATTGCTTTGCTTCATCTCCATGACATCAAGGATCTAACTGTGGTCATTATGATCCCGTGTGCACAGACCATGTCCAATCACAGAATCACAGAATGGCCCGGGTTGGAAGGGACCTCAAGGATCATGAATCTCCAACCCCTCTGCCACATGCAGGGCCAACAACCTCCACATTTAATACTAGACCAGGCTGCCCAGGGCCCCATCCAACCTGGCCTTGAACACGTACAGGCACAGGGCATCCACAACCTTTCTGGGCAGCCTGTTCGAGCACCTCACCACTCTCATAGTAAAGAACTTCCCCCTGATATCTAACCTAAATCTTCTCTCCTTCAACTTAAAACCATTTGAATCAGAGGCCAACAATCCTTTCTCATGTCACATAGCTCCTACAAACACAAGCAGTGTTTGTACATTTTGGACAGAACCATGGTGTTATTTTACCAGCCTGCCTTTAGTTCATTCAGTTTGCCATTATATCTTGGCACACCGTTAGATGATTTGCAGGACCTTTCACGTTGTTTCTTATAAGAGGAGATGGGCTGTGGAGCCCAGCATCTTTTAGGCAGTCTTGCTAGCTGTAGTGAAGGTATTATGTTGTGCTATTCCTGTTCCCAAATATTTTTCAGCTACCTCACGGAAAACTTTTGCAAGGTTTCTTCTCATGGTTATAGTCCTAGTGCTCAGCATTGTTATGCTCTTGGCTTTCGCATAATTTTTTGTTAGTATCTTTTTGTATTTTTTCCTGTCTGCTCATATTCTCATTAATTCATGGAAACAATAGCTTAATCTTTATGCTTAAATTTAATTCAGACTGAAAACCCTACAGACAGCTTGGATTCCTGACTAATGTCACACATACCTTTGTTTTGGATGATGTTTTCCACTGCTGCAACTATCTAATTTCCTAAAAAGTATAATTTTTTCTTACATTTGTCCTGAATTAAGGACAGCTGTTGTACCTGTTAACTTCCAAGTTTTTCTCCAACCAGAATAATATTATACAAGCTTTCTGTCAGTGGATTTTAATACTAATATAATATTTATTTTTAATTCATTCACTGACATTTACTTATTTCCTCTACAATCTACTGGTTTGGAATAACCTCAGTCTTTACTTCATGGTCTGCTACATAGCACTATCACAACTTTTATTTTTACACTATAGCATCCCTATTTTCTAAGGCACTCCCTTTTCTTACCTTATTGTTTTTTCATTCTCTCACAGACCTGTGTATACGCTTACTTACTCTCAGCTAATATCTAGTTCTTTCTGTAAAAATTAAATCCTGTTATCCAAATTCTTCAGTCACACAAACTGCTGGTAACCTTTCTGACCTCTGTCAAAAACTGTTTATTACACCAGTTTGTTATGCAGTCCCTTTGGTGGATACATACCTTGAATTTATTACTTAAAAACCTTCCTCATTCTTCCTGAAAGACAGAGGAAAACTTAGTTTATTTTTTCGTACATACTCTTCTTCCTCAATTGAACACACAAAGCTCCCCCAGGTTGTTTTTGATTCATAAAATGGCTTGCTTTTTCAACTCCCTGTTTTGAGGAAAATATTTTCAGTCAAAATTCATAAAAATAGGAATACTATGTTTAAAATACAGGTCCATTACCTGCACACAGCAATAATAAGATATACCAGAGTACAATAAATCATATGAGTTTTCAAAACCAGCTGTGGATCAAAGAAGGCACAATAATGATATCCATCAGTACATGGATAGTAGCTTATTAATTGCCTGCAGGCATTTCAGTTTCCAATCTCATATGCTCTCACAAGTCATCAATATATTTAGCAGCAGCTGACACCCATGTTAACAAACTTACCTGAAGTCTCTGTCCTACAAAAGGCACACATTCCTTTTGTTAACACTGAAATAATCCTACTGTTGGGAAAGCCAAAGAAAGAAGGTTAGAAAAAGAAAAATACGGGAATGTACAACTTTTCCTTTGGGGAAGTTTTGCACTTATTTAACAGGCTCTGTATCAGACCCTTGTGGAGGAATGCTGACTCAATTTATTCAGTGGGAATTTTGCCACCCCTGATGTTCACATGGACCCAGATCAGAGCCCATGTGAGTCAGTGGCCCAAGGGTATGGTAACCTTCTCTTGCTTACACCAAGTTTTTCTCCTATTTCAGCATAATGCAAGAGATGACTGTGGAGTCTTATCAATGTAAACAAAAAGAGCATCTGCTTTGGATATCCACTTGCATCTCCACATCTTTACTCTATTGCTTGAAGGATTCTTTCCTTGAGCAAACTGTTTTTCAGGCCAGACAATAGGACAGACTTTTTTTTCCTACTTTTTTAATGAGCAGTGAAATCCAAAAGCAGTTTCCTGAACCAAAAATATGTTCTTGATTGTTAGTCTAATTTGATCCATGCTCTGAAATCTTGGACATGTTGCAAAATGTAGAATGCTCCAACACTTTCTTTTGTTTTCAATTACTGTTTGCTAACTGGTACGTTTTATATCAAATGCGAACCAACAAGGAGATGAATGTTTGTGATAGCAAAGCTTGAATGGGCGTTCTTCTTTCACAGTCATCTGTTCTACTAACAGAAAATGATGGTGGGTTAGTGGGAGTAATTCATTTAGAGACATGTGCTGACAAATTCAGATGAATTGCTTTCTTCATCAAGTTCGGTTACATTTCATTCAAGCCCATAAAATATTAGTTACTAATAGGAATTGTAGAATAGCAGTTACTTCTAAAAATCTTCTAAAAATCTTCCAGAGAACTGCTGGAAATTATTAACTATATTAAATAGAAAAGCATTCTTTAAGCTGCTTACAGAGGGTATTGATCTTCTAGGGAAAAAGATTATTTCTTCAGACTCCGGGTTTTAATAAGAATCCAATTTTTCTGTTCTACAATAGCATTCTTTTCCGCTGTTCTGTTTGATGAGCCATCACATTGTAACAGAAAAGGGACATAAACCTCTTCCCATGTGTACATACAATCTAATGCTTCACTGAGAAGGGATTTTTCCTATTTGTTTAATAGGAAATTTATTCAGGTGAAATTATATGTTTGCTTTTTTCTAGGTATTTTTATAGGTCATCCAAAGAAATGCATATTGTAAAATTAAGATGCTGAATTCTGCCTTGAGTTAGTTAGACATAAATCTGGAGGGCTATTTCCTGGAAAACAGACCCAATTGTCAAGTCAAACAAGATAAATGTTTAGAGACTCTGTAAAGTTCATTAGAAAGCCCATGATAACCCCAAGGGAGGTGTGATCTGCTGCTGGAATATTCTAGCTCTAATTTACTACATACGCCTTAAAACCTCTGGTTAGTTTGAGTCTGTTAGTCTTGGTCAGTGTGGACCACTCCCCATACACACACATACTCACTATAATGAAGAAGCAAGTAGCAAGAAAAAATAAAGATTAATAAAAGGTGATGATGATTCTCAGAAGGTGATACGTTTCTGTGTTCCATTACATTCACAAACATTGACTTATACTTTAAACTGGCTGTGTCCAGACTCACACCAACAGTCTTTCCAGTGACTGCAAATAGCTGGGACAGAAATGATGCTGTCTGCCCACTCTAAGCAGAGCTATTTCCTTCTCCTCATATCCATTAAAGTCATTTTACAGATACCAAGCACCTATCATTTCATCATTCAGCAACAAGGACATTGATTTTTACCACTACTAAGTACCTGCCATTTCAGCTTTTGGCAATATAGCTGTTATCATATAGCCTACTTCTTCACTTCTTACCTAACTCTTTGAGAACTTCTTCTGCAAGCCTAACTATCCTAGTTTAATGGGTTGATGGTTGGACTAGATGATCTTAGTGATCTTTTCCAATCTTAATGATTCTATGATTCTATAAGAGCTCACTATATATTTCCATTGAAAAAGAACTGCACTATTCTGTGCTATGCCAGAGATATAATCAATATAAAGAAATAATGTAGAAATCTGTCTTCATACAATCATTTAAAACTCTGTGGCTTTTTTTATGTTTTTGTCTCAGAAGTACCACAACGTTTTTCAATTAGAGTAGGTTCTTATTGTAACTGCTATCAAAGCACTGTTATCATAAAACATCTGTCCTAAATGTAAGAACATCTGTTTCCCAAACTCTTTCCTGGTCCCTCAATGACTCATTTCTTTAATAGATTTTCTTCATAAGGGAAGCCTTTTTTCTTCTTTTTTTTTCTTTTTTCAAGTACTTGGCTCTTAAAATTTTTCCTCTTCATTTCAAATGTTAAGCTAATGCTTCAAAATATTAAGCTGTGCCATTCTGTGCTTTTCTTGTCATTCTTTCCATATTATAATACTTAGCCCTATAACATCACTATTTCAGTTTCTCTTAGGAACAAATGTTTCTACACTGATTCTTAAGTGCTGCCAGAGCAGCAAAGCAAAGAATCCTACATTCCACTCTCCTTGAAACGTTGACTCTGAGATTATCAAAACAGCCTAAGGACCACCAGCACTAGGTACAACTCTGATTCATTAGAACTCCTGTAACTTCTTTTGAGATTTTTATTTCATATAAATCCTGCTGTCACCAAGTATATTAATGCAGACCTTCTAAATAACCCCTCAATTCTGCAATCCAACTGTATGGAGAAGGGCAGAACCTCGTCACCTTATTCTACCAAACTCAAAGGAAGTTGAAGTTTCAGCAAGATAACATGGAGCTGACTTTATATCATCCCCACTGAGACACTGGAGATAGCTTTAAATGACAAATTCTGTCACAAGTCTGTCTTACTTGCAGTTTCACCATCCAGCTCCTCTGTAAGCATTTAACTGCTGTGTTGTCAGAAAGGTTTTTGATGTTTATTTCTTTTTTATTTAACTTGAGCTGTGACTACTTCGATCGTGCCTTCTAATTCTGAATTACTCCGAGCAGCACCTAGCAGGCTGTGCTGCATCCACCTTGGGTCAATTACTGCTTCAAATCTGTATCATGTCTTGCAGCAAGTGGTGCTTCCTCTGTGTCTCCCTTCCAATTACCACTCCAGGCAGAGCTGGTTCAGCTGGTGAGACCTGATGTCTGTACATACCAAGGGCTTTAATCGAGCTTTCAACATCCTTATAAAGTGCCACTCACTCACTTGCCTATTCCTCCGAGCAAGTGAGAAGTGTCAAACCAAATTCATTCTGGACGTAAATTAGCATCACTTTAGGGAGTCATACTCAGTCTCACCAGGTAAGAAATGAACCAGACAGCAAGCAAGCAAGAAGCACATTATGTGCACAGATAGCCCTCAAATTTTCATGAGGGCTTCTGATATGGGCTCCTGTTTCAATTAAGTAAATACTAAAACTTACCCTGAGTCCTCATAATTTCCCAGAAGCTTCTGCACAGAATGGGGAAATAACCAGATGTTGGTATTAATATTCTTTAGTTAAAGGAAACTTTAAAAGACTTTGTGGTTTCTGAAACAGTCACAGTGTGATTCACAAGTGACATGGAGCTTTGAGGAACTTCAGATTGGGTCAGACATCCAATCCCCTAACTGTGTGAATTCAGTGTTTCTACTGGAATAGCTGGGAGTAACAGCACTATCTTCCAAAACAGCATTTGCAAAGCCTGAATGAGTAGCGGGAGTATTACAACTGTGCAAACTGGACTAAAGTGGTTAACTAAGTTTTGGCAGTTTCATAGCTTCACCCTCAAGTATTTTTATGCCCCTACACTTTCACTGCTCTTGTTATTTCGAGAGGTGATCCTTAATACACACTTTGCTGCCAGCTGGTTTTCGCCAAGCAGACGGATCTGTCATTAAACTTCCCATACATTACTGCAGTCAGCATGATTCTTTTTTAGACTGTCAGCTGGTTGTGTTCCTCTAAGGCTGCAAGTTAACATTTCTTTATAAATGGGTGTGGAAAGGTATAGAAACCTCAAGAAATCACAACAATAGTGACCTACAAATATTAATACTGAGATGGCTTTTGGCCATCACTTTTGCTGGCACTTTTCCGAAAAGCTGAAAAAAATGCTTGGTACTCAAAATTGTTGTTATTTCTAGAGATCCCATTACCATTATAAGTTCATGTGCACTGAGATTCCCTTCCACCAAAGAAACAGTTTGCGATTCCTTGCATGAGAAACTGAAGGAGAAAAGAAATTAATCGACAACTGTAGTCAGGCAAAACCAGGAAGGGTCCTTCAAGATAAAATCCAGAAGCTTTATTCAGTCTTGAATAACAAAGAAGGTAAGAAAGATCCCAGTATCAGAGTCTGTTACTGACAGAGTGCACGTTACATCCAACCCATCATCCAGATTCCCTTCGTAGACAATGGAAAAAATCCACACTTCTGGATAGGAGGTCACTTCACCTATGTTTAGACTACAAACATCTCTTTAGGGACAGTTTTTCTCCACTGTCCCTAAGAAAAGCTTAGACATTTAGCCCCAGGCAAACCAAAAACTTCACACTCCATCCCATTCTTCCTTAACAAGTCCTCAGTTTCTAGGCACCAAGGTTTCCAACACTAAAAACATTTCTGTCTTCATACCAGTGAGCATCTTGGCATGCCTCCCACCTGAAATGCTTCTGCATCTACACACACTAGTCACTCTTTTAACCAGTCATGCATCCAGAACTCAATTTAGTAGGTTTTACCACAGCAGGTTTAGGACATCAAATGTCCAAGGCCAGCATAAAAAGATGTGGGCCTAGGGACCCAGCTGGCACCAGTACTTGTATGGATCAATGGTGGAACATAAAATGGGAAAAATCAGGGTTAGGTTACTTGTGCTGCTTAAGGAATTTGAGCCTTTACAAGGCAGTTTCCACATACTACAGTTATTCTCAGTTCCTGAACTTTTTCCACTTCACATGGAATAATAAACTACTAATTGGATGAGAGTGCATGGAAAGCTAGAACAAATCTTTACATCCAAAAATATACGGTTCTTAGCTGAGTTTTGGTGTGTGAAGTAATGAATACCTGACATAGCAGTGGAGGCACAACCAGAAACCAGTGAGGACTTCAGTTACTCCTACACTCTTTCATATGCAGCAGAATAAATATTGCTGAACAAATTAATTCCAGTGACTCTTTAATGCCTGCTGATTCAGCCTTTTATTCATTCCTTGTGCTGAGAATCACATCACTTGAAACACTCTTGAGTTACTCATTTGCTGTTGTGTTTTTAAATGGACACTGAGGATGGAAAAAGAAAGTACAATAAAACTGGAGATCCCTTAAAACAGTCATACAAATGCATGACTTGACATTATAGAATTGCATAGGCCAAGCTTTTCAAAACAAGCATGTAACATAAGGCTTTTAAATTCAGAGACTCAGCTTCTGAGAATCCCAACTAGAACAACTGGGACTATACATTGCCACATCCTTCATTGAAGAGATTCTTACTTGGGTACTCATGTTGGTGTAGTAGAGCCAAATAAATACACAACTGAAGAAACAAATCTTAACCTCATTGTGTGTGCTAAATATGAACATGTCAACTAGCAGTATGCAAAGAATTCTGTGGTTTTAAGCACGTAATGAGAATCATTACAAACAAAGTTCTGCAGTGTCACAGGAAAAGAAAAGAACAGATTGGTTTGACTGCCATTTTTGGATCGTATAGGCTCTTTTCTTGTGCCACAGGAACTTTGGCAGAAGAAATTCTTCCTCCTAATTGAGACTATCAGGGTACCCAGAAATTACCCTATGAAGCCCACTGTAGCTCCTGGATGGATTTGGTCTTGGATTTGGCTGAATCTTATCTCTGTTTTCAGAGACACAATATAGAACAGAGCTGCACTGATGTAGCAAGCCCTGGAAGGAGAGTGAGGGAGTGATCTGAGGGAAGATGGGAAGACTCCCCTCAGTCAGGTCAATCCAAAAGCAAGAACTGCTGCTTACTTGTAAAACTGCTAAGTATTTGCTTTACAGATTTTCTTATAATATGCCACTTATTCTGTTGTTTGTAATCCCTGGTCTGTCATTGAGCCCTTTGATTTTCAAAACAGTCCACTGACAATGGTGAAGAAAGAAGACTTAGTTTCATTTTGTTTGGTTTTATCAACCCAGAGCAGAGCAATAAGTGATATTCTGAGTCAGAACACTTCCCACGGTGCTGTTACTTCTCAGAAAAAGAGACCCCTTTAGCCTGTCCCCAAATGTCACCACGACATTTGGTGCTGTTACTTCTCATAAAAAGAGACCCCTTTAGCCTGTCCCCAAATGTCACCATGAACACCACCCAGAAGCCTTGTGCTGTGTTAAACACGACATGATTGCTGGGTACTATCTGCTCCACAGAGACTTTGATTAATGGAATTATGACACAAGTGCTCTTTTGAATTCAGAATGGTCTTTCTAGAACATTTATGGAAGACTGAAAGAAGGGCTATGTTTAATATGCAATTAGATAGAAGTTTTCACTTCCAGAAAATACTCAGATGATAGCAATATCTAAAACGGTCCTGGGCTGTAACTATTTCTGAGATGCAGGTTTTTTGCTGCCATATTTTACAGTAGCATGGTTAAATGTGTGGATATAGCTCCTAAGGGATCAAATGGCTAATCTATTAAAAAATAACTGAAAATGCTTATTTCTAGCTTTGTAAATTCTCTAATCTCTGTGGATGCACAAAGTAATACATACACTGAGAAGCACTGTTCTTGTGTTGAAGCAGGGTAGATAGACAAGAGGATAATGGTTGGTCAACAGCTAGGTCACAATTTTTTTTAACAAAAAGATTAGTTATATGAACATTTTTTTTAAATATAAATATCTCCCATGTCAAATTTCAGGTATTCCACAATAAAATAAGTATCATTCCGTCAGCAAAGTTATAGTTTGGTTATAGTTTGAATTTTTCCTCTTTTGGGTATGTGAGAAGTTTAAATCTTCTGCAGTTAAAAGGAAAAATAGATAAATTTTCCCATCAGAACTAGAAAAGAAAACTAGCTCAAAAGAGCAAGTCAGTTCAATGGTGCCTCTTGGGAGCTGAGGGGTTACGGTGTGGAGGCTGACCTACTATTTAAGGTGACTGAAGCATTTTTTTAAAAGACACATTAGACTCAAGGTGCTGGAAGCTCAGTGATACTTATGAAAGGCACCAGTTTCCCTTTGGTGGAATCTAGGGTTGGTTTTAATGCTGAAATATCAGCTATTCCTTTCCATCTACATGCTGCGAGCTGCAAGGCTGTGCTCTGCTTTTATCCCATTTATGATCCATAGGGACCCATGAGTTCTCTAGTTACACAGAGATCTTGAACAGGTTACACAGCCTCTTCCCATTCAAACTCCCAGTATGACTGGAGAGATTTCTGCTCCACCTCCCTTTGTGCAGAAGGCAATTTCCTGGCTTAAGAATTTTAACCATTTTGATTTATTAATTCTAACTACAGCAAATCTTGCTCATGATTTGCAAAGTCCAGATGTTGAAACAAACAATATTTTTAATGAATCCCTAAAGTTCCTCCAGTTCCTCCTAGATGCACAAAAATCACTATTTGACAAGCCACTCGTGGATCAGAAATAAAAAATCTGACAGACCCAGAAAGAGCTGTCAAGATAGCTGACAACCCACCCTGCAGTGTGAATATGTGCAAGCAGAAATACTCATATAATACTGGCACTGAGGAAGCTTGCATATAGCCAAGTAAGTTATTTCCCAGCCCAAAATAAGTAACGTTGGTATGCCCAAACACTACTCAGTCATCTCCAGTCATTGTAGGAGCTCTTTTTGTTAATTGTCTTGGGTTTCTTTTGACAGCAGATTGATATGCGTTACAGGAAGTATTGCAGTGATTTCCCTATCAAATAACGTGCACAGAAAAATGTCTGTAGGCTGTGGTGGCAAAGGCTCAGTCTGACAAGGAATTCTAGGACACTAAGCATGTTATGTTTGTCGTCTGGCCAAGTTTTTGTGGAACAGCATTTCACTTTTCCTTGCAATTTTTGTCTGGAGCCCTGCGTGAGCAGCAGTTGTGAGCTAGCTTTGGAGAAAATAGGATGCATTAAAACAGTAGCTGTTGAACAATATGTTTCAACAACTTATTTTTCCTTAACTTATTCCTTTTAATTCTCAGAATAGAAAATTGCACAGCTGCAAATACAAGATCTTAGGTAACATTTTGAAATCAGGATTAACATTTCTTACCCAAGTGTCAAAGTTTCTTGACTTAGTGTTAAAAAGTCACAGGTACCAAAATATCAAGAACAATCCTGTGTAGAGGCAATCTTTCAAGCCCATCTCAATCCCAAAGATAACATCTCTTGACTTAAACACTGAATTAAAGTTTATGCTGCCGTGTGAGTACTTGGAGTAATGTTTGTCACAGAGTCAAATATATATTATGTGTGTATTATATGTGCAGACAATCTAATTTTCTTTCTATGCATCACATCAAAACTGTAAATCGTAAAATCTTGACTGTTGTCACTCCAGCAGAATTATGCTAAACTAAGTAACAAACATCCATAACCACAGAGATGTTGCATGTCAGTGATACTACAATAATCACAATGTAAGAAATGCTGCTTCGAAAGTTATATCCAATAAAACTCACTGATAATAAGAGTGCTTTTACAATAACATCAGAGTCAAAACAAGAACTGGCACATACCTTAGAATCATAGAATCATAGAATCATAAGATGGCTTGGGTTGGAAGATATCTCAAGGATCGTGAAGTTCCAACCCCTGTGCTGCATTCAGGGTTTCCAGTCAGTAGATCATGTACTAGATTGCCCAGGGTTCCATCCAACTTGGCCTTAAAACATCTCCAGGGACAGCGCACCCACAACCTCTCTGGGCAACTTGTTCTAGTACTTCATCACCCTCTCAGTGAATAACATCTTCTTTACATCTTATCTAAATCTTCCTTCCTTTAGTTTAAAAACATTCCTCCTTGTCCTGTCACTATCTACCCTTGTAAAAAGTTGAATTCCCTCATGTTTATAAACTTCCTTTATATATTGGAAGGCCACCTCTACTCCAGACTGGATGAGACCAGCTTCTTCAACCCATATTCACAGGAGAGATGCTCCAGTCCATTGTGTCTGGAGGATGTGGAGCTCCTCTGGAGCCTCTCCAAAAGCTCCACATCTTTCCTGTGTTGGAGGCCCCAGACCTGAATGCAATACTCCAGACAGGGCCTCACAAGGGCAAAGCAGCGGGCAGACACAATCCTTTCCCTCACTGCTGGCCACCCCTCTTCTGATGCAGCCCGGGCTATTGTTCGCTTTCCAGGCTGCAAACACACAC
Source organism: Meleagris gallopavo (assembly GCF_905368555.1). Classification (NCBI taxonomy): domain Eukaryota; kingdom Metazoa; phylum Chordata; class Aves; order Galliformes; family Phasianidae; genus Meleagris; species Meleagris gallopavo. The sequence goes on from NC_139406.1 coordinate 82,328,864, forward strand.
TGCTGACTTATGTTATGTTCTTCATCTGCCAGAACACCTAATTCATTCTCAGCAGGGCTACTTTCAAGGTGTTCTTCTACCAGTCTGTATAGATACATGTCTAGTTTTCTTTTATCTATATGAAACAGCAGTTCAGAGTGGCACAGCATGTGGCTTCTCCAACACAACTTGGCACAGAATTGGTTCACCGGTTTTCCACCTGTCACCAACATAACTCCTTTGCCCTGGTATACAGCAGAGATCACAGGTGATGGTATTCCTTGACACACTTAAACGTGGTGAAAAAGCCAAAAGGAAGAGACAATTGGGCTGCCTTACATTACAAATTCATACTGCACATTTCTCTCAGAAAAAGGTGCTTAGCCAGCAGAAGTACTCTGCATTTCTGACCACTTCTGTCTCTCAGACAGTGTACATTAACTGGATCTAGAATGTTTGCATATCAGCAAAAGTGGTATACTAAGAGAGCTAACACTCTGTTGGTTACATGATAGTCATAGTTCTGGCATGTTTGATGTATCTGAGAAATGAATAAGGACATGGATCTAATTAGGAAGGTAAACACTTCGTTCACCCCTCCTTTCCCTTTCTTCATGCTGCTTTTCAGCTTTTTGTTGCATAATTCCTTCTTTTCCTTGCAGAAGTGATGATCTCCAAGAGCTCTACTGAATGGTGATCCCAAGCATTACCATGAAGCAATATTAGAGGAAACTGAATGGCCTCCGGTCTTCATCTTTCACTTCCCCTCAATGGAGATGTATTCATGCTTCTTGCACCTCCCCCTCACCACCAGATTGTGTCCAGCCCTGGGTGAATTATACACTTCTGGCTCTAAATTTCTGATTGGAGGGATTATTCCAGAGAGGCTGAAGTTTTCCTGTTGCTAGTTAAATTAAATATATCAAATATAGATTTTTAAAACAACAAATATAAACAAACATTATGCATGTACATCTGTGTTTAGAACACATACTGAGGTTTAAGATGGTTTATATTAATGCTCAGAAATCAAAGCACTCCATAGAACAAATACACCAGAGTTGGAGGAGCAGTTATGAGCGCATTAATGTGCTTGAACTTTCTTCTTTGCTAGGGAACTTACAACAGTAATGTGGCTGTGGTTTTCCAGTTGGAAAAAGAATTCTTTTCTGAAGGAGAACCCCTAGTTACAAATCAATGGTAGGAGCAAAAGTCTGAATAAATCCCTATTACAAGCCACTTCGCTTCAAACACAAACTTGAAACGATCATTTTATAGCTGAATAATTTGTCCAAAAAACATTACTTGTGGGCCTTTTTGGTTTTTACTATGTAATATACTATCAATCAGTTCCATATGGTATCACGTACTCTATGATTTAAGGTTGCTAGTATTTACTCTTCCATTTTACTTCCCTGCACATGTACAAAAATATAGCATATATATTTTTCTATCTCCTAAATTCATGTGTGTAATTAGCTTCTACTAGTAAGTACCATTGTGCTCAACACAGAGAAAAAATAGATACTAAGCAATTTTTCCATGGCTCATTTAGAAGTGTAATATAGTAAAACTAAAAATTGCTAAACAGATATCATCCCCTTATGGTTTCAGATAAATCAAGCTATATCATGTGCTATATTACAAATGGAGTAGAGAAAGAAAAGCAGCTTTTAGCTGTAAGTCTTCATCTACAGTCATGCTTATTTGTAAAGCATGGAGGTGTATTTATGAAGAAACCATCCGGGGAGAGGTTGTTCGCAAGAATCCTTCAGAGAGCAAAGCTGGTGTGTCTGTAGCTGTATGAATGTATTGGGTAAACACTTGCAGAAGAAAGCAAACTGGGAAGAGGGGTGAGAGGGAAAACTGAATCACACAGAAGCACAGAATGGCCCGGCATGATCTCAAGCATCATGAATCTCCAAACCGCCACCACAGGGCCAACAACTTTCACGTTTAATAGTAGACCAGGCTGCCCAGAGACTAGATCAGACTTCCTATGGAAGACTGAGGCTTTGCCATCAAATAGAAAAAGAGTGATCTCTCCCAGAGATTTCTCAGAGATGCACTGATGCTTTCAGGGGGCTGTTCATCCCACCCTGATGTTAATGTAACGTTTCACACTTGGTAAAGGAATCATTCCTCTCACCTTACATCCCTAGAAGTATCTATTTGAAGGTTTTACCTACAGAATGACCTAGAATAACCTGGATGGCTCATCTTACAGCTTCTGATGTTAGAGATATTAGGGAATACATCCTCTGTGCCTCAGAGCTAAATAAACAGAAAAATATGACAAGTTCTTTCTTTTTGGGTATAAATTCTGGGAGGATAAATATTTTGATTGAGATGTTAGAAGAGTAGGAGACAAAGTAACCATGCTAATTTCAGGTCTGATGCTGTAACTTCACTTTTCAAACATTGTATCCTTGTAATTGCCTACCTACTGTTTAAAACAGCAGACATTCATCTTTTGGGGGGTTAGCATTTTGGTGCAATCACCCTCCAGTTGTCCCATGCACACACTGTATGTTCCCAGGCTTAACAAGCACTGTTATCTAGAACATCTGCTGAGGTTCGGCCATGTGAACCTCAACTCAGTCACCCTCTTCAATCACTTTCACTGCAGTTTCTTTAACTAAGAACATAAGCCATCTCCTCCTGTGTAAAATCGAGAGACCAGTGAATGAATGTTGCTTCAGTGCTCACTATAGGCTGATTTTCCTAATCTTGGGTGTTTGTTGCAGTGCTTTCTGAATTTTTTCCTATTTATTAACATCAATTTCAGGCCACAGGTGAGATGACTGAACATGGTTTTCCAGCAAGAGTTCATAGTGCCTACACAAGTCACTCAGATACACCATTCTCCAACTGTAAGATTTAAGTAATTTGTCTTAGAATTATGTTTGTGTGTAAGCACATCAAAATGGAACTTAAACAGATCAATACACCTCAATGGTTTAACTGCTTGATCATAATACAAGAGAGGTATTTATGTCCCAGCAAGACAAAACTGCTCTGAGTTTCTGTGAGCATACTGAGGAAGTGTACCTGGAAAGGTGATGGAACAGCTTGTGCTGGATACCATCTCCAGACAACTGGGAGAAAAGGAGGTTATCAGGAGTAGTCAGCATGGGTTCACCAAGGGGAGGTCGTGCTCGACCAACTTGGTGGCCTTCTATGATGCTGTCACATGCTGGGTGGATGGGGGAAGAGCGGTAGATGTAATCTACCTTGATTTTAGAAAGGCATTTTAGAAAAGCATTTGATACTGTCTCCCACGACATCCTTATAACAAAGCTGAGGAAGTGTGGGATAGACGAATGGACAGTGAGGTGGGTTGAGAACTGGCTGACTGGCAGAACGCAGAGGGTCGTCGTTGGTGGTGCAGAGTCTGGCTGGAGACCTGTAACCAGTGGTGTCCCCCAGGGGTCTGTGCTGGGTCCGGTCTTGTTCAACATCTTCATCAATGACCTTGATGAGGGGATAGTGGCCACCCTCAGCAGTTTGCTGATGATACGAAGTTGGGAGGATTGGCTGACACGCCTGAAGGCTGTGCTGCCATTCAGCGAGACCTGGACAGGCTGGAGAGCTGGGCAGTAAGAAACCAGATGAGGTTCAACAAAAGCAAGTGTAGGGTCTTACACCTAGGGAGGAATAATTGCATGCACCAATACAGGCTGGGAGATGAGCTGCTGGAGAGGAGCTCTGCAGAGAGGGACCTGGGCTTCCTGGTGGACGACAGGTTGGCCATGAGCCAGCAGTGTGCCCTCGTGGCCAAAAAGGCCAATGGCATTCTGGGGTGCATTAAGAAGAGCGTGTCCAGCAGGTCGAGGGAGGTGATCCTCCCCCTCTACTCTGCCCTGGTAAGGCCTCATCTGGAGTACTGTGTCCAGTTCTGGGCTCCCCAGTACAAAAAAGACAGGGATCTCTTGGAAAGAGTCCAGCGGAGGGCCACAAAGATGGTGAAGGGCCTGGAGCATCTCCCCTATGAAGAAAGGCTGAGTGAACTGGGTCTGTTTAGCCTTGAGAAAAGACGACTGAGAGGGGACCTGATCCAGGTTTATAAATATCTGAGGTGTGGCGGCCATAGTGGTGAGGCCAGTCTCTTTTCAGTGGTACGTGGAGACAGGACGAGGGGAAACGGACATAAGCTACAGCATAGGAAGTTTTGCACGAATGTGCGTAAGAACTTCTTCACGGTGAGGGTGACGGAGCACTGGAACAGGCTGCCCAGGGAGGTTGTGGAGTCTCCTTCTCTGGAGATATTCAAGTCTCGCCTGGACGCCTACCTGTGCGACCTGGTGTAGGGAACCTGCTTTGGCAGGGGGGTTGGTCTCGATGATCTCTAGAGGTCCCTTCCAACCCCTACAATTCTGTGATTCTGTGATTCTGTGTAGAAGTGGTGCTGAATCGCCGTTAGAGTAGTTGAGTACATTGCATCATTCTTTATGATCAGAGAAAGTGAGGGAAGTTAATGAGCAGCAAGCTTGCCATCATCACTCCCACAAAAACCATTTGGCCACACAGCACAGAGCACCACAGAGCTGAGAGATACTAATCCATGGGAAACAAGAAGATTCTGCTCACCACAAGCAGTAGTGTGATTAGTGGCAATGTCAGAAGAATCTGATGTGGTGGATGAACCCCTTGCCTATGCTCTTCCCTAATCAGATTTCTCAAATGTGACTTAAACAAACCACTGTTCCAGGGTAACCACATAAAGAATGCAAAACACTTAAAACACTATACACACCAGTTTCATTCCTGGGACTGTATGTAAATGCACCCTAACTTTGCTGACCACTTTTCTGTCCACATTCAACCCATTGCCAACTACATGTTCTGTAGCACAAACTATCACAAATTTCCCTTCCCACATTCAGAGCAGACACCAGCTGCTCAGTGCCACCACTTCAACTCTGCCACTGATGACAAAAAAGTTGTTCGGGCAGCAATAAAATAGTAAAGTTGGGAAAAGGAGCTCCCTTCCAAAGGGAATAAAGCATGATCACTCTCTGCTAGCTCCTCTTACCGTGGGCAGTGCTCCTGCCCATAGAAACAGCTGTAGAGCCATTACAATGGACAGGAAGGAGCATCAGGCTGCTGGGGAAAGGTGAGAAATTTTCTAGATGTTGGAAGGAATGAAAAGAGAAAGAAAGTGGATAACCCAGTGTGTGGGAGAAAGAGGAGAGATTTTTCTTTTCCTCTTTGAGGGAAAAGAATTTGGCAATATGTATAACTATGCTATGCCAATGGGTACCAGAGTTACAGAATGTAACTGATCCACTGTTTTTATTAGCATACATGTAGCCAAGTGGTGAAAACACTGCATTTCCCATCTACATTCCATTCGTGATCTAAGCATAAATTGGAATTGAATGACTAGATCACTTTGTAACTCTTTACAGAGCACACCATAGAAACATACTGAGTTTACACACCAATTGTCTGCAAATCCATCCTAGATGTTTACTGGGGATGAACAACCTGTTTGTAGGAGCACCAGATAATCAAGTTCAGTTGCTGCATTGGTGAAACTTGTGCTCTTAAGAGCTCCTACTTTCCCCACCACATTGCATGTACATCACAAACCATACATACAATACACAGAATTTCACCATCAGCAATGGTTGGTGCTGTTAGTGATTGCAGTCAGAGGTGTACTGAGATGCTGACAAGGAAGAAGAAGTAGATTTTTCCCACTTAAAGAGTCTATTTCTGTAAGTGTTCTTCTACATCTCATGTCCCACCATCTGGCTTACAAAGAGCAGATATTCTTGCTGTTTCAGAAATGAAAGCTCCAATAATCAGCAAGCCATTGTATGAATTTGTACTTGATGCATTCTTGCAGCTGAATTTACGAATCTATAATTTCCTCCTTGATGGCTTTCATAAATGATAGTGAGACTGAAATGGTTAGTTTACTTTTTTGTGGAGGTTATTAAAAGTAAATACACTGTTAACTGCATTTGTTTCCAGTGGAAATGTGCTTTGATCTCCAGGTGAGGTAATACATCCCTTCACCTCTTCTGATGTACTCTATCTGTTCTCTTTAGAAGTGACAATTGCAAGGCTATGTGTTATTGAAAGGTTTGCCACATCAGGATTTGAAAAGCAGATCTGTATGCAAATGTTTCTCTTTCTGTGGCTGAAACCACCCAGTCCCTGCAGTCTTTTCTTACACTAAGCATTAGAGATTTTCAAGAAAAAAAACCCAGCAATTTGGACCTCCTCAGTCTAGTTACCCATTATCTAACCTTCTCTTCAAAATCAGACTAAATAAGATTCCTGACTCCAAACCGAGCTCCAAGGAGATTGAAGTACTGACACAGGATTCTAGGGACTCTACTTCAAAGAGACAGTGTAATGTATCCTTAAAAATGTTGGGCATTGGTAAGCTAAACTTCATTAAAGATGAAATAATTCTCCCTAAAGATAACCAATGTTCAATGTCGGGAACAGGATTGATTAGATGCCTAGAATATAGCCGCTCTGTACATTTATCTGTTCACAGGCCATTACTTCATGGGCATCATATTGCCCTCATCCAATATGTTTTGTTGAGCCTCCTGTAAATACTACCATACCAGTCGTGAGACTGTGGCTTTTGAATCTTCTTTAAGTCTACATAACATTAAAACAAATAAATAAGTAATTAACAACAAAGGTCTTCAGAATAAAGGCAACACAAAACCTTAGGAAAAAAGAATGTGATATGTTATGTCAGTCCTTCACCAAGGCAGCAGTTTTTCCCCATTCCCTAAATGTGTCCCAAGATCAAATGCACAGAATTGTAAGCATGCAGATCAGCAGGCCAGGGGAAGAAGGGCTATAACTCATGAAAGGCTTCTGCGTCCCATGACTGTTTCACATGAGCTAGATGGAGTAAGCAGGGACATCCTCCATAAACATTGAGTTTAACACCTTTCAGAAAATGCATCCCATTCACTGACATGCTTGTTTAGCAGTAGTCCTTTCTACAAGTTAACAGGCTTATAGCAACCTTAAATTTATCTCGCTGCATAAACGATGGTTTCAAGCCTCAGTTCAGATGCTAATTGGGGAATATTATATGATGATCATCCAAATCCTGTGACACTGACACTCAGTACAAGCCAGGTGACATATTGTATGTGCACAGCAAGAAAAGTCACTTTCCCAAAAATATTAGAGTAAAATTTTGTTCAGAGAGTTTAGAATAATTATGTTTTATAGTGCTGCTTCTCTGCGTGTCTCTGGCTGGCAACACACGATATGAATTAAACATTAGATGTATTATGCTAGTGCTGCTAGATGTTTTACTAGCCATGGCTCCAATCCTTTGAAAAAACTGTCATGAAACTCTGTCATGATTGACTTTCTTGTTCAAACAGTGATGACTACGTGGTTATCCCCCATACCTTGGATCAGGAGTCTGAGTCTTTCAATCACCCAGAAGGGCTAAAAATGTTAAGTCAAGAAGTGTAAGTTTTTCTACACAAAGGGAACAATGGTGACTTTCCACAAAAAAAAATCTTGACAGCAGACAGATTGGAAGATATGGTGAGGGCACTGCAAGTCAGGATGATCAGCTCTGCCTCTGGTTTTAACTCTGTTCCATCCCTTTGTTTATCTGAATCTGTTCACTGCTTTAAATTTAAATTTAAGTTATTTGATATATTCCCCATTTACTTCCCTTTTTATACAGCACCTTGTACATGGTGGGGAGGAGAGTCCATTTCCTCTGTCTTAAATGACTACAGTATTATTAAGAGGTAGAGATATTTTCTTTAATGCTAACAGAACAACAAGAAAGGAGAATTCATTTCTAAACAGTCCATGCACATTATCTGTCCAGTAGGAAGAAAATAGATGCCTCATCTGGTGAAAACCTTCATGATGGCACCCCAATTGAGCTACATGAATTTACTGACCTAGTCTGTGAAGTGTAACAGATCCTACAAAAGAGACATAAAGCTAGATCTGGAATGCACTTAACCAGCAGTGCAGAAAAGACCTCAGCAGAACTGAAATGCAACATGTTCTCCAGAAAACTAGCCCAACAACATTGATTAATTACACTTAGCCATTTTTAAAAGAGATCCTCAGAAAATTAGATCATCTCCAAGTGGAGAGAAAGCAATGAGCAAGGAATAAGACAGCCAAGACAGTAGTGAGTTAGCTTCTAAAAACTGTTGGGATTCAAAAGAATTAAACATTAATTCTAGTTATTTAAATCATTATTTTAACTGTATCTCTCTATTGGCCTGATCCAAAGCAATTTAAGTCATAATCTGGAAACAAAGGCCTGTAGTTCCACTCAGAAACCAGTAGGTCTTTGTGTAGTGTAATCTACTGTGTATGTGCCCCATAAACTATATATGCATAGTTTTCTTATTAATAATGATGTGAAACATTACCAAGGCTGAATCTCAAGTGAGAGAAAAAAAGTTGCTTAAAGTCATTCAATTGTTATAACAAGGCACAACAGAGAAATCCTTGAATCAATAAAAATTTAGGCTGAATCTCAGGAAAAAAAAAATCATCATATAGTGATGTGTATTAAACTGTTAAATAGCCTTTTTAGACCAGTAAGAAATTTTTCCCTAAGCATTTAGCATGAGATTGGACAGAAACTTGCCAATACAACCAACACACTGCAGGGTGATTCTCTTCAATGGAGCACATAGCCTGAAGAGGCTTTTTACATCAAACTTCAATGAGGTGGATATAGACAGCCCAATTTCTACATGGTACCTTGAAAGAAATGCAAACTCGCTCTAAGGACTTGCAGCAACTCTGAAGACCTAAGAACCTGTGCCTGTTTGCACACTGATTTACAGCCCAAAGATGATACTTCACTGCTCAGTCAAGCTGCTGTGCCTTTGGTACCATGCAGTATAGTGAGCTCTGAGAAGCTCTTACTTACATAATTTTGATAGCTCGTTATCTTAGATGACATGTTAGGACAATAAAGCTTCACAACTCTTTCCAGTCCTGCCAGTACACCTCAAGTAAACTTCAGCATCTAAGCACATGCTGTTTCCTAGTTAGTCTTGTCTAACAAAAAAAAAAAAAAAAAAAAAAAAAGGCGTTTTTCCACCAAAAGATTCCACCAAAAAATTCTCAACAATGTCCTTACTGATCTTTTCTGGAAGTGCAAAAATATGGAGAAATTTTTTGCATTTGTCTTTTTGTTGGTGGGTTGTTTGTTTGTTTTTTTTTTTTTCTGGAGGAAAAACAGTTTCAAAATACAAAGCAGATGACAAACTTCAAACACAAAAGGCAAGTTTGTGAGAAAAGGAAAAATCATTAGTACCAATCAGTAGTGTGGGTAGTAGTTTGTGTGACGCACAGATAGAGATGACCACGTAAGACACAACACAAGTAACCCAAGGGGGGTCTTTTGAGGCCAAATGTATGCTCGTTTGTGTAATCATGTAATGAATATTAGGTACATAAATGCTGTTCTTTTGCCTGCTGTCCTTCCACAGTTAAAAGAAAGAGATGCCTTCAGGTGGAAAATCACGCAACATGGATCATTGAAATCTATTACTGTTCCCTATCCTTTGACTTTAAGCTTGAATTAGGTAGCTAGTTGGGGCGTTACAACAGAATATTGAAGTTAGGTGGTCAAAAGCAGGTCTGGGTGTTTAGGCATCTAAGCAAATGTGTTAAAGTGAAAGAACTACCCTCACACCAACATCAGGTCCTGGATATCACTTTATCAAAGGAAAGAAATAGTCATGACAACTACTTTCAGAACCTGCCATCCCCGGACTCCCCGGAAATAATTACCTATGAGGGACACAATGTAGGAACTGCAGCTACAGGACATGCAAGCTCTTTGGGCTTCGATTTGAGCCCATGGAGATGATATATTTGCTGATGAAAACCAGAGGTTTTAGAGGTCTTCAGAGCAGTAGAGTCCAATCTGTTTTTTTCACATCTTCTCTCCAAAGTGTAACAATTATTACTTCCTCCTTTTTCCCATTTACAGCTCACACTGAGCCCTGTTTACTTTTGTGTGGGCAGTTTTGCTAAACAATTGCGCTGATTTCCAGCTCACGTTCTGCATTGCATGAGCAGAGTCTACTCTAAACAAGTAGCTTATTCTAATCATAGGGATACCTTTTAAACTGCTCCCTAAACTTGGGAATAGCAGCAGCACATAATAAAGTCACGCAGAGAATGGAAAGGGTACTCAGTTGTATAATACTAGCAATCTAAAGTTTCTTTTCAGAGGCACATTCATTCACATTAATTGAACACAGAATAATAGTCTAGAAGTTTAAGCATTAGTTTGAAATTTGGGAAACTGAAAGGATATCTGCAAATATGATGCCTAAACACAATAAATTCATCTCATCTGTAATCAAATGTAAAGCAATACAGTAGCAGCAAGAACAGTAGTGGTTTTCAGGGGCTAGTCTGAATTTTTAGGAGAACCAAGCTTTGGTCCTTTGCTTCTATCAGTGTAGAATGAAAATAACAGCTGTTCCCTCCTGTCAGACAGATGTTGAAACGATGAAATTATTAATGATTTGAAGTGCTTAGATTTTATAGGTACTCTGATAGACATGTGTCCAACCTACCCTTCCTTGCCATATAGTTTGCTGTACCAGTCAATCAGGTTCCTTCCTGTACCTTAGTGGTAGTGGTAGTGATGGAAATAGCAATTTACTGCTGTTTCCAAAACTGTCCTCATAACCAAAAGGATGAAGAACTTAAGCCACTGTACTGGACTTTTGTTGCAAGGTCTTGGTAGCAAAGGGCTGCGGGGTTGTCCTCTATGAGCAGAGTCCAGCACTGCCCAACATCAGATCAGATCCACCTCCAGCTGCTCTAACAGGGACCTGCTTCCAGGCAGAGCTGAGCTATGAGCAACACCGGTTCTGTCTCTGGAAGAATAGATTTTAAAAAGAGAAAAAACTGCTGCACAACAGCAACCAGGAGAGAGGAATGAGAAACTGTGTCTCTTTTGCCCAGAATGCTAATTGGTGAGTGATCACCTGCCCTTATCTCAACCCACAAGCCTTTTTTCATCATGCTTTTGTCCCCATTTTGCTGAGAAGGTGGAGTGAGAGAGTGCCATGGCAGTGCTGAGCAGTCTACTGGTGTTCAACCACCAAAGCTATACATTTAATGGTATAAATTTCAGATCTACAGATCAATGCATAGTTGTCAATTTTTTTTCTCATGGTCTTCTAGGAAAAGAAGCATAGCTATTACCTTCATCTCACAAATTGGGAGCCAAAGTCTAGAGATATTACTTCTCAAATATATATTCCTGTTTAAAATATCTGATAAAGAATTCCAGACACAGATTAGAACCCATGAATAACAAATCTTGTGAGCTCTCCTATTCATCTAATTATCTCCCATCTAATTATACTGCTGTATAATTAGATAAAACATGATGCTGTCATTGAGGAAATAGAGCATAGCAATAATACCAAGAAAGAGTATCAGAAACAATAACAATTATAGATATACTTTTCCATGCCTGGAAATTAACTGCAACTTTGCAATAATATTCAAATTTAGGGAAAACAAGGGGACCCTTAGCAGTGTCACTCTGGTATCATGAATTCCAAATATTAGAAAAGCAGTGTTACTGTCCAGAGGTGTCTGACATACAAAAAAACGTTCCTCAAAGTTTTTTGTTTTTTTTTTCTTTTGGATGATCTTCTGGTTCTGCCCACGCATTGTACTCTTAGTCTTGCTGTGCAGTGAACTAAGAGGCCACAAAGTCTTCATAATACAGGGTGAAATGCTGAATCTGAAATTCTTTTCCAGTTGTGGGGAAATGAAAAGAACTTTGCCTTATTGGTGTTGTGGACTTGTACTTAGAATAAATTTAGTTATTCTTGGTATGGCACATTTCCTTTTGTTTATCCCTCCCAACCATTTTAAAATAGCTTTCTAAGTCTCATAGAATCTCTCAATACGTGCTATTTAAAAACAGATTCTTCCTTTACACAGGCTTAAGAGCTACTTCTTGATGACACATCATTGTCCTGGGTTTCTTTGTAAATGCACCCATCTTCACAAAGGCAGTAATTCTGCTCCAGTGCTGTTTATAACGGGGTGTTCATTGCTAAACTAGGACAAAGACCTATTTTCTGGATCAGCTCTACGAGCTCTTCTCTCATGCCATGAACACAATCATTTACTTAGCTCTGAGGACTTGAATCCCAAATATTTTTAACAAGAAACATATTCCCAGAAACATGGCTTTTATTGTTTGTCCATCATGAAACACATCTACTATATTGCTCTGTTATGTCCTTCGTAAAGACATCCAAGTTCCTCAGATGGTGTCCAGCACAAGTTCCACATGGTGTCCAGCACAAGTTCCAGCCCAGATTCCAAAAGAAGTAGATACATATCTGTGCCATCTACTGTACCTGTGAAAGATTGAGGCAACTTCTTACAGAGTCTGAAGCAAAATATTAATCTGTTCTTTCTGATATGAAACTGACCAAGGCCTTCATTTACCCTCTTAACTTTACTCTCTTGAGCCACTGGGACAAATGCACACATAGCAAATGCTTTGGAAGATCACTTCAGGTCCTTAAAGGATAGTATGAGTACTGCCAAACAGACAAAAAACATTTCAGTAGATTGAGACCAGAAGATTAAGATGAATCTGGTTTAAATACTCCAGCATATGAATGTGTACTTGCTAACCTAAGCAAGAACCTAATTGAATTAGACATTTTCAAATAAATCTTGGGCTTGATGAAGTTGATGCTAGACTACTCGGTGAGCAAGCAGACTTTGATTAGCTCAGACCAGACCATGACCATGACCATCTTAGATTCATATCTGCTTTAAAAGGAAGAAATAATTTTAAAAAGCCTCTTTTCTGTGTCCACTGTAGCTATGGGAAGGAGTACCACATTTTAAATACTGAAAGAAAATATAGGTTAGAAGTCACAAAATATTTCTGTATCTGGAGCCCTGGGATAATTTAAACAGCTGACCACACAATCCAGGGAAAGTCACGATGTTACTGGATCTCAGCAAAACAAAACAAAACAAAACAAAACAAAACAAAACAAAGGAAGAAATCAAACTGTAGAAGACACTGATCACACTCTGGAATAATCTCTTGCAATATTTAATTTAATTCCAACTTTAGGATACCTTAAACACAGAATCCCATTTCTGGTCCTTAATAAACAGTCACGCCAGTGTAATAAACACCTCAGCATTTTCAGTAGTCACCCACACCTCCGCATACAGAAGTTGCTGCTGCACAGGCCACTGGGAAAATGGCAAGTAAATACTATAAACAAACTCAATTTAATTTTATAATTCCCAAGTGATGTGTATATTCGGGGTCCAAGTGCATTCCCCTTCCAGGTGCATTCTGTCTCCGGAATCCAACTGAGTCTTTGAACCAAGTGGAGACCTTACCTTTTCCTTGTTTTTTCTTTCCTCTGTTGCTGTCTGTTAAGTATTAGCCCATGACCTTTCACTGATTGGCTTCAATTAAGGCCATAGATTTCCTCTTCCTGAACCAAAGTCAGGTTACAGTGCAAGAATAATAAAGGCAAAATGACTATGTTGCAGTTCTCCATCTAGTCCTCAGCACTTGGAGTTAAATCTTATTTGGGACTTCCACTTCTCCAGGGCCTCAGAATACAAACTTGCTAGTAGCTTTTAGAAATCTCCAGTATTTCTCTGCACAAACATTTCTCATAGTTTGAGCAAGATTGTCCACCTTATGGATTCCTTGTCTAATAAGGAGTTTTAAAGTTTATGGCCTTTACGTACCTAGTATCATTGGAGATTCACTGGATTTCTTGGCAATGCCAAGAAAATCCAGGTGGGATCAGAGGTCTGGACCAGCTGTTGGAAGAAAAATAATCAAACTGTTCTTCGTTTAGAAAATGCTCCTTTGCTAATAATTATTCTTTTCCACTAAATCCCACAATTTTCATCAATTTACTACATAAACATATTTCCCTCAGGGAAAGTTCTCCTTACTTGGAAGAATATATCTTATTCCAGAATCTAGTTTATTCTCTTGTCACTGATATCACCTTTTCAAAAGAGTTTTTATTGTTCTTTCTTTTCTATTTTTATTGTAGTCCCATTCTTCCTGACAGCATATATCTTCTGATAATCATAGTATTCAGCCTAAATAAGAACAAATATTTGGACTATAGCAATATATGTAGAGAAAATGCTCATCCACTGAAACGTATGTCAAGATTAGAATTTCATGAGTATTTTTGCCATGTAGATGTCAAAACCAAATCCTGTTTTTTTATATATATAGTACTATATATATAAATAAATATATACTGAAGTTCAAGTATTATGCATCAAGTACTCTTTGGAAATGTAAGATAGAAACCTAAATGCCTTTTATAAAGGTTTCCTTCACCAATTCAGAAAGAAGCAGCACATATAGGGTCTCAATCATTCTTTATTTAGGTGTCACTCTCAATACGTCTTTATGAAGAAGGTAGGCTTACAGCATAAAACACCACCATGCAGACTTCCTGCAATGATGAAGACTGACCCAAGAATCACATTTCAGGGCCAAGGGCTGAAGAATTTCATTCATTCTCAAAAGATTCTTGCTCCTTCTAACTGAAGGGCAGCAAAGTTTATACAAATTTCTCAAGTTGAAAGGCACGAGACATCACAAGCGTCAATCTGCATCTGACAACTACTGACATAACCAAAAGCTCTTAGGAAAACAAATCAAACAAATAATGGTTATTTGGAAAAGTGATTTAACTTGATCTTGCTGCACTGTAAAAATTGGAATATGTCCAAGTTGCTAGGGGTATGGTGTGTTCCACAATCTCTCTTTTATGGGGCACAATCAACTTATCAAAAATGATCCCGACTAATTATTTATAATACAGGTTTTCAGATGGTGTTGGTTTTCCCCCAGTTTGACAAGCAGCCAACACCTATATTGCTTCCATCCACTACCAGGCTTCCTCTGCAGAGGGGACTTCATACTGTTTCGAACAGAGGAGATGAAGCAGCTTCTCGTGAACTCAGGAAAGGCCAGCCTGTTTTAGAACATCCATCTGCTTCACTTTAAACATTTCATCCAGGAAAATTTAAAATCTGTCATGAAATTTATGACGTCCTGCTGGACAAATGTTTTCCTTTGCTTCATATGGCACCGACTACTGTAATATAACAAAGTGGAAATTGCTTTTCAGAGAAACATGTAGAGATTTATCAGAGATATCTCATTTAGTAACATTCCAGTGAGATAGGGTCAGTCTCTCATATTTAAGAGGCATGAAGGTTTTAAATTATAAGTTAATCCATTATGAAGTTGTTGTTAAAGGTTTTTTGGAAATGAAGTATCTGTATTGTACACAAAACAGGAAATTAGGAAAACGTTAATTTCGATTCTATGTGCACCTTGTAAGAAGAATTGAAAATTCAGTGCTAAAGAGGTACAACTATTTCTGGTACCTACGGAACACGCATATCAGGGAACTACTGAACTTCAGCTGCAGGAATCTTATTTTCTTCTACAGACCAATGATCCAGCAAATAACCACACAGAGTAGGAAATCCAGGGACCTTGTGTAACTTCAAGTGACAAAACTCTGTGCAGTGGAGGAGATCCTTGCACTGACTGCAGTTATCTCAGCCAGTTTTGCTGACTGGCCTGCTCTTCCATGTGCTGGCAGGTTGCTGAATGATTAAATCCTGAGTTTCCGTATTAGCTGAGAATACATTGCTAGGAAAAGAGGAAAACAGAGGGGCCACTGCCCTTGAGTGTAAAAGAGGAGCACTAATTGGGCACGAGGATGGGAAAAGCAAAGGAGAGACGCTACTTTGATAGGGAAGTAGTTGGGCTTGTTATTAAGTTCAAATCTTTAATAGCCCACTAATTCTTTTGAGACTGCTGCCTGCTTTGTAATTGCTTTTAAAATCTCTATGTTCCCCTGCCTATCAGAGCAAGACCGACCTGCCAGAGCCATTCTTCCCAGTGCACAAGCAGGTTCAGCAGTTTTATCAGTTCTTTCTGTAACACCAAATTAAAAAAAGAGCAAAGCTGGTTCAGTGGCTCTGAGGACAAGCAGCACAGTATGACTTGCCTCTGCAAAGAGGATACTCTCTCCCTTCCTAAAACAAGTCAGCCTCATCCCTAAAAGTGGTCAGGAAGAGTCCTTGGCCAAGGCACTGCCTCCACTCTTACCAAGAGCAGAACAAAGCTCTTCTGATCACAACGGGAGCAGGTAAAAGGGATAGTGGCATACAGATCTCAAACCGCAGTTTAGGAGAGGCAGAGGCTGAGCTACACTAACTCAACACGCAATGTTGAAACTCTTCGGGGTACTCATGGAGCCTCAACGTGTCTCAGGACATGTATTACAGGGTCTGGAGTGCCACCTTCTGGTACAGCACCCTGTCACATACCCAGCGCGAGTGCAAGATGCAGCAAATGTGGAGAGTGTCCCCATTGGGCTCCTGCCGCTTTGCTGGTCCTGCCTGGGCACAAAATGGCTCCCCGGAAATCTCATCCCCTTGAGCCTTCGTGGTGCCTGTATGCTGACACAACAGAGAACAAGTCTCAGACACTCTAGAACTGAAAGAAAGTACTTGCCTTGTCTGCTCAGGCTCACACCATTGGCAGAGGTGTCAAAGAAATAACTGTGCAGTAAAGTAAAGAAATTTCCCCATCAGTGAAAGCCAAGAAGAAACCAAGTATCAAATATATTCAGAGGAGAACACTATTTGAAATATATAATATAAACATTTCTCTAGATTTCGTACAAAAGTTGTAGAATTCCATCCATGCTCTGTGCACAGTTCATTTATGAAAATGAACTCGTACAGTTCTGTGTTGTGTGTAAACTCTTCAGCAGTGTACTACTAGGAGCGCTGACTGCATGTAATCATCTCCCTAACAATACTACATCCAGCAATGATCCTAGCAATCCATAGTTCATGTAATGTGAACGGTATGTACCACACACAGCTTCTGAAAGAATGGGAAAAAAAATTCACCACAGAGAAAGATGAGCAATGACAAAAAGGCAAATCCACATGGACATTTCCTCGAACACTCTGTCTTCCAACCACTGTTCTGAGGAACAAGCCAAATGCAAATTGGCACATACAATTTCAGTTCCTGATCTGGATCAATTTTATGCCAACACAAGGATCTCTAAATATATTTTCACCTACTTCTGATGCAACTGTTTATTATCTGTGTGGTGATTCACTCTTCTCCATCCTGCCCCACCCCAAGCTGTCCATGCAGACTGAACCCTGACACCCAGAACTTTGCTTCCTATTACATTCTGGGAGTTCAGATATGTGGCACAATTTGCTAGGGATCACAGGAACCAGGAACCTGTTACTGGAGCTTCCTGTTGCAGCTGATTTACAGAGAGGACCATGAACACAGAGTAGATGGATGCTAAAAGCTCTGGTTTTGCTCCTAAGAGCACTCGGCTCATCTCTTGACTCTCCCACTCTGTCACATGCTGGTCAAGTCACTGAAGGTAGCATTTGTCTCCTCACATGTAAGAGAATCACATACCTTCCAGCTAGTTTTGATTCTGAAAGGGTGATACACACAGACGCACAGGGTGGCTCTACTCCTTCTCACCATGACCTCTGGGAGGATATACAGCACCAGACTGTAAGGCAACTCACCTGTGGGTATCTGCAACCAGCTGAGGTGAATCTCACTTTACTTATCCTTTCCCCTTCTATCTTGGGAGAAAAATCATAGAATAATAGAATATCATGAATTGAAGTGGGTCATCGAGTCCAACACCTCGGTCCTCATTCTTTCCTTTGTCTTTTCCAGCTAGCTGCAGGAGCAGGAGTATCTGTAAGCATGCTCATATAAACAGAGACAGACACCAAGAGACACTTCACCAACAGAAGGCAAATAACCAAGGGTATGCTCTTCACTTAAATGCTTTTCTTTAAACCCTTTGCTGAACTTGCTTGAATAAAACTTGTAAGTGCTGCATAACATTCTGAGTTTGACAAAGCCTGAGCTTCATTAACTTTTGGAAACTAATATCTTCCATTAATTTACAGGAAATCACCCAAAAAAAAAAAAAAAGAGCCAAGGCCATCTCATAAAACCTATAAAATTTTGTACATCTTGTTTGTCTGTTGAGGGAAAACAGTAGAATTGCTACCACCACCCCAGCAAATGGTCCGACTTCCAGAACTCCTCCAGAAAAGGCATGCTGACTGCTTATAAAAATATGCTAACCTCAGATCCATATCACATCTTGTCTGTGTGAAAACACAGAAACCTTCACCAGAGGCCCAGATCTGCAGAACACTGAAGGCTTTTGCCATCTCTCTGGAAGCTGATTAGATTCTGGGAAATAACTAAAGCTTCCAGCGACACAGTGAATTACTCCCACTGCCTTTTCCCTCGTGTCTTTTCAACATCCATAACTTTCTGCAAACTTTGAAAATCTTCCACTTTCCACAATAACAAACTCATTTGTCTATCTCTCCTCCAACTGAATTTCTGCAGGCTGTGTTTGCTGTGTTTGCCTTGAACTTTAACAATCAAGCATTGGATGGTCCTGTAGCAAAATGAAGCACATCTCGTTTGCTTTGTCCAGCTGCATCAGTGGGTCTAAGGTCAGACATTTCCTGTCTTTTTAGATGGAGTAGAGAGCTATTCATCACAATGGCATCCATTTTAATAATTAGCCCATAACTTCACAGCATTACACAAAATTTCTTACCTAGTAATAAAAGCTCAACAGAGTTCAGTAGCACCTCTTCTTACCAGCAACATAAAGATAGATTTATCTTAGTATTTTGAGCCAGTACCCTTATGTTTTCCTACTGCAGGCAACTATACAAACACCAGCCCACCCTAGAGAAACTTAGGGAATGCTGGAAACCTTGCAGCCTTTCACGGTGCTTCAGCACAATGCTGTTTCACTCAGCCCTTTCTGTCATTCGATACAGGGTAAATATCCAGCGCTCAGTGGCCTCCACACCATTTCCACCTGTGTGGCAGGCCAGTGCTCGCCTGCTGGTTTGTAACACAAAACATGTGGGAATACTGAGAGTCTCAAGAGGTCTGTCTTACACTTCCTGTTCTTTATTTACCTTTCTGCGTTCAGTTTGTTTTTCCATTTATATTTAGCACAGATAAAAGCGGGGTAACCGAGCTCATGTGTCTTTGTGAAATAATGGGAAGAGCTGGATGCAGAAGCCATCAAAGGGCAGGATGTGGCACCTCCACCCCTGAACAAAGAACAGAACTTTGAGCCAGCTTTGAACCATAACACATACAATCAAGTACTTTTTCCCAAACTCCTTAAGCAGGTGAAAATCTCTTTCTCAGGTTGAATAGATTTGTTATTTACAGTCAAAGTGTTGGGAAGGGCATAATTAGGAGATAGCTTTGATCACACCATGCAAAACCCAGCTCTTAGGGCCATGCAATTGCAAGGTGCCCCTTTCCCAGAATGCAAGGCAAAGATACCTCCTAGCCTCTCATCTGTTCATTCAGAGACAGGATCAGGGTGATCTCTAGCTCAGCCTGCCCAAATGGAGTTTGATAGGACCATTAAAGGGTCTTTGTGTGATTGCATAGTCCGGGTGCTCACTGCTTCCTGACTCTATCCACTTGAAAGGCTGTACTACCTTCCGCCAAGCTCTGTTTCCTCCATCATATCAGCCCCAGATGATGAACAGACAAGATGAAAAGCCTGGAGGCTTGGAAAGGTAGCACAAGGACCTGTACATTTAAAAATGTACTTAGTATGTTAGCACAGCTCCGTTCGTAGCTCCTGCTAAAAGACAACATGCGCACCATACTCGCTGGGACACTCATAAGAAAAATCATAGGTGTCTAAAACTCCAAAATGAGTAGGTTACTATTTTTAAAAATCATGTCTTAGATAACTCTTCAGACAAGCTCTAAAAGTACCGTAGTACCAGTACAGGGGTTGGAACCAGGATGTCATCATATGGCATAGAAATGACTAGGGGCTGCAGATCAGAAGTGAGAACAACAGCCCCCACAGCAATGCTTCCCCTGGTATACATCATCTTCTGATGTATGTCTATTATCACAAAAATTAAGTGTATTTTTTATAACATAGTTTGGTGCATTGGCCATAATCATATCAAGAAAAACTCCATTTTGTCTCGATTTTATTTCTTTATGTAAGACTGGGATTATGAGACATTAATCAATGAAGGTACTTTGTTAGACGAGGCACAAAGGTGAACGCACAGAGAAGGATGATCATTAGCTTATAGCCAAGCATGAGACAATATAGGCTGTGACAAATCCAGGCAAAAATGATGGGATAGTACATTGCAACAATAACAAACCATGCCCAGAATTAACTATGCGCACAGCACTAGGGCTTTCCTTCACCTCTATATCACTTTTAAAGAAGCAAATACTTTTCAGGAAGTTGCTGATTTCTGACAAATAACCTCAGGACTTCATCATCTTGAACAAAAAATAATGACCTAGACTATGCCCCAAGTAAAAAAGATGACTGTGCACCTGTAGGAAACAAAATATCTTTATCCCCAAAATAAAGATGTGAAAAGATTCAGGACTTTGTGAGAAAGCCCTCTACAACATAAAGAGACTCAGAATCTGATTAACACAGCAACTAATTTACCCCACAAGCCCTTGTGCAGGTTTTTACCAAATAGAAATGCGTATCTATATTGAGATTTGTCCACTAATTTAAGCTTTATTTTGAGATTTTTGGCAACATCTTTGGCGCTTTTATTTTGATGATTGTCACTCAAAGACACGACCACCTGCAGTGACCTGAAGTACGTTTGATAGGGGATTTATTTTGAGCCCATCCCTGCTCTTACTATCACCAGAAGTTGTTTTATGGTGTTTCAGGAACAGAGCAGAATAGAGCTTTTTAGAAGATGCATGTAGGTTTTCCCTCAGACTCTGACCGCAGCTTTCCTTTATTAGGGACAGGAGGGAAATGTGTTAAACCTTATAGCCCCAGTATAAATTGTAGGGGTCTGACTCTGCCTTCTGGGCAAGGCCTCCAATGGAAGGCGGAGTGCAGCTAGCATCTTTCTGGGGTGGGTAGACAACCCACAGATAGTAGGATTTATAGTACATGGTGGGACCTATGACTTTGATTTCTAGGTACAATAGTTTTACTCCAGGAATCCCAATGCAAGAGATAATCCACATTCATGGCCTCTGAGAAGTTCTGCTCATGCTGCAGTTCCCCACATGTGAGCCAGGGCTGGCACAGTGACTTCTCAGGAAAGCTTCATAAAGTGGAGTGGAAGATGGGGCTGTGGGGATTTGCTTTGAGCCCCTGAGCCACAGTACACTTGGCTCAGGTCAATGACTCCTCCTAGTCAATGTTAAAGTCATTCATGATTTTTTTGTCTTAAACAATAAAAGTAAAGTTTTATGTGTCCAGAAAGGGTAATAAAAATGTAATGGACGCTCTGAGAGCCTAAATCAAAATCCACCGAAGACAGTGTAAGGGGTTTTGTAGTTTCCACAGACTTTCAATCATGCCTTCTTTACGGTGTTTTTTCAAAAGACCTTTCCGGCTATCAAGGAGGAAAAACCCTTCTTTTTTTAAGACAACATTCTGTGCCTCTCCATGAAGTGTTTGCCATAGTGCTCTTTAGAACAAGGTATAAAAAAATAATTCCTTCTTAATATAAAATGTAGCAGTATCTTAAGTCAGAGCATCAAAATACTGAACTAACATTACTATGGCACTTTTGGGGTGAAAAATCAGATTGAACCCCATGGGAAGAAAAGCTGTAAGGGAAGGAGAAAATTCTTTAATGACAAAAGCCACTTGTAAGCAGGAATGTTTGCATGATATTGTGTAGGTTATTCTATCTTCTTTTTTAATGTCACACACAAAAATCTCTGCAGACTTAAGTAAAGAGAAACAAAACGGCTCATGGATATGTTCATGTCAGACTGAGTTACCCAACTGACTGCTACTGACACTCTTTGTTAAGACTGTTTGTAAGTACTTTGAACCAAAGCCTCCTTTACTGTACATAGAAAAGCTTCTTTCAGATACCTTTCAGTCAGACTATCCTTTCAAAGTAAGAAAAATCCTTTTTTGCAAACATCACTGCATGTTTAGCTATTGATTTCTAAAAGAAATAAGACACATGAGAAAAACTGTACCTTTGAGGATTACACTCTTCAATTGGGTGGAGCTGCTAAATTAATAATTGAGCAGAACTGGATATTACCAATGTGTTTCTCTATTCAGACAGTCTCACCTTGCTGCAGCCCAGATATTTTCAAGCAGAGCTGGAATTTCACAGGCTTTTGCAAAGAAGTGAAGCAGTAATCAGTTTTTAATAAAAAGTAATGAAGGAAAGGTGCCTACAGACTCTTTCAGAAGGGCTTCCTGGCCAAGAGGACACAATAAGGCATGCAGTTCCAAAATGTGTCTTTGTCAGGACCATTGTTTTTTCCTATTACTACATATACTGCAGAATTTCTCTTATGCACAAGTTGTGCACAGATTACAGCTTTCTCCTTATGACTCTGACAGAACATAATCATAGAATCCTAAAATGGCTTAAATTGACATTACGGATCACCTAATTCCAATCCCCTGCCATGGGCAGGGCTGCCACCCATCAGATCAGGCTGCCCAGGACTCCCTCCAACCTGCTCTTAAACATCTCTGGGGATGGGATATCCTCAAGTTCTTTGGGCAACCTGTTCCAGAGAAGCTGTTAGTGTTAGTTAGCTTTTCTTTACTTATTCACTATTATTTGTATTGCATTCCTCTAGGTCAAGAAAATCTAGTGTTAACAAGTTTATGATTAAATCTAACACTGGTGTAAATAATTGGGATCAGCCCCAGCATCTGACCCAGTCTTGAGTCCATGACTCTGGCTGGCAGCCTTCAAAAGGAGCATTCCCTTTTCTTTAGGAGATGTCTCAGTTTATTCTTTAAAGCTGGGTTTAGTGGGGCAGCTTTCCAGTCTGTGTGGCTTCCCTTCCAGACCTTTTTCAAAACAGCCCTTTAGTCTCTTGCTCTGTGGTTTCTTTCACATTTGAGACAAGCACTATTCTAAAACCCGCATGTTAGGATCTGGGATTAAAAATAGCCGCTGCAGATGGGTGAGCATGAAGTAGCCATTCATTGCAAACAATGGCCACACCGGAGCCTGTGCCAAGTTCTCAGCCCATGCAAAGCAGTGCAGGCCCATTGACAGGCGCAGTGCTGGACCACAGCTTGTCCTGGACACTCTCAGTCCTTTTGTGTCTTCCCATCTAACTTGCAAAATTTGCAGAGTACATCTGCTCTTCCAGAGGAGATCCACAGCACATCCAGAACTGCCACAGGGGCTTGTGTTCAGTAACCACCAGCAAATGTCTAGATTAAGCTCCTACAGTCAGCACTAAACACCAAACTGTAATAGGCATAATCTGATACTGCAGGGTATTTCACAAGATCCCTGTGAAAATCTGCAATGTACTATTACATATAAATTAGTTCCAGCAAATGTAGAGAAGCACCTATAATTACTAGGAGTTGATATGCAAAAGAAAAGAATTCCTTCCTCCAGATTGTCCATAAATACTTGTTTGAGGTTGCAAATCCTTTAACACACCTTGAACCCCTCAATTTTCATCAGAGTTGTTTCAAAGCAATACTTACCTGTTTGTGCTCTATGTACATCCCATCCCTATGTATCTATGCCCCATACCTTGACCAGGTTTCACTCCCTTTCTCCCCATTACCTCTCTCTACTTCCTATTTCAGAAATCATTAACTCTTCAATACACCTCTGTCCCACAATCTGAGACACCGTGGCTATGAATTTTTTTGCTATTGTAGAATTTAAAACAGTTATACAACTCTGCAAAGCCAGAATAATCATAATTATATATTCATTTATTATAAAATCATAATTACCTTGTTAATTATTATTAATAATATTATTGATTGTTATTAATTAGATATCATAATTATATAATCATTATAGATTCATTTTACACACAAGCTAAAGCAACAAGAAAAAGTCCAGTTAGGCTAAAAGGTAAAGTGGAGAAGCCGCATCAAACCCTTTGCTTGATAGGGTTCACTGGCTTCATTACTGTTTGGTAGGGTACCACTGGCTTCATTAAGTGCAAGATCAAATCTCAGGTACTAAGTAGGTAAATCAGGTAGCCTGAGATTCCAACCTTCTGAACAGCGAACAAGTCCTACTGAGAACATAGACTGTTGAGAGCTCAGCCAGAGTCAAACTTAAAACCTTCTTGATCAGTTTCACACCATTTGACTTGACCTAGTTGTTTATATGCCTAAATAAAAAATTTGTAGATGTGTGCATATGTATAATATATATATATGGATATATATTATATATATATTCACGTAATCGTTCATGTTGGTTTTCACAATTTTTGACACAGGAATAACATAAGTGAAGAGAAATTAGATTTTCTTTTAATTTAGTTGTGATATTGATCCTTCACACAGAGAATTTTTCTCTCTGTCTGATTCTTTTCCAGTATTCAAAGACCTCAGAAAGCTAAATATTGGGATACTGCAGAAGAAGCAAGTTTAAGTGATGTGTAATTTCTCCAGTGTAAAAGAACAAATTATTCTTGTAAAGCTTGTTGTCTTAGAATTACAGAAATTCTGACCTGAGGGAACCTATGGTGGTCCTTAATCCAGCACTCCTTTCAAAGCACTGTTGTCACCAATGTCAGGTCAGGTGTGTTATGGCTTTGTCTAATCAGTGCTTCAAATCATCCAAAGACAGTGACTCCCCATATACTCATTCCAATGTTGCACTGACCTCATTTCTTTTTGCTCATGCTCAATCTGAACTTCCCCAAAAGCAATTACTGGCATTGCCTGCTGTTATTCCTTCTGCCATATTGGAGAGCGGTTTGGCTCCATCATGACTGGGAGGGTGGTCAGGCACTGGAAGAGGATTCCTGGGGCAATGTCATGGCACCAAGCTTGCTGGAGTTCAAGGAGCATTTGGACAATGCTCTCTGTAGGCGTTCGGGAAACTTTGGAATGTTATGGGACAGAACCTCCCCTGGCACGTCAGTAGTAGACAAGAGTAGGAAAGAGAGGCGGTCCACCTGATTCAGCAACCCACGAATGTTTGTATAACTTGGGCTAACCAAACAGGAAGGCAGGATTTCTGTTTAGCCTTACAGTCTGCAGCCTCGCCCTTCAGAACCTGCCTAATCGGAATCCCACTCAATTATTCTCGGGACTCCGAGATATTTGAGAAATATGTTACCAATCTTACATACTGCGAGAAATTTTACTATTCAGAGGCTAACATGTCCCAGTGCCTTATTCAGTCCCTTAACATGACGCTCCCTTGGACCCCTCCGGGGTTGCAACTGTTGGGGTCTGAAGGGGTGAGCAATGGTACCCAGTTCAATTCTCAGGAAACATGTGTTGGATTCGCAGGGTTTGGGGTGGACAGACAACTATCGGACCCCATGATTAAGTGGCACTTCCTTGGGGAGGATAGCCCCTATCAGTCGTTAAGTTTTACCCTCGTCAACCCAAGGGATTCAAAAACATTTTCTTGGCAAGGGCTATATTGTGGGTACACTTGGAATCAAACAAAAGTAGGTTTCCCCAACCCTAACAACTGCACCCAAATTATATAAACAACATCTAGTATAAGTGCACCGCCTGCGGCCCCCGCCGTAGAGTATGCAAAGTGACAAACTGGGAATGCTGTTGTAACATTACCCGACAATGGGAACAATAGGGACAGGGGTACCCCTACCGATTGGGAGAGTCTCGTAGGTGGGGGGAGACACTATGGATGAATGACAATAAGGCATTACCCCCAGGGGTGTTCCTGATATGTGGAGATCGGGCTTGGCAAGGAATTCCCCGCAGAGCGGTTGGGGGACCGTGTTATCTGGGGAGACTTACCATCTTGTCCCCGAATCTCTCAGAGTGGTTAAAAATATCGAATTCGAATGTGGGGGGTAGGCACAAAATATCAATACAGCACCTGACCGAGGACTGTGGGGACAAGGTCCGGTTATGGGGCGCTATGGCGCGTATTTTTGCCTCCATAATAGCCCCTATCGGAACAGCACAGGCATTAAAGGAGATCGAACGATTAGCGTGCTGGTCGGTAAAGCAAGCCAATGTGACTTCACAGCTACTGACAGAACTGCTGATGGGTGTGGATGGAATACGACACGCAGTGCTGTATACAGAGCTGCTATAGGCCTTTGTTACTAGCCCAGGGACATGGATGCCAGGAATTCGAAGGAATGTGCTGTTTCAACTTGTGCGATCATTCGGAGTCCGTGAACAAGAAACTACAATGGTTGAAGTCACATGCCGAGAAGATATCAATACAAGAAGACCCATTCACAGAATGGCTGCAGGGGTTGTTTAGGAACTGGGGCTCCTGGCTGATTCCCATAGTTAAAGGACTTGGTTTAGCCTTAGTCGCTGTACTTATAATCGTAGCTTCTGTACCCTGCTTTATAAATTGTATCCAGAGACCAGAGATGTTTGCAGATAAACTATAACTTGTAGGCGTTGTGAGCTATACGGGATGTAACGGGGCAAGGCTTTCCTGCCCTGGGGAGGGGGAGATGTAGGCATTCGAGAAACTTCTGAATGTTACAGGACAGAACCTCTCCTGGCACGTCAGTAGTAGATAAGAGTAGGTGACACCCAAGAGAGGCGGTAACGAAGTAGAGACACTATAAGTAGAAGTGTAGGATGCAATAAAATCGCCATTTTCCAGCATGCCACATTGAGTTTGGTTGTGCTGTTATTGGCACCTGAGCCATGATAAGCCAGGTTCGCTGAGAAGAGCCACATCATCGGTATCCGATGCAACAGCTCTCACAGCCTTAAGGTCTGACTTTTGAGTAGTCTTGTATGGAGCCAAGATTTGGAACCAATGATCCTTATGGGTCCCTTCCAACTGGGAACATTCTATGATTCTGTAATTCTATGATCTGTGTAATTCTCATTGAGCAGCTTTTGGCTGATCACCTGAAGCCACCTCTTCACAAGAGCATGGATTCTCATGGGTTGCAGCTGCCACTCAAAACTACCCTGGGTGTTCTACACTGCAGTAGAGCCTCTTGAACAGAAGACCTTACAGCTGAGTATCTGGTGATAAACAAAGAGAGACAGACAGGCTCTTCATCTTGGTCAAGTTATCTCTACTGGAGCCCAGAACTTACTCCCTTCTTTGTTGAACTTTGTAAGTTTTCTGTTAAGCCAATTTTCAAAATTCTTCAAAGTCCTTCAGAATCGAATATTTCCATTTAGCGCATTGATTCCTCCTTTTAATTTAGTTCTCTCTCCATATCCACTAAGAATGTGCTTCCCTCCTCATGCCTCCATATTCACTAAGAATGTGCTCTCCCTCCTCATGCATTGCTGAAAATAGACCAATGTTGATGTCAATATGAATCCCTGAGCTATTACTGTCACCCCTCTGGGATTGGTGCTTCACTTCTTACTCGCTAAGTGGACTTCAGGCCCTTTGATCTTAGAGCTCTATACAATTTTCAACTCACCTAATAGTTTATTTTTCCAGGTGGAAGAAGGTAGAGTGTGCTTTACCTTTGCCTCGTTCTCTCTGAAGCTTTTCTTCCAGCCAGAGTAAAAGAGGGTTTACAGAAATATGATGCTCTGTATTTTAATCAAGTTCACTAGTTTCCAGAATCCCAGAATTGAAGAATTTTAAAGATAAGGGCATGGTGAAAATTGATACTTTTGTCACCGCATTAAGTTGCATCCACTGAGGTTGTCTTGGAAGCTTTGAGTAAAGCTGTGAAACATCTTTTACATTTTACATAAACAAGGGAGCTGGCAACTCAGAGACTAAGAAGAGCCAATTCTCTTGGCCCCACAAGCTACGCAGCAGCAGCCTAGCGTGGCTGGGAGCCATCAGGCACAAACCACCATACGCAGCTCCGCAGAAGTCAGACCTCTGGAAAGAGGTCATAGGAGGAGGCACCAGGACCCTGTTGGAGACCCACCACTCTTACAGAGCAGAGCTGGCTTCCAGCTGGCTTCCAGGGGGACCTGGCAGCATCTCACTTCAATTAAGTAATTTTCTGATTTTGCTGTTGAAATCCTTCCCCCTCATTTTTAACCAATAGCTCCATTCACTCAACTTCACTTTTACAATGAGATAATAAATTTCTGGGGGGAAAGCCATGTATTTCAGTCTCTACTGCACTAAGCATAAAAATGAAATAACAGTGCGTGACTGTTCTTTAGTGGCTTTTAAATTGTTAGGAAATGAGAACTCCGTGAGCAGGTAGAGTGCGGGGTTTTGATGACAACTTATGAATCAGACAACACACAAAGGAAACAAAGGGAAAGAGAAAATTATCTTCCTAATTTGTTCACAAACAGATTGTCAAAATGTGCTCCTGCTGAAAGCAATTATTTTAACATTGAAATGACTAGGTACAAACCTGGTTCAATTGTGAACTGATGGCATGTGAACCCCTGTGAGATGTAAGATGGAGAACAGTACCAAGGAACCAGCACAGTGTGTGTCCCAGAGCCACCATCCAGGTGAAGGCAAATGAATCATCACAGAATCACATCGTAGAATGGCTCAGGCTGGAGGGGGCTTTAAAGACCATCTAACCCCTATGCCATTGGCAAACTTGTCACTCAGCAGATTGGACTCCCGGGGCCCCACCCTGGCCTTGAACACCTCCAGGAATGGAGCATCCACAACTTCATTAGTACATGCATTTGTACCTGCTCACATAAGCAAGCTTCCAAAAAAGAAATTCCCAAAACAGCAGTTAGTCCCTGAAGACATTGGTTCTCAAAGCAAATTGATTGAATTCAGAACATTTTAATTTCTCTGCAACTCCAGTATAATGACAGGGTACATTGGCCCTATACTGTGGCTGGAAACAGTGCTCTGAAGAACAAAGATGGCCTTGAGAGATCATAGATTTTTAAAAGAAAAAAATGAGCAGAAAAAACAAAAACTCTTTTAAGGGTGTGGCTGCTAATCTTTGATATGAAAAAGAGAAATTTCCCAGGGGTAGCACCACTTCCTACAGAACCTGAGGATTCTGTAAGTGATTTCATCAACCTAGGATTACAGGAAGGGAGGACCCTTCATCTCTTTCCATCAGTGATTAAACCTTCCCTGAGCTGACATGGGTCTGCTATGGGCAGTGGCTGTGGAGATACTCAGAACCATGATAGAATACCTGGAGACATCTTAGAAGGCAGTCCCATAGCTTCCCATGCACTTTTCACACAGTGCTGGATATCCACCAGACCCACATACTTCACCCCATTGTAAAACAACACCTAAAGCAGTAAGTGGCACTAACACTATCCTGTGATCTATAGACTAAAACTGAGTCCAAGCTGTTTCTATCAGTCAGCACTGCAGCGCTCATGTCTGTATCCACCAGTAGGAGATCACTGAAGTATCAAAACTAAGGAAACATTCTCTCCGTGATTTGTCTTGGAATAAATAATCCAGGTTCAACTGATATGCAGCAGGGGCCTGATCCTACACTGCCTTCTCAGGCTACCACAGTGACAGAAAGTTTTCATCAAAACAGAGCATAAAAGCACAGTTTTTAATTCCCCCTCTTCCTCTGGTATGTTACTACAGCCTGTGTTTCTGTAAGCAGTCATTCATTTCATTTTCATTCATTCCCATCTATGAGCAAAAAGATGCAAAGTACTGTTCAGGAGAAGATATGAATACTAAAATTAGACTCAATTCTTTTGCTGTGGCTTCAGAGGTAAAAAATTAAAGCTTCCCTTTGGGAAATATTCATGGTGATTATTGTTATAATAAACAATTAAGTGATGGAGTGGTTACATGAGATCTAGGGAGACAGCATCTATCTGTCAGACTGCATGCTGAAATGGTGGTTTTTTCATATATAAATGTGTCTTCATGGGCACTGAGCTCCTAAGATCCCTAAGGTGCAATAACCAGTTGATTTATGGCAGCATGGAGCTGCTTGCAGCACAGATTTTGTTGACTTTGAGATCAGTCACACAAAGAAAAGTTCTTTTAACATACATCGAAATTAGTGTTAAAAAGAGATGCTGAATCTGACAGAACATACAATTCTTACAGTCCTGCCTGGTCTTCCACAGTGTCAAAGGGACCTTAATATTTATGACAGAAATTTTCAGGTAAATAATTTGGCTTGTTCTGTAAATCGGCTGTTACGGTTCGTAATCCCTCAGATCTCTCTCAGATGAGGGACCTCCCAGAGACTGAGCTATTGTTTGCTGTTTGAACTGACAGCCCGGCCAAGAGTTAGGACTAAAATGGAAACAAGAAGATCTTATTTCCACCCTAATGGAAAAAAGTATTTCACAATGTGATAAGAATAAAATAATTGAAATATTGCAGTCTTCTTAAATCTTGTAATGCCCTTAAGCCTTTCTGCAATTGTAGCAGAGACACAATTATCATTTAATTTTTCCAAAGATTTGGAACCCTCCAGAAAAATAATCACTTAAATCAGCTTTCCTTTCTCCTCACACCATTGACTTGTGCTTGGACAATGCACTGAAGAGGAGAGCACCACGAGGACAACGTAAAGCTGATGATGTTTTAATTGGCACTCGGAGCACAAAATGAAGAGCAGAGTCTGCCCTCCTGATGACTGATACTGCTCTGATAAATTATTTTTTTCTTTTTTTTAATGAAAACAATTAGGCATCAGTCATCCAGCACCAAATCTGATCACATTGTGCAGGAAACAACCTCCTTCCCACCTGCTGCCAGCATGACACAGCTCTGCAAAAGAAGTGGCCCAGTTGCTCCCTGTTGTTTCTCTTGGGAACTCATCAGTCAGGGCAATTGTCATTAGGAAGGTGCGAGAAATTTTGCTAGTTCGAAAAAAAAGTTTGTGTATCACTTCATCACAGCTGAACTAGGCCTCCAGAAGAACTCCAACGGCAATCATTTCTTCTTTTTGTTTTTATCAGTACTGACTCAGAAAACACGATGAGATTCACTAGAAAGAAAATCAGCACCATTCCTCTTTAAGTGGCAATTACAAATGCATTAGATGGAGAATACTACATCCAATTGCTGCTGCCTCGGGGCTATTTGCAGCCAGCTTTCAATCTGTATTACCTGTGTTTTAATGTGTGACCACCCTCCAACTGCCTTTCCACAACCTTTCATTATCTCACACAAGAGGCACTCGAGATCACTATCCGTGGTGATACTGACTAAAGGTTAGACCGATTTTTAGGCTCATGCTGTTGGGTGGAAATGATGTGATCAATTGTGTGGATTAAATCTACTACAGTAAATGTAAAAGATGATCCAGGGCCAATTGTTCATGTTTTTCCTCTGACATTGTTGACCAAACTCTGCATACATTTGCCTCAGATGGACACCTGGCTCTTGTCAGCTGTATGTGAGTTCACCCAATCCCAGTGGAGGGGACCCAGGAGGACTGCTCATATTTCTGGATGGCTGAGCAGAAAGCCAGATCTCGTCTAACACCTGTCTAAATCTCACCTAAATTTTCCTTCCAGGTATTTGTGAGGGTCATAAATTATCCTTAAAGGTCAGTGTTGAAACAAGACTTTTTAAAACTATGCGTTTTCAAAAAGCAATCTTTTCTACTGTGATACTTTTCACTGTTGATACTTTCCTTTCCTTGGGAAGACTCATCACCCTGTACTGCTTGAAGCTTTTCCTGGTTTTAAGCTGCAGAGTGCTGTTCCTTTTGCAAGTGAGCAAATGGATCTATTGTTGTGAGCAGCATCAACAGTTTGCAGAAGCAGTCGCAGCATGGGCTGCTCTCTATTAGCTGGTTACCACAGCAAATCCATGCGAACATCTCCCCAGAGGGAGTGCAGAAAATCACACTGCGTGCCGCATGATTTTGGGCTCTTATTGTGTGGGTTTTTTCAGTTTTTACAAGGGAACAAAACCACACTGTGAAACACAGAGCAGTTCTTACTGAACCCCAGCAAAGCCTTGTTTTTGGAACAGCTCCCGAAACTATCTCATCAGATGGAGAAAGTAAAAAAGAAACAATTGTGAAATGTATCAACCCAGGGCCATGGAGCGCTGATCTCCTTTCAACAAGCTGCATTTTCCAAGCATGTCATGAAACTGCAGGTGGAACTGATGGGGTCCTGATGAACTCCAAATGCGGATGCCATTAACACAGCCACTCTGAGAGCCCCTCTCCTTGTGTTGCACTCCACGACCTGCTGCAAAAACAAGCGTTCCCATTCATTCTCCATTCACACCAATCTTAGATGTTGTATTAATTGAATGGTATTACCTGCAAGAAAATAGGGGCAGAAATAAATAATCTTTCCTGACATAAAAAAAATAATTACTGCAAATTCAGAGTGACAGTGTACCTGAGAGACTCAGCGAAACCAAACTCACAGTAAAAGTAGAATACGAAGTGTCTGAATTTAAAATAGCTCTCTATGTGAACTTAAAATAATCTCCTGTTGTTCACTGTTCCAATAGGAGTTTTCAAAGAGTAGCGGATCGATTATTAGGAGGAAAAGATCAGGAAAAATGGTTATACCACAAAGATAAATCAAATACACTTGAATGACAAGCAGCAAACATCTGGTTATTTTCTTAAATGAAGGAGCAGTATCGCAAGGCTTCCCTCAGTGCCAAAAAAATTTGACACATCACATCTTGTATCTACTTTCTATAGGCTTACCAGGAGGAACATTTTCTGTGTATATTTGTTCTTCCCTGTCTTATTCTGCTTCCTGAAAATTTAGTGCTCAGAATGTCCAGGGCCCTTTAAAGCTAGAGAAAAAGAGAGGGCTTTTAGCCCTTCTTTGCCTCCTGTGACATGATTTGCCCACAGTTTAACACGGACTCCTGCCTTCTGAGCTGAGAAGACACAGCTGGTTGTATTGCTAAGCTGCAAACATCAATGCATGCCAGTTAGGAGATGAACTTTAAAAAGCAATGCAGAGAAATGTCCATTTAAAAATGTGGGTTATACCTGGACGTCTTTTTTATTCCAACTTTAGAACGTCAGCTTTTACTTTTTCGTTCGTTTCCAACAAACACACACAAAATCTGTTTTCAAACAGTATGTGAAAATATAAATTCTTAATATTTCATTGTTACCCCTTGTTATCCCCTTTGGGACTATATTATGCTCTTGTGTCTACCATTCATTTCTCCTTGTCACACGCTTTCTGCTGTACCTTTTCTCCCATACTCAAGGGAACTGTGTATCCTTTCTTCCCTGTTGCCCTTGATCTCTCCTGTTCCCTTTGTATGGTCACTCAGTCTCTTTCTTCAAATCAGCGCCTCCTTTCCCTTGAGCAAAATCACACTGTACCTGGCTCTTCTTCTGACTATTTGTGTTTTTTCATCATCTGCTGTTGGCCAGAATGATTTCTGGGAAATCTGTCTTCCTAATGGCCTGCTTCTGCGTCCTCCTCAAACAAGCTGCCTCCCAAGCATTCAGGAGCCAGAGGCTGCTGTTCTTTCTATCCTTGAAACACTTCCCTCCCCCTCTTCCCCCCCCCCCCTTTTTTTATCATCTACTTTTTTTCTTTTTCTTCCTAACTCCCCATGAGATGTTCTCCATTTTCTCCTCTGCAGTTTCACTACGTGAAAAAAGTCTTTCAGGGTACATGTTACTGGCTGCAAAGATGATATGACTGACAGAATTAATTGCACTTTCAACATCTCACCCAGCTTCAGAGGTCTAAAACTTAGCTGAATAGTTAAGCATTTTTATATGCTTATGGAGTGTCCTCTTTAAAGCCCTCAATTTATGTACCAAGCAGGACAATTTAATCTAACCTTTGCAACAAAGACAATCTCCTGTGAGTAAAGGCTGAGAGAGCTGGTCCTGTTCATCCTGGAGAAGAGATGGCTCCGGAGAGACCTTATCAATATCTATCAATACCTTATGGGAAGGTGTCAAGAGGATGGAGCCAGGATCTTTATGGTAGCGCCCAGTGCCTGGACAAAAGGCAGTATACACAAACTGGAAGATAAGAGTTTCTGTCTGAACGTAAGGAAGAACACCTGTGCAGGTGGCACAGCTTATCTAGAGGCTATGAAGTCTCCTCCTTAGTGCTCTTCAAATGCCACCTGAACATGGCCCTGTGTCTCCTGCTGTGGGTGTCCCTGCTTGAGCAGGGGTTGAGCCAGGTGGACCCTGAGGTCCCTGCCAACCTCAATTATTCTACAGATTTTTGAGTCTATCAGTTCACACAGTTAACACATGCCTTTGCCAAACTCATGCAGCATATTTTCACATTTATTAATTAATTAGAGCGGTAGCACATTAATTGTTCCAATGATGCTTTCCTTCAAAATTTCATCTTAAAACCTCTCTTATTCTCATTCCCACTGGTGTTATGCCTCTACTTCATAGTCAGTACCATAACTTCTACTGAAAACTGAATCCAAGCATTAATTTAATCTTACTGACACATTTTATTATCCTTAACCATTACAAATTTATCACTGTATAGCACTTCTTTTCCTATATGACTCAAGAATTTTCTGTTATTTATTTTATCATATTTTCCTAGGTCTATCTCAGCTTGACATTTGGCAGTTTGCAGTTCATTCCTCCACGTTTGACATCTCTGACTGCTCAGGGCCTTTTTTCCACTTCTATAAAACTCTTCCCCTTCTAATCTCCTTCTTAAGGCAGCTATTTATCTTACTGAACCTGGAGAGCTTCTCTGCAAGATTTTCCTCATGGTCAGAATATAAAATTCTGTCACTTCAACAAAGAAATTTGTGACCACTCACCCCCTGGAATAGCTGGCCCTAGCTGTCATCAGTACCACTTGTTCTCTAGTCTACACCAGTCAAATTAAGACTCTCTCAATGCTTAACACATATCAACATAATCCCCAGTAGTCTGCATCTCCTTAACACTGTTATGGTATCTACTCATACCTGTTGCTTTCCCTGATACTCTTCTCTCACCCTTGAGATCCAACACAACATCACTGTCTGAAGAACTTTTGTTACCAAATGACTATGTTCAGGAGTAATTATGGTTTATTCTGTCCTTACCTTTATTTCTGGTTATCTTGAACACTGTTGAACAATGTTTTCCTCAATACCCAACCAAGAATGCTATTCCACTTATATGTCTTGCAAGAAAAAACTGCATCAACTACTCAAGCATCTTCAATATTAATGTCATCCCTTTGCAACCAATTCCTTTATCAACTTCATAACCTTGTTTCATCTCACTACCTTCCTCCCATATTCTTCTATTCTTCTCAGAGTCTGGAAAATTACACAAGTGTACCCCCGTGTAAATAGTATTTTGCAGTGGTGCCTGACTCATTTGTAGAGGAGCATCATGGCTTTGATACTCAGGTAGTTTCATAGATTTGTGGGTTGTTTTTTTTTTTTCCTGTTCCCCATAGGATCCCTTTTAAACTTGCAACCATATCATAGCTTCTGTGTACATATACACCTCTGCTGACAAGGTCATAAATTTTTTTGCAGTGAGGAATTCTCATTTTCTTAATCTTCCTTCTTCCTTGTGTCTCCTCTGAGATCATGCACTCCTTTTGTTCCAAGTTAAACGGAGGTTTGGTAAGAAAAAATCTGCTTTGTGTTTATAAACAGCCAAAGGTAATGCGTTTCTATGAACCATTCTATAAGTTAGGAAAGGGTCTTGGGCACTGATCATTTAATATTCAGGAAACTAGACTTGATTGCAATGTACATTTCATATATAAGA
This sequence comes from Meleagris gallopavo, assembly GCF_905368555.1. Lineage (NCBI taxonomy): Eukaryota > Metazoa > Chordata > Aves > Galliformes > Phasianidae > Meleagris > Meleagris gallopavo. The sequence continues at coordinate 82,364,541 of NC_139406.1, forward strand.
TAGATTTCCAAATACTTATTTGGGGTCAGGTTAAGAAAGACCTGTTAATCATAACTGGCATTTATGAAAGTTCCTTTCAAAGGCAGGGTTTGTTCTTCAATTGTGTTTACTCCAGCTTGATCACACTTGTTCCAGTATATTCCTTATCTGATGCGTCTTTTTCCTATGTTGTCTGTATTTCTGTGTTGTCCATACTTTCTATTTTGCTTTCTTTGCTGTTTGGCTTCCTTTCCCTCTTCCATTTTGCCTTGCTATCTGTTCCTATACACTTTCCAGGAGCATCTCACACCCCTTGACATTTCTCCCATACATACTTGCAGGAAAGAGACATGAACAGACCTTCTAAGTTCTTGACTTTCTAGCACTGTTTGCAGGCACCTCATGAAACAAATCCAGGTTTTTTATTTTTGCTATGGATTAACCTTACCACTTTGGTCATTTCTTTTGTTTCACAAGATATCTGTGTTGGCTTAACTAATGAGAAATAGATATCTCATATTCACTCCAGCTTATACCTTCTTCTAGTATCTACACCTGTGAAACTATCTAATATGTAGGTGTGTACTTCCTGGACATGTACTGTCACTTTCATCACTATATCACATACCAAAGCTGCATTTCTGGTAATAGCCGTCACTCTAGACTGCATGAAGTTGAAGGTTGTAGGTTATTTAATTGCATCATATCACCTTCCACTTCTGCAATGCACAGCTGTGAATATAGAGCTGTACACAACAGATGAGTAGTGCTTAAGAATCTTTCAGAATCTGAGGTTTTAAATAATCTCAAGAGTGACTTGAAGAATTAAGTACCTACAGAATTCTATCAAACTATTCAAAATCCGTTTCATATTTATCTTCATCTAAGTCCATGGAGCATTTAAAGCAGTACAAACTTTGTCTCCATCGTAGCATTTTATGTGCTACTCTATTCTTGAAACTTAATAACATTTAACTTTTCTGCAGCTGGGTTAATTTTGGATGTCTTCAATGAAGGAGATTCCACAAGCTCCCTGCACTACCTGCTCCAGTGCTCCATCACCCACATAGTAAAGAAGTGTTTCTTCATTTTCAGACGGAACCTCACATGTTTCAGTTCATGCCCATTGCCTCTTATCCTGTCACTGGGCAGCACTAAAAAGACAGTCTGGTCCCATTTGCTTGACACTTCCCCTTAAGATATTTGTATACATAGATAAAATTCTGTCTCATTCTTTTCTTCTCCAGATTGTACAGTCCCAGCACCCTGTCTTTCCTCATAAGGGAGATACTCTAAGCCCCTAATCAACTTTATAGCCCTCCACTGGCCTCTCTCAAGGAATTCCATGTTTCTCTTGTACTGGAGATTTCGGCGCTGGGCACAGCACTTCAAGTGCAGATTCATTAAGGCAGAGAAGAGAGGAGGATCACCTCCCTCAGCCTGCTGGCTATGCTCTTCCTAAGGCACCCCAGGATACTATCAGCCTTCTTTGTCTCAAGGGCACATTGCTGATTCATGGAAACCTGATGGCTATCATGGCACTTTAGCAGAATAGTTTAGCCTTTCAATTTTCCCACAGCTGCCACAAGCCAAATGAAGAATATAAATAAATAAATAAATAAATAAATAAATAAATAAATAAATAAATAAATAAAATAGGAAAGCTTTTAGAATTACATTATACTTTTAACAATCATAGAATCTGAATGGTTTGGGTTGGAAGGGACCTTTAAGATCATCTAGTTCCAATCCCCTGCTATTGGCAGGGATACCTCCCTCTAGACCAGGTTGCTCACAGCCCCATCCAGCCTGGCTTTGAATGCTTCCAGGGAGGGAGCATCGACGCCTTGCTGGGCAACCGGTTCCAGTGTCTCACCACCCTCACAGTCAAGAATTTATTCCTAATATCTAATCTAGATCTACCCTCTTCCAGTTTAAAAACATTTCCCCTTGTTCTGTTGCTACCTGCCCTTATAAAAAGTCCCTCCCCAGCCTTCCTGTAGTCCCTCCTTCAGGTACTGGAAGGCGGCTATGAAGTCCCCTGGAGCCTTCTCTTCTCTAAGCTGGAGAGTCCCAGCTCTCCCAGGCTGTCCCCGTAGGGGTGCTCCACCCCTCTGATCATCTTCGTGACCCTCCTCTAAACCCTCTCCAACAGCTCCATGTCCTTCTTGTGTTGGAGGCCCCAGAACTGGATGCAGTGCTCCAGGTGGGGTCTCACAAGGGCAGAGTAGAGGGGCAGAATCACCTCCCTTAACCTGCTGGTCATGATTCTCTTGATGCAACTCAGAATACAGTTGGCCTACTGGGCTGCAAGCATAGCCCAAGACAAGACAACAATAATCTTAACGATATTCCCTGGATAAACCCCGCCTTCTTCCACTTCTCTTCAGTTCTTCAGGATGCTGATTTCACAGGCCAGCTGTGATTTCTTAAGTGTGTCTTTTGTTTACTGAAAGCTACAAAGTAAAGGAGACAGCAAAAAGATCTAAACTAACATGGTTGATTATTTATGAATCTCAAAGAAAAAAATAACCCCTAACAATCATTCTGACTTTCTGATGAGCATAATTATCAATGTTTTCAAACAAACAGAGCCAGTTGTTCCGTTCTATTCTGTCCTGGACAAGCTCATAAAGCTGTTATTTGTTTGTGTAGTGATTAGCTCCAGTGACCTAAAGCATTAAGTTGTTCCATTTTGTTGCAGTAGAGATTTCAGCTGTAGGAATGTTCCTCTCTTCCCAATGCCAGACAAAATGTAATAGGAAAGACACTGAGCTCATATATTCACTCAAGGCACCGGTTAGCTTACATCTTGGCTGCACTGAATCAAGGTGACTCCATTAAAGATGTGGCAGGGAAAAGATGAGGGAATTAAATTGCTGAGATTGCTCCAAAAGCAATCTCCTTATACTGCCTTTTCTCTGCTTCCATACTGTCTGCCCACAAGAACTTCTACAATTTCCCATTTCAACATATCCTTTTTATCAAGGATCTACTATAGAGCAATATTTTGTTAATAGTTTATATGAGTGACTCTGTGCTGCCATTTAACTGCTGACCAAAGGACTTTATCTTAGGCAAATTAAGACATTCAAAACACAAAAACAAAGAGTTTGGTGGAGTAAGTTAGGTCAGAAATGATCAGAAGAACATCTGATCATCCAGATCAATCACCTGCTGAAAGTGGGGCTAGCTTCAAATTTGGATTCAGTTCTCTCCAATCAAGTTCTGCATATCTCCAAAAGATAAAAAAACCCACAATATCTTTAGGCAGCCTATCTCTCCCAAGGCCACCGCATATTTATAGTCACTATTCTTCAGAATGTGTGCATTCCCATCTGACATATGACTTTCAAGAATCCCTGTGTTGGCTCATTTTCACGCTTGTAATCCTGGTTAAAATATCTCCACAAGCCCTTGAATGTTTGGCCTGCACTACTGTCTGAGTTATTGGAAAGGAGGAAGAAAAGCTGGACCAAGAATCAATAATTTCTACCCCCAAGCAGTAGGCAGTCACGTGTTACTGCCTTCCTCCTGCCTGGTTGGACCACAGATTCTGGAAACCTTCCATGGAAAACTCAAGGTGCAGCAGAATTTTTTCTAGCTATGCCAGCACATCACTAGCTCCTGAAGAAAAAGCAGCAGCTCCTGTAGCTTTAGGTAGATTAGGGTTGCCAGCTGAGCTGTGTGAAACAAACTTCTAGTTTGCACCACAGCCCACACCACTGAGTTATTTCCACCCCAGTAAAAAGCTGTTATGATAATAATCACAGAAAATTGTACAGCCCTCGGGCAGCTAAAAGAAAGATATATGGAAAATTGAGCAAAAGCTAAAAGGTCTGGGAGCATCAGAAATTTCCCAACTTCCTTGTTGGACCAAAACTAAAATGAAACAATTCCTGGCCAAGACTTTAGCAGAAGCTCAGCATCAGACTTGGGACACCGGTGTCAAACCCTCCACCTGAAGTATGCCTACATACTAGACCGCATGAAACAAAATAGCAGCATGGCCAGGAGTTTTAAAAGTAGAAACTCAGCTCAGACCTCTGCATTCAGATCCATGCATGTAGGTAAAACAGCTTTTTTTAAGAACGGAGCACTCAAAGCCATCAACACCAAACACAGCTGCTGGGATCCAGTATTTTTTTCATACTTATGTATTTATTAGCCCAAATAAAAATGTCAAAGCCTAATATTAATCTCCTGCTTTTTGAAACTCTTGGCTTGAGCCTGTTTTGTTTCATTTTTGTCCCAACAAAGAAATAAATCTGTCCAATCATTCAACTCTTTGTGAATATTTCAGAACTGGGAGACTATCCAGTTACAAGGAAAAATGGTTTGAAAGGCAACCCACACATGGGATCAGATGTAGGAAGCTCCTGTCAGCTCCAGAAGAGGTGAATTCTGTTTGTGTTTAGGTAGGAGAAATACAGCACATTTGCTACTTTCAAAGAGCAGGCAGTGAGAAACGTGAGACTTCTTCCAAACTTCCACAAAAGCTTGAAGAATGTTTTGTTTGTTTGCAGGAGTCAGCTGAAGTACAACTGGTGCCAAAAGGAACCAGTTTTAAAAATCAGTAACAGCTTGATGCCTTGCTCATACACAGCAGAGCTCAAGCAGAGAAGCAGATCGGAGACCAAACGCCCACTGGAAGCAGAAATCCATCCAGAACATTGCTGGAATTCATTCACTGATCATGATGGTCCCACATCTCCAGTGCAAATGAACTGAGCTGCCAAGAAGTTATTGTCTGGAATGACCCAGACTGCAGAAGCCATTAGATGATGATGGTTTTTTAATATCTTCTTGGAAAAATCAAAAGCTTTGTACCAGACACAGGAAGATATTTGTGCTATTATAGAAGAGAAAGGAGAATGTAACATAAGGAGAAAATAAAAAGAGAGTTATTCCCCTTATTTTATCTTCGCACATTCATATCCTTTGTGGAATTTCTGCACCTTTTTTTTTAGTGATTTAACCTACCATAGACATTGATGCATTAAGGTGCTTGCTATCTGCATTCTCATCCTAAACCTCAGCTTGACACCGTTTTCTCCTCCAAGCCCTCTTCAAGCAGAAGTAGCAATTACTGCTGCTGCTCTGGAGCCCTCTGGTCCACATCTGCTTCTTCAGTAACAAGGTGCTGCCAAGCAGAGAGGACCATGACTGAGCTCTCCTTTCCTTTCCCATTGCAGGACAAGAAGATAAAATCTAGCTTAAATGGCTCACGGGATCAGGAATGACAGAGACAGACTGTGCAATTCATGGAATCATACAATCATAGCTTAGGTTCAAAGGGACCTCAAGGATCATCAAGCTCCAACCCCCTGCCGCAGGAAGGGCCACCAACCTTCATATCTAATACTAGTCCAGGCTGCCAAGGGCCCATCCAATCTGGCCTTCAACATCTCCAGGGATGGGGTATCCACAACCCCTCTGGGCAGCCTGTTCCAGCACCTCACTACTCTCATAGTAAAGAACTTCCCTCTGACATCCAACCTAAATCTTCCCTCTTTCAACTTAAAACCATTTCCCCTTGTCCTGCTATTTATCTACCCTTGTAAAGTTTACTCCCCTGCTGTTTGTAGGCTCCCTTTAGGTACTGAAAGGCTGCAATGAGGTCACCCCACAGCCTTCTCTCCTCCAGGCTGAACAAGCCCAGCTCCCTCAGCCTGTCTTTGTGGGGGAGGTGATCCAGCCCCCGATCATCTTTGCAGTCCTTGTATGGACTCTCTCCAACAGCTCCCTGTCTTTCTTGTAATGGAGACCCCAGACCTGGACTCAATAATCCAGATGGAACCTCAAGAGTACAGAGTAAAGAGGGGCAATTACAAAGTCTTTTCCCCTTTGAAAAACAAGTTTACAACTTGCATGGAAGATTTAATAGTAATAATAATAATAACCATGTAGGATTTCTAAAAAGCTTCTGGGATAATCAGACGGCTTGTAGCTTGCTTCCAAGCAGAGCATTAAAGAAGATGCAAGGGTCTGACAGAAGGATGACTGCATACTGGACCTACCAATATGGGGGGAGGGGGGGAAGGGGGGAAGGTGAGGGGTGAAGGATTTAGGGGATGCTGTACACAAAAGGCTGCTTTTGTTCCAGCCATCATAGTAACCCTTGTGAAGATGTCCTGGTTTCAGCTGGGACAGATTTTTTTACACTTCATAGTTTCTGACATAATGCTGTTTTGGTTAGAGGAGAAAAACAGTGTTCATAACACATCAATGTTTCTAGTTGTTGCTGAGGAGCGTGGTACAGCACATTTCAGTTTCTCAGCTACTTATACCATCCTGCCAGCGAGGGGACTCATAGAGCACAATGAGCCAGAAAGGGCCAGAAACATGACAGCTGACCTAAGCTGGCCAAGGCAATATTCCATACCATTATGACAACATGGGAAGCTACTGGCAGCACTGTTCTAATGGATGGTGCCTTCTCCCTATAACATCAGGTATGATGAGTGAGTGAATCTTTCTCTCCATCCCTCCCACATTTGCAGCTATGCCCCCTCCAGCAGAGTTTGCCACGTGAAACGTCCACAATAACTCAAAATCATCAACAAAGAACCAGCAGTAACAATTTTCTTCCCTTTGCAGAGTTACCCAAGCAGCAAGCAAAGCCACCTGGCCCCTTTCCAATTCCCTCTCTTGGACAGGTCTCCAGGCTCTCTTTCACTGCTTCTTTCCTATGTGCACAGTAGCCAAAATTTGTCACCTTGTAGGCATGTAATAGTTACCCATTCTCATGACACCTTCCTACAAATGTTTTTTATTTGCCCTTCTGCAAACCAATAGATCTATAAAATATGGTCAAAGCCAGGGGGTTCTTCAGATATTTTCTCTGAAAAAAAAATAAATACAAAGCAATGAGTTATGGTTATTAAAATAAGATGTAGTACTGCTTTGCAGACAATCTCTGGCTTTGTTTTCTCAGGCATTCAGCCAACAGGGAGGCGAAGCAAAGAGCAAAACTGCAGAGTGCAAAGTCTAATTTAAAGAATAATTATTATCATTATATTGCAAGACCACATTCCCTCACTGGGACCTACATAAGAAGTTCCAGTCTCCAACTGACATTTGGCAGTCAGGCTCAGAAGACAGGGATCTTGCAAATGTTATCTGTAGCAAAAGATACAGAGTGGTGGGGTTGGGGCTTCAAATAGTATTCAGAGGGTGCTGAGACCACCCTGTCTCCAAGGAGTTCTCAGCCTGAAAATGAGAGCTGTCACTGAAGAGGGGCAGGATATGAGACACAGTTCAGAGTGAGGTTATGGAGACCATATCCTGCCTTCAGGTGAGATCACAGCAAAATTCCAAAACCTGTAGCCTCCTCCTGCCAAATGTGCCTCTGCTTCTCTATCTTCAAAACCTGCTACACACCACTGTTGTGAGGGATCCTGGACCCTGAACAAGCAAGATCTTACAAGACACCGCCATCCATCCTAGGCAAAGCCACATGATTTGATGACAGTACCTAGACTGAAGGTATAAACCCATCCCAAGTAGCTCCTGCAGTTCTTGAGGATATTTAAACATGTCAGATGGTAACTTGAAAAGGTTGAACACTTAGCAGTGTGGAGAGCTGCCTGAAGTTAGCTGATAGCAATATCAGGTTAAGGGCAATGGCTGAATCTCCTTCCCACTCTCTCTCCTTCCCACTCCAGTGCAGGAGCAGTTTGGGACTGGAGTACTTTCAGAGACCCCGAGGCCTGATTTCAAAGCTGTGTTATAAGGAGCAGAAGTCAATGGTGGGATAAATATAGATATCTTGTCTGAGTTTTTGTTTTTACAAATGCAGCCCCAAGTGACTGAGACATATTGGTGAGTCCAACACTTGCACCCAGTGCACCTACAGAGCACACAGAGCTCTCCTGCCCCTATCACAGTGCTGATTTAATTTGGAATAGGAATAGTTGCCTTTGTGCAGAGGGCTCCTGATGTCTCCGACAAAAAATGATATCCAAAGAAAAAAGAGGCTAACCATACAATGCAATGCAGTATAACTGCACAAAGAGACAAAGCAACCCCAATGAGAAAGCCCTCATCTGTGTCAATAGCTGACAGGAAAAAGATAATGTTAGCTAAAAACATCTAAAGATTCCAAAAGCCACATTAAAAGTGCAACAATAGTAATCATTAAATGTTAATGATGATGATGATGATGATAGCAATAATAAAAATAATATCTTTTAAGAGACACAGCAGGAGTGTGTGAGAATTTGCGTTTAGAACAGATCAGATAAGATTTTCATTTAATTAAAGCTGATCAGAGCTGCCAGGCTGAACCCAGCTGAGGCGTGCTGAAGGAAGTAAGAGGGCTGTTGGGGAAGGTCTGAGCTTTGTGGAAGTGTCCGTGAGCTTTGACATATCCTTGACACATGTCTACACATCCTCCAGCACCTGGACAGGGACAAGCATATGGCTCTGAAATCTCCCCCTGACCTCATTATCCAAGGGTCACTGGCTCGGCGGCTCCAACAGCTCCCGACTACCTAGGGAGGATTTAACCCATGACTGCTCACGTGGGCTGAAATGCTGGAGACAAAGGATTCCTCTCAGACATTTAATTGAAAGCAGTTGAAGGCAGAGGCTTTGAGATTTTTGCTTCTTATGAATGAAGCTCTGCAAATGAGTGGAGCCAAAAAGTTTCAATATTGTCGTTTCACCACCAGCAGTGGCAGAGCAGGACTTGCTCACGCTGCTGGCCAAGCGGTGGGACTCCCACCTGGCAGGAAAAAGCACAAGGGTGTCAGAGCATTTCACTCCTTATGGCCATTAATCTTTGGCCTTCCATCTCCCAGCACCATTAATTATCAGTGACCGAAAGAGGACCAACTACCAGAGTATGAAGCTGATGAGAAACCACACAAAACTCAGCAGCTCCTGGGAAAACAGCAAGTTTTTTGAGGCTTGATTCAAGAGGTGGTGGCTCACCTTTGGGAGCTGACAGCTGATGCACAGCAGGCAAGGAGAGAGGAGAAAAACCTGCTTTAGTGGAGAAAACTGTAGAAAGCCAGGTGAAACAAAAGCCAAAGAAGGAGTTATGCTAAGTTATGTATTTGACTCCATAGGGAGGCAAAGGAGAAGTCTTGCCTTCCTATAAGGAGCAGAGCTGCCTGCTGGATGGTGCTTGCCTCCACGTGCCCAGTTCTCCTGGTACACAAACCAGTTAGTAGGTTTAGAAGTAGTGAAGATATCTCTACACAGTGCTGTGTCAGAGCAGATACAAGAAAAGAGGGATAAAGGTAGTAGCTGGAAGGGGCTGTCTGCTGGCTAGTTCTACTAGCTCTGCTGACGTACAACTGCTACCAAAGCCATAATATTTATAGAAATAGTCTCCTTTGACCAAATACAAGTGCAACACTGCTGTATTACATTATGCTGCAGAGATTGGCCCAAAAACATCTGCATATCATGACAGAACAGATGCATGGGATCTGAACGCAATGAGACAAGTTTCCAGTAAAAAAGCAGGGAGTAAAGAAAGAAAAGCCCAAAGCTATCGCTGTGTTTAACTGCATTCTCTAACTTTCCGTGTTTCTTAATGAAGAAAGAAAATAAAATGCTGAAGGGAATGATGCTTAGAAATGTTTCCATAGCCTCAGCTGACAAGGAAGTCAATCCAAACAAGAGGACATAGCTTAAATCTTCCAGAAAATCATCCAAGTTACAGTAAGTCTGAGATATCTCACAAGTGAATGCCTCTCTCTAAAATTACCAAGTTTTGCTATTAACCTCAGCCGGACCAAGGTCTCACCCAATATTTTGATTAGGAAGCTCTCTTTTATTGCACTCTTCTGGATATAACATTACCTTATGTTGTCTTCTGGGCCCCACAAAATCCCATTATAATTAATCTTACTTCTACGATAACTCTGGCTCAAAGGTTGCTGTCATAATGACCATGAATATAATTGCCTCACCATGCTGCAAGCTGTAGTAAATCATCAGCCACCATACAAAAGATCAAAGTAGGCTAATTAAACTGTATCTTTAGCTGTCTACTGCAGACATTTCAAACTGCTTTGGCTCCCAGCTGGAAATCAGTGTTTCACAAGAGCTAAAGCAACTCTGAACAAAGACCAAGGAAAATATATACTTGTACTTAAACAGCTGCTTATTCTGTCAAACTGTAATAAAAATGCTGAAAAGACAACTTGTAGATAGCATATAATACAGTCAAAAGCATCCACAAGAATCAACAATAGTAAGAACCAGGCAAGATTGTACAAAAAATATTAAATAGTTTCTTGACTTTAGTCATGTAGAAACAGCATACCTTAATTTTCTTAATTGACAAAGTGTAAAAAGTAGAAGTACTTGGCAGACCTCTCTCGGTTATCCACAAATACCACTGGTTTTCCAGTGAAGGAATGGTACTGGCTCCTACGGCCATTTATTAACTTCAGAACAACTGGAATGTTAAGGAGCTGATCCTTCACTGTCTCCATCTAGAATAAGAAGTTGGATTAATGTTAAGGAAAGTATCTCTCCCTCCCAAAGACTTCCAAAATCAACAAAAAGTTTGCAGTGAGGCCTGAATTCACGAATGGTAAATTAATGTTTTCACCTAATTCACAAAGAAACTTAGATTTTAAAAAGTGGGCTCTCTGAGCCACATCATAATATGTATTCTATGTCAATTACACATCATCTGATGTTTCAGAGGAATCAAGATCAGGAACTGAAATGCTCTTTGGGCTTTTCCATGTTGAGCTGCAATCTGGCCAGAATTTCTTTTAATACCACATTTTCCTGCATGCGTAGAAGGCCTCATCATAGTGATTCCCTTCCTCTCCTTCTCTTCCAGTGCAGGGAGACAATACCTTATCGGACTGCAATGCTGCATTAAGAGATGAGGAAGAAGAGAATCTACTAGGGGAGCCCAGTTACAAAGAAAGAAAAAATGATGGATTCAATACAAATCTGACAAGGCATGAAAGCAGTGTTTCCAAATCAAAATATTTCTGGTTTTGGCAAAAATACAAAATACACTATTTTATGACGGGGTTTTTTCAGGAATTGGAATTTATGAAAAAGAAAGAAGTGTTGCTTTTCAGAGAACGCAGGTTTTTAAAAATGTGTTAAAAAATATTCCCATCCCAAAGATGTTGTCCAGAAAATGTTTTCTGAGTTGAACCTGAAGATGTTTAGCTGCCAAAAATTCACCATAAACCTCATATTCCCTTCAGAGTAAAAAGTATTTACTCTAAAAATTCTAGAGGAAGGATTCTTCTGTGCAATTTTTTAAGACATCAGCAAAACTAGTTTTTGGCAACTGGATATATATAAGTTACATTAGCAAAATGTTACTTTCTGTGTTGAAAGTCAGCAGAATTCAAACCTACCAGGGACTTCTGCTAAAGTACAGCTCTGTTTCCAAGTCGCAGACAGAATCAGAAAACCCAAGGAAAACTTACTATCACCAGCTGATCTCAATCCTTTCAGAACTTCACCTTGTCTCTGACAGCATCCATTGATACAGATTCCTGTGTGACACATACAGCATTCACATGCAAAGTGAGGTGAAATGGAGAAATCAAGCTCATCAACCATAGATGAGTCTTGGAGGTAATCTCTGGTACCAAACACAGCAACCTATAACACAAGAAGCTAAAGCAAAATATAATATTAGCATTGTGACCACAACTATTTCAAATAATAGGCAATTAATAGTTTGAGTAGGTCTTTTTTTCTCTCTTTAGTTGAGCGATTAAGCCCACACAACTATGTGTGTTGATCAGCCCAAATACTTTTTTATAATTATTAGCAGAAATGAAATTAGAAGTGTGATTTGGATCGAAATGAAAAGTATTATCCAGTCCAAAACAAAGTACTGTTTCACTATAAGGTTATTTCACTCATTTTATTAACACATTTTTATAAATGTTTATTTTGAAATGGGAATGCTACCTGAAAATGGCAAGTTTGAAAACTGTATTTTCAAAACATGGAAAGAAAATGTATTGCCATTTTCAATGTACATTTTCCTCTTCCTTCTACCTTCTTTTGCCATATCCAGCCCACACTGGTGGTTTTAGTCATTGACATTGGTATTTTCCTGGCCACATCACAAGTACCTCTGAAATGGACATCAGCATCTCAGTAAGCCTTAGCTCAGCATGAAAATATGAAGTACCTTGGATGAAGTGAACCCCTAAGTACATATTTCTACCACCGACTCTAAAGCACATCTAAGCAAGTAGTACAGGTGACTTAGAATCATAGAATCATAGAATGGCCTGGATTAGAAAGGACTTCAAAGATCATCGAGTTTTTTTGCTTCTTATGTTTCAAGGTAGGTGAATTAATCATCTCTTCAGCTTGTCATTTCACTGATAATTTGTTGTTTGGTAACATCAGGAGCTACCCAGCTGCACTGAAGCACCTTCAGGTAGTGTTTGGCTGTATGCTCTTCATGGTCTAGGTTATTTCAGATTCAGAATCATAGAATCAAAGAATGATTAGGTTGGAGTGAACCTTAAAGATCATCTAGTTCCAATCCTCTGCCACGGGCAGGGCTATCACCTAACAAATCAGGCTGCTCAGGACCCCACTGAGCCTGGACTTGATTGCTTCCAGGGATGGGGCATCCACAACCTTTCTGGGCAATCTATTCCATCACCTCACCACCATCACCTCATCCCCATTCATGGAACAGATCCTCTTGAAGGCCTACTTATGCACGTGGAAAATAAAGTTGAGGTGATTGATGGTAACCAACACACCTTCACCAAGGCAAGTCATGCCTGACAAACTTGGTGGACTTTTTTATGATGGAGTTACAGCATCAGTAAGAGTAACTGACATCATCTACCTGGACTTGTGCAAAGCATTTAACACTGTCCCACATAACATCTTGATCACAAAATTGGAGAAAAACATATTTGGGGGTGGACCACTCACTGAAAAAGGAATTGGCTGGATTGTCACACACAGAGAGTTCTGGTCAATGGCTCAATGTCCAAGAGGAGACCAGTAGTAAGTGGCATTCCTCAGGGGTCAGTGCTGGGACAAGTGCTATTTGACATCTTTGTAGCTGACATGGACAGTGGGAACAAATGCACCCTCAGCAAGTTTGCAGATGACACCAAGCTGAGTGGTGCAGTTGACATGCTAGAGGGAAGGGATGCCATCCAAAGATACCTGGATGGGCTTGAAAGGTGGGCCCATGCCAACCTCATGAAGTTCAACAAGGTCCTGCACCAAAGTCGGGGCAATCTCAAGCACAAAGACAGGCTGGACAGAGACTGGCTTGAGAGCAGCCCTGAGGAGAAGGATTTGGGAGTGTCGGTTGATGAAGGATTCAGCATGAGCTGGCAATGTGCATTTGCAGCCCAGAGTGCCAACTGAGTTGCATCAAGAGAAGTGCACCTAGCAGGTCAAGGGAGGTGATTCCGCTCCTCTGCTCTCGTGAGAACTCACCTGGAGTATTTTGTTCAGTTCTGGGGCCCTCAACATAAGAAGGACATGGAGCTGTCGGAGAAGGTCCAGAGGAGGGCCACAAAGACAATCAGAGGGCTGGAGCACCTCCCCTACAGAGACTAGTCGAGAGAGCTGGGGCTCTTCACAGAATCATATCATAGAATCATAGAATTACTTGGGTTGGAAGGGACCTCAAGGATCATCAAGCTCCAACCCTCCCACCACAAGCAGGGCTGCCAAACTGCACGTTTAATACTAGATAAGGCTGCCCAGGGCCCCATCCAGTCTGGCCTTGAACACCTCCAGGGATGGGGCCTCCACAACCTCTCTGGGCAGCCTTTTCCAGCACCTCTGTAAAGAACTTCCCCCTGACATCCAACCTAAATCATCCCTCATTCAACTTAAAACCATTTCCCCTCATCTTGCTATTTATCTACCCCTGTAAAGAGTTGGTTCTCCTCCTGTTTATAGGCCCCCTTTAGGTACTGAAAGGCTGCAATGAGGTTACCCTGCAGCCTTCTCTCCTCCAGGCTGAAAAAGTCCAGTTCCCTCATCCTGTCTTCGGAGAGGTGCTCCAGCCTTCTGATCATCTTTGTGGTCCTTCACTCCATAGCTCCCTGTCTTTCTTGTACTAGGGGCTCCAGACCTGGACGCAGTACTCCAGACGGAGCTTCAAGTGGGCAGAGGACAGTCATCTCCCTCCCCCCTGCTGGCCACCCCTCTTCTGATGCAGCCCAAGGTACAGCTGGCTTTCTGGGCTGCAAGCGCACACTACTGACTCATGTCCAGCTTTTCATCCATTAGGACCCCCAAGTTCTTCTCCACAGGGCTGCTCTCAGTGAATTCTTCTCCCACTCTGTACTCAAGCACAACACCTTGCACTTTATTTATTTCCACTCCAAGTAGATCTCTTTAGTTCAGCTCTACTTATTCTGGTTTTGGCCATGAATCAGTATTCTCCCTCAAGTGGCTCTTTGTTCTGAAATAAGAGCTGTGCTTGTATGTGTTTGGAAGAAACATTTGAGGCTGACATACTTTAGGATAAGTATGGTATTCAAGGTTAGGTAAGAAGCACTTTCACAGTCATCAGATCAACAAAAAAGTAATTCATCTGTAATTGAAACGACATCTAAATGCTTCTCCAGTCGAATACTCTCACAGAATATCCTGGGAATAAAAGATGAAAAATATCCAGCATCTACTATACTGTTTTTGACTGTTCTGACCATCTTTCTCACCTGTTTGTCCTCTTGCGCCAGCCTTTGAATTTCCAGTGTGACACATTAGGTAGGAAACATGATTGGGTTGGACCTGGAATTATAAGTAGAGGAATCAGTGTCCAGAGCCAGGCAGAAATAGAGCAGTCATGTATGATGCCAGACACAGCCTAAGATAATGTGAAATGTCCTCCTCTTTTAGCACTCTGCTTGCATCAGCAGTAGTAGAGGATGCTCCTGATCCTTCCTAATATCCAAACTAAATCTGCCCTGAACACAACATGAAACCGTTTCCTCACATCCTCTCACTTGTCATCTGAGAAGAGAGTGACTCTCTCCTTGTTGCAACCTCCTTACAGGAAGTTGTAAAGGGTGATGAGCTCTCCTCTGAGCTTCCTTTTCTGCAGATTGAACAATCCCAATTCCCTCATCCTCTCCTCAGTCTTCTTTTCTGGTCCTTTCACCAATTTCATTGCCTTTCTCTGTTCAAAAGAACTCATCTAAGCCATTTTCATGCTTGCAGATGCTACGTGCTCTCCTGAAGCAGCATGTTTCAGAAGTTCATCACCCATCATTTACTAGTTCCTTCCTTCTATTTGTTCCAAGCGGTAGATCAGAAGAATCACATACCAGAAACATTTCTTTCTCTTCACTGACTCAGAAGGGCACTTAGGCACATCACTGAGATGATTAAAGACAGTGAGTCAGAGTCCATTTCTTAAAGGGATTTATTAAGTTTGTGATTTCATAAGATAACATTTTTAATTGTTTCTCTTGTATTAGAGATTATAATTAAAAAACAGAATTGACATTCCTACATAGGTATAAATAGACCTAACTAGGGAAACAAGGTTATATACAAATGAATTGATCCTACACTGAGCTGTCTCTGCCATGGTAGTCCTGCTTTTTCAGTCTGGCTGTGAGCTTCTGCCTGACCTATAATGGTAGAGGCCCATCCTAATGGTCCATCCCTAGCACTGCTCCAGCCACAGGGCAAGTCAGTCCGTCTGGTTGAACATCCAAAGAGCTGCCTGGGCCTCAGAGTGATCTTTCTGTGCTTAGAATAGTGGGAGCTCACTGTCAGAGCAAGGAGATATGAGCACAGATGCATCACTCAGTAGCATCTCACCACAGAAGTGACCACACAGCAACACAGCATCTGTTTCCAGGATGGTCGTAGGAGGCAATTGGCCACTTCTCCAGTAGAAGATGAAGTCCCCAAAGTATCTAATTAACATACCTGGATTTCTAGGGAATCTGTAGGGTTCACAAGCTCATGAACTGCAAAAGCAAAAAGAATTAGTAAATAAGAGGAGATAAATAGGCTGCAGAATAGTACCCCAGACAACAGACAGATTGGTGTAAGTGAGACTCTAGAGTGAAGCAATCAGATCACTATTTGTCACACAGTTTTGCTTCAACTAATTTGTTCCTTATATCCAAATAGATTGCAGTGAGAGTTCCTTGGAAGAGGACCAGAAAGTTCATTCGGAGTGCCAGGAAATGAACCAACCAGTTTCAACGTTCATTTTTATAAATATTCCTGTTCATAGTGAGGTTTACCTCTGGAATATCCAGCTGTCAGTTACAGATAGTTTGATCAGCTGCATTCACTGCCCAAAGCCTAGCATTAGATTTTGCTATGAAGGTATTTGCAGGTACTTTACCCTTGTATGGTACATAAGAAAAATTAAAAAAAAAACAAACAGTATAAGGTGGCAGTGAGAGGTCACCCTTGCTGTGACTGGGTGCTCTACAAGCCCTGAGTCCAGGTGGTCTGCACTTGGTGTGTGCTTTTGGAGGTCTGTTGTCTCCAGTTCAAAGTAGTTTCCCTGAAGCAGAAGGTACAAGATACAGCCAGCTCTACACCAAGCCATTACAGATGGCATCAGACCCTTCTAGAGTCACTGATTTCCCTGTCATTCACTGGAAGGCTGCATCAGCAGTTATATCTACAGAAATAATTCATGAGAAAGCAAATCTGAGCACTGCCTTCTCCTAATCCATGAAGAATGATGTTGTGAGTGGAAGGTCCGTGGCATACATAATAAATGCACTCTTTAGAGTAGCTGCAGAGGGGGACTTACCTTCAGCCATAGGAGAGAATTGCATCTCTGGAGATATTATTACCAGCTCTGAGGCCCAGGACACTCTCCCTCTGAAGTGATATATCCATCAGAAGAACAACACATTGCTTTTGTCCTTGACATATGAGGTATTTAGGACCCACAGCCTAATTCTCATCTGCTGCTGTTCTGGTTCATGGTGTCATTAGTATTTATGGACTTTTGCCATTGCAGCACACAGGTTTCCTAGGGAACACGATACATGCAGCAACTTCCTCGCAATAAACCTTACTCCCCTTTTTCTATCTGACATGTTTCCTCAAAAGAATGCTTATGGGGGGATTGTTAAAGTCTTTCATGCCAATTCATAGTCCAGCTCTTGCCAATTTTCTATCCCTTTGCTTTTTAAACATAAGAATCAAAGTAGGGCATTTGTCCTACATATTTTTCCTCTTTATGTTTCTATCACACCTTATATAAGATATTTGTTACTCATCCTTCTTCTGGAAATTTGGAGACATTCGCAAAAATCAGTTGGAGATATAAGAATCTCTGTGTCCAAAAGACTGTTAGCACATCAATCCAATCCCATGGTTCCCATCTCTTAGTCCACAAACCTCAATTAAATTTCCAGAGATTCTTGTATATTCTGTTTGCATTAACCTCAGAGAGCACATGGGTGATCCAATATGTAATAGAGGATATGCATTTTCTCTACAAGCATGTATATGTATTTTCTCTACAAGCATTTGACTGCATTTCAGTTCATTTTTTTGCATTTCAACTCCATAAATCTTGTATACTCCACTCCAAAACAGTTCTTGACACTTTCACTTATTCTGAATAGTACTTTCTCTCATCTAAATTAATGGCTTTGCTTGAGTAAACACAGTATGAAGTGAGAGAAGAGGGAGAGGATATCTTCCAGGTTTTAAGCTTAGGCTTCAAATCAAAGAAAAGCCGTAAATAGTGAAGATTTGAATGGTCACACTTTTCTCCCTACCTCATCTCAAATAAATAAAACTCCAGCACAAAAGAAAAAAAAAGAAAAAAGAAAAAAAACAAAACAGATTCCTATAGTCTGAAGAGGAGTTTCCCTTTAACCTCTTAATGCACTGTATCCTGAGATCTGTCAGTAGTGTCACACACACATCTCCATTATCCATGACAAAAAATCAAGCAGAGAATAAGGGAGAGAATTGATTTCCTACAGAAGTCAATGTTATCTGGAGCACTGAAGTGGAGCAGGGCACTTTAGGATAAACGCTTAATGCTTTATCTGATCACATAAATACTTTCAGATAAAATAAACTGGATTTAAATAACATCCTAGCTGTGACACAGACTGACAAAAGTCAGGAAATGCCCAAGATAAGCCCACATCCTTTGCCCTGTGGAAAAAAAGGGAGAGAGATAAAAGGCTCTGTCCATGCTAAGACTGATCCATCAGCTTCATCTATGGGCTGTTCATCACCATCTGAGCCTTGTGTCCAGACTTACAAGAACATGTGAAGGTAGGAGGGACATCTACTCTTGCAGAAACCATTTATGAAAGAGTCACATTTTGATTCAGTAGCGTTTTCCTGAAGATCAGTCAACTTTGAAGTCAACTACCTAGTTAACCGTTCAGCATACCTGAGCAACCTCTTCAGAGAGGTCTGCTGGATGTAGAACTTATAAAGCATACTCTCCATCTCTGCGTTTTGACAAAGGGATGGGCTCTTAATCTTTAAGTTTACTTTTGGCATCATGATTGCATTTCTCTGCCCTCTGCTTATTTCACTAAGTCGTTTCTGTGTGGGTCCAGCTCCTGTTGGCAAAGTTCCAACCTCTAGTTTTACTTGATTTCTTTTTTTCTCTTAGATCTTCAGTTCTTATCCCTGCATCATCTGGAAAATGTCAAATTGTTGTTTGCTGAGAATTTGCACAATAGAAGGTTTTATTAAGTTGAAATGAGAAAAATGAGAAACACATCAATTTATTCCTGAAACATATGAAGGATATTGGCTGAAGGTTGTGAAATTCTGCCATCCTTGATCTCATAGAACAAGAAAGAAAAGCTCGAAAGATGTAGTGGGTATAAGTAACATTAAAAACATGAGTGTAGATAGGAGTTTGATTATTTCGGAATGCTTTTATGAACAAATCCCAAGGATGCAGACTGCCAGAGGTGGGATGTGTTAGTTTGTACACAGTGGTATATGCATATTGAAATAATTCAGTAGCAACAGAGATAAGACTTAGATATGATCTTAAGTCATTGTCAGTAGTTCTCACAGGTTGTTTCTGTCAGCTCCTGGGGCAAAGACTGATTCAGAAGAACATATGAGCACATGCTTAACTCTTAGCAGGTTTCTGGTCCTGTTGAAGTGTATGTGACTAAATTGCTTCAATGAATTGGAAGTTCAGTAGCTGTACAAAGTAAATGTGGAACACTCATAAGTGAGCACTATAACAAACAAAGACTAAAACTACAAGACAATTTGTTAGACTTCTTGAAAAATAACATTAAAGGCATAAACTGTATCACTGCAAAATGAATGCTGTGTTTCTAAGACTACATCCTGATTCTATCAAAATCCACATGAAAAACAGGCACAGATAAAAATTAAAATTGTAACAAAGGAGTTGATATAAATCACAATTGTGCAGTATCTCAACACAGTGATTATTGACTCAAACCTATCACTATTTCACAACATTAACAAAGGTTCCACTTAAGTGGTTTTAAAATAAGTACATTCATGATTTGTCTTTTTACCAATGGGAAAGAATTAGGATATATCATAAAGGTAACATTCCTTGTAAAGTAAAAATGCTTATTTTTCCTGGAACAAACATATAAATAAAATCCTCGCATAACAAATGCATTATGGACAGCTCAGGTTTTATGCTGGCATCCTAGAAATCAGAAGATATGGCTGAAGTACAAATTTTAGATACTTGTATAAATAACACTAACACACATGAATGTCAAGGGATCAGTTGACTAAAGGTCGCTGAAAAAAAAATGCTTTCAGTCACTTTGTTATTTACCAAAAGAAGAAAACTGAAAGGAGTTAGACAAATTTATGGAGAACAGATCCATGAAGTAATACTAAAAGGTCCAGAAGGACAAGACTTACATTCTTTCCCAAAAAAATGTCTTCCCTATCATTGTTGGAGAAGAAGTAGTAGACTCGAGTGGTCATTGGTATTAATAAGATAGTGATTTTTATGTTATCATTTATATCTACCACAGTTAATTAATCTTAGCAAAATAATTCCATGAAGTCAAAACCTCTGTCTTCAAAAGTCTACATTTTACTAGAGATCTGGGAATCAATTCAGTTTCCTCAACGTTGGGCTTTACTGTCTTTAGAGATGCCTATATCTGGATCCATCTAGGCTTGGAAATTCAACTCAAAGCCTACAGGAAACCTACACCCTCATCCACTTGAAGCAACAGTGGAAGGGTTGGAAGAGACCCTTAAAGATTGAATCCAATTCCTGGGAATGAGAATGCCTGAGGGCATTTCAAATAGTATTGAATACCTAAAAAAATGGAGTGACACCTATGCTCAATAGATTCAATCAAATTTAGGGAACGATTTGACTTTTCACAAAAGAGACCACTACTAGTTAGTTTCCCAAATGATGCCTTAAAATTCATTGACAGTATTGAGCCAGATGGTGTGATTCACTTGCCTAAACAAAAGTGCACAGTGTTATTCAAGTTATCCCAGGGTGTCTGAAACATTTAATGGAGCTGGTAAGCAGATCAGTGTCTATCTGGATCAGCAACTATATGCAAAGGTTCCCTAGGCATCTCAGATAAGCTGAAACCATATCAAGAAGTTGACTCCTCTCCTCAGCCTTTGGTAGCAGATGAAAGCTTCATTCACAAATACACACCAAAGTTTACTTACTGATACACTGAGTGCAGTCTTGCCTACAACATCTTTTATTGGTGGTGAGTGTCCATCCAAAGAGACATTGTAAAACAGTGACCCACAGATCTTTGACAATCATCTCTCTGTTCCTAATCTGTCTCCACAATGTTGTAAATCTGCTAATTGCAGACAGCAAAGCACTGTCTTCACCTACACTTTCTCCAAAGACACAGTACATATCAGCACCCTATGGAAAACTGGATTCAGAAAGTACATTGGGAAGGATTTAACATCTACAGGGAAAAAGATTTTCTATGCAAAAAGCAGAGTAGATGCATATTTATCAGTAGTGTTGAATCAATCTGGATGATTAAAACAAGTTAGTGGAATGAGTCTTAATTTTGAAGTTGAAACTGCATGCTGCCACTGCACCTTAGTTTCTATTTCAATTAAATACAAGCTAATTACAGCCAAATATTTCAGGGAAATTTCAGAAGAAGATTTAATGCTAAATTCTATCACAGAATATCAAGCCTGAATCTTCAGTACAGGATAAAAGAATCAGACTTTACCGTACCAATAGTTCAGAGTACGATCAGTTTAGCAAAGACAGTCGCTTTTCCCGTCTTTTTCCGCTTAACCAATAGACCATTGATGCACACCGAAAGGCATTCTAATTTATTTTTGCTCTGTCCTGCTTACTGATTAGATTACAGATCAATGGAGAAGAAACTTGACAAACCACAAC
Source organism: Meleagris gallopavo (assembly GCF_905368555.1). Lineage (NCBI taxonomy): Eukaryota > Metazoa > Chordata > Aves > Galliformes > Phasianidae > Meleagris > Meleagris gallopavo. Next base: position 82,385,854 of record NC_139406.1, read on the forward strand.
AGTTTTTGTTTTGAGTCTGTTTTCAGCTGCAGAAATATTACCTCTGAAAAGCAAGAGTTTTCTGGCAAAGAGCATGAACGTTGCACGCTATACTCCATCGCTCTTAAAACAGGCCACAGTTTCTGACAGTCTCTGTATCTGCTCCTTCATGGCATTGTTCCATGGGAAGAGAAACAGAGGGAAGATTGATCTTGTGAGGCTCCAAATGCAAGAGTGTTTGTAGAAAAGGAGCAGTTGCTTATTATGACTTTCCTGATCTGACAAAGAAGAGCACATGGTCAGGACAAGAGAATTCTAGCCAGGCAATAAATATGGAGTGAAAAAACACATTAATACACTCACTTACCACACACAATGTCACATAAATCATGTGGAATACCATTCTCTCTGGCTGAACTGTAACTGAGGGTGGCAAGTTTAACTTTCTAGTCATTAAGACTGTTTGCATGTCTAAGAGCCTGTTAAGAGCTGAGATGAGAAGTTGACCTCTTTTCTATACAGACCTCTGCGAAGGGCAGCAACAACCATATTTTTACCCAGTGCTGAGAAGAAGGTTTCAGACAAGATAGATACACATAAATGTTGAGTTCTCATTTGGATGCTATGCCTTTTTTTTAGGTTGCTTTCTTCCTATACAGTAATTTATTTAGGTTGAAAATAAGTATTTATTCTTTTTGTATATGGAAACATAGCAGCAAGACTGCAAACACTGCTTGTTACTGCCCTTAGAAGGAAGTAAGAGCCAGTTGGGTTGGGAAAGCAAGAAAGATCCCCTTGCTGATACTTGACTCTGATTGCAGCCACGAAAGAGGACTGTGTACATTCAGATGTCTACTCTGCAATTTCATAGCATTATCCTCGGGCTTGCCTTCTGATTTTAGCTACAGTCAAAATCCTCATTTCTTCCACAATTACAATTATTTTCAGTTTCAAATTCTTCATTCCTTTTCTCTTAAGCGAGTCATCCTGCACATTATTTCTTTTTACAGAGGAAAGAGCTGTTGAAGCCTCCTTTTTACTGATCGCTGCATACCTGCTCTGTAAAACACACCACTGGGGTGTATGAACGCTTTCTGATGAGAGAAAGTACCCTTAAAAATAAAATCAGAAAGGTGTTCCTACTGGGGTCTATGAGCCATGAGTTCACTCTCACAGGTGTATCTGTGATATACAGATAAAATGGCATGTCCTAAAGTTTCTGCTTCTTCTAAAATAATTAATCTTTCCTCCTTTGCAGCTAAGTCCTAAGCTAACAACACCATCTGCCACATACAGTTTCACTTCTGACTTCTTAAAAGTGAAATTTGTCCCAGTTTGTTAAAAAAAAAAAAAAGCCACTTAGTATGAAAGAAATTGTTTATTATATTCAGTGCAAGGAAAAAAAAAAAAAAAAAAAAAAAAAACAGGAGAAACTCTAGTACTATGAACAAGATAAGATTAAACTTGGTTTATTTATCCCAAATTGAAGGAGAGAGCAAAAGGAGCTCAAATACTTGATTCCAGCTTCCGCCTCTCTGTATTCACTGTGAGACCTTATTTATACATAATCTGATTTTCTGGAGAGCAACAGAAACATACTGTTAAGAATACAAAAGGATACTCTCCAAATAAAATAAGTAGGCCAGCCTTTCCCATTAAGAATCATGCAGCCTCTGCCTTCCACTGCTCTTCATCTCCAATCTGCATCCATGCAATTCCTATTCACATTCTCAAAGTATAATCCTACTCTTTTTACATACAAGCAATGTTGTGGTGAATTACTATTCCACAGATAAATGAGGTTTCCAGGAATATGTCATAAAAAATCATAGTAACTATATTATGGTGCAAGCATAGTACCATGCTATTTACAGATTGACCATAATCCTCATTCTGAATCATTATGGTTTATCATATCAATAGAGCTTTTAAGCCCTGGAAACAGAGACCACAATGGTTCCCCCAGTACTGGCCTATAGTACTGCAGACAGCAACTGTTACATGGGGACATCTTCGGCCCACATATTCACAACTGCTGACTTGGGGTTTTTTTGTTTATTTGTTTGCTTTCTTTTTTCTTTTTTTCTTTTTTTTAAGAAAGGAAGTCATTTAAAAAAAATATAATAAGTACCCTTGTGAAAAGTAAAACTGCTGTACTTTTATATATGTCACTTCACTGCATTAATCTACATAATGGAATAAAAGGATTTCAGCCTCAGAAAATCCAAGGGATATCTTCTAGTAATTCTTTTACAAAGATATCCACATTATACCCAAACGCAAGTCAAATGTAAATTGGATTGAATCCTTTGCAAGTCAGAAGTTTGGGTGTCAGTTTTTATGTTTCGCAAGGTTTTGTGCAAACACGTTATAAAGTGTTTGCTTTTTTTTTATTTTTATTCTAAAGATATGACAGCAGTGTTAAATTAGCAAGGTAGAAGTGCTCCAACATTCAATCACTGTAGAAGTTCATTTGATGGCTTTAATGTTACCTACAATGTAAAAATCCAAATGAACTGGCTCAAAGTGGTGACTCATCACTCTATTAAGATATTTGGAACAGTAAACTAATTCCACAGATCATAGATTTTTGTCATGGAAGTAATGACAATGACATCTTACTGCCGCAACAGTGGCAAAAAATAAACTACAGTGATTTAGTTTGCGCACAAAGCTACAAGTATATTCATATTTGCAAGCCTATGTGAGGGCCACAAAGATGGTGAAGGGCCTGGAGCATCTCCCCTATGAAGAAAGGCTAAGTAAACTGGGTCTGTTTAGCCTTGAGAAAAGAAGACTGAGAGGGGACCTGATCCAGGTTTATAAATATCTGAGGTGTGGCGGCCATAGTGGTGAGGCCAGTCTCTTTTCAGTGGTACGTGGAGACAAGACGAGGGGAAACGGACATAAGCTGCAGCATAGGAAGTTTCGCACGAATGTGCGTAAGAACTTCTTCACGGTGAGGGTGACGGAGCACTGGAACAGGCTGCCCAGGGAGGTTGTGGAGTCTCCTTCTCTGGAGATATTCAAGTCTCGCCTGGACGCCTACCTGTGCGACCTGGTGTAGGGAACCTGCTTTGGCAGGGGGGTTGGTCTCGATGATCTCTAGAGGTCCCTTCCAACCCCTACAATTCTGTGATTCTGTGATCCCTTGATATGATTGATCCCTTGATAGCCTATGTGCTATCCCTTGATAGCAGAGAGTCTAAGACCTCTATTTTCCCTGGGAATGCCATTGTGACATGCCTTTGACCACCTATGAAACAAATTTGAGCGTCACTCCACCCTAGCACTTCTAAGTTCCTGCTATCTCTTGGTTATTTTTCCACATTCCTGGTGGCTACCATATCTGTGGCTTTGACAGGAGAATGTAATTTGGTGAGGGACACTGGCTAGGCTTTGATTTGCAAAGAAAATATCTGACTGCAGACAATGCCATGAATAAAGATCTATAACATCCAGAAGAGTTAAGAGAATATGACGTATTTGTTGTTTATTTCTCATAATGCACTTGTTTCAGGGTGCTTGAGGAAGCCAGCAATGACGAGGTTTAAAACCTAAAGACAACATTTCCCCTGGTGCGTAAGTACAACATGGGGTTTCTTCCAGAGAATTCTGTGTGTCCTCCAGGCATGAACCAATTTTCTCAAAAGACCTCCACCAGAATTCCTGGAGCTATCGAGGAGGAGGGGAGGATAAGCTATGGAAAGAATGACATAAACGAACAGTCAGGGATGTAGTTTTCTCTACTGCAGCAGCTGCTTCAGTAATCAAAAGGTTTTGGGAGAAGTGTGTTCCACGTTATTTTAAATCCTTCCACTATCTGTGAACACCCAAATCTTTACACTCAAGCTATGGTCGGTAAGCAAAGGTAAAGTTCCAGTTACTTTGTTTTTAAGAGAATATATTCTATGCAGGTTTTGAAATCCATTAAAAAATTAAAGTCATCTTCAGCAAAACAACTTTTTACACCAACATTGTTGTAAGCTTATTAATATTTGTGTATACTTTTCTTCCATAGATCCTAGAAAGAAAATTTTCTTTTTTAAAGCTATTTTTACAAGAAAAGTAATAATTTATTATGTTTATTAGACTAATGATTTATGATTACCTATATGGAAAAGAAAAGAGCCTGCCTTTGAGACACTTATTTGTCATGAATCTTTTTCTTCCCCAATGTGTATCTTGGGTCAGTAGTGGTTTTCACACCAGCTAACTCACCGTCAGTCTTCATTTTCATGCTTTCATTTGTTTAGTTACCATTTTCTGAAATATGATTAATGAGTGAAAAGTATTGCTTTCATAGTACAGCATACATCATCTGAACCACAGAAATATAAAAATATTGCTGACCAAGATCTCAGACAGATTCTACAGCTAATCAACCTCTCCCTGCCCTGGAGGTAGGCCCAAACCAAAATCACAGCTCCAGATAATACGAGACTTTTGGAAACTTTCAATCCAGAGTAAAAAAACATCATTTAGACTCACATCTAATTATAACAACCTGGGGTTGAAATGCAAATGTAGTGTCTCTCCTGCACCTTTGCTGTGCAGAGTCAATGGCAAAACTCTTACTGCCTCCAGCAGGGGTGAGGATCATCTTGATAGTGGAATCAACAGAGATAGTTAGGAAAAATAAAAATAAAAAGGAAAAAATAAATGAATGAATCATGATTTCTTTTCTTTTTTAAGTGAAAGACAGCATTTCTGTGCCCATTTTTCTTAAAAGGAAAATCTGCTCTCGGGATAGGAATGCTTAAATGAGTCTCACCCCTCGACACCCTGGAAAAAAGTATTTCCAAATCTTTATTTTTTTCTTGCAGACTTCTAATGCATAGGCACTTCTGTAGTTAATCCACAAATAGCAGCTATGTTAATAACATGCAGTTTTCTTTTTCCTTATTTCCATCTGAGTTTTTGAAGATCCTCTTGGCATTTATTATCACTATACTTACAGACACTTAAAGTGCCCCAAAACAAGCTGCACAGGTGTAAGCATATTAACATGAATACCATCATGCTGACATTGATTTTGTTATTCAGGTTAGCTACATAGCTGCAGGGAAAGCAGAAGGACTTCTGGGCTCAGGCAAAGTCTCAGATACACTCAGTTGTGAATTCCAGGTGCCCACATTTATTTCAGTCCATATCCCCATTTTCAGGACATAAGTTGATTGCTCCATTCTCTTTCCTAGTTTCTCAGTCTTCATGTTATCCTCAAAATAAGTAGATTTTACCCAATCTTCTAAGAAACCCACAGTGTATATGGAAAATACACATCATTTTCCAATATGAGAATGTCCCAGCACACAAGCCAAGAAATGTACATCTTGAAGCCTTAACGGATTAGATCTGTTTTGGCAGTTACTGTAAATACAAAAGAATTGCACAGAATTTATAACCACAGTGCAGTTTAACAAGCCTTCAGGTTAATATCATATTCCCTCCCTCCAGTTCAGACTGTGTGATCCCTTCAAGAGGGATGAATTATCTGCAAAATTCTGTAGAAAAAATTTCAGATTATTCATGAACCACATGGTAAACATTGCCTTACTAACTGTCTGTAGTGCAATTTCATTGCACCTAAGTGCATACATGCATTCCCACACTTCCAAAGATGCTTTGGAAGATATTTTCTCTTAAGTGAGAAAATTGCTCCTTCACAAAATGCGCAGTATGGAAAGAACAAGTCTCAATCCATCACCATTTTGTTCATCATGCTGGAACATTGCTGAAAGCTGAGCCAGAGGATTTGTAAGATACCAACACAAAGTATTTTTTCATTTGAGATTTAAAAGTTTTCTTAACATTACATCGATTTTGCTAATAATTTTCACACACCAGATGCTGAGATGAAGGAGAATATATTTGACCTAAAAATCACAGTGATAAACGCTGCAAGATACTGGAGAAAGAAGAAGAGGTTGTGCCTGCCAGTACAACATGGAACATAGGTAGATTTCAGGAGAATCATAACCACAACTGGCAGTATATCAGAGCTTTACTGTCCTGAGTCAAGAAATTTCCTCCCATCGGGAAATAAGTTCTGTAAAGGTGAACACCTGCTGACACCCTTTATTTAAAGTTCCCCTCCCATAAACCCACCATGCATTCAGTGCTACAGCAGTAAGTGCACTGCAATAGTTCAAAATCAAAAATGCAGCAAGTGACCAAAGAATGAGGCTTACTGCTAACCAGACCAGATTAGAGTTTGATATTCCACATGGAAAATCCATTTTCACATGTGCTATTGGAATAGACAGTCATGTCAACAGAGTGTTTGCAGCAAATTTTGAAGACATCTATTATTTTTGCCAAGTATTGCAGTGTGAAGCTGCCCTAGCCCTGAGATGCCCCATTGTTCAGTAGTTATAACATTTGCTTTCTGCATTTTTTAATTAGACTTTTTGAACAATTCTTTTTGGCATGATGTTTTAATTCCAGCAATGGTCTAATTTTGGGGGGAAAAATACTAAAATACTCTTATGTTAATTATATATTTATTTTCCTCTAGAACTAAAAGCTATTTCTATGTTGGCATAGAAATGAGAATTTAAAAAAAGCTGATATTTTAGAATTACTGAAGTAAAATTTCAGACACTCAGATGTTTTGGTCAGTAGCAAGGTTATCACATAAGGGCTCTGTTGTCAATGATGTCTGACCAGAACATTTAGACCAAGGCAATCTTATTTAGGAAAGCACATTCTTTAGCATACATACACTCAAGAAATTTCCTTTAAAGGAAAAATGATTAAAAATTAAAATTAGTTTTAGGAGATTGAGTTCCTTTGCAATTTGCAAGTATTGATAGATAACTATATTGATTGAAGTTTCATCAAAACAGCTTGGCAATATAATTATTCTTCTTTTTCTAGGTAAACCACATATGGAAAAAAAGTAAATGAAACTTCAGATTGGAAGGAAAAGGGGAATACGGCAAAGTCAGGAAATTGCAAGCTTTCAAGTTGAAAGCACAGCTTTATATTTGACTTCTGGTGTCAACCTCTAATAAAATGGCTTAGATTTTAGATCATTCACTGTTAAACATCAACTGATGCAGAACAGAATTATAACATTTTGTATAGTGTACTTCTTGCAGATATAAAGATCATTGATATTAGTAAATCTTGTTAATTTACTTCCAAAAATACTAACAGATGACAATAACCAGTTCTAATTCAACTTAAAAGATCAGAATTGCTGGTTTTGAATTTTTTTTTTTTTTAACTTGAATCAATCAATAGGATGACATTGATTGTCCTAGTTAAATAAATGAATTTGCTTCATGTAAACAAAGGCTCCTGTGAGGCACTTTCTCAATGAGATCTGGCCAAATTTCATGAATAGCTCTGATATGAAACTTTGTGAGGAAAATATGAGAAAAATGTTATTAGAACACAAAATGTGTGTTTCAAAATTCACCAAATGTACCTCATTCAAATGCTCCAAAAATGATACCATTCAGCCAACTGGGTGAACCGTCCAGGCACTGGAACCTCAAAAGTACAAGGCAAGTTTGGGTCATAAGTTTCCCTTTAGATAATGCTTTTAACTAAATCTTTTGAGTCTGCTGGCCTAAGATCCGTAAGAAAATCTGCTCTTCTACATCATGCAGGTTAAGCCTGTTTGTAGGAGTGGAAGTGGAAATGCATCCCTCAGCCTGCTCTCCCCTCTATTTTCCCTCTCTTTTTGAGGTCATCCCTACTGCTCCCATTGGGCTCCCCTGGCCCTGGCCACTGATTCTGCCTGTGATGTTGTGCAGCACCTCTGGAAGAAAAGAGGTTATGCAGAGGTTATTTGTGGGGGCAGATTATTCGGTGACTTCTCTTCAATACTAGTCCCTTTAGAAGAGGGCTGGGTCATCCACTGTTCCACAGGACTGATCCACACTCTGGTGATGTCAAGGAGCTTTGATTTCCTATCTGATCACAGCAGCCCTTCTAAATACTTTTATCCACCTCACTCTTAGTTCACTCATTACCTTGTGCCAGTGCTGTATCTTTGTTGCTTGTACAGTGCCTGTCTTGAGATTGGAAAATAAGGAGAGTAGAATTTGAGCCATGAGAGTCCAAGGAAGATGAGCAAAGGAAAAAATCCCTGCTCCACCTGATTCCTTTTTGGAGCGGATGAAATAACCAAAAGGTGGAGTGACAGAGAAGCAGGCAGTATTCTCCTGGTAAATCTCTATGTCCCCAGCACAGCGAACTGTCATTATAAGGGAGCCAAACCTGCACTGAACCATGATAGGTCCCAATGACTGTGTGACCAACTCGCTTAGAGTTGGAGAAGCAGCATCTTCTTATTAAAGTGGCCTTATTTAGCATCTGGTTGCTTTTGAAGTTACAAGGGAAGAAGTCTCCTCTTGGAGTGAAGCACTGCAGATACCATAACTAAAGTGCCTCTAAAATAATGTTTTTCCTTCTCTCTTGAGATGGCTGTGTTGGATGCCTGGGGGGCCTCTCCAACATTGATTTCTTAAGAAAACGGAGTGTTTTTCTTTGAGCCAAGTGAGGAGGGTCAGTGTGGTTGTCATTTTTTCAGTACCACTGGTGAGGCACGTCAGCCATGGTATAGATGCCTAAGTACAAAGCTATAGGGAGAAAAAGAATAATGATGGTATCGGTCAGCATGTCCTTTTCTCACCCTCACTGCCTGTCGCCAGCAGCCTGAGGAATGCTTCATGGAGCTTTCACGTTCACAGAGAAACACACACACACACATAGACAGACACACACATGCATACACACACACCCTGCTGAGCTGTTTGTACAGGAGAGCTCTCCCTCCACGTGCTCTCCACGGGGACCTCCTGCTGTGCTGGAGCAGCCCATCACTGATCACCTCCATGCCTTGTCTGGAGGCCTCTCACCATCTGGACCACCTGTGAGAAAATGTTTTCTTAAAGAGGGGAAGATTAAGGAATGGGGATTTACACCTCAGTCCCCAAGGTAATGACCAGATGGCAAATGGCTTGTTTTCACTTGATGATTCAGAGCGACTGAACCAGGCCTACCGAAGCAGCTTGGATTTCACCTCCAACCAAGTTTGTTGCTTTACAACCGAAAGGGTTTGCTTCCCACTCTTCAGATAATGATTTTAAGGCAAGCTCACATTTAAAGCAGAACACTGGTGCTGGGGGGGTGGACTGCAACATGCTGGGACTACAGCCCTACTGCTTCTCACAGTGCCTTAACTCTTGGCTTGCCACTGGTGGGTCTCGCCAAGAGCTCATGGTGGGAATCTGCTCACCTGAGTAAGCAAAGAAAAAGGTGGCTATCTCTCCCAGAAATTTGCAAAAAGACTGTAAAAATGAGGATTGTCATCAGTCTTTCATTTTAACCTTTCTGCTCTGATAAGAAAGATGAAATTGTAGTGGTTGCCTTTTGAGGACTTTAAGCTTTTCAAAAATAGCAATAGAAGAAGCAGTACTAATATTAAGTATCAATGAAACAGGAAGAAACAGAACATATTCCATGAAAAGTTGTAGGAAATGCTTTATTTCCTTTAAAAAAAAAAAAAAAGGAGTGAAACATTTAATTAAACCTAAAATGAACGTTCTATTTAAGGTCTTCTTGTAAATGTAAGCTCCCTGTCCTAAATTAAAGTAATATGACATTCAAATATCATCTTCCAAAATGCTAAAGCCAACTAAACTACAGATTTGATGTCTAATTTGGCATTTGTTCTGTTCCTAAATCTTCTGCTAACTTTCTGTATGTTAGCTGGAATATACTGTACAGTTTGTATGGTTTGCTGTTGGTTTCTTTTCTTTCTTTCTTTCTTTTTTTTATTTATTCATTTTATTTTCTATTCAAAGAGTTTTCTGAAATGAGTAACAAATGCAAGCAATCACCAAAGAGTATGCCAAGTAGTACTGGGACCCTCTCTAGTTTTGCTTTACAGAGTTTCATTACGGGCTTGCTATAGCAATTGCCATAGCAGTTTAGTCATTTGTCTTATGGCCTTTTCTCATTCACTGCCCTGCCTCATAGCTATGGAAAAAAATGAGATTATATTAGAGGTTTCTTCCTTAACCCTGCCATACAGGGCTTATTTTCTCCCTTTGATGTATTTTGTTTCTATCGGTTTAGATGTTTCCCTTTATGTCCCTTTGAATTCCAGGATTTCAGATTCCTTATTTCCATGTGCTGGAAGGGTCATATTACCCTATCTTCTGCCTTGGAAGCTTATTCCCAGATCAAGAGAAACATTTTCAGCTGAATTAAAATATTGCCTTTTCAAAGTATTTTCAACTGCCAACTTCAAAGCACAGCTCTGCCTATGGAATGATGATTGATAATCAACTTTAAGTTTCTAAATCCAAAAATTAATGGAGAAAGACCATTTACTTCCTTCGTTGACCCTGAAACAAGCTTTTCTTTTCATTATATGGTCAACCACCACACAGCAGTTTGTAGAAGAGCAGAAGGCATGGGTTGCTTTTAACAAGGAATGGTCCATGTGGCATCCACCAAAATAAGTGATATATAGACCATGTGTGGATATGACTTGACAAAGTTAGAGGTGCGATTAATTTTGTTCTCTAGGTTTACTCTACAGACTACACTTATAGATGTGCATGTGATTCAGTGCTGTGCAACTTAAGTCAGTTTTATTAAGTGCCTTGGTATGCTTGGTATGGCCTTGACTCGGCTTTACTGAAACAAATTCTTGGCCCGTGAGAGAGTGAATAAAAAGTCATGCAGAATAAGGAAAAAAAAAAAAAAAAAAAAAAAAGCTGAGTTCATGACAGTTAGCAATTCAAGAGAAAAAATATTGAATAAAAGGGCATAAAGTACTGAAAAAAAAGCAGTATTGTCTGTTAACTGGTGCCCAGATAAAAGTAATCCAAAGAGCCGGCAGCTTCAGAGTAGAGAGCTGGGTCAGTAGAGAGCTCTGCAGAGCACTATTCGTTCCTCCCAGGGCATGGCACACATCAGCCTCTAGAGGTGTCTGCCAAACATGGTTATGCTAGATACCTACCATTTATGTGGCAACATTTACATGGGATGTATCTTACTATGTATGCAGATGCATTGAAAATCATAGATTTTTATTATGCTGTGCCTATTTTCATTTTCCAATCAAATGCTGGACTGGTACTAATCAATACCTCTCCTATTCCATTTGCACCTTCAGGGGACCAACATGAAAATGTGTTATGGTTTGATACTTTAATAATAACCTTCATAAGTTAAGTGGGCACCATACTACTGCTGACCAGGTGTTGGTATTGATAGAGTTCTACTTTAGGCACAAATTTGATTACATTGAACTTCTCAGTACATGTGGGAATATCTGACCAATAGAACCTGCTCCAATTGTGTCTCATGAAAAATGTGATGTTGCATCTAGTTTCAGTTGGTACCACATTGCACTGTGGTTAATGAAGTAAAAAAAAGAGCTTGGCCCATGCTCCGTGGATTGCAACTGTCTACTTCTTAGGCATCAAAATCTACATTCATCCAATTTAAAACAATGGACAAGGGTTATTTTTTGGCATTACATACAGTAGCACAGCACAGTTTGCATCCATATGTCTACACTAGTTTTTCACTTAAAAAAAATATAGAAAAATTAATCTAAAGTCTTTTAGAAAGAATACCTGACCTGTTCCTGACCCATGCCAAGACTCCATCTGAGAGAATATTAGCTGGCATGGGCCAACACCATGATAACCACGAAGCTAGCATTTACACAATGCAGGCTATTGTAGGACAGTGCTCACCCTATGCCCAAGTCTTGTTTAGTTTAGTTACTGATAGCCAAAATAGCCAGAATATAAGGCAAGGATTTTCCCTGAAATTAAAGGCTGGAAAATTCAACTCAGTCTCAGACTACATCACTTGCAAAAGCTTTAACATACCCTAGCAACAGGCACTAGAAATGCTATTGAAACTCAGGGATAACAGGAGCACCACATGCTGGTTGGGAAAAAGCAGGCAGTGCTAAAACATGTCTCTCCTTCCTGATTCTGCTTGCCCAGATCTGCCTAGTCCTGAGCTAGATGAAGAAAAATTCCTCCAGAGCATATGCTCTGGGCAGGCACGCCAAACTTGTCAGCCATCAAAGAGCACACTTCAGGCTCCTCAGAGCCCAGACCAAAGAGTGAATTCTCTGTTTTGTTTTTTTTTTTAATTTTTTTATTTTTATTTTTTCACTCTGTTCTTGTCAAACAAACATGCCTTTGCATCTGGGCCAAGTCCATGCAGGGCATCATGGAGTTATATCCCATCATGTGGAAACACTCCTATCACTGAATGATGCCAAGTAAGGTCACAGTCAAAATATACCAGTGAGACAGAGTAACAGGCAATAGAAATTCCTGTCTATCTAGCTTAGCAGATAAAGATAGAAGATTTGATGCTTGGCAGCTGGTGGGACAAAATCAGGACTGCTAGATGTGATGTTTGTATGCACAGTGATAATGGAAATGACACACAGAACTTTCCCTTTGTTTTAATTCTTTTAAGGCAAAGAGTGGGACAGCAATGTCAAATACAGTTTTTATTGCTTCAATGCTTTTGGTGAGTCCCTGTTATTATATACATGTTATTTATTCAGGTGTGAAAAGTAACTCCCCTGAAGCCCAAAGAACCAAAGAAGCACACTGTGAAAGAAACTGAAGTTTAGAGGGGAGCATCTTCTCTTGGCAATGGAAAACAGCAATGTTCACTCTGCATTTGAGGAAGGATCTGTAATGAGCATTATGCTTGCTAATGGTAAACACTTTGGAGGCTCTCAAGAGTCAGCAATTACAGTGATATCCAAACAAATAATCATAAGCCATATTTTTTTTGAAAGAAAATTGAGATGATAAACAGGCAGGAGTAATTTATCTAATGCTGTAGACATGGATGGTGCTCTTACTCTAGCTCAGAGGAAAGCTGAAGTTCAGGATCTGAAATTTATCTTCTCCCTGTCCCAATACTCTGCTATGTTTCTGTAACAGCTCTTACTAGATAACAAGCCTTCACAACGAGCTCTTACCATGTTGCAATATCGTTCAATGTATTTATCTAATTTAGGCAACAATTATTTAAGACTGATTTATGCTATGACCTCATCATCTATTCTCCTTAATAACTTTTGAGTTCATAAGTCAAATTGCACAAGAGGGAAGATGTCTGAAAACCTTTACATTCCTTCAGTATTCATGGAATAGACAGACATTCCTATTGAAACCATCTTCCTCTATGAAAAAGGCATCATTATGAGATTTGGCCTAAGACGATTTACTCCTACACTTACTCTCAAAACAAATGTGATAGAATCATAGAATCATAGAATCGTAGAATCATAGAATCATACAATCATAGAATCATAGAATCACAGAATCATAGAATCATAGAATGGCCTGGGTTGAAAAGGATCACAATGATCTTCTAGTTTCAATCCCCCTGCTATGTGCAGGGTTGCCAACTACCAGATCAGGCTGCCCAGAGCCACATCTTGAAACTACTCCGATCACGCCATTCATGGCATTGCTTTGTGGATAATGGAATCCAGGCAGGTATACATCAGAGGAAGATACCTAACCCAGGTATGAGACGGTAATTCAGTGAAGCAGATACTCAATCTTGCATGGAGAATCCACAACAGCGTCACTTGACACTTACTGTTAGAAAATCACAGAGATCAGTCTGAGCTTTATATTACTGTGTCAGGTGGCAATAACAGTTGATTGATTAAAGTGCTTAGAGCAGAAAATGAGCATGAGAGTTGTCCTTTTGATAGCCTATTGCATAACAGAGGCTACGTCCTCCATCCTATGAACTCTCTTTGACTAACCAATCACCTTGTTAAAGAATCATCATTGGTATTAGAACTCAGCCTTCTTCACATGGTGGATGGGCAGGAAACTGCCTGAAATAAAAAGGGAATTGAATGATACCTGCTTGGTTCCTCAGCAATCTAGAGCTCTGTCAAGATGCTTGCATGACCCTTTCATAGTTGGATCTGATCCAGTTATATTCTAGAAATTCCAGGACTATTACCTGTGGCTCAGAAACAGCAGTGCATTGTAAGTAGCTCCTCTATTCAGGCAGAGGGTTGCTGCTGATAGCTGTGTTTAGTAGTAGTGTCTAACGGTGGCAAAAATCCTCCACTTAGAGGACTTTGGATAATGATTAATCTCCATTACATGAAGATCAGGTTGCCTCGGATGATTAAATGCTGCTGCATCTTATGATCATAGGAGCTTTCTCAGATTGTGGAAATTCATTTCTGTAGATAGAATAAATTGCCAAAACAGTACTAAAAATCATGAGATTTCCTATCAATTTTGATGTAAATTTACTGCTGTAAATTCACTGTTCTAAAATAATCTTGCATTTCTGGAGCGAAATATCCACAAGACCATCAATAGGGCACAGCAGCCAAACAGCATTGCTGAAGTCAGAAGTTCAGAGCTTGTTGCAGACTACTGCTCAATACCACTGCCCCCAGCAAGAAATATTTCATGACCGAGGTACAAAAGTCAAAGGCAAAGATGTATTTCAGACTTTATTCCTGCAGCCATTAGTTAAAGAACCTGACCTGCCTGGACCAATAATATCCCAAAGGTCTTTGATAGACTTTGACTTCAAACTTCATTATGAAATTCAGATTGCAAGGAGAGTCTTTGAATTTACAGAGGATTAAATCCAGGAAGCTAGCTATATGCTATATGTACTTAAAGCACTCTGTGTACACAGGGAAAGCTGAACCTAGCCAAGTGTATTTCTATTTGTGATGTAAAAATACAGTGCAGCATAAACAATAATATACAATTTACAGTGCAGTTTCTATGACCTGCGTTTCGGTTATATGAAACATTTTTTTTTTCTTCCCCAAAACACAATCATTTTCTTTGCTGTCTATTAGGTAATTTGAAAGTACCTCATCTGTTTTTAAACAGATAAATGTCTGAATTCATATCAGCTCCTTTTAGAGATTTGATTCGTATCAAACGCACCATATCCTACTTATCATCAGTTCATACACTGAAAATGCAGAGCAAGTTATGATGATAATGAATCTCAGGCAAGTCTTGTGTTTGCGCTTTCTTCTCCCCAGATGGCTCACCCAGCCCTAAACCTCGCAACTACATAATACCATTCCTTAGAGTAAACATTTTGTAACTCAATTTTCTTCCCCCAAGCAAGCAAGCAGATGAATGGCCTTGGTGGATTACTCTGTAACAGAAACACTCATAAGAGGTCTGTGATAAGCAAGCCAATGGAAATGGAGTAGTGCACTGTTTAAAATCATCTAAACATTTTCTCTTAACATGAAACATTTTAAAATGTGTAGCTCAGTGTTTGATGAAACACAGTACCCTGTTGTCTGTAGCCCAGTTCTAGCCCCTTCTTTAAATGTAATCTTTTATCAAAGTCACATATGTTTTCAATAAATTCACATGTGGATGCAGTTACACCAGGAAAACTGATTCACAAGTACTTTAGAGGCTCCTCTATCTTTCAGGCCCACCTAAGTTTCTTTCAATTTTTTAAAATATTTTTTTAGTAAGAGTACGGAGGGAAATAATCAGTTTTGCTTGCTTACAACACAGCCTCCGTCTTCTGAATCATAAGTGCAGCATTGTTCAAAGGAACAGCTGGTACCAACTCTGAAAGTTTAAGCGTTCCCCTCCAAACAAAAAACTCTGTTGAGTCTGTTAGTCATCATCTCCCACAGGTATTGATTCAAGGCTACAGTTCTCCCGATTTCTGCCATGTCTAAAAAGATTACTTGCAAGTTGTCAGAAAGGAACATTTTCATGCACAAGCAAACATACAACTGTTTCTTTTTTGTCTGCTAATCTACATAATTATTGTAACTTTCCAGGTTTTTTTAACCACATGTAGGGCAATCACGCTAGTGAAGCACTAAGAAGTGGTTTCTGCAGCGATGGATTTACAAAGATAGTTTTGCCCTCAGGAGCTTAAACTACATTAACACGTAACTTTGCTGCAAATCTCATTCAGTTCTGCCAGCTTTTCCTACCAGGAAAGACAAATTCAGGGGTAGGGTCTGTTTAAAGTATATTTTCAGGAACTGAACTCCTATTGCACCAGAGTTTCAAAGCAAGCTTAATACAGGTCACATTCTCATTTCCAGGAGTCTAATTTTATTGCTCCCTCCAAGCCTTGCTAGAGACAGGAGCTCTAAAAAGCACTTTAGCCACCTCTGGGGCTAAGCTTAGGTTGTGCAGTCAACTGAACTTCCGCTAACAACCAAATGGGAAACTTTTAACTTCTTTCACTGCTTTTTAGGACATTTCCTTGACAGCAAATGTTTGAATATAAGCAATTTGCCTTCTCTAGTATCAGACCCTATTTTCTCCTGGACGGTGCAGATGTTTCCCAAGACTCCTTTCAAGCAAACAAAGTTGTTTAACCATATCCCTCCATAGCCCATGGGATGGTGGTTTGATCCTAGACACCAAAGTAGTCTATTTCCTTCAATTCAGTACAAGGACATCCAACATTAGAGAGAAGTCAGGGAGCAAATGGGGATTCAGACACTGGATTTTTGTGGCAAGGATCTAATACGACCAACATCCTTCATCTGTAGCTGAAAAGCAGAAGCTATAAGGATCAAGGAGTTTAAGGAAAAGATTTTGAGTTTCAATTGCCATGCTGCAAACAGAGAATTTCCTAGAGAAAGTGGAAATAGAGTTATTGCTGGAAGATACAGGAAAGCTGGAGGTGCCCAGATCTTTTTAGTCAGAGATCTGTATTTGCAGACTATGTTTGGACCTGAAAAACAAGTATTCCTAAATGGTTGTCTGACCATGCTACTAGAAAATAATAGACAAACTGAGAGAGTTCGCAAAAGTTCATTTGCCACATGTTAGTCTGTGGATCAGCCAGCCCTTTTCTCCTCGGTTTTCTCTTCTCTCAAAGGAGATCTCTTTGTTGCTATGAGACTAAATGGCACTCACCATGGTACTTCATG
This sequence comes from Meleagris gallopavo, assembly GCF_905368555.1. NCBI lineage: Eukaryota > Metazoa > Chordata > Aves > Galliformes > Phasianidae > Meleagris > Meleagris gallopavo. The sequence goes on from NC_139406.1 coordinate 82,402,778, forward strand.
CCATGGGATGAGGACATGCACTGCCTAGCCATGCTGTTGGGCAACTTAAGAGGGCAGCAACAGGACATTAAGTCATTCAGCCCAACAGCTGGAGAAGGGTCAGCTCTGACCATTGCCTTTTCCAGACTGACCTGCAGCCTGTGCAAAACCCATGTGTAGGTTCAAACACCATGCTGATCAGTGCAGAGGAGTAAAGTGTGAATGTCCTTCCAAAGGACTGGTTTTCCAAAGTCCACATTGTCCCCTGAGTGACTTGTGCCAGACCTGGGGATCACTGTAATTTAAGTGAGATCAACTACAAGCATGGTGACTCATAAGTGAAAGAAAATGGGTGTAGACTTTAAAAAGACTGAACATCCTGAGCAGATTCAGGAAAATGTTCAAAAGCATGTTTAAATTTTATTCATGTGGAATCACTGGGACAAAATATGTCATGTAGGTTAAAGCATGGAGCACAGCACAGTGTTTACACCTTAGATGATCAGAATTTACACAGAAAGGTTTTTCTCATGAAGTTACAGATATATAGAGTAAGAAACAGGAGAAGTACAGTATGGAGTACAGTAGAGTCAAAATCATAGAATCATAGAATCATAAAGTCATAGAATCATGGAATTGTTTGAGTTGGAATGGAATTTTACAGGTCATCTAGTCCAACTCCCCTGCAATGGACAGGGACAATACCTCCAGAATAAGATCAACTGACACGTAAATCGCTCTGCTCAACAACTAACCATGACCCCAGAAATTCAGTTTCCCAAAATTACATGTAGAGAATGCAGATGCTTAAGTACTCTCCTGTTCCTAAATGAGCCTAGCAATTACAGCAAATGTAACATAACTTCAAATTAATATACTTGACAACATCACATCCTGTAATATGAATTATAGTTCTGATTCTGTTGTCCTAAGATTGTTAAGAAAGTAATAAAATTTTAATATGCGTTATTCTTAAAATGTACATACTCAAACTACTCTGACTGAATCTGACTTCAGCAGAGGATATTTGTATAAATAAATGAATGTAGAATTCTTTTATAAAATTAATCAGCAGATAACTTCAGAGAAGAAGAAAAAAATCTCTGTGAGTGCCCTCATCTGTGGTTGCATGTAACCTCTGTTTTCTCTGACTCCAAGGAGGTCCTACTCTGTTCAAAAGCAAAGGTTCTATACAATTGTGTTTATGACATGAAATACAGAACTAACAGTTTCACTCTGCCTATTTAATTGAAAAATAGTAAGTGGAATCTAACTCTGAGATCTATTTGAAACCGTCTTCCCAAGTTTGTCCTTCAAAAACCAATATCAGAATACAAATTTGTTTTACTTGAAATTTTAAAAAATTATAATCAGCGAAGTTATTTAGTGCAGCAAATCTTTTCAATAAGTTTCCTTACAGCCATATTCAACCTACTAATTATTCCACACTGCTTTAAGGGAATCACAAATCTCATAGATGTGGATGGAGATTAAAAAAAAAAACAGCAGCAGGGTTTCAGTGGAACTGCTGTGGTTTTATATTGAAATAACAAAGCAGAATCTGGTCTGAGAACTAAATTCCCATGGAAATCTTCATGGCAAATTCAGGAGGAGCATAGGGTATAGGTTACATGGTAAGTATAGGTTGATCAGAAATTGTAGAAGTGCTGAAGTAGTGGCAAGCAGGATCTTGGACTATTTTATCCCCCAGTGACTGCAAAAAAAAAAAGAGTAATGTACATACTGAGGAACAGAGAGTAGAAACTAAAATGAGAAATGAAGAGGAAAATAAGCAATTCTGCTCTCTTGGCTGAAATCCCTCTTATTCTACAGATGAGGAGCTACTGACTTTACTACAGAGACTCTTTTCTCATTCCACGCTACTCAGCAACGATGGTGGTACATGAAGGGAAACTGCTGTCTAACACAGAGTAAAAACAGTTTCACTGTCTCCGTGTTCTGTTACTCTCCACATATTTGAAGCAATCAGAGGGTAGGACTTCTGGCAGGGAATACAACTGCAAGAACAAATCATCCTTCAGGGCAAAAAAATAAAGAAATCTTAAGTAAACCTTCATCAAGGGCAATACTTAAAAAAATGCATCAAAATATGAGCATGTCTACTCACAAAGGAAGATCAGAAGGACAGAAAACTGGAAGAATATTGTGTGGTCTCACCAGTAATTCATTTCTTAAGGGGAAAGTCAGGACAGCTCCCCCTCCTTCCCTTCTCAGTCTCCACAATGTCCGGTTCTCTGGTTTAAAATTCAGTTCAGTACCTTCCCAGACAGGGAATATGATTTCCTCCCTCCATTATAGATTTCTCTGGTTTGCATTATCATTCAATAAATATATTGCAAAATGTTATTTGCCTCTGTCCACTGCTTTTGGGTTGTTGGAATGATCTTAAAGGCATCACAAATTAAATTACCAGATTTCACTCTCAACACATCAGGGCACATTTGGGGAGAGAAAAATCAAGCAACCCTGCTACATCTGGTGCTCAGTGCTTGTATGTTCCAGTAACACATTGTGCTAATACCCTTCTGGAAAAGCATCAGTGAGGAAGAAGCTGCTCAATTAACTGCAATGACCAGCGCTGTTCTCATAGTCAGTGTCACAGTCAACATGGTACTTGAGGGATTTTAATGTATGCAGACATGTTTTTGATTAAGCGATCTTCATTTTTAGCAGGAACTTCTTAAGTCAATCCCGGTAAATGATCAGAACCTGGAATGAAATCTAAGAATTGTATGCATTACTTGTGTTCAAAATCAGTCCTGACTTTCAAGCAGGTATGCTACAAAAAGAAGGGATAGGCTTATATATGAATGGATTTTTCAGGTTAACCATACAAGCAAATAAAAGATCAATCAAGTATTGTCAGCACACACTTAGGAGCAGCACTGGGGAATCACAAACAGTGCAACGGATAAACCAATTCTACTGAGACAATTTAGGCTTTGGATCATCCACTAAATGACTGAAAAATAAAGTGTCCTACCATGACGTTCCTTTTCTGGGTTTGTGTTTTCACCACAGTGCAGACATGCAGGGGTGAGTCCCACCTGAACTCATGGAGATGCTCCTGACAGAGATGAAAGCAGCAAAGGAGTCAGGAAACCACATCCCTCAGCTCTTTTACCCACAAGCTGTTCACTGCGACACGGGGATTACCAGAGCCAAGACAGACAGCATCACGCGAAGGTGTCAAAATGGTCCTTTGGCATTGTCTGAAAGTCTCCCTGTGGACAGCATCTCTACAAAGATCTCTCTCCCTGAATCCACCACAGAGTTGCTGACTGATGTGTTCTCCTGACTGTAGACCATAGACACACAAATCAGACCTGCTCCATGGGTTCACATGGAGCTGGCAAGCCACTAGCAGTGAAAATTACTGCAAATTCATGGATAGTAGAGCACAATCTGAAGCAAATAACCATCTGTGTCTCTTGAGGGCAACTCCACAATTTCACCCAATTTTCACACAACCCATCTTGTAAGTGGTGTAGGACAGGGAATCACAGCAACTGTGTCTTCTGCTGTGCTCCCATGTCAGCTTCTTCCCTTAGCACAACATGGCAACATAGGGCCAAGAAGAACATGCATCATAGGGAGATCATTTCAGCAGACTTCACCACAGCATTGGCTTCAGAATTAGCGCATTGAAGGGTTTCAATTGTCAACTGCAAATACTAAATAAGATGATGTCTTCAGAATTGGCTGGAACATGGAGAAAAATGCTCCAGAGAAAAAATGAAAATATCTGAGGGTGATAATTTATTCTCTGGTATACAAAAAAGATGCTTCGAAAAAAACAAGTGAACAAAAAAGCCATTTCAGCCAACAAAGCAAGGGTTTGATGGAGGTATCTCTCTGCCTGTTGATGTGGTAGGTTGTTTCTGACAAGGCATGTTGACACCACTCAGAGGCTTTATTGAGGCCTGATATTTATCCTCACATAGCACTGGGGTTCATCTCCCAGGGCTAGGATCAAAAATATAAGCTGCATAAATTAAAAAGCGGCTAGCAGGATTTTTTTCTGCTATATTCAGTTATATTGGATTATTTCTGGAAATCCATTCAAAATAGAACTGATAAGATCATCTATTTTCTTCATCTGATTGTTTTATTACAACTCTTCAGCAATATTCCTCCATTGCTTCCTCATCAAATACATCTCTCTTTGCTTTGAAAGTCATCCAAAACATAGCCCTATCCTTTCAATCCAACCTGTTAACACAAAGTCAGTTCCAACTCTGTTTCCACCAATAGCAATAACCCAGACACCCTCTTCTTCAGGAATTTCTTTAGAGCAGTGCTGTACTAGCATTTAGATGAATATTTAGATGTTCAGACCAACTAATGCTTAAAGCTCTTCTTCTATGCAGGGGCAATAAAAAGGTGCCTCATGACCACACAACTCTGTATTTTGCTAAATCTTCCACCCTTACATCAACAAACAGAAAAATTTTTCAATCAAAATGTATGATGCAACCCCCAGAGTCCTAGTCCATTATCCCTCCAGCATGCACCCATCTGGTCTTAAACCTGGTGAATGAATGTGTAGAGTTGTAGGAAAGAACTGCTGTTATAAGGAGTGAGAATTTTGTATATCCCATTAGATATACATACCAATCTATGTCTCACACTCCAGGACAGATAATCTGCTTGATTCAGCTAGATTAGAAAGTCTAGGTAGACACCATTTCACAGTACCAACACAAATAAACCCGCTTGACTGAGATTTTAATGCACCATCAAGGTACACAGGATTAGACTTACAGGATAAATCGTGTTGGAAGGGCACTTAGCTGGTCTCAAATCCAGCATTCTGCTCAAAACAGGGACAGCCATGAGACCAGACCAGGCTGCTCGGTGTTTAGGTCTTGAAAAACCCTCTCAGAATGGAGATGGCACAACTTCTCTGGGCAACCTGCTCCCGTGTATAACTATCCTCCAGGGAAAATAATTTTCCCCTTTTTCAAGTCAGAAGCTTACAGTTTCCATTTCAGATTTAATATTACATATTACAAAATTATGTAGGGCTTTTTACTCACCTTTGCCTCCAGTACTTAAGAGCTAGATATACTAGATATAGATACTACACCAGTGACTTGTCTTGGGGAACAACTTATTCACATGCAGAGACATTCTATAACCATATATGGCATCTTATATCTCAGTGTCCTTTTCAGTAAAAGAGACCCCCTGTGCTCTTAAATATATACCACACAACCCTACATTAACTGGTGGTTGAGTCTTTGGTAAATTCTGGAAGCTGTTTAACCACAAACAAAATATGAAGAAAAAAAAAATAGTTTAGGAGAAGCCATGGGAAGTACTGCAAGAATTTGGCTTGTCCTTCTATAGTGATGTTTCACTGTAAAGATCCTTCATCAGCATTTCTTTCAGAAAAGGTAATTTCATAAGGGATTCCTTCTTCAATTGAAGACACCTAAATAGTAAAGCTCAGTAACTCACAGAGATGTTAGTCAGAATTTGGTTTCTCAGTTTGATCAAGAAGAAGAAAAAATGTTTTTAGTGACTGAAATAGAGATTTAGACACCTCATACAAAGTTTCTGCAATTCAGAAATGTCTTTTTCTCCATTTTCTGCACACCATTACACATTACTTCACTAAACTCAATAGGCACTACACAGCAAAGCATAACACAGTGAGTCAGAACCTGCTTCTTGGACTGGGCTTTGAAGTGATGTTTCCTTCAAAATGTCTTGGGATGTCTGCATTCATAGAATCATAGAATCATAGAACAGCTTAGGTTGGAGGGGACTTTAAAGATCATCCAGTTCCAACTCCCTGCTATGGACAAGGCTGCCACCCACGAGCTTAGGCTGCCCAGTGCACCATCCAACCCGGCCTTGAATGCCTCCAGGGAAGGGGTATCCTCTGGGCAGTCTGTTCCAGTGCCTCACCACCCTCTGACTGAACAATTTCCACCTAATATCTAATCTAAATTTCTCATCTTTTAGTTTAAAACCATTATCCCTTGTCCTGTCACTATCTACCCACATAAAAAAATCTCTCTCCCTCTTGTTTATAAGCTCCCCTCAAGTACTGGAAGGCTGCAGTCAGGTCTCCTGGAGACTTCTCTTCGCTGAGCTAAACAAGCCCAGTTCCCCCAATCCTTCTTCATAAGAGAGATGTTCCAGCTCTCTGGCCATCTTCATGGCCCTCCTCTGGACATGCTCCAACACTTTCATTGTACAACAACAATGAATATCATAACTTTTCATAATCTCAAAAACACACACCATAGACAGAACAAATTTTGTCAGAACAAACAAGTTTTAATCTGATAATGACCCATCAGAAGCAATGATTGCTCTTTGCTCATCTGCACAACATGTTCAAATGCTTGCTTTGTAAACACAGTCTTGAAATGCTTGCTAAATTATTCGTCTCCACCTCTGCTAAGGGAGAGGAATAGAGACACCAAATGGTAAACAAGTCTCAAGCTCTGGTTCACCTCCACAGTATATTAGAATGAGTAACAACAGCAACAATGATGATGTATTTTTTTCTAGGATTGTTCAGTTGCGTGGATTATAGTTCATATTTTCTGGAAGCTATTCAGCTGCAACTGAGCACTCTGTAAACAAGAACAGATGCTCTATAACTAGTCCGTATCAGTCTCTGCTATACGAGCCAGTGTGCTACACAGAATATTAGTGCAGTGCTTTAGGTTGGGTGTTTTTGGGTTTTTTTTTTTTTGCCTTTTAATGGGCAATATATCACAATGAAGAAGAGTGAGCAAAAAAAAAAAAAAAAGAATCAACAACAGCTTTCATAATTGAGACACTGAACTAGTCTGGTGATAGGATTCGCCTAAAGGCTCTGGATATTTTACTTTGACATTTCAGGTTAAGTTCTGTCCAAGGCTGGAAGAGGCAATTGTTTTATCCACCTTCAGTGCAATATGCAACACTCACAAAATAATACAGTAACCTCAGAGAGCTATCTTTCAGGAATTAACCCAGGTTCCACACCAAACCCATCGACATTACTACATCAACTGCGGGAGAGAATCTTCACCCATTGCCTGTGGTGGAAGGACATCCCTGGCCAACCTTCATGGAATGGGCCATCAATTAAGACAACAGCGGAGGAAAATGCAAGTTCTCCCTCAACTCCTGTGCTTAGCAGATGAAACACATAGGATACCTCAAGGTGTTTTGACCCTCCTGCTACTACTGAAATGGTGTGAAATGTTTGCAAAGCTCTTTGTCAAAGTTTTCCAAATACCTAAAGGACAAATATTCACATGAGATTACTGTTGTCTATAGCCAGAAAGAAAAAAAGCAGTTACCTGTGGTTTTCCCCCACTGGACAAAGAAAAACTGCAAACAGGTTTTTACGACATTATGACAGTGATGGTAATAGATGGACAGACTGAATTGAGCACAAAGAGAAAAGTGATGTTTGCTAATAGGATTTTGCACCAATTCAGCAGTGACCCTTAGGCAATCAGTTTTCCTATGATGGATTTCATGGAAGTCCTGAGCAGCTTTAGCTCCCCTGCCATCACAGGTTTGTGATCATGAGAACAACCTGTAAAGAGTTGAATCCAGTGGCAAGGAGAGCATACAGTGCCAGTACGGTGTTTACCAAATCTTTGTTTTTCAAAGTAGATTTTCAGACAAGATAGAGATAGTCCACTCAAAGTATGTAAACAGTTGATACTTAAGTTTAAAAACACTGCAGGTCTTACCTACCTCCTTAAGGGATTTTTTCCCTCTTTGTTTGCTACTTATTAGTGTTTCACAAATAGAAGAGCTCCTTAGTGACAAAGTTAAATCTTACTATCAGAAGCACAGAATACAATTCAGTAGGAAAAGCTAAGCCTGTTAATACCTCATGAGTAAAATTTTATCTGTCAATTAAAGAAAAACTTCCTTTTCTTTTGAATGTTGGAGGGTAGAATTAATGCCACAGCCCAATTGCTATGGTACAGTGTAATAACACAATTATGAAGCTGAGAAAATCCTAAAACTTATTTTGCTTGGCTCCAGCCTGACAATTTTCAAAACTGTGCAATGCATGGGCATGTTTCCCATTAAAAAATTATTTTTAAACTTCATTCATTCAAGATGCAGGAAGAGACAGTTCATTGGCTTATCAATTTCATCTGAACATCACTTGATTTTTTTGCTTGGCCTGTACTCACATTGCAGTCTTCCTAAATAGTTGCAACAACCCATATTCAAGTGATATCTCCATACTTGTACCAGACAATGAATTACAAGCCTGTCAGGTCTCACATTTTGAGCTTAGGCCTCACACAGACTCCCCTCTGCATCTGGGCTTTCTTCTTGGACATTCACTGTGCAGCATCACACCAAGTTTGGCCCTGTCAGTGAACTGCAGGTCCATTTCATCCAAAACAAATGGAGAGATTGCAGTACAAATGAAAACATCTGAAGACAAAAATCATAGAATCATTAAGGTTGACAAAGACCACTAAAATCATCTAGCCCAACCATCAACCCAACACCACCATGCCCATCAAACACTCAGTGCTACGTTTACACATTTATTGAACACTTCCCAGGATGGTAGCTCCACCACCTCCCTAGGCAGTCTCTTCTACTATGTTCCGCTATGCCTGTGCATCAGGTATTTCTATTACAATTGGTAATGATTTAGGGTGTGGTTTGGTGCATTTAGAGATCATAGAATCATATGATGGTTTAGGTTGGAAGAGACCTCTAAGATCATCTAGTGCCACCCCTCCTGCTATAGGCAGGGATACCTCACTCCAGACAAGGTTGCTCACAGCCCCATCCACCCTGATCTTGAATGCTTCCAGGGAGGGGGCATCCACAGCCTCACTGGGCAACCTATTCCAGTGTCTCACCACTCTCACAGTAAAGAATTTATTCCTAATAGCTAGTCTAAATCTACCCTCTTTCTGTTTAAAACAGTTTCCACTTGGCCTGTAGCTACATGTCCTTCTAAAAAGTCCCTCTCCAGCTTTTCTATAGGTCCCCTTCAGATACTGGAAGGCGGCTAAAAGGTCCTGCCGGTGCCTTCTCTTCTCTGGGGTCGCTCAGCATGTCCTCATAGAGAAACTGCTCCAGCCCTCTGAACATCTTCATGGCCCTCCTCTGGACCTGCTCCCATAGCTCAATGTCCTTCTTGTGTTGAGAGCCCCAGAACTGGACAAAATACTCCAGGTAGGTTGCCATGAGAGCAGAGCAGAGGGGCAAAATCACCTCCCTCGACCTGCCGGTTGCACTTCTCTTGATGCAACTCAAGATATGGTTGGCCTTCTGGACTGCAAGCGCACATTGCCAGCTCATGTTGAATCTTTCATCAACCAATATCCCCAAATCCTTCTCCTCAGAGCTGCTCTTAAGCAATTATCTGCCCAACCTGCATCTGTGCTGGAGATAACCCAACCCAGGTGCAGAACCTTGCACTTGGTCTTGTTGAACTTCATGAGGTTGGCATGGGCCCACTTCTCAAACCTTTCCAGGTACCTCTGGATGGCATCCCTTCCCTCTAGCATGTCAACTGCACCACCCAGCTTGGTGCCATCTGCAAACTTGCTGAGGGTGCACTCGATCCCACCGTCCATGTCTCTTACATGGATGTTAAATAACACCAGTCCCAGTACCTATCCCTGAGGAACACCACTGATGAATGTCCCCAAAGTTTTCACATGCCCTTCAGGCATGACTCCAGAATGGCATTTGTCTCTTGTAGGACCGTTTTTTTCTAGATCCACCCAGATGTCTTGTGTACTCAAGAGCATCTCACAAGTTCTGAAACTGAGCCCTTCACCTTGACTGAATTCCATCACAGAGTTCAAGGGTCAGTCATTTTCAGCTAGAGAAGAAATCCAACTCTCAGCTAGCTGTGACTGCTTTCCTTGCAGTAAAATATGAGTCCTTATACCCCAATAGGATGTATGTATACATAATATATAAATCAAAATAAAACAAATTTAAAAATTAAAATAAAATAGAAAATGGGCTTATGCTATATGCTAGTCACATTCTGAGCTAGTTCAAAATTTGGAAGACTTCAAGATTAAGGACTGTTTGGGTCTTGGATACTGATTCCCTATCATGGGAAGATGGCATCTTTTCAAAAAACTACAAATCAGACTTAGACTCATAATACTCCTAAAACTGTGGGAGTATTAGAATATAAGGATTGAGTCAGGACTATTTCCCAGTATTAGAAAAATATCTGAAATCAAATTCATAAACAGAAAATTCTGTTCAATTAGATACGTGGAAGAAAAGTAATAATAAATCAACTACTGTTTTTGAAATAGCTCTTTTTTCTTATTTTTTCAAAAGTTGCTCAGTTTATCTCCACTTTAGCTTCTGCATGGTCTTATTGTGATTTGTGATTAAAGCTGATCATGATACTTGTATTGATATTAATACTTCTAGTGTGCCCATTTATACTGTAGCTTATTTTCATTGCGACACATACCCCAACACTGATTAAACTAACCACAGAGAAGGCATACAAGAATTAATTATCAAAGATTAACTGAGAAGCAGGGAAGGTTGTGGGGAGCAGGTGGGATCAGGCTTCAGTCCCAGGTATCGTGTGCTTCCATGGGCCTGAGGATAGGCTATGAGTAGCATCAAGCCTCATGAGATGAACCAGGGTTATGCACATCCCTGGAATGGCCAGAGGAGCCATAGGAACAGGGAAGGTCTCAGTGGAACCCATGTCCAAGCAGGGTAGGACTGTGGCAAAGCTGGAGACCAGCATCCTACTGCATCTGTGGGACAAGGACTAGTGTCCCCGAGTTAGGTTGAAATGAAGCTCCAAGGCCATGTACAGAAGTGGAAGGACACTCCAGATGAAACTGATGAGGCATAGTTTGGACTGTTAGTGCCCTTGATTGCAAATACTTGTAGCCTTGAACTTCTTCATAATACATGAAGAGCCTCAGGTAGGATTCAGCTGAAGAGTAAGACACAAGTTAAGATCCCTGCAGGTATTTATCATATCAGAGTCTCAGTTCCCATTAAAGTCATTGGAGATACAGCTCTTATGTCTTTGGATCCTAAGGAATCTATTCAGATGCCCAGCCAGTACCCATGAAGATCAGCTGAAGAATAAGACAGAAGAATGCAGACAGGTTAAGACACCTGAATGCAGATGCAGGGTCTCAAATACCACCATCATCAGCCAAGATCTAGGTCTGCATTTGGCTACTATACAGAGGGCTCTTGTGATAAGGGAGATATCCTGAACATCTGAGATATCTGCAAAGTGCTAGTAGGTGTGACATATGACCAATAGTGGACAAGCAGATAGAGGTACAGAACATTGCCATGAAGTATTAGGTACCTCCTATATGCTGTGTATAGGCACAAGAAGAAAGATCCTTACAACATGATCAGTAGAATAATTTAGTTCAGTGGGCATTGAGTGTCCAACTTAACATTGAGTGTATCACTTTTCATGGAGGGTATTGGTTCTTGGAGATGGGACATCCTTTGCAAGCCAAAATGAGGTAACACCTGAGCTCAGGTGAACAAGCAAAACAGCAAAAAGTGTTAAGTGAAAGAAAAAAATTACATGGCCCTTTCTGTTGAAGGAGAGCTCTTCTCTCATGGAGAAGAGTGGAAGTCAGAAGAGAGATGATGTGAAGACCAAGCAGGAGGACGTGTTAAGATGGATAGGAACAAAACCCATGGTACTGGGCTGAGGGGGGCAAACTTCAGGGAATATCCAAAGAATTTTACAAGTAGCAGCCAGAAAAATCTTGGAGCTGATAGGAAGGCATTAAAGTTCTGGCACCAGACGTATAGACTGCTCTTTCTTTCCTCCGTTTCCACCACTCCCATGGATTTTACCCAATAAATCTTAGTGGGGGTTTATTGACTGCTCAGTACATAACCACAGTCACAAAGGGTGTTTTGGTGTCTTTTATTAACTCACTTAAGAGAACAGTGCTCTCCGAGCATATTATACAACCACAGACTGGTGGATGGTGCTTACCAGCAGTTCTTTTTTTGTTTTCCTTCTGGTTTGCATTTATTTAGTTTAATTAATATTCAATTTGAGGAATTCACTTTCCATTTAGTCAGATGAATGAAGTAGAATTCAGAGCAAAGAGTGCTTTTCAGATGTAACCAACAGTCAGTTTTCAAATGTACATGTCCTGCTATGCCAGGTAGGACTCACAAGTCAGTAATGAGGAAGTGAAGTACGGCCAGTTCTAAGCCCATTGCAAGTGCTGCATGGTCACTGGCCACAGACTGGTCTCAGTTTCTAGTTCTGCTGCACTATGGTGAGAAGTGTGTTGTGGTTCCTCAGCTTTCTAGCACCTTGATTCATGTCCTCTTCACCTGTACATGACCATAGGCTGAAGTGCGATTCAGTCTTGCTACATATCGTATTCAACAGGTATAGAAAAGAAAAGTCATGGGAATCCACATTACAGAAATTCCAGTGTAGCACCAGGCTGGGATGGTAATGAGAGAATACTGATATAAAAAACGGTAGATGTCAAATATTTTATTTTACCCAGAGTTGGAAAAGGTCTTGGTGACTCTGAGTGTGACAGCACCTAAGGATTTGGAAGCTGTCCCCAGCTGAGTGACTTATATCACCGGAGCTGGAGTCCAGACATCACTGGAGAGAATCAGCCATCCCAGAAGGCAATGCATAAAGCCCATACATCAAGCAATTATCTGTCCAGATGTAGGCATCAGGAAATGCTAGCTCTGTCTTAACAGCACTAGTGTCTTAGCCCTGATGCCTTGCCTGTTCTAGGGTTAGCAACATGGATGCTCTCTGAATCCGTGGCACTGACTGGACCAGTCTTGCTTTCCTGACACCACCAATAACACCAGGAAGTTCTCCCAGCGCTATCTTCTATCCTTTTGTAGCCCATTGCCCAAGGACTGGGAAAAAGCTATTTTAAGTTTTTCCAAGCAGCAGAAAGACCCTAGGGCAGCATCCCACCTCTGGGCAAGCAACCAGCCAATTCTTACACCAACAGCAGGGCAAGAATCCAGCCTTTCAGGGTGGTATTTGACTGCATTAAGCATTAGGCCACACTTCCTTTTTCTGAAATCCATTGACTTGCTCACACTTTCCAAATTCTGCAGCTAACGAGGCTGGGACCCTACAGACAATAGCCTCAGTCCCACATCATCTCAATTAACATTTTTCACCTTTTGCACTGCATGTAACAAAGATCCTGTGAAAGAAATAATATATGATAGTATATAATCTCTTTCTGCTCACTCTCTCTATGCCAGAATGGATTAGTTCTCCTTTATTATGGATCCTTTGTCAACCAGCCCAGAGAACTATAGCTTTATTACTGAGTTTAAATGATTATGTCTATCTTAATAAGAGAAAACATGGCTTTAATTTTATAACAGATGATCTTGAGGACTTCAAGTTTGCTCTTTCACTGCAGTTGGCCGTAACAGTCAAACTGACTAGTTTTATTGCAAATTTAAATTATGAAACTCTCATTAAGTTCTGAGCATTCACTATGTATGACGCATGTATCACACAACTTATTCACATTTCTGTGGCATAGACTGTTTCCTTATACACACCTGGGTTTGCACAAGAGCTCAAGTGCTAACCTGGCCCTGTGGAATGAAGGTTTCTGAATGGCTTTTGCATTTTGCAAATAACTGTTTTTAAAATTGGTTATTTTTTCTCTTCCCTTTAGGAGGCTGCTCTCTTCTGCACCAAATCTAAGAAGAGTCTGCAGACAAAGAGAGTCACCAGCACCACCATTCCCTGCTTCCTCTCCTGCCTGGGATAGCAAAGCTGGTAGCAGAGTGCTTCTTTTGAACAGGTTCAGCAGAAAGAACCCAAAGTTCAAACCCGATATATGAGAGCATTGTCCAAACACTTTTTTTCCAGCATGCTCACTGCCCTGAGCAGCCCATTCTGTGCCCACAGCCCTCTGATGCAGACCCTGTCCCTGACCCCCACCCGTCCCTCCCCTGACACAGCTCCACGCCGTTCCCTCGGGCCCTGTCGCTGTCAAACAGAGCAGAGCTCCTCCGCTCCCTGAGAGGAACTGCAGCCGCCATCAGGCCTCCCCTCGGCTCCTCTGCTCTGGGCTGAACAAAGCAAGTAGCTACAGCCACTCCTCATACGTCTTGCCCTCTAGGCCTTTCGCCATCTTCGTAGTCCTGCTCCGGACATTATCTAATAGTTTTATGTCCTTCTCATACTGCTGCATCCAAACCTGCACCCAGTGCTCTAGGTGAGGCTGTGCAGCACGGAGCAGAATGGGACAATCCCTTCCCTTGATCAGCTAGCAGTGCTGGACCTCATGCACCCCAGTGTCCAATTGACATTTTTGGCTGCCAAGGCACACTTCTGACCCCTGACTCACATTCAATTTGCTGTCAGTCAGAACCCACAGAATCACAGAATCACAGAATGGCAAGGGTTGGAAGGGACCTCAAGGATCATGAATCTCCAAACCCCCTGCCACAGGCAGGGCCACCAACCTCCACATTTAATACTATGCCAGGCTGCCCAGGGACCCATCCAACCTGGCCTTGAACACCTCCAGGGACAAGGCACCCACAGACTCTCTGGGCAGCCTGTTCCAGCACCTCACCACTCTCTCTGTAAAGAATTTCCCCCTGACATCCAACCTAAATCACCACTCCCTAAACTTAAAACTATTTCTCCTTGTCCTGCAGTTATGAACCCTTCAGACCCCCAGATCTCCTTCAAGTTGTGCTGTTTTGCTGGTGGTTATTTGGGATTCTCCAGACCCACCTGGCTTCCAGATACCAGAGAGCTTTAAACTGGAACATGGTGCAAATCAGAGTGATTCTTGTCTAGGACCCACTCAAGTCAACATTACACGACTTACAGCCACTGATGGCTCCATCCCAAGGAGTGACAAAGCTGAGTGCCTGTTTTGTCTTAATCAACTCCCACTGACTAGCTTTAACTACTTCTTATGGATCGGTCTTATAGCTCTCCAGTTGTATTTTTCCTGCCAAGACTGATCATTTAAATGTTTTTCATTTAAGTGTCTCAGGAGCATAGTTCATATGACTCCATATAAATCTCAAAATTTACAGCTTGTCTAAGTTATACACAAGATGGTCAGGAAATTATGCCTAATGGATAACTGTCAGCGGCAGATTATGAGAGAAGTGTACAGGACAGGTAACAATAAGGCAAGAGAGAAATACAAAGAGCTGTAGGAAAGCAAAAGAAGGAGTAGTATGTCCAGTCATAAGTTGGCATTTGTACCAATTTAATCACATCAACAGGTGGTGCTCTTCTTACAGCATTTTTGTATTGGCAAGATCAATTGTTATGATGCTGATAACAGCCTAAAAATATTACTCTTTGCTACTGGAATTTATTAAAATTGTACAAGACAAAAAATACCTTTTTAACTGGTAGAGTCTACTCCTAAATCCAGAGTTGACTAAATCACTATCCCACCAGTAGTCCCTCCACCAGGAGCTATGTGAAAGCACCTCCTTCCCTCAGAGAGCTCCCAAGCTTAACTTCAGTTTGAGTTTGCCCATCAGTGAGGACAACATAGCAGGTGAAGATAGGTATGGCGGACCCATGCCTGATAACCACGGGAATGTGCTTAGGCTTTTCTCCCTCTCTCTCTCCCAGTCCCAAGGTCAGCACCTTTCTCTTCCATTGCGGTTCTCAACTGATTTAAGTTCTGTCTTTCCCAGGCAGACAGTAAGGAGGTTTGGTTTTAATAACTTGTCTGACAGGCAGAACAGATCTCAGAAGACCAATTTCTGGCAGCTCTTCACGCCCTCCCCTTTTAACCCTGATAAGAGGTGAGTGGAAGAGAAGTTGCTGGGTTGCAAAGTTCTTGGTGTAGCATGAGATGAAACCTACCAGCAACAAAAGAGTGAGAAAGAGAAAGATCTGAGCCTGGAAATTCAGAAAAGCAAATGAAGAGGGTCACAATAAACCATGAGGGGAGATGTTCAGCGCTTAAAACCAAGCTGCCTGCTCCTTTCCCATCATGCTCATTTGGATGCTTGGTCACTAAACCCATCCACCCCGGAGTGCTTTGGTCCCAGCCTCCAGCAAAAATAACTCTGTTTCAAAGCAGGATCATATGCTGAGAGAAAACCCTCAGCCGTCCTCCTGGACGAGGACAGACAGTCACAGATTTCTGCAGCCAAACTTGTCATGCAGCATGGACAGTGGTAAAAATTCGTTCCTCTGTTAAGCACTTCTGTACCTAGAAGATGTCTGAGGTTTGGTTTCAGTAGAGTCTGTGGGTGCATATGTTTATGCCACAGTCATGTGTCTAGTTATTTCAGCTTTTTAATGCAGACTCTGTCTCTTCTTCCCCCAGTACCTGCTTCAGATTTGGTCTTCCATGCAGGACATTTATTCAGCTGACTTGGAGCTAAACAATGGTGGTTTGAAGTTAAAGTAGACTTCATAAGCGAATCTTGTTGTGGAGGAAGTTTATGTGAGAGGAGGAAAGGTTTATCCTGTGTTTTTCCACTATAACATCCCAAAATCATCAGCTACCATCTTTATGCTTTCAGCACTTTTTTCTTTTACTTTTCTTTTCAGAGGGCTAGGACTGAACATCCAGGTCCCCTCCCTCTATGCTATTAACAGGTTTTGAACACTCAGTGAGGAGCAGCAGTTTTTTCCATCCTTTACCTGAAACAGAAACCACGCTCTGCCATCATATGGCAGAAAAAAAAAAAAAAACCAATGTCCATTCAGGGACACACTGTAAAAGAGGTCACTGCTAAAATTGACATAGAAACTGAAATATTCACTACTGACAAAAGGCAACTGTCTGGCTAACAGTTAAAACTTGTCTTTGGCTTGCAGCTTATTTAAGTTACTGAAGTCTGAGGTGCTCGTCTTGCAAAATTGTTCTGAAATAGGAACTCTAGGTCTTAGTTTGAAGTCTCTAAGTATTTCCATCTCAAACTCAAAGAAAGGTGAATCCAGCCCTTAACACAAATCTTAGGAGAGAGAAAATATATATATCCTTGATCCCCCACACACTTTTTCCTAGCTGGTAGAGTTTTATTTGCATTTGGGTCCCTCTAGTGGAAAAAGGAAGAAGCCCAAAGACAGCTGTAAAATTTGTGTGTGACTTGCTTTGACTCAGAACTGCACAATTTGCAACAGATGGGATTTCTGTGCTTTTGAATGTGCTGGTATGGAGTGGCATCACCATGGAATAGTACAGACTGAGAGACAGCTCTGCAGTCCTAGGATCCTAATGGGCACCAACTTAACCTGGATCAGCAATGCCCCCTTTCCAACCCCATACTGATCCGTATTAGCAAAAGCAAAGCCAGTCAGTCAGGGAAGGGAATTTTTTTCTCAATCCAGCAATAGTGCAGCCACTGTTTCTGGAAAACTGTGTCCAGTTTTGGGCTCCCAGACACAATGTAGATAATGACAGACTATAGTGAGTCTCACACTTGGTCATAAGGGTGGTCAAGGACTAGAGCACACATTGTGGGAAGAAATATGAATGATCTGGGCTTGTTCACCTTAAAGAAGAAACAGCTCAGAGGAGATCTTGCTGCCATCTACAACTATCTAATGGGAAGGCATAGAGAAGATGAAGTCCATCTCTTCTCAGAGATGGATGGCAAAGAGACATAAGTAATATTATAAAAAGTTACAAGGAAAAAGATTTCACCTTGAGCATGGCTCAGTACTGAAGAAAGTACCCAGAGAAAGTGGGGAATCTTCAGCACTGGGGACGTATGAGATTTGACCAGAGGGCCAGAGCCAACCAGAGCCATATGCTTTGATTTCCAAGCTGATTCCAATTTGAGCCAGGGGCAGATCCAAATGAAATTGAAAGGTTCCACGCAACACAAATTATTCAGTTTTGCATCTCTCACCTACTGAATAATCCAGGTAGGCCCTGGTCTTGGTGAAGAGAACTTTGCAAAGGAGCAGAGGCAATATAAGAAATTAGATTAAAAAACTGATACAACATATGAAATCACATAACAGAGCCAGCATCAAAAGGAAAACTGTCCATCTACATTCATCCCACTGAACCTCAGGTACCTGCAGTAGGAATATGACCACCCACTCCTGACTCGCTCTGAGTCAGCTTCTATCTCCCCATCACTGAAGAAGGATGCTAGAACAGTGGGATTAATTTCTTCTTCACTGACATCTTCTCATCAGCAACTCAGAAGCTTTGGTGAGCACTTCTTACATGCTTCAAATCAAGACACACTAGTAGTATTTGGAGATGACATGAAAGGATTTGGGTGGATGAATTTTTTCACATTTTGGAGTGAAAAAAAATGGTTAAGTTCATCTGAAAAACAAATTGCTAGCAAGCCTGTTTGCCACCCTAATTGTTTCCATGTTTATTGGGTTGTTATTTCTGGTTTTGTTGGTTGTTGTTTTTTTTCCATTATTCTGGGGCTTTTTATGACTACATAATGTTGTTAGGAATTAGTTTTATTTTCACTGAAATGAATGGAAAACTCTCACTGATTTCTCTTCTGCCATACTGAGAATTTTATGGCCTGCTGCCAGCAGGCTTCCACAGCAGTCAGCCCAAAGGGTTCAGCAAACCTTTCTCCAGAGAGAAATGTGTTGGTTGTCCACTGCAGATGGCTGCATGGATATTTCCTCTCTTAGACAAAGGCTGAGCATTGTGCCATCCCCTCATCTCACATGAGCAACTGAATGGTCTCTGTAAAACCTTTCAACAAACATTCAACCAGTCCCAGTGGAAAAGTTGTGGGTCCAAGAGCTAAAAGCTGGCAGAGCTGAGAGTTCAAAACAGAGAGTGAAGGCCCAGGAATGAAATACTTAGAGGTACCTTCATACCAAGGGCTTCCTGATCTCCATAATTATCAATAGTAGAAATGCCAACCATGATAGGAGATTCAAAAGCTGGTTAAAACAGAAGGACCAGCTTCATTCTGCCTCCTCAGTAACGCCCTCACCCATGTGGATATCTGGTTTTCCATCAAGTGGGACCCAGGGGAGAGGGGAAAGCACTGAGAGAGAGTGAAGGCATGACTAAGCCTGCAGAAGGCATTAAGCCCCCTAGACCAGAAACATACAGCAGCTTCATCCTTCTCTACCCTGACTCCTAGGATGTGATAAAGGAACAGGAAATCACCAAGATAAGAGAAATCTGGGAAAGAAAAGGAACAAAACACAGAAGCTGGCCAGATCTTCGCTTAAGCAAATCTGTTGCAAATCACTTTCCTAATAGAGATGCTGGTGTAACTTGAACATAGCTTCCCCATTCAAAGAATTTGAATTTAAATCTAATTTTGCTGTCTAAGGGGTTGCCATGAGGCTCTGATCCTTTCAGCTCTATGGTATGGGGTGGAGTGCAGCATACAGATCTTGCTGGTAACCATGTATATCATTGATATCAAACACTTTTACAAGCTACAGTTAAAAAGAGAGGCACAATTGCATGATGTCAGTATCTCTAATTTCTTGGCAGCTGTATATCCATTGAGTCTATGTCCATGTAAGCTGTATGTCTTCATGCTTACCTCCTGCCTACAATTACATACTTCCCATCACTATGATGGCTTTACAGCCAATCTCATCACTTTCTTACTCACGATGCCCAGCACCAAATACCAGCTGCCTTGGCCCCTACCTCACAGCCCCCTGCAGGCAAATTTCCCAGGCCACTGCCAGCTCTGTTGTTTGGAATTACACCATGGGCCCCTAGTGCACTAGGATAGCTTTGAATTCTCACTGAAGGATCTTCACAGCCCATGGCTTTGCTGTCCGGAAGCATGAATCCATCCTTCAACCTCTGTTGCCTGTCTCTGCGGGATCTCCTTGGTGGTTACTCTTCTTTTGCCCACAGTAGAGAGTGATATAGTGTGACCCAGCAGCCTGTGCTCTTCACAGGAGACTTCTCCTTCCATAGAATCACAGAATATACTGAGTTGGAAGGGACACATAAAGGTCATTGAGTCCAACTCCTGGCTCCTGGCTCATAGTAAGAGATCAAAGGTTGGGCCCAAAATTGCTCAGGTGGTTGGAAAAGAAGTAGGTAATGTAAATCTGCTCAAAATTAACCAAAAATTTGTACTTTCACCACATTTGACTATAATTTTGGGGAAAAAAATGTAGACATATCAGTGTTAAGATCACTGTACCATGCAATTTGAGGTGCTTGCTCCCAATAGGTTTCACTTCAAAATATTTTTTAGAAAACTTTGATATGAGCTAAGAAATATTTTTCTCCAGAATTTGGCTTGCAATTGGCTGAAATTTTCTTCCAAAACTCACTGTCCAAAGCAGCAGGAGAACTGATGGATTTCAGTTGTAGCACTTTAAGCTTTGCGGAGATTCAAGTGAGAAAAAATAGGTCTTATGGAGGAAGCATGTTTAGCAATTCAGGCACTGCAAATGCTACCAGCTCCACCTATAACATGTTCAAATTAATGTAGACCACGTTGTCTGTAGTAAAATGTAGATTAGAGAGCTCAAGTGTTTCCACTGTTATTTGCACTGATCCTTGCCATGATCCTCTTTAATTCATCTATGAATAAAAACATCAAGCCTAAGCATTTCTGGCGCTCCATATAAAACTTCCCTTTTTTCCCACGTGTTAACATGGAGATTCACCGGCAACCAGCCAAGCAGACCGAAGAAGCTAAATTCACTGTATAAATAATTCAGGATCAAAACCACTGGTGGTAAATCTGGAAAGTCACCATCTGACCTACCATATGTGGTTACTATGGAAATAACTTTCTCCTTTAACTTAATGTACTCAGTAGTGGGAACCATTTCCCTATGATTCACATGAATCTCTGGCATGTGCTCCACTGCTAAGTGCCAACAGAAAGCTGCTTGTTGCAGTGATATTATAATACCTTGACAAGATTAGAGGGCTGGAAACTGCTACAACTTGCTCTGAGATATCCGCAGATGAAGTTAAAATGCCTGTCAGCAAAAGCAAACCAGAAGAGGTTTTGGCACCAAGTCTTTCTATGTGGTCATGTCAAATGTCAGAAATATCAGCCCCAAGATGCTTATAAACCTGTAGCTCACAATGAACAGGCACAGCTCACTCCCAAGCCAGAGATGAGACTCATGGCCACCTGTCTGTGGGATGTGGTCTCATTTGGATTTCAAGGAAGGCATTCCATCTCTGAAGGATTAAGCACAGTGCAATGATTCAAGAACTCTTGACTTCTTACCTGCCCTTGCTACCACTGCACTGTCCAAGGAAGTTATTTCTCTTGTTAATACCTGTAAAATGAAAATGCTTACCTGTATATACCTGTGTATTCTTCTCAGTGTTTGAACAGTTCAGATGGACTGATGACTGTAGCATCAGTCAGGAAGAAAATAAAATAACCTTGGGATTAGATTTTTGGAGGTATGGGATAGAGGGAAGAAGAGTCAGGTACTGGTGTCCTTAGAAGTACTGGAATCAACCAGGTCTGGAGGGCCAGAGAGCAGTTCTTTGTCCCTGGCAGGTGGAAAGCAGATGCACATACAGAGAGTCCAGAACTCAGCACCTCCAGTCTCTCTCCGTGGGCAGTACACCGGCAATCTTTGATGGAATCCACAAGTCTTCCATCAAAGAGTGTAAATCTGGGGAGTCCCTAGGCATTTGGCTCTTCAGTCATTCCTTACTCATGCTGACTCCTTCCTTCTCCCCACATCATTTTCTATTTTCTTCATGAAGCAAGAATACAGGGCTTCACATACATACAAAGTCAGGCAAACAAAAAGTATAAAGAAAATTCCTCATTGACATTGACATTTGGAACAACAGTTTGCACAACACTTTTTTGGTGTGTTTTAAGCTACAGTTTATTACTCCAGTCTGATTGTTTTCTATCTACTGACATGGGAAAGCCGTTGTTTAGCTGTGTCACACCAGTACCTACACGCACAGTGGAGATCATATACACCCAGACATGATACAGATTGTGATATTATGATGCTTTCATCATTTTGTTGGTAGAATTTGACAGTATATGTAAAACTATCAACATGACAGTGAAATGTAATTGTCATCCAGGTATTCGAGCATCCTGCTATTCAAGTATCACACATTTCAGTGCCTCTAGCACTCTTGGCACAGACCCAAGAAAGGGTTCCCAGTTCAGCTTCTCAGGGCACTGAAAAGATCAGCTGCACAGCTGCTGTACAGGCAAAAATCCAAGTGAAAAGTGTGAAACACACAGTGTGGCTTCCAGGAGAAAAATTGGTGGTGGAAATCCACAGTTTGCACATGGACTTACCCTGCTGTGGACAGCGAGCTCCAGAGGAGGAGTTGCTGGGAGCTGTAACTCAGTCAGGGCTCTCCACAGCTCTTGAAGGTCCTGATTCCTTTCTAATTTCATTCCTCTGTTTGTTCATATTTTATTTGTTCAGTACATGAGCTGTGTCCCAAATGGGGAGCAATACTGCCTTTTACTGGAAGACTTAAGCACTGTTCAAAATCTTTCATGTCCAGGTGTGATGAAGTGTAATGTTCTAGAGTCCTGAATTCAAAGTCTTTTTCATGAAGAGCTACTCATGACAGAGGTGAAAAAGCCTTCAAATGCACCACTAGTCCTTTCCAGTGCTGCCACAGCTCTGCAGTACAAAGACCATCAGCCTACATATTTACACTCTTTTACCTGAAGCACTGTGCATCTTTCAAACTCAGACAAATTGAGCTTGATCATATCTGTTAAAACTGTGTCAACAAAACATAAATCAAGAAGTAACAAGAAGTTTCTTACTGTAGATGTTAGCAACATGAAAAATCTTTTGATTTGGTCTCATCTCAGTGTTGCCCTTTCCCAAGGTGTGACGTTTAGCACAGTTTCTTGGTTTTTTTCTGGGCAGATTCCTTTCACTCATGTCCACACCAGCATTTACTAAGTGACAGCAAAGACACCATATGGTATTAACACTTCTTGGGCACTGGCCTGGATATAACAAACAAAGCAGAGCTCACGTAGTCCAGAATAAGTGTTGAAGGCAGCAGACCATGGAAAAGGCCCTTTATCTCCATCTTGACTCCACCTCCATTCCTGAAGCAGGTGGGCTGCTCAGCTCTCACAGAAGAGCACAGGGAAAGGGCAGCCCCAGGGTGCTGGCAGTATGGATGATGTCCCCACACCTTCACACATTGGGCAGCTACAAGTGAGAAAGGGCTAAGATCTACCTGTGCCCTATGCAACATATCTCTGTCTCACCATTTCCATTAAATTACTGCATTCTGCAGTGGAATGGGGGACACTTCTCAGCTGGAGGCAAATTCCTGCCCTAAGGTCTGCCAGTTTCATGTCTCTTTTCTGGTTAACTGCAAGGCATGTGAGTTCTTTGTGAATTATGGAGTGGGATGGCACAGAGCTTCCTGGGCCAGGCAATCTCTGTCAGAATTTTGGATGCTACAGACCTATCAGGCAAGCAGATAGACCTCTTGTAAGAAAGTAATGACCCTGGAACCTTTCATTACCTGGCAATCACATACGATTATGCTACATCTCCTTACCTTCTTAACTTCCATGTGAGAACTATTCAGTTGTTTAATTCTGAAAATGATCGATGGTCTTTAAATGGGCAAAGATCTCAATTTCCTCATGTGCAATTAATATTACCTGGCCTAAGCACCTATGCTGCATATCTGAGAGCTCTGCACATAATTCTCTCCTTTCCTACAGCACACTGAGGTTCAAAAGACACTTCAATATAATCCAAATGTAAGACATAGCTGAGCATTTTTGCACCATGATTTATGGCATCCAAAGTAAGCATTTTAGTAAAGGAAAATCCTGAACCCACAGCTGTTGATGGGTAATCTGTATGGTTGCGTCCGCCCATTTCTATGGGGATGAATAAGAATTTGCATTACTAGGACAGCCTCACAAATAGTCCAGCAAAAGGTTATTTTGTTTTGTGTAAAAAAATTCAAGTTTTATCCAAAAAGTTTCAAGTTTCATCTGCTGAAAAAAGAAATGTCTTTGGCCCTCAACCCAATTAGCAAAAAAAAATGCTATGGCCTTTAGCTGTCAGGAGCCAAAGAAATCATTGTTTCATTTTTGCATTGTTTTGTTTGTTTTTCAAGAAAAACAGGAATTTTCCACATCAGTTTCTATTTTGACAACGAAGTGATTTGTTTTAAAGCAGTGTTTCCAGAGGAATACTCCAACTGGTTTTAGCTGTCCACATTTTTGTCCAATAAAGAAAGAGAAAATGTCAGGGCAAGAAGCAAAAACTGCAGAGCCACAAAGATGAGAGATCAAAAATACATTTTACTTGGCTGTTTCCAAAAACCTGTTCCTCAATAAACAATAATTCTTAGTTCACATTAATCTACAGATCCCAAGTAACATTTCTGAGAGAAGCCTTTGTCCTTGAAATAAAAAATCACTTCCTTCACATGCTTTCCAGAAAAAGGATGTACATGCACTTCACATGCAAAATTATTTCTAGCCACCCACACTTCAGTTAACTTCAGTAACCACATATTCCAATTTCCATAACCCATTTTCTTCCCTACTCTTTCTCCTCGTTGAACTGTCAAATCCTTCATTGCACTGCAATCTCATTTTCCATATAATTTCCTTTCAAGAAACTCATCTATTTTCAGGTGCTATCAAATAAATAATCATTTCCAAAATTGATCACCGAAGCCGAAGTCTGAGCTTGCTGCTTCTCCATTCTACATAGTCACATACACACGCGAGCACAGACATGAAGAATATTAGGAAAGCTCTGGCACTGAAGTAACTCAAAGGACTTACCATTTTGGATTTTACTTTCTCTCAAGGTTATGTTACTGATTAAGGCTGACTAATAACATTAACACTGTTAACAACATTTTAAAAAACAGCAGCCAAATTGCATACTTCTCTCTCCCAGTTTCAGCCCACCTAAAGCACTGTATCCACCAGAGTACTGACTGCATTCATTCAGGTGACTTAAATCCCCAGGTACCCATCTCCAAGACCCATGCTGGCTTTTGAATGCCGTGTGAGGTACCCAGCACCAAACCCCACGCATGGAGTGATACAGGCTGAACATCATTCATCATACACAAGATCTCACTGAAAAGACACAGCATACTCTACAAGAAACTGAATTATTCATTTTCTTATTTAACTTTTCCATCTCCATTTTTCAATCTTAATGAAGTTGCTATAAAATCTCTAATCCACTATAGCCATATACATCTATTCAGTGAATTACAAAGGGGAACAGGATGATAAGAATTTCCAAAAGTACAAATGGAAATAAAGGGTCTAACTTTTTGATAGCAGAACTCCATTTAAAGTAGGTTGGATTTGTTTTTCCTGCTTTGACCCAAGACTGCTTCTGTTCCTTGCTCACCAGGTGCTTTTTTGGTAAGCCCATTCCAAGGGTGCACTTGTGGTAAAGCTGATTGGCAAGTTTTCATTACAGTGTTTTTGGGGCAAAAAAAGAGACCCAATTTTCTCATAATTCATGCATTTTCAGAAATACAATAGCATTTGCCCTAGGAAAGAAATGAATGGCGTACTGTGAAGTTCACTCCATTTTCCCCTGTTTGAGCAGCAGTTTTGATTTTCTTTCTCCTGACATGGACTTTAAAAACAAAAATCAGTAACCAAAGTTATAGAAGATGGAAATTAGGACCAAACATTTTGTCTCATTTATTGGGAAAGGGCAGGTTTTTTTCTTTCCAGTTGGGAATGGAAAATCAGACTTTCCTTGAAACAGAAGATCTGGTCCACACCCATACTGTTTGCCATCAAATGTACTTACAAGCACTAGGAAAGCATTTTCAATTACTCAAAACCATATCCAACTAGCCCAAAGCTTCATCAGTGTTGCACAGAGGAAATAGCACTGTGATCACTGTGATGAGGCTGAATCCCACAGTGCAGCACATAGCCCCAAACAGTGGGTCTTCTCCAGCATCTTGCTCCATTAGAAGACTCACAGACCAAAAAAAAAAAAAAGATCAGAAAATTATGCTTCACTTTCACATCTGATCACATCTTACAGAAGGAGATAACAATGCCTGGAAAGTGTCAGTATCAGTGACCTTTAAGGTTTGAATCAGAACTCTAAAGAATCCCTCAGAGCATAATAGCTGGATTGTCTCCAGATCAGGAGATCATTTCTCCTTTTATGTGACAAAACTCTGGCATATTGCAGAAGGAAACACTTCCAAAATTCAGAAACCTGAAATCATAGTTACTGGAGCAAGCACAGAAACCTTTAAAATTAGATGGTATAAAAGGTTAGATCCACAGTATAATTAAATTAATGGGTACAAACAGACTTTGGATCAAGCACCCAGGCCAGACTGAGATCTCAGTCTTCCCCTTACTCAGTCAGTTGTCCTATTAGGGCACGTACCAGGAATTTTTTTCCACCCCCAAATAATTATAAGGAAGAGAGAAATTCTCCACTGGAAGAAAATTAATGAGTACACAGGGAACTGAGTGTTGTTACCACACCCAAAACAAATGAATCATGGGACAACACTTTGAAGAACGCCATGTTTTACAAAATAAGATTCACACATTTTTTTGAGGTGTTTCAGGAGAAGAAAAGTGTCCATGATGTCACCAGGCCTGCTGTGTGCTTCAGCTGGGACTCGCACTGTCAAGTATTCCCAGAGTGCTTATTTAATTTTGGCTGTGTCACTCTTGCTATGTCAGCTGTGCTGCTGCAAATGCAGCTCTAGTGTCATTCCAGCTGGGCTGTTGCTGTCTTTCAAATTCCTCATCATGTGTGACACTACAAATGGACAAGTCAGGAAGGTACTCACTGTAAATCATAAATTCTAGTTGCACATATGGTTAGAATCATAGAATCATAGTCACAGAGTGGCTTATGTTGGAAGGGACCTTCAAGGTCGTCCAGCCCCCTGCCACAGGCAGGGCTGCCACCCAGCAGTTCAGGCTGCCCAGGGTCCCATCCATCCTGGCTTTGAACACCTCCAAGGATGAGGCATCCACAGCTGCGCTGGGCAGCTGTGCCAGCGCCTCACTGCCATCTGATGGGATTGATAAATGTAGGATTGATTATGCTTCATGATGCTTTAATACCATTAGCAGTTGTCACAGGATCCATCAAGGGCTAACAAAATTAAATAACAGCCTGAGTAAGATGAGGTTTTGCAGGCTGATGTTAGCCAAATGTGTAAACGCTTGCCTGCTCCAGACATCTATGGAATGGCTCCATGGATAAAGGCCACCAAATAGGTACTTTGCCTGAGAGAATGGCTTCTGTTCTGACAGGCATCCTCCTCCAAAATAAAAGCTCCTTCTGAACATTCCACTGCTGCAATTTAAAACAGGCCAAACAGGGCCTCTTGTCATTTGATGGACATAGAAACACTCATATTTGTCAGCTCCTCATTTAAGCAGTTCTCCCCTGGTACCTCCAGTAGATGGAGCAGCTCCTGTCCAAGCCTCACTCCCTAGGCTCCCACTGCAGAGATTCACAGAATCATGGAATGATTAAGGCTGGAAAAGATCTCTAAGACCATCTAGTCCAACCATCAACCCGTCACCATCATGCCCATTAACCATGTCCCTCAGTGCCATGTCCACACGCTTCTTGAATACATCCAGGGATAGTGACTCCACCACCTCTTTGGACAGCTTGTTCCAATACCTCACCAACTCTTTTTGGAAATAATTTTTTCTTAATATCCAGGTTGAATCTCTCCTGGTGCAACTTATAGCCATTACCTCTTGTCCTGTCACTGTTACCTGGCAGAAGAGGCTGACCCCCACCTTGCTACACCCTCCTTTCAGGGTGTTGTAGGTGCTCCCCTAAGCCTCCTCTTCTCCAGACTGAACAACCCCAATTCCCTCAGCTGCTCCCCATGAGACATCTGGTCCCTTCCATCCTCTCAAAACAGGACCAAGTCTGAAGAGGCATTAAGCATGCAAATTCTCAGGCTCTATTTCCTCTCCACACTTGGTTTTCCTTTTTGGGTTCACTCTGCAGAGCTTCACACGCAAACTGCATTTTGGAAGGAAAACAAATAATAAACAGGTAATATTCATTCTGAAAGATCAGTACACATTCACAAAGATTGATCCTAAAATTACAAATAAAGAAGTAGAACCAGAGCTGGAGGAAAGCAGTTTGCCAAAAAAAATTGGGATGCAGATGAGTTCACAGCTGTCCCATGAAAGAGTCTGTTTTCATCTTCTTAATACTTCTTTCCTGCAGGGACATGTGAAAACTTAACCACTAGCCATGCGGTAAACTGATACCCATGTTTTTAGCTCTCACAAACCATCTGATGTCATTTAGCTCCTCAGTAAGTGAGATGCAGCTGAGGTGCAAATCTTATAGAGGGGGCCCCAAGACTCCATCCCAGCAGCTCACTTTGCAACCTAACACTGATACAGGGCTCAGGGCAGCCAGCCAGGCACTAATCCAGGACCTACAGTTCCATCTCCATGCCATGATGCAGGCACAGCCCTGGGGTCTGACCTACACCTTCCTTAGACTCCAGAACATGGCTATTTAATGGCAGATTTTGCATTTCCGTGTTTCCATTGAGCAAACCTTGGTGTCCACTTTCACAGTCCAAAGCAGTGCTGTGTAATTCAAATATGCTTTGCCTTCACCAATATTGTCCAGAAGCAGACACACCCCCCAAGCCCAGAATGCCACTGAAAAACTAATCACATCAAGTACAGCTCTCTGTCAGAAACCGAAACTTGCAGAACTAGGAGGATCAGTGCTCACAAAGAGGGAGCCAGAAGGTGCAGCCTCCAGCTCATTCCTTCTTCCTTGTTCATGGAAATAGGAGGCAGAACGAGGTAGAAACCACCATGTGGGATAAATCAGCCATGCTATCCTAAGCAGGAGGAAATAAAGAGACCTCACTGAGAACAAAGATATTGAATGAATATCCTTCTAGCTACACTGAAAGTCAGTCATCTTAAGCACTGACCTCACGCAACTGAGGTCAACAAGTATTACTCCATTGACTCCACTGATTCCATTGACTCTATTGACTCCATTGACTCCATTGATTCCATTTCCATCCCCGATGGAAATATAAACTCCTTCCAGTTTGAAATGAACCACCTATGTGGTGTACAGATAAATCTAAGATTGTGAATTTAAGTACTGACTAAATGCAAAGGCTCTGAGGAGCAGTCAGGCTGCTGCATTGCATTTCTAAAGAAAATATGGCTTGTTGCTTTTTTTCCCCTAAATAAATGAAGCAGAGTGGCAAACTCCAGCTTGAATCAAGGGGGACTAGGGTCACAGATGACAAAGTGAGGCAGGGTGTGCTGGTTGAAGAAGGAAGACCAGTCTTGGTGCAACAAGAATTTTATTGATATCAGTGACTGCTAAGCTCAAGGAGTGAAGGTGGGATGTCAGGGGGAAGTTCTTTACAGAGAGAGCAGTGAGGTGCTGGCACATGATGCCCAGAAAGGCTGTGGATGCTCCATTCCTGGAGGTATTCAAGCCCAGCCTGGTCTAGTCCAGATCTGGAGGTTGGTGGCCCTGCCTGTGGCAGGGAGGTTGAAACCTGATGATCCTTGGGCTTCCAACCCTTGCCATTCTATGATTCTATGATTCTGTGACTGTTAAATCCTTCTACAGTCAGGAATTTCTCCGCTATTATACTGGACAGTGGCTTTCCCTCTGGATAATTTCAAGAATATCTTCCTTGTCCTAGAATTTAGCAGGTGAAAATTCACGTGCTTGTGAAGACTCCCAGAAGGTCTTTGGAGGTCACAAACAGTCCCACTACTGCAGCCTGCTTTTGAATTCATCCTGGATGAGGATCTTTCCCTTTGTTCTTTGAAAATACTTTTGGAAGCTCTTTCATAGGAGTAAATCGGGATAGCTCACAGTTTCCTGAGGAGGATTAGTTAGATCACCCTTTTTTAGTCATTCTAAGATTTTAGGGCAAGGAAAATTATTGTAAATGAGACAGAGCAAGATCCATCATCCCTTCAGCACTGAGCATGTTTCTCTGTACGCTGTAATTTTAGCTTTGGAAATTCCAGCAGTGTCAATCAGAGCAAACTGAGAGTCCCAAAGAATAATGAAATGAAATGAAATGAAATACACGTTGCTACATCTAGCACAACTTAAGAGTAATTTAAACACTAACATGGAATTTTTGCAAAACCCCGAGGAAGTTTTACGTTTTGTAGTGTCAGCAAACCAGGACCAACAATCCCTCCGTCTCTCCACAGAAATTCATGAAGAGCTATAAACACCTCCAGTAAAACTAGGGCTTGTGAATACTTCTTCAAATGCATGTGCTAGAGGATTTTTGAGGTAAATCCCAGGGTACCCTCTGTATTATTATATTTTATTATACTACTTAAATAAGCTTTAAAATATATGCCTAGGAGTAGGTAAATTGACTTCCATAGTAGCTGTAATACAGTAACAAGAGTCTACAGCAGGGAAAACCTTCATTAAAAGAGGGTCTTATACTGTTGTATGTTTCAATATACATTAATTATTTTAGCTTCAGTTTTATTTGTTGGATGAAAAACTACTCTCTGAAAATGATTTACTAGGTTTCTAAGAGTTTTAAGAAAAAAGCTAGGCTCTTTTAAGGAAAAGGATAGCTGAAATATTGGTCGCCTCCAGCCTAAACATGACCTTCGTTTCTCCTCATCACTGCTGCAGCCCATCATATATGCCTGGAGATGCTCACATCCAGGTGGGATGTCTGTGGAGGTGCCGCATCCCCAGAGGCAGGAAAGTCCACAGGCAAAGTTCAAACCAAGAGGTCAATGCATTTTCAGTCTCAGGACATGATTGCTGCCAGCTCCCTATCTGCTCAGTGTTAATTAATCCCACTGAAGTCAGTGGATGTGCTCACTCATTCACTTACACTCTTATTCACTCCATTAAATACTGTGTGCTTGGACCCTGGTTTTAAAAGCCAAAAGAATATCACCAAGATGGCGTAATGATTGCCTAAGTGTAAGACAAAGGAGAAACTGGTATAAAAAGAAGAATTAGAGAAGTGCACTGCAGTGCTAGTACAAGCAGAACGCTGTAAAAAATCAAGAAACTGTGAGATACTGTGAAACTTCAAGTCCAGCGGACATAAAATGAAAGGCTGAATAATGTTTAAGTCAGTTATCGAGGCACATTGAGGCTGTGACAGGACTTAGACTGCATTGGCATTCATTGGGCTACCTGTCTGAGGGCTCCCACAGCACAACATACCCCATTTCAAAGAAATATCACAGCACAAATACCCTCATGCAGACAGCAGGGAGACGCTCTTCCGGAGAGGTTTTGTGAACCCACAAGACACCAGACTAAAACAGAAGCAAACTTGCCTACAAGGCCTCCCAGCTAATCTTGATCTGACCCATTTGTGACCCCCAGTAGAGGCAGCTCTATGGTCTCCTGGGGTAGCCTTCTTCTCTGTCCCAGTAGAGCATCCCACTCACAACAGCGGCACTATGCAGATGTTGCATATTAATGCCAGTATCTATTTAGCAGGTTTGTTGATAATAGAAAATAAGAGTTAATTTACAAACTTGATCTGTTGCTTCCATCTCTTTGGTACTTGTTTCATTGGAGTGCCTTTCTCATTGGAGCCTCGTGGGTGTCTCTCTTAACCCATACAGTACCTCAAGGGGTCACCCAGACCCATCGTTCAACCCCATGCGAAGTGCTATGAACCAAATAGAAATGGTCTGGGGCTTTGAGAACTGTTCTATGCCAATCAAAGTGATGAACACAGTACAGACCCGTATAGAAGTTACATTTTTATGCTAACTTATAATTGTCACATATAAGGGAGTATAGTGGGCTGGCCAGAAATTTTCCTCGAGTTGTCCTAGATCAGAGCAGAGATTGATATATCTCACTACCTTGTTATTTTGTTTGGTTGGTTGTTGTTGTTGTTGTTTTGTAACCCAGGAAGTACTACGTGTATCAGAAGAAAGCTTTTCAAATATCACACAGTATAATACAGATCACAGTATAGTACTGTTACAGATACAGATTGAGCTAAGACCTGCACTAGCTTTTGGTGTTAAGTCTAATTTGTAGGGACTGGATTATCAAAAGAGCATGATTTTGTGATAAACTGCAAAATCTCAGAGCAAAAATTGGTGTTTAAATAGCTTTAAACTCCAATTTAGAAACTGTTAGCGGTGATGGACACAGAAAGTATTAGCAGGAGATAGGTGAGCTCCATCTGTGATTTTTTCTATCTTAGATCCTAATCCAAAGTAACATTTTCATTCTAAGTGCCCAGGATTTAAGGAAATCTCTGTTAAATCAGTAGGATCTCAGCATCTAAATAGAAGCCAGGCACTTCATCTAGCTTTCTTCCCTCTACACCAGCTCAGCAGTCTTGCATCCAACTTCAGCCAGTCTTGGATGAATACCAATCTCCTAATCCAGAAAATATTTGTATTTTGACTGACAGATGTACTGATCCACTACAGTCAGGCAAGTTTCAATTCTGTATGATCACAGAATCACAGAATTCCAGCTGAGGCTGGAAGGGACCTCTGGGGGTTATCTGGTCCAACACTCCTGCTCAAGCAGGGTTGCAGTGGGTATAGTCTATCCTCTTGGCTGAGACCCCTTACAAGCAAAAAATATGTTAACTATTTGTGTATATCTCTGTATGCAAGAGCCTCCAACACATCCTAAGAGGAAATTTATGTTGTTGCTGCAATATGTTTAATTCCAGATCTCCATCTTAGAACAGAAAAATAATCAAAGAGTGGCAATTCCAAGTTGTCTGGTGAGTCACCACCAGAGAATGACTGCAGCCATCTGTTCTGTGGAATAGATACGTCAGCAATGCCATGTTATATTGAGCTCCACTAGCAAACAATTTCCCGAATAAGATCAATGGTGAGATCTCGTTTATAGATGTCCCAGCTGTGTTAAAGATTGGAAATTAGAGATACTTAACTTTTGGGGTGAAACTCAATTCCAGATCCAGAGGGAGAAGCTTAGCCATACACATGTGTACTAGGAATGTAAATTCACATTGCAGTCATTTTCAGGACATGGTTTTGTTGGACAAATAGGATTGTCTAATGTTGTTCAATATGTCCTGGGGGATCCAAGAGATCCACACAGAACTGGATAACATGGCACTGGACCAAGATAAACTTAGTTCTTCCCTGAGCAGCATCAGAGATCAAGCATGATCTCCTGAACAGATATTCTAAAGCAACTTGGGCCATGCTGCAACTGACTCACTCATCTAATGCAGGCATTTCATGTCTGCAATGTCTTTGGAGTGCTTCAGTGGAGCAATGTCTGGCTCCAAATATGGCTCCAGAAAGGTCACTTTGAGATTCTATACCTCATCTGCCAAACCCACATAGTTAGGTCAAATGCACTACAGCATCTCAAATGGCACTTGGTGTGTGCTCGTGGGCAACTGATATCACTTTATAGTTAGTGAAGAGAATGGAGAGAATGCAGCAGTTCACGCTATTGTAGACAGCTTCTTTGTCATTATATGAATCATATTATGGATGTGTCTATTGCTACCCATTGAGCATGCAGAGACTCCAAATGATGAACAGAGATAAAGACATTACTATTATAGACACCATCTGATGAGGTGAGAAACGCCCCAAGAAACATACTTCTTCATGTTACAGGGTTTTTCCTTGGAGATGTTATTCTTCCTGTATCAAAAAACAAAAAAAAAGAAAGTCATTTTAGCATGGCTGATGTACACTTTAATATCCTTAATCATAACAAAGTTGTAAATACCTTTTGTTCAGCAGAACGTTTTCCTGTTGGTAAAGAATATCCCATGACATCCCTATAACAAAGCTGAGGAAGTGTGGGATAGATGAGTGGACAGTGAGGTGGGTTGAGAACTGGCTGACTGGCAGAGCACAGAAGGTCGTCATTGGCAGTGCAGAGTCCGGTTGGAGACTTGTAACTCCTGTTCCTCAGGGGTTGGTGCTGGGTCCGGTCTTGTTCAACATCTTCATCAATGACCTTGATGAGGGGATAGTGGCCACCCTCAGCAAGTTTGCTGATGATACGAAGTTGGGAGGATTGGCTGACACGCCTGAAGGCTGTGCTGCCATTCAGCGAGACCTGGACAGGCTGGAGAGCTGGGCAGTAAGAAACCGGATGAGGTTTAAAAAAAGCAAGTGTAGGGTCTTACACCTAGGGAGGAATAATTGCATGCACCAATACAGGCTGGGGGATGAGCTGCTGGAGAGGAGCTCTGTGGAGAAGAACGTGGGTGTCCTGGTGGACAACAGGTTGGCCATGAGCCAGCAGTGTGCCCTCGTGGCCAAAAAGGCCAATGGCATTCTGGGGTGCATTAAGAAGAGCGTGTCCAGCAGGTCGAGGGAGGTGATGACCCTCCCCCTCTACTCTGCCCTGGTAAGGCCTCATCTGGAGTACTGTGTCCAGTTCTGGGCTCCCCAGTACAAAAAAGACAGGGATCTCTTGGAAAGAGTCCAGCGGAGGGCCACAAAGATGGTGAAGGGCCTGGAGCATCTCCCGTGTGAAGAAAGGCTGAGTGAACTGGGTCTGTTTAGCCTTGAGAAAAGAAGACTGAGAGTGGACCTGATCCAGGTCTATAAGTATCGAAGGTGTAGGGGGCAGAGTGGCGAGGCCAGACCGTTTTCAGCAGTGTATGGAGACAGGACAAGAGGAAACAGCCAGAAACTGGAGCATAGGAAGTTCTGCACAAATGTGCGCAAGAACTTCTTTACAGTGAGGGTGACGGAGCACTGGAACAGGCTGCCCAGCGAGGTTGTGGAATCTCCTTCTCTGGAGATGTTCAAAGATGTTCAAGACCCTCCTGGACACCTACTTGTGTGACCTGGTGTAGGGAACCTGCTTTGGTAGGGGAGTTGGACTCGATCTCTGGAGGTCCCTTCCAACCCCTACAATTCTGTGATTCTGTGATTCTGTGATCCCATTTCAGAAATGAAAGTCTTCAAATTTTTCATAAAATCTGAATTTACTAAATAAAGTTACAATTGAAGGTGAAAGAGTCAAAGTTATTTGATACTCTAAACTGAAAAATAATAGGACCCCATCTGAGTAAGAGCCAGCAATGTATTCTCAAAGAGAAAAAGGAAAATCTTCATTTTGGACTATGTATGGAGAAGCAAGACTCATCAGGGGGCATCAATGTTTGTCCATGTCTACTTGATGCTAGGTTACTGAGACTGCTTTTTGGCCCTCCAGCTGATAAAGGATTTGGGCAATCCTACTATCTCAAGAGACTAGAGAAAAACATTTAGGAACATTCTAGAAAAACAGAGGGAAATACTGAGGGAGAATTCATTTGGTTTGATCAAAAAAAGTCTAAGGGATGACCTAACAGGCCAGCAGCTACCTTAATGAGTCACTATTAGAGTTACAGGCTTGGGAGGATCAGGTTGGACCTTGCTTTCCTAGGCAGATAGGCAGCATGAGTGAATACTTCCTCCAGAAAGAAGTGCCCTAAACTACTATACACAGAAACAAAAGCAATACCATGCCTCTTAAATCATTTGTCTCATTGGCTGTGAGTAATGTGAACTGGTAATATCTGTACTTTGGTCAGAAAGAAAAGGCAAGGGGGAAGAACTGGCAATCACAAAAACGTGTTCTGGTAGCAGTGAAAAAGCACCATATAGCTTCAATCTTATCAGCAAATTGGCTTCCCTCGGAAAATGTATCTAGTGACAGCTTGAAATTATACCTTTGGAAGGGAAAAGTAACTTTAGATAGGTATAATGAGGACAGGAACAATTAAACACTGTTTTGCCTTGTTCACACCTGCAAAGTGCTCACAGAAATACACTTCACTGTTTCTTAAATGAAATGTCTCCCAATGCACCTTAAAGCACAGACTTCTCACGTGGCTGCTGCAAGAGCAGAGAGAAAAGAGAGCCTCCAGTGATCAAGAAACCTTACATTGCATACACCTGGCCATTCTCATTCACTCTTCCCTATATTGCTCCTTGAACATCGGTACAAAGGGAGACAGAATTGTATATGCAGAGCACCATTCAAAACTGCACAGTCTGCACTGGTTGTTTTGTAGATCTACAAGGTTTAAGACTTTGGGTAGTGATAAAAACACAGCTGATCCAACTTGCAGCGTTGCAGAAGTGCAACTGCAGAATTGCCATTCCTGTAGCATGCCTGCTGATCCACTGATCCACAGCAGAGCTCTGTGATAGCTCTTGTTTTCTTTTTATGATTAAAAAAAAAAAGAGAGAGAGAGAAAGAAAGAGAGAGATCACCAAAGTACAGTTACTGGAGAGTAGTAAATGCTCTGTTCTTAATCTCCCCCATGTGTTTGAGAAAGTAAATGAAAGCCAAGTAAAGAGAATGGTACACAAAGGACCATATTTTCTAAGTGCAGCTCTTAAGCTGTCACCCATTACAAGTCCCATGCACATTAGACCCATTTGTGTCACATTTGCACTTGCAGATTGAAGGCCTCTTGTGCAGTAACTGTACATTTTACACCAGGACAGCATTGACACCTCAGGCCAGTGTGGTCCTTTGAAACAGAGGCAGCTCTGCAGAAATAGATTGTGCTGTTTATCAAACATGTTCCCCTTGATGTGTTTGAGATGCTTTTCCATGCATTAAAAAAGCAATTCTTGCACTCACAATACAAAACGGGCTGCAGTGGAGAGGTGGGGAAAAGCAGGACCACAGTCCTAATGCAAAACTCTGGCTGCTGCTTCACAAGTTGTTGCAAATGAATTACCACCATTTACAACTTAGGATATTACAGTAAAATGGTTCTGATTTCAGGAACCGTTAGTACATCAGGCTGCAGTTTATGGCAGTTCAGCTGTCACTGCATGGGTGGCTGAGCCACCTCTGCAAAAAGTGGAGGAACCATTGCAAATATTTGAAAATAAAGCAGGACACAAGTGCAATTGCCAGCTTGGTCCTATCCCAAAATGCTACGGGAAAACATCTTCCTGCACAAATGCACATTTCAAACACTGGAAGAGACTGGGGAGGAAAAAATCTGAGATTCATTCTGACACAAACAAAGGAAAATAAATGACAACCATGAACAGAGTTGCCAGGTCTGTACATATCCATATGGCAAAAGGCACAGCCTATCTGCATTACAGGAAAGAGTGTCCGGAATATGGATGATTTTAGTAGAAAACTTAGAATACTGAAAGAATAATCTTGGCCATATTTTGCCCACTAAGCTCCGTGAAGTGCTTTGGGATACAGAAAT
Organism: Meleagris gallopavo; assembly: GCF_905368555.1. Classification (NCBI taxonomy): domain Eukaryota; kingdom Metazoa; phylum Chordata; class Aves; order Galliformes; family Phasianidae; genus Meleagris; species Meleagris gallopavo. The sequence continues at coordinate 82,439,911 of NC_139406.1, forward strand.
GAGTGAGAGAATCCCTGGCCAGATTCCACCTTGGCTTCTATCTAATGCAGCCAACTTCGCAGATAATTCTTGTACACCCCTCGCTCCAACAGAGCATTTACTAAATAACTTTAAGTACATAATTATCCCCCTTCCATTTAGGTATTTAACAAACACTCAAGTTTTGCTGGAGCAGAGCCCTTACCAAGTAAGAATAAGCATGGATACAGCAGTAGCCAACAAAATAAATACCTAATTTTCTGCTACAGGGTGTTTTCAGGTGAAAGACCAAGAGTGGAGTTTGCTCAGACTTCGCCAACCTCTCAGTCATAGAGATGGGATCCAGTTTACCCAATAGCAGATCCTCCCAGTGCAGGAGCTGACAAATTCTCATCACCTTAAACTCCCTTTATCAGAATTTGAGAGAAAAAATGTGCCCTTTAACTGTTTGTCATCTGATGTCTTTAGAGGTCTACCTGGTGGAGGGCAGAATACATCCCATAATCTGTTGAGTGGTAGAGTACTCAGTTAAGTATATTGAGGCCAACCTGGGATAGACATGATCTTCGAGGAATGAATCCTCTTATCTACTTGCAGAAGGCAGAGGTTGTTCTCACAGACTTTTTTGGGGGAACTGAGACACAGATATGAGGGTCAATGGGAAACCTTGACCTGGCCCAGCAAAACTGTGGCTGTCAGACCACTTTTTGGGGAACAAGATGAGCAAAAATCCCCACTTCTCATCAAAAGTTGATCTGAGAATCAACAGAAGGCAGCAAGTTGTGACTTGAATGGGTACTGATCCTGCCTCTGGATATGCAAAGCAAATGCTCCATGAGATGGCTGCCAAATGACAGCAATGCCTGGGAGCTACCTCCACTCCCTTGGACTGCCCAGCCAGCACTGAGGAGGAGACCTCTTCCCTTACCTCCTTCCCTCACCCTTGGCCCAAAGAATGCCTTTCCCAGTTCTGTCTGACAGGGAAATGATAAGTGATGTCAGTGTATGTCACAGTTCTGCTTTTCAGAGTCCAAATCCTAAGTATCCGGGATGACGCTGTACATACAACTTACCATTGAGGAGATGAGGACAGCCCAGAGGCACTGAGTTACCAATGGTGACATGTCACTCCTAAGGACACCCACAACCCAAACAGCCCCTGAGAGAAGATAGTGAACCACTCACAGCCCCATTAACTGCAGGGGAAGCAGCCCAGTTCAGTGCCAATGTCCTGGAAGAGGATGCAAAAATCAGCCAAGAAGAGTTTACCTATGGTTTTCCTACAGCACAGAGTCTACCTCTGTGGTCATCAGAGCTGCAGGCTGGAGATGGGTGAGCCAAATGAGCTTGGGTGGCAACCAGATTGAAGGACGCACCCCAGTGAGAAGCATTTGACAGTTCTAACTAGACCTTATCTTTAGTGCTGGCAGAACTGTGATTTCAGTTCATCAGAGTTCCTGCTTTGAGGTGAGTTTATCTATTCTGACTCTTATGCTGCTTATTTTCTAGTGAAGTTGTTTTATTCTCAGCTGGTTTAAATTACTTAGAGGTTTTATCCCAGGAGTAAACTAGGTGCCCCATGGCACAACAATGTTCCCATTGTAAAAGCCGCAGTGCAACTAGCTAAGGCAGAGAGCACAACTGCTCTCCTTTTTATGGCTGAGGAGCTGAGGTCCGTAGAGACCAGCTAGCCAGTGTCCTATGTGATGTCTGTAGCAGGAGCAGGGATACAACTCATTCATCTTGAGCATTATTCTCACAGCATCCTTAAGCAAGGACTGCCACCCACTTGTTTTTTGTCAACCTTGCAAGTTTTGTGGTGGCTGGTGAAAGAGATGAATCTCCAGGTGGGAGCTACAGTGCTAAATGGGGATGCATTACAGTTATGGTGCTTTAATCAGGTGTGGATGTGGCTATGCTATGTCCACCAGTAACTCTCAGCTTGGTTGTAAGATCCTTTGTCAAGCCATGCTGGGTGTAGATGAGGTCTAGGTCAGGGGCTATGGAGATGCTGTCCAAGAGATTCATGTAGCTCATGTAGGGAAGCAGCCTGTGTTTTCCACAGGTCAGCATAGAATTCACTCCTCATCCCAAGCAGCTGTGAAAAGAGGTGATGAAAGTCTTCTGGAAAGCGGGCACTCCTCCGATGACTTCCAGGTTCCTCCACAGTGAGCAGAGAGGCCCTTATCAAACATCATGAGCACACATGAACAGCTGCCATGGGAGGAAACCGCACAAGTTATGAGGTTTGTTTTCAATTCTTTCCCCAAACTCAGCTCCATATGTTGCTACATTTTTCCAGCCTTTGCAAAATGATTCATGTGGCATGTTGCCTAACATTGCACAAAGTGTGCCCATACGAGGTCTCACCAGTGTGTGGGAAGAGCTCTGCATAAGGCCAGTCCTACTTCTCCAAGGACAGGCAGGACTTGTGCCACTGTCCTTACTACTACTACTACTGCTGCCCTTTCTCCATTAAACATGGAGATTCTGCACAGCCTCGGTATTTCTCAACTTGCAAAGCCTCAGGACAAAATCTGCCTGAAGTTCCTGTTCTTTCTGCAGTGCTAGTTCTGCTGTTGCCTCTAGCTGAGGGAAGGCACTGTAACTCCAGGAGCAAACTCTGTCCTCTTGGCCATAAATATCTTGCAAATAATCTTCTGGTATCTTCAGCCAAGCACTATGCATGATGTTCCCACCTAGTTCTCTTTGTCCTAGATTTAAAGAGCAACAGAATACAAACAGTATCTTCTATCTGGAAACATAATTGCAAACTCTTAATTGATTTTGTGCCAAAAAAGATACACCGTAAAACTCAAGCAGGCTATTAATGAGAAATACATTAGCAATAAAACCCATATAACTCTGCGCATAAAGATGAGTGATCATTATGAGAGCAGGAGACAGAGATGCAAATGTTATGTGTTGTTTACTTGGGTTGCTTTTGCTAATATTTGGAGCTTTACCGTAGTAATTCTTCACATAAATACAACAAGGCTCTGCTGCACAATTAGACCATCTTGGATGTCATCTGTCCTTTCTCACAGAATGCAAGGCATTTTTGGAGGGAATATTTAGGACTCAGTTGCTCAGGACTGGGTTCACTTGTTTTTGCAGCAGCATGAGTGTATGTTAAAGGTAGATCAACTCCAAGGGATGCAAATAAACTTAATTGGATCCACACTAACACCACATTCTGGAGGGTGGAGGGAGGGCAGTACGGAGCTGGCTAAACTTGTGTTTAAGTTAAAACATGCCTGATGCAGGAAAAGTCTGTTTTTGATGGTGAGGTGACTGAGAAGGAGACAAGGAGACAAGGAGAGAGCAGTGGAAAACGTACACCTTAACTTCTGTGAAGCCTTTAATGTAGTCTCCCACAGCATTCTTATCATCAGATTGGTGCAATGAGGGCTGGGTAAGAGGACAATAAAGTGGGTGGAAAATTGGCTGTGCTGCAGCTGGACTCAAAGAGGTTTAACCAGCAGTGCAAAGTCCAACTGGCAGCCAGCACTGGTCGCATCCCTAAGGGACCAGCCGTGGGACCAGAACTGCTTCATGTCTCCTCTAATGACCTACATGATGGGACTTGAATCTGCGGGCTTGAAGATACCAAATCAGGGAGTGGATGAGGGCAGGCAGCTGTTCAGGGGGACCTGGAGAGGTTGGAAATTGGAGTGGCCAACTTTGGGACTTGCAGAAGAATGGCTCTTCCTCAGATTGTGGATTCTCACTTGATCCCCAAAGATGCTGTGCACAAACAACTCTTACCCAAAGTCTTAGCTGTCTCATGTGTCAAAGCCCTTCCCATCCAAGCACAACATTGCTGATCCTACATCTCAGGCTTTGAGAGTCTGAATACCTTTGAATATCTCAAACTGAGCCCCTTAGCCTGAGTCCCTTTGGTTTCAATTGGCAGGTTCAAGAAGAAACAGACAAACAAAGCCCATCCATTAATTACTAATGAATTTTAGAAAGAAAGAATTTCCCCCAGAATGCAACTTGATTCAAATGAGGGTGAAATTCTCCATTGTCCAGTAATCTGATCTGGCTTTGTATTCATCATATAGCAAACATGCCTGGCAGACAAGCTCTGAAAGGCAACCACGCAGGTGTTTTCACCTTGTCAAGGCCATGGGAGCTCTTTGACAGGCCTCCTGGTATATGCCAAACTGAGGCCAGCCCTGCATGGGGCAGCTGGAAAGATTAGACCCTTACTGAGCAGTGATAAAAGGTATGAGACAAAAGTGGAAAAAGGGGAATCAAGAAGCTGTTCTACATGGGTAAGCAACTCTGAGCCTGACTATTTTGTTCCTCACCTGTTGGGTACAAGTTTGCATGAAAATGACAGCTTCTAGCCTACATTCTAGCAGAGATGTCTAACATTTGGGCATTTATGGCACTCACTCAGCCTTTGCCTTGGCCAAAGGCTGGCATGGCTCCATGCCCTTCACTTGTCCATGCACAGTGTTTTGTATCCTGCCAAAACACCCTTTGCAAATGCAACAGATCAGGGAAATGTCTTGTCTGGAATTCCCTTATGGAGTTACATCCCTATTTTGGGTGTTTTAGGGTTGGAGTCACATAACTACAAGGTTATGAATTACACAGTGATGCAGCATTTGAGTATTAGTCTTGAACCTGAAGATTTCTGGCCTGGCTCATGCACCTGTAATGGAAGCTACAGTATTCATTTCACTGCACAAAGCTCTTGAAAGAACATGGTATGGAGGCTGGGGAAAGTTTCCCACACCGTACCCAAGCATGAGAAAACATCTCCCTGCTAAGAGTACGGGGGAGTTGGGGTACAGAATCAGGACTGGGAGGAGGGAAGGCAAAGTCTCCATCTTTACCCTCCCCAAAATACAACATTCATTTTTTTCTGCAGTGCTGAGTTCTCAAATAAACTACTTGTTTAAGGCAACAAGCTGAGGTATTTACAGTGATGCCATTCATAACACAACAGTTAAGCATCTGTTGGCTTTTATAGTATAATCTTTATTCTAGGCTCAGGGAAAAAAAAAATCTCTAAGCAAATTTGAGTGAAGAGCTCTGACCCCAGAGCCCAGAAGCAGCAAATCCCTCTTTCTACTAACTCAGATTTGTCCTCACTGCACCAGACATTGTTTGCACAACCATTTGCAATTTTGAGAATCCTGTAAGACAGTCAAACACAAAGGAAGCCTTCATTACATGTCAATTTTTCCTCCTCACTTTAGACAATTTAGGCCATATGCTCATGGACACATTGAGGCAACAACTTCCAGTCTAATCCAAGATCTTCCAAACTTTCTGGACTATTTGGCATTCAGGCTGCCTCATTTACCCCAACCTATAGCTTGTAACTGCCATGGATCTTTTTTATCTTAGCTTTCCTCAGTCTTTTAATAGGAAGCTGTAAAAGGTGTGGTGGTTCTGCAGGTAATTCAGACCACTTAAAATGGATCCAGGCACAGTCTAATAACCAGGTGCTGAGAACAAACTCTAGGAAAATCCATATCTCTCAAATGCCCCCTGCATTTCTGTCATGCTCTCCTGCCCATTGTACATTTTCAGGAAGAAGTTCTGGGCAGGCAACAGTTGCAAGAGCCACCGAACCACTGCACAATTAGTCTCTGTCAACAATTTGGGGTTGAAGTTAAGTGACCTTAAAGGTCCTTTCCAATCTAAGCCATTTTATGACTCTGTAATTCTAAGCTAAGAGCTAGCAGAAATCTCCATCAAATGCCCTCACCAGACACACCATGTAATCCAGATCACCAGCTATCAAGATCTGCTTTGATAATTATTTAGTAAAAGTCCGTAACTCGTAACTCCTAACAAGCAGGACCTGCCTACCTCCCAGCTCCAAGGCAAAATGCCACAGCAGTTCCAGATGCTGGCAGTCCAGGACAGAACCTAACTTGTCTACAGTATGCACTTTAGAGAGAAGAAATTTAAGTAGCAAAAGACTAAGTGTAACTTATCCCCTAAAAGTACGGAGAAAGGTTATTTCCCAAATGCATTTCTCCAAGGCCCTTATCTTCACTGCTGAGCTGCAAAGGAAGCTGCAAAACCACTAACACAGAACACCTCTATCCCTTTACCACCAGCACTGCAACATGTCCATAAAAAGAGTGTTGTCATTTAGTAAGCAGTTTTTCCTTAACCAATTAAAAATACCTTTTGGCAAGATGTATCTTCAAAACCAGATATTTTTAACTGCTTTCTGGAGAGATATACTCAAGCTATAATGTGACCTGAAGTTTTACAGAAGTTCGGACAACAAAAACATCCACTGCCCAAAATCAAGCAGCAAAAGACAACCGGGTTGGCCATTGCCTCAGGCCAGAGTTTCCCCTTTGGCAGCAGAGCAGCTCAGAGAATACACACTATGGGAAAGGCACACTGAAAAGTTCAAGACAAAGTTCAGCTATTTTGGAGTCGTTAATGTAAAAAAAAATAGTACTTTAATATAGGAAAAATTCCAGGAGACTTTCTCACATGCATTCATCACTCAGAAAAGCTGCTTATTCAAACTTTCCATCCCGGTTATAATTGTAACAGCACCTTGGAACCCCAGCAAGGAGAGCCAGGCTGCAGCAGGCAGTCTGATGATAAAGAAGGCAGTCTGTTCTGCATGTCGACAATGAAGCAGATAACAGAAATAAATAGAACAGCTTCAGAAGGACAAGCAGCAAGGAAAGCATCAGGTAAAATTATAACACCTTGAGTAAGCTGCGGGCACATGGAGATTGCTTTCTAACTGGTATTCTTTCAAAATGCAAACTATACTGCTTGTCTTCAAGTGGACAAAGCAGTATCACCAAAACCTTCAGTACATTCAGCACAAGCCTGACAGCTACTGATTAGCCCAACCATTAACTGAACAGCTCGGGGAAATAAAAACAGCCAGAGTATCACGATCCTCAGCACTACTGAGCTGATTAACATTGTTCTGTAAATTATGGCTGGGCCACCTGTATCCGTCTGCTTCCCTGCTGTTTAAAGTTTCTTTGCTGTGTTTCAGTTCCAACAGAAAAATCTTCTGATAATAATTTTAGAATTTTAAGAAATAAATATTCCTTCTTCAGAAAGGTGCAGGAGGCTTTCTAGCTTACACATAGCTTTCTAGCATACAGCAATTAAGCAGGTCTGGAGAACAGAGGCTGTTTTTATCCCATTTGCTGTACTGAGATGAGGTTTGCGTTCACCTTCAGAGGTCAACAGAAGCTCTGTGATGGGTCTCACTGCACACAGCTTCATAAAGCAGTGGTGTCTTGAGATGTTTTAAAGCGTCTGTGTTACTGAGTCCTGGATTCACTTTGTCAGTACAGATATTTATACCCACATACAGAGCCTTGCATGCAAGTTAGTCAGCTCATGAACAGTAGTTATGAAGACATGGCAGCAGAAAGCACTTGCGCTTTCAACAGAAGCAAGTAAAATAAGAAAGAAGGGAGAGAAGGTGAGGGAGAAATCCATGTTTCTCTATTTCATTTTGTAGAACTGCTGAAAACAGAGGAAGAAAACAAACCTGAAAGGAATCACAGAAACATGAATTACTGAAGTTGGAAAAGGCCACTAAGATCACCTACTCCAGCCATTAACCCATCATGCCCTCATAGACTCATAGAATAATTACAGTTGGAAAAGACTGCTAAGATAAAAATCTATTTCAGAAGGAGAAATTTCTCAGGAAAGACAAAGAGTTGTCAGATCAGCAGGAGTGAGAAGTAGAAGTGCAGCCCTAAGAACCTGGGTACACCTCCTCAGCCAAACACCCACCCATGACAGGTCAGCAAGGCAGCACTCAGTGAGCTGCTAGCCATGTCCTGGGCAGTCCCCACAGGCACCAGCCGAGTCTCCGAGAACCAGATCCTAAAGCATCCCATCAGCAGGGAACTCAGAGTCTCCATTACTGTTCTTAATGCTCACTCTTTTCTATCTTGTAAATATATCCAGAGATGCTACAAAAAGAGCTCAGAGCCTCTCACCACTCCAAGTCCCATCAGATTAATGTAGCATGCTTCAATACTGCTCATCAAGGCAGTAGATGCAGTACTACACGCCTGGATCATCACAACAAACCCATGAAAAACAGGAGAAGTAAGTGGTGTTAGAAGTCTTTGGATTAGCATCTATGTCCTTAGAGGTGCTAGAAGTTTACTACCATCACAAATTTCACAGGGAACTGGCAGCTCTGGCTGCTTTCTAAGAAACACTATAGATTTTTAATACTTTTTTTCATGATTCAGAGCATGTGAGCACCTCTCATCACCACATGGTTGCAGAAGAATCTGTTTTCCTTTTAAAGTTAGTTAGAAAAGAAATTCCTCAGTAAAAAAAAAAAAAAAATAGAAGAAGAACCATCATTTTAGAGAAGCTGGTCACTAGGAAAGGGCACTGTTTCCCTTTTTTTTTTTTTTTTTTATATCAAAATAAGCACACAGCCCTCCAATAGCTCCCAGCCTGCCCAACCCCTGGGCTTCAGTTGGAAAATTGCACTTGGAAAATATCTACACAAATTCTGGCAACTTATATCAACTTTTCCCTCCAAAAGACCTAACAGGCTTCTATTATCCAAACAGACCAAATGGCTCAGAAAATTTGCATCTGTATGAAGCTGCAGAATGGGAAACGAGATCAAAATGTGAAACGAAGAACTTATGATAGCTCCTTCACAAGTGACATTAAAAGCAGATGGAGGAGAAAGAAGTTTGGTTTCTCTGCTTTACCCTTCCCCTCAGCTCCCAAAACGTGAACAGCAGGGAATGCACCAAGGCAAAGAGCCCCTTCTGAACCCACCACACCAGGGAGGAACTAAGAACTGTGGTTTCAAGGGAACAGCTCTTGTGATGATGCCCTTTTTTACGTACAATATTGGGGTTTATTGGAAGGACTGTTATGATCAAACAGAGTACACGAGTTTCTCTGTTCATACGCTTTCCCCTTGGAACAGTATAAATAAGATGGCACACTTATGCTCTGAATAAGAAATGCACTTTGAATCACCACTTTACTCCCAGGCCACACACCGCACAAACATTTGTCTTTACCCAGTTATCAGAAGTGAAGTTATTAATGCTCGGTGCATTTCTTGTGCCCCTCTCCCGGTGTCTGGGCTTTTATAGGCAATGCTAACTGCACAGGGCTGTCCTACAGTATGGCACCAATGCTGCCCTTGCACCTCACCCCTGTGCCAGGTGGTGCCTCAACAGAAAGGGAACATCCTGTAGGTGTAGATCCTATAAAAATTCAGGCAGGCACAGACAAATCACATTGCACTCCGGTACTTTATACAGAGAACGCAAAACTCCCACGATATATATGCTACTTTTACGTGACTTCTCAGTGTGTAAATTCAGAGTACAGCCAATGCTGCTGGATAATTAGCCCCTACCACAAAACAGCCAATGAGATACTTAGCATTTTGCTCCACTGGGACCAGGATTTCAGGCAAATTGCTTATGAAAGGTGGTAGATTTGAAGACAGTAAAAAAAAAATGAAAACTAAATAAGTGCCACCTGGATGGCCTAAGCCTTGCCTGTTTACTAGTAGTCAGAGAAGGTTGTAGCTCTTGTGTTAAAACAATAGCTGAAATTCCTAACCTCTGTGGGTAGAAACTGCTCTGTTCCTTATTCTGTGAAGCCTTAAGGCTTCTTCCTTTCTCCCATGCCCTGTTCAGGTGCTGGAGATTTCGTGGGCTATGCTTTGCTGTTACAATCAGTGATGGATCACTTGCGGAAAATACAGCTTGTCCTTAACTGAGCTCAAGTTTCTGACAGTTTCTCACAGGACTCAGGTCAGCTGTAGCTTGGAGAGGCAGTGCTCTACACACCCATCTGCATGTATTTACCGTTCAGATCTCCTTTCTCCAAATTTCCCAGGTAAGATCTAATAGTGGTGAGTAAGTCAGGACCATGCAAGAGTACAGCCATCCTCAAATCTCTCAACATATCCATGCTTAGAAATCATTTCTTCTAACTTTAGTACACATCAGTAGCTAAACTGATCTCCAGCAGGAAATTCTCTCAACCACACAGTCATTTTCTCATCATCTTTTGGTTTGGATTTTGGGTTGTCCTGTGTGCAGCCAGCAGTTGGACTCAACGATCCTTGTGGGTCCCTCCCAACTCAGAATATTCTGTGATTCTGTGATTCTCCACTGAAGTTCTGTCCAGTAATTATTACACAAAATTTCTCTGTGATTTCACTTTCTGTGTTTCAAGTCTCTGAGGCTTAGCTGATATTCAGGAGCACTTTCTGGGCCTATAGGATCCAGCGCTGCACTCGCAGTGCTTTCCCTATCCACACTGTGGATCCACACTGATGATCTCAACCCAGCCAATGCCTCCCAGCCACCAACTGCTGGGACTGCGCCATTGTGCCTCCAGGAAGCCCCTCAGCTTTGATTTCAGCTGTGGCTTCTGGAGTTTCTCGTGAAACAAATATCTCTGCTCCTAAGATCTGCTGAAACTATATATAAAGGTGGACTGATTCCAGTAGGCATCTGTTTCTCAGTGCAATCACACTGTTCTGAAATCGCTTGTCTCTACTGATTATGCATTAGTGTTCTACTATTCACTTCAGAGGGAATCATTGCACCAGAGAAGCAGACGAGGCAGTCCAGCACCCCGCCCTTATGTTTTTTTAATTTTACAACACACAAAACATTCCCATCATCATTCCGAAAAGGAGGATGTGAGGAGACAGCAGCTCCACAGCAGCAGCTCTGGTGAGACTTGATGTGCCAAGCTGCAAAAGAAACTCCAGAAACTCCACCAGGTCATAGAATCATAGAATCACAGAATCGCTGGGGTTGGAAGGGACCTCAAGGATCATGAATCTCCAACCCCCCTGCCACAGGCAGGGCCACCAACCTCCACATTTAATACTACACCAGGCTGCCCAGGGACCCAACCTGCCCTTGAACACCTCCAGACACTGGGCATCCACAAGCCCACTGAGCAGCCTGTTCCAGCACCTCACCACTCTTTTGGTAAAGAACTTCTCCCTGATATCCAATCTAAATCTTCCCTCTTTCAACTTAAAACCATTTCCCCTTGTCCCGACCTTTCAAAGAGTTGATTCCCCTCCTGTTTGTAGGCTCCCTTTAGGTATTGAAATGCTGCAATGAGGTCACCCCACAGCCTTCTCTTCTTCAGGTCCTCAAAAAGGCCTATTGTGGCAGTAAGTGCAAGAACTATCTGACTGCAACGCCTCCTGTAATGTGATATGCACCCATTTTATATCCGCCAACAGAGACGCCCACTCCAAGGCATCACCGCTCCCTTTCTGGATCCATAGGGCATCTCCACCTTTGGGGCTGCTGGTGGACCAGGCACCAGACGGATGTACCAATAAATGGTACTGGCAGGCAGGTTCTGCGCCCAGTCTAACCTTACAAATATACATCTCCATCTGGCTCTTTCCATGAATAAAAGGTCATCTTTGTCTTTGAAGAGATTTTTTTTTCACCTGTAACAAGGCAGGAGATGTCTTCTAGACCCCCAATGAAGAAAAGGAAACCGCTCTTCAACTCAAGCAGGAGATGCTGGGGTGGGATACCTCTGGGAAGTGGTGGGTTAACATTGTAGGCCTCTTCTGTGTGTGATTTTATATGGTATTTGTTCTTAGTTGCAGTGTGTGAATTTTTAATTACACATATACGACATTAAAGGCAAATTAGTATAGTCAAAATCCATTTTCTTTCCAGAGCCAGTCAAAAATAACCAAAGAGGTAGTAATTTGTTTTTACCACACAGCAGGTGGTATTTTATCCCTCATTAAATTATGCAGATATGATTAATATTAATCTACATTTTACCACTATCCATCAAATTCAGTATCCATCACAACATCCTTAACACAGCACTTGTTTTGAAATGCATTTCATCAAAGTGTTGAGACATAAGTTAAAGTGGTCTCTCTGGTCACAGAGAGACCCTTGTGTCCCAAGACAATATAGCATTTGGGAAACCATTAGCACAACCTAATTTTTACCCTACTACTGACTTCCAAAAGCTGTTACAAATAAATTCAAGGGACTGAAAGAGAGGGATCCTTTATCTTTTCTTTTTTTTTTTTTTTTTTTTTTTTAATACTGAAAAGACTAGATGGTTTATACAGTTCATAGCCAGGAAAATCATAGAATCACAGAATCATAGAAGAGCTTAGGTTGGAAGAGACTATAAAGATCATTTAGTTCCAAATCCCCTGCCACGGACACGGCTGCTACCACCAGCTCAAGATGCCTAGGACCCCATCCAGCCTGACCTTGAGCACCTCTGAGAATGGGACATCCACAGCGCTCTGGGCATCTGAGCCAGTGCCTCACTGACCTCTGAGTAAAGAATTTCTTCCCAACATCTAACCTAAATCTTCCCTCTTTCAGTTTAAAGCCATTCTTCTTGTCCTATCACTAACTGGACTGTGCAAAAAGTCAATCTCCCTCCAGCTTGTAAGCTCTCTTCTAGTACTGAACAGCCACAATGAGGTCTCCCTGAAGTCTTCTCCAAGCTAAACAAGCACAACTCCCTCAACCTTTCTTCATAGGAGAGGTGCTCCAGCCCTCTGATCATCTTCATGACTCTCCTCTGGCCCCTCACCAACAGCTCTGCATCTTTCTTGTACTGGGGGCCCCAGGCCTGAACACAGCACTCCAAATGGGACCTCACGAGGTCAGAGTAGAATCATAAAATTTCAAGGAGTTTACTCCCCTCCTGTTTATAGGCTCCCTTTAGGTATTGAAAGGCTGCAATTAGTTTAACCTGCAGCCTTCTTTTCTCCAGGCTGAACAAGCCCAGCTCCCTCAGCCTGTCTTCATAGGGGAGGTGCTCCAGCCCTCTGATCATCTTTGTGGCTCTCCTCTGGACCCTCTCCAACAGCTCTCTGTCTTTCTTGTACTGAGGGCTCCAGACCTGGACACAGTACTCCAGATGGGGCCTCACAAGAGCAGAGTAAATGGGGACAATCAAGTTCCTGTCCCTGCTGGCCACCCCTCTTCTGATGGAGCCCAGGATACCATTTGCTTTCCGAGCCACAAGGGCACACTGCTGGCTCATATTAAGCTTTTCATTCATCAGGACCCCCAGGTCCTTCTCTGCAGGGCTGCTCTCAAGAACCGCTCTTTCCAGTCTGTATGGATGCCTGGGATTCCTACGGCCCAAGTGCAAAACTTTGCATTTGTCATGTTGAACCTCATTATAAATGGGAGTAAAGTGACCCTTCCTCCAGACATCTGAGACCTCACCTGAGAGCCACAACTTTTCAAATATGATGGAGAGCGGCTCAGCAACCACCTCAGCCAACTCCTTCAGAACCCTGGGAATCATAGAATGGCCTGGATTGAAAAGGACCACAATGACCATCTAGTTTCAACCCCCCTGCTATGTGCACAGTTGCCAACCACTAGACCAAGCTGCCCAGAACCACATCCAGCCTGGCCTTGGGTGCCTCCAGGGTTGAGGGATCCACAAAAGGGGGCAATCACCTCCCTCTCCCTGCTGGCCACCTTGCTTTTGGTGCAGCCCAGGATACAGTTGGCCTTCAGGGCTGCAAACACTGTTCACATCCTTATAAAGGTGTATGCTTTTACAAATCACCCTCCTGGTGCATGTCCTCTCACTGCCTTTCCCAGGCTTCTCCCTGGGTCACCCCCGTGCATCACAGCTCCCAGTTCCCATCCTGCCTGCTCAACTCTGGATACAACACCGCTGTTGGCAGTAGGACACTGAATTTAATTTGCATCTTGTAATATAAATGCTCCCAGAGGTTGAAGCAAGAGATTTTGCATACAGTACCATTTTTTCCCCAGACACACTCCGAGTGCAGGAAAATCAGTATTTTACAGGCAGCACTTGAGCTGAGCCTAACCACCTCTGTGGAAAAATATATTTTTAAATTTGACACTGAACCAGGGTGACATTTAAGTTGGCTACTGTGACAAAATATTTTGCACTGAGAGAGCTGCTTTTCTGGGTTTTATCGAGATCAGAAAAGCTTTTCCCTTTAGTTGAAGTAAATACACATGGCCTAGCCTGTAATTTAGCATGTTCTCCAGCAGCTCGCTTTTCAACTCTCCAGAACCTCCTGGAGATACTACTAGCATGGCCTTTCAGCAAAACAAACTCCTAGAGCTTCCCCAGCACACAAGGAGAATCTGTGTGCTAGGACCCAAGGGCAGACCACATACCAAAAGGGCATTAGGAACTGCTGTATGAGCCACGGTGGCATAGAAGCTCCAATTTATTTGTATGAGCACTGCAGTGCTGCTTCTGTACTTTTGACAGCAATACAAGTACACTTTCCTGCAAAAGCAGGAAAATCCCTGCTGCCTCTGCTAAGATGCAGGCTGCTCAGACGTGTCTATTGTAACATGCAGTGTGCTGGGCTGGGCACTCCTGCTGGGGCCGGCAGCAGAGATAATCGATGGCCATGGAGCAAACCCAGCAGGTTTATGGTCAGGAGATCTGGCTGTGCCACAGGTTCCTTGCATGGTGCTGGCAAAACTCACAACATTGGTGATTATGAACTCTTACCCAGCGCCAAAGGCACTGGAGAGTTCTATCTCCAGCTCCCCTAGTCCCACTATAACCATAGGGGCTGATGATGTGGGTGTGTTGTAGTGCTTCCCAAGTTAATCTTTTATGCATCTTGAGACCCTGTTCAGAGCTACAGAAGTACTGTTATTTTTGAATACATACAGCCAAAGACCAATAAACTAATTACATTCCTCTTCATAAAAGAGAAGATATCAATCTTCTTATATTAAATCTGTCCAGAGTAAACAAACTTCTCTCCTCCTGCTGTTAAAACACGTTGCCATAAGTGTTTAGTGTAACATCTGACCCGTTTCTCTTGCATCTTCCTAGATTAGGGTCAGTCCATTTGCACTTCAATTGTTCCAGGGCTGTACTGCAGTTTCTGGGGCTGGAGCACAGCTCAGCTGTAAAAACTTGCTGGAGGGTGTGAAGTAGCATAAAGAGGCTGGGACAGGGACTATTTTTAAAGCCAGTTTTGTGAGGAGAAAAATCACTGTGTTTGATTCCATTTTTTTTTCCTCCAACTTTTTTTGGTTGTGAGACTGAAAATTTGTGGAGGTCTTTGAGGTCAGTCCTCCCAAATGGCTGACAGGCAGAGCTGCAGCGAGCATTTGAGTGCAGACAGGTAAAGCAAGCTGAGATTACCTGACTGATAACACACAAGGGCTGTATGGATGATATACGTATGGAAAGGGATAGTGGAGGAACAGATGTGCCAGGACTGTCTGCTTTGTGCAGCAGCTCCACCATAAGAGATGGGGGAACCAACAGCAGCCAAAGGTTGCGTGTTCTGATGACACTGTGCAGATTCTGGCACCACAGCCCTAATGGGATCCCCTGGACATTACCAGCATATAGAAATATCATGGTCTAATGCTTCTCTGCTGCACAGCAAGGAAGTATATAATTTCTCCTGGATTTTCTCCCCCTCTTTCCCAGAAATCCTCTCCAGTCATGCTCAGCTTTGTCACCACATATCATTCAATAGGCACATATTGTTTAAGTCCTCGTATCCATTTGGCAAGGAATAAAGGAGCCAACCCAGACTATCTATTCACTCTCCAGATCTCCAGAGGTGGCACATGGTGTCACCAACCTGCCTGCATTCCTAGATTGGCAAAAATCCCCATTAGTTCTGTTTGTACTGTTGGCCTGAATGTGTTATATTCTAGTCTGGAGGACAGATCAAGGCACATCCTGAAAATTCGTACTAAAGTATAAACAAACATCCAAGCTGTCTCAGTAAGTTACCTAAACAATACAAATAGCTGTTTAGAAGAGCAAGCTCAATTTGATTATTAAAATCTGTTCCCAAATCTACAGGAATAACCAAAAGACAAGAAAACAAAATCCTCCACTTTGAAGCAGGGGCTCGGATCTAGCTCTTTGGTTAATTAAGAATGGGTAACGCTGGTGGTGACACCTGCAGGGCGGCCTTTGGTCACTAATCCCCTCCAGTTGTCCACAAAGAGTTGCGACAGTTATCACCCTCTGCACCAGGCTCAGTGGGAGGCAGGGGATGAATGCCCTGGAAAGCAGAACTGCTGCCCCAGCTCTCTTATCTGCTAGATGTGGCCTGGGCAAAGTCACGGAGTGTAAAGGTGAAGCATGCATTGCCAGCGGCCATGCGGTACTCAACTCCCAGCAGGAAATGGGGAATTTGGTCTCCAGCACTTTTAATCTATGGGTACACAGGAAAAAAAAATTTAAAAAAAGAAAGGAAAAAGTCGTAAAAGATTCCACAGAATTGAGCTAGGGTAATAAAATGACTGCTCAAACAAAGTGTTTCTAAGGAGAAAAACGTTTGGCTTTCAGGCGGATGCTGCCCCAGCCCAGCACTGGAGTTCTGCAGCAAGCCCTGGGGAAGGCCCTCACCTCTCTGCTCCAGGACAAATCCCACCCTCTTGAAGCACAGAGCCCAATTGGGTTGATGCAGGAGCTGCTTTTGTTCCTCTTCCAGGGCAGCCCGGGCTGCCTGGTCCTGCAGTGAGGTCATAACTCAGGGCTGATCGCATCACAGCGCGTTGCCATGGCGATGTCTGAGCTGTCACAAAAGGATGCGTGTGATGATTTCACAGCAGATGGGCTGTGAGGGAGGAAGCCCTCATTTAAATTTTAAAAATTGCTTTGGTAATTAGCAAGAGCAATAGGAAAAAAAAATATGTTTAAAAAAAAAAAAAAGGAAAAAGAAAAATCCCTGATACTGGCACTCTCAGCAAAGGGCAATGAATTCTGATGGAAGAGGAGGAAAGCAGAGGCTGCGCTCCCAATGCCCGGCTGCAGGGTCCCCCCATCCCAGCACATCTCACAGCCCACTTGTCCAGCCAGCCCCACAGTAGGGAAGGCAGCAGGCAGGTGGGATGCTGCAGGGCTGGGGCTGCATTGTGGCACCAAGTGCCCAGAGGAGGGGAGATGTAACCCCCTGACTTCACCAGCCCTTAGCAAGGAATTGGATCAGGCCCTACAGGGCCTTTGGATACCAATTGCAGCACGTGAAGAGTATGAACGTGCTCCTGTCCTTGCGGGGACATGATATGAGGAACAGCTGGAGTCCCTGGATGTGTTCAGCCCAGAGCAGAGGAGCTGAGGGAGACCTGATGGCGGCTGCAGCTCTTCACAGGGAGTGGAGGGGCAGCGCTGAGCTCTGCTCTGTGTGACAGCGACAGGGCCCGAGGGAGAGACACGGAGCTGGGTCAGGGGAGGGGCGGGTGGGGGTCAGGGACAGGGTCTGCACCAGTGGGCACGGCCCTGAGCTGCCGGGGTTCAAGGGGTATCTGGACAGTGCTCTCAGACACAGGGACCATTTTTGGGTGGTCCTGTGTAGGGTGAGGAGTTGGACTCAGCAATCCCTTTGAGTCCCTTCCAACTCAGGATATCCTGAGCAGCTCAGCAGCCCCCAGCAGGATAAAATCTCTCCTCTGCATGCAGCAGCATCTCAAGGACCTTGGGCTGAGTCCTATTCATCAGGGAGAGCAGACTCCAGGGAAGCACGTTCTTCACTTGTCTGGTGACTAACAGTTGATCTTCCAAAGAATGAGCCAGATGGCTCCCATGAGAAGTGATCAGCTCTCCTGGAGTCTATGAACCAGAAAAAGACAGAGTCTGGGTGCCTCTTGCCAGGACCTGTCTGAAGCTGAGGTGACGAGTGCAGGTGCACCGCAAGCTGGTGCCTGGGGGATTCCCTCCACCTTGGCTTATCAGCCATATGAACTGAAGGGACAGCTTCCACCAGCTTAAGGGCATCACAGAGCATAAGGTCAGTCCTGCTGTCTGGATTCAGACTTCAGCAGTGCTTTGAGCCTGTGCAAATTCCTTTTAGCATCTCATTCTGCAGACAGAGCATCTGATCAGTGCTCTCCGCCTCAACTTGAATTTGAAAGAAAAGCAAAAGACAGTGCTTTAGCAGAGGAGAAAGGATGGTTTGGTAGTTGTTTTGCTGGTGAAAAAATATTTATATAGGTTGGGGAGTGAGTGGCAAATATAGGAGGCTAAAGAGCTGTGTTCCCCCGCACCAGTCTGCACACTGTGCCTTGACCAGCAGCCAATGCTGCTTCCTGCCATGGCACTGGTCTCCACAAGAAAGGGGAAAAAATAGCAGTGTTTATCTGCTGACCTCTTTTTAAATTGCTCTTACCTTTATTTCTACTGAGGGCCATACCAAAAGCTGGCTTTTGTCATGACAAACAGCAGCTGAGAGCCATGGCACTGCCATACTGGTGTGGTGGATGAAGTAGGGTGGGATGCAGTTAGCAGCAAGGTGCACACTGAGCAGTTGCAGCCTGGTTATTCCTGCAAGGCAGCAGCTCAGCCTCCAGCCCAAGATCTCCCCTGGTGGAGCAAACACATCCCAAAGCCCCCAGCCACCCCCCACTCCTGAATCCCATACACAAACCAACCCCCAATGCCACAGCTCTAGGCAGCACACACATGAGCAGCACGCAGCCACACTCAGCAGAAAATGACTCTCTGGCTCTTTTATTTATATGCCTCTGTTTTGGCTTCCGAAGGATGCACGTCTCCTTCGAGGATACACACGGAGTCTCTCCGGAGCACAGTTCTGAGCTGTAGCTCAGGGAAAGGGAACGAGATCTGCTGTGCTGACTCAGCCTCGGCTGCACAGGAATAAACAGTCGGAAAGGAACTATTAACTCAATAAGACTGAAACATATGTGACAGTGCATATGTCAGACACTCATCTCCTTGCCGTAAATAATATACAGATACATTTCAGCATACAGTTCATTGTCTCTGACCAATGTATTACTTCACAGAGGAGTTTACAACTTTATTTGAGGTCTTTACAGAGTGGATGTCACCTTAAATCTAGAGAAAGTGGACAGAGGAAATGGAGAGAGCACGAGATTTAAAGCAAGCCAGCATTCTGCCCTTGTATTCCTGGGAAACTGTGCACACTCACTGTGCCCTGTGATTGGTATGGCTTCCATAGTGCTATTCACTGAAAAGAGAGGCCTTCAGGAAAAAAAAAATGCAAACTTCCTTTTTGCATTTTTGGTATAAGCAAGTTCCACTTCCTGATGATACGGATACCTGGCATTATTTTAATATGAGGTTTCCATAAATCAGTTACACAGTGTGTAAGTGAGGAGCAGGGGTCTGCTCCTCATCACCAGTGACAGACCACATGGGAATGGCACAGAGCTGCACCAGGGGAAGGTCAAACTGGACATCAAGAACAATTTTTTTACCATGAGGGTGGACAGACACTGAGACAGGATTCTGAGAAATGCCTCATGGCTGCCACTGTCAAGAGGCATTTGAACAATGCCCGCATTAATTAGGAGGTCAGGGAACTGGATTCAATAACATTTGAAGGTCCTATCCAACTGAACTATTTTATTATTCTATTGTATTTTATTCTATTCCATTCTGTCCCACTCCATTCTATGTCTGACAGAGGGGCAGAAGTTGGAGATAACCAGCCAACTATCCATTTTCTAAAGCACAGCATCAGGGCTGAGGTGCCACATGGGTTGTTGGTCCCTCTGCTCAACATTCAAACAGAGGAGGAATTTCATGACTGTGATTGAGCTCCATTTTGCAGAGTGCAAGAAAATATGAAGCCACAGAGAATCATAGAACTGTTTCAGTTGGAAGTGATCCTTAGAGGCCATCTAATCCAACCCCCCTGCAGCGAGCAGAGACTCCTACAGCTAGATCAGGTTGCTCAGTCTGTTCCAGCCTGGCCTTGAATGTCCCCAGGGATGGGGAATTCACCACCTCTCTGGGTAACCGGTTCCAGTGCCTCACCAGCCTTATCGTAAGATATTAAAAAAAAAAAAAAATCCTCATATCTGATCTAAATCTCCTGTTTTAGTTTGAAACCATTTCCCCTTTCCCCTTGTCCCATCACCACAGACCCTGCTAAAGAGTCCATCATCTTCTTTTCTACAGCCCCTCTTTAGATACTGAAAGGAGCAGTGGGTATCCTCGTCTTTATCTCCACGATCTCCGCAGTTTCTCTGAGCACTACCATTGAATACACAACGGCCAATAAGTACTCTTAGCTTTTTCATTGAGGATGGCAATAGGAACTGACAGAGTTTTAAAGCCCACGTGTTCCTCGCTTCAAACCTGCGCTCTGTTTTAATGACTTCGTATGACATCACCCATGTCAGGAATGGGCGTGTGATCCGAGACAGCCAGCACGGCTTCACCAGAGGAAGGTCACGCTTGACCAATCTGGTGGCCTTCTATGATGGAGTGACGTTTGGGGGAAGGCAGAGGGATCTGCGAAGGGGCTCTACGCAGCGCAGACCGCTTGATCGCAATGGTGGGCCCAAAGGAAGCTCCGGGCTTCCACCCACGGCCCCGCTTTGCACTTGAAAGCACCGACGGCAGCACCGCCTTAGGGCCAAAGGGCCCTTTGCTCTCGGCAAGGCAGAAAGAAAAGGAAAAGAAAAGAAATCTAAAGAGGACTTAAAGTAAATGAGAATTAGGGCTACCGCAAGGAGACGACTTTTTCACCATCGATCTGGCTCGTAAAGAACCCTTCACATTAACAAGCGTAACGGTCACACTTTGGCTTTTTCTTGTCCTAATCTTAGGAAATTGAGATCGTAGAAAAAAAAGTTCACCTTTCAGGGGAGGAGTGGTTGCTAAAATAGATAGGCTTTTTTTTTTTCTTTCCTTCCAAAACGCAGCCGAACAGCTCTTGAAGAGTTAAAACAGACTCGGTGGTATTTACAAGAAAGTGGAAATTCCCTGTTAAAGAAAAAAAGAAAAGAAAAGAAAGGAAAGGAAAAGAAAAAGAAAAGAAAGAAAAAAGAAAAGAAAAAAGAAAAGAAAAGAAAAGAAAAGAAAAGAAAAGAAAAGAAAAGAAAAGAAAAGAAAAGAAAAGAAAAGAAAAGAAAAAAGAAAAAATCTCACGGGAAAACCCAGAGTCAGAGACAATCAGCGGAGCTCCGGCGCTTATCGCCGGGGTTCCCGTGTCTCTCCCACCAGCAGCTGGGCGCTCGGAGCCGGCCTGGCTGCAGGCAGGCACGGAGCATCCCATCCCGCCAGCAAACGCTGCACGCTCCGCCCGGCACTCGGATACGCGCCCGCTCCGATAGGGGTTTCCCTGCGAAGAGATCCCTCTGACATCGCCTGGACACATCTACTTTCTATTCGGCCGCGGGAACTTCGAGCTCCTCCGAAGCCGTCACTCCCCGCCATGGGACGCGGGCACGGCTGAGTCCTGGGAGCCGTCCTGATAGCATCAGGCATTCCCGGGATGGATGTGACGGGAGGTTCCGCCCCGCACGCAGCGCGCCCGGAGCTCCACGGTGCTCTGCCTCTCGCGGTCCCGTTACCCAGAGCCGGCTGGCACCCAGCAGCGAGATGCGGCCGGTGAATTACTTCTTGTCGTTAACCCGCTGAAGTAAAAAAGGAGAATAACCCGGCTGCCGTCCGCTACGCCTCCTCGGTAGCGACGCAGAGACACCAGAGTTTAACGACAGTTTTAAATGAGGGATAGGATTCCCGCGATGCAGCAGAGAGGCACCGCTTGGAAACACGCAGCATCCCCCGCAAAGCCCCGACTGAGCGCTCCGAAGCCCACCTCGCTCCGGGTGCGTCCCAAAGCTCCGGAGACGCCGGGAGGGGCGGCGCGGCTCTGCCCCGAAGCGATGGCGATACCGCGCGGCCACCGGAGGAGCCCACGCTCGGAGCACGGAGCGGAGGGGGGATGCGGGGGGGGGCGTGGGAAATCCGCTTGGTGGCCCCGGAGGAGGCGCTCCCGGGGGCGGGGGGGGCACGGCAGCGCTCCCAACTTTCCGCTGCGCCGAGAGACCCCGGCAGCCGCGCCGGCGGTGGTATCGTATGCAAATACGCAGGCTGACGTCAGAGATCATGTGGGTTTTGGCGTAGATCCCCGCCGATCGAGGGCTCCTTTTTTTTTTTTTTTTTTTTTTCTTTTTTTTCTTTTTTTTTTTTTGGCATTTTTTCTCTCTCTCTCTTTTTTTTTTTTTTTTTTTTTTTGCTTTTTTCTTCCTTAATTCCTCGGCGGGGTCGGGGCGGTGCGTACGTCCGCGCGTGGCGGCTGCCCGCGGGGGCCGGCGCGGTGGGGGCGGGGGGCGCGGGGTCCCGCGGGCGCGGGGCTCTGCCGCGGCGGCGCGAAGCGGAGCGACGCGGAACGGAACCGGGGGGGAGCGCGGAACCGCGCCGCTCCACCCGGGACACGCGGTGCCGCCGCCCTGAGCGCAGGTAGGAAACTTCCCAGGCGGGGTTCCCCCCCACCCCCCCTCCCGCCCTCCTCCCTGCCCACACGCGCCACCGCCCCGGCCGCTCGCACCCAACTTTTCCTCCCGGATAAAGCGCTCTGCTCCCGGGACAGCGCGGGGGCTGCGGGGCGAGGGGGGGGGTTACCGAGAGGTGGGAGCCGGGAGGGTGCTGGGAGGGGGTTTGGAATGGGTTTTTTACGTTTCGTCTCGCCGCAGCGCCGTGCCCCCGGCGCAGCCCTTCTCCGCGCTGCCCCGCGGATCTCAAGTTCGGGGAGATGGGGGACGGCGGCGGGAGGAGGCGGGGGGGGGGGAAAAAACATGTCTACGTTTGTCTATGTCGACATCAGCAACACAAAATATGGCGTCCGCTTTCGACAGGGCGTTACGTAGAGGCGAGCAGGGCGAATTTGTCGGGGCGGTGTGTAAAACGGAGCCGGCGGCTTTCAGCGAGGGGGAACAACAGCCGAAAAAAAATGAAAAAGGCGTCTGGGGGGGCTGCGGGCGCTGGGTAGTGGGGTCCCGGGGCCGCTCCGCTCCCCGCGGCTGGAGTTGGCCGGGACTGTCGTGCCGTGATTCCGTGCGGTTTTATTACCTCCCCCCTTCCGCCTCCACCGCGTCCCCTCTTTGCGCCGCGCGGAACCCTCCGCCCGCGTCTGCCGGGGGGCGGCGGGGAGCAGAACCGGCAACCCGGAGCCGCCCGCTCCGCTGCGATCGCGAAAGTCTCTGCTTGAGCCCCTTAACACCGGGATCGGGAGATTTCGGGAAGCTCGGCCTTGGGCATGCCGCGTCCACTTATTTATTTATTTGTTGTTGGTAGGGGGTGTCCTTCCTTTTGGCTTCAGTTGGTTTCCAAAGCCCTGGCGCAACTGTCTCATTTTTTTTCTTTCTTCTCTCTCCTCCTTTGGGATGAGGGGGCGAACAGAAGGGTCCAGTTTTGTCTCCTCTTCGCTGGGAATAAAACTTGGAAGCGCAGTTGGGACGTACGAAGAGCTCCACTTGCCTGGCTGTGGGCTCCTGCTGCCCTTCTTTCACTTTGCGCCCAGGAATACCTTCAGCTGGGTGGTATCACCCTAGTTTTTGCCACTTCCTGGGGTTCCTCGGGCACCTCTCCAATGGAGCATCCCCATCCCCTCGAGCAGGTGCTCCTTTAAAGCCTGTGGGCCCTCCTGCAAAAGGGAATCCAGAAGAAGATTTTGGGGTCAGAGCACAAAAGGAGAGAAAGCATCTAAAGGTGTAAGGCGGGGGGGAAGAGGAGTGCTCCCAGGGTGGGACGGTGATGGGGTGCGGTGATTCCAGCGGCTGCTGCAAGGGAGCTCTGCCTGGAGCCATCCTACAGCTCAGCAGGGGCCGTCAGCCGGGCAGGCACGGTGTTTTCCACTTGAATTTTGTGTCCCGTCCCAATCGAGCATCGGTTTGAGGAGTTTTGGCATATCTTTTAGAAGAGAAGTGACGGGAACTCCAGCAAAGTCCCTTTCCAAACTGGGGCTGGGAACTAAGATGTCAAGTGCCTCTGTAATACTGTTTTACAACCGATGATTGTGAATCACTGCTGCTCTCTGCCTCGTCATCCGGCTCACCTACAAAGAGTTGTGCTTGTTTTAAAACTCCGGGTTAAGCTTTGGGCAGGGGATTTCCCAGGCTGGAGATGGTATGGGTGGGAGCAGTGGGGGCCCGGCTGTCCCCAGCAGAACCCGGTTGGAAGTGGCAATGCCAGAAGGCGCGCCTGGGTACCCAGTGGGGTGATGGGAGCAGAAGAGGGATTCTGTTGTTTAAGGGGTATCTGTGACCCAAGTTCTTTGCCTCTGTGACACATTTTTGTCCCGGTGAAGCTTTTCTCATGTAGATGTGGCTTCAGTCCTAGGAAGAGCTCAGCAGCCCTTTGTAACGCAGAATTGCAAATGGACCTCCGGATTAGTTCGAGCCAGTTGAGGTCCAGCAAGTTGCAAGAGTATCAATGCTAAGAAGCCCGTGAATTTCTAAAGTCATTGGCCAGTCCCTTCTTTGCTTCGGCGTGTCTGCTGCAGAGATGCAGGGCTGTGAGTTCCCGGTGTTTGTCCTCTGCTCTCGTACCTGTGGTGAGCTCAGTCCCTGGACGTGCAGAGCCCACAGCGCTCAGCCCAAAGTCCTGTGATTACTCACCTCCATAAAATGACGTTTCTCCTGCCTAGCCTCCACAAGAAGTTCTTCTGTCTGAGTTTTGTCCTCTGCTGTGGGTGTATGGGAGGAGAGCTCTCCTTCAGCTGCTCTGTCCACAAGTGCCACAGATTTGCTTTTCTCTCCTCCTGGCTGCAAGCTGTGATTTCCAGTGTCTGTAGGAGCAATAACCCATTGCAGGAGACACCCCAAGCTGGCAGTGTCATACTTTGATTCTTTTTCTTTGAAAGGATTTTAATGTGTTTTTAGTAAAAGCCCCCCAAAAGAGAGCTGGCGTTAACTACGATGAAGGCATTTTCTTCTTTGTACATTCCCAGACCAGTTTCAAACTGCAGCAGACCGGACTACAGAACCCAGCAGGTTTAGCTCACCCTCATACAAAAGGAAGCACTTATACCAGGCATGGCATCACTGTGTTTGCATGTGTGACATCCTCTGCTGTTTCCTTTCCCTCTGCTCTAAATGGGATGACCCTCAGATATCATGCTTGCAGGTTCTTGTGGTTGGGATCTTGTGACCCATATTTCTGTGCATCCACTTAAGGAATGAAAACAACCACTGAGAATAAATAAAAATAGCATTTTGATTATAATTTGGTTAGAAATGTACATGGTCTCAAGTGAATTCCTTGAGATTTTAGCATGGCTATCACATAGCAAAAGAGCTTTCTTTACTTTTTATGCGGAGAGTGTAATTTTAGTTTAACTTTTTTTCTAGTATAACCGTAATCCAGAGAGAGTGGCCTTTCCCTAGCAGTGACTGTGAAGCCATTGCTGTGGCATGCACATAGAATCACAGCATCACAGAATTGCAGGGTTTGGAAGGGACTGTTGGAGATCTTTGTGTCCAACCGCCCTACTAAAGCAGGTTCCCTACAATAGGTCACACAGATAGGCATCCAGATGGGTCTTGAATATCTCCATAGAAGGAGACTCGACAACCTCTTTGGGTTTTCTAGTGCTTTATTACCCTTACTGTAAATGAGTTCTTCAAATCTCTGTGACTGTTAGACCAAGTAGGTAAATAAACAAAATAAGGCATTAAAGGCTTTAGCTTACATCCATTAAAATAATTCCCAGTCTTCTATCAAGGTATGTGTATGTGCACCATGTCGGCTGGAACTCACATGTGTGGTGTTACTGTAAGTAGGTCTGGAGTTTACTGGAAGTGCCAGCATTGTGTTGTCATAGAATCATAGTTGTCAGAGGTCAGCAGCGATTTTTAGGTTCTTATGTAGAAGCTGCGAGAGCTGTTGGTTTCCAGAGCGTTGAAAGTACTTTTAACACACAGTAATGCTTGTGTGGAGCCCCAGATGGGATGACATGAACTGCACTCTTGCAAGATAAAGTCAGGTGAGTTCGATTCCAGCATTGTTGTCCTAAGAGAGTTCAGGAATCACCATTCCAGCCCCCTCTCCAAGAATGCCGTGGCTTTACATATCATGAGGTTGGCTTGGTTTTTCAGTTTGTTTGTTTTGTGTTTAAGAAAGGAGACGCTTCTGTTGTTTCGAGCACTATGGTTCCTGAGTCAGGGCAGTGCACCCAGCAAGCTGTTCTCTGGAACTGAGAGAACCCCAAAATGGCTCTGAAACAAAACCTGAGATCTCTGTTTGCAGAAGTTGGTGCTTTACGTGCACCAGCTCCACAAGCACGTTTGTGCACTGGGAGACCCTGTCTGACAGGAGGATGTGTGGTTTCTGGGTGAGATGTGTGAACAGGAGGAGACTTGTGGAAAGTCCTCCTGGGAGACCTTGGAGAGTTTGTACATACGTGTGTATGAGGCACTGAGGGCCATTGGCTTGAGTGCGCATGGTTGTGAAGGGTTGATGGTTGGACTAGGTGGTTTTTGTGGTCTTTTCCAACCTTAGTGATTCTGTGATTCTATGAGCATTTCAGTGGTCAGAATTCCACAGCCACACCACAAGCGTGCACCTCGTGTGAATTCACTGATCGTGGGTTTGTCCACCCAGATCCATTCATGGTTTTGATGAGTTGCATCAGCAAAAGTGCTGGTGGGACATGACCTGTGCTGTGTCTGTGGCACTGCTGAAACCACTGAAGTTATATGTGTTATTAAGTTTACTGATATATTTTTATATATGTATTTATATGTGTACATATAAAATGTTTAACATTTCAGTGATGTGATTTGTGATGTGGTCCCATCTGGCATCAGTGGCAAGGAGAATTACCTTCACATCAACAGGCAGGGAAATGAGTTGGGAACTCCTCCAGTGCCCATGTTCACTCATCGTGGGCCTGAAATCTTAGTTTTCCTTCCCCATTTTTCTCCCAATCTTTCTCTCCTGACCTTATTTCTCCTCTTAAATACTAAATGCTTTTTAAACTTGAAACCTCGAGTTACTTGTAGATTTTGGCATCTCATTTGTTCTTAATTGTCTGTTGTTTCCACAATTCTCTAAGTGCTCACTGTGTATTTGACTTGCTGGATGAAGGAAAAAAAAAAAAAAAGATATTTTCTTGCATGTTCTGCATCAGTGACCATAACCCCTCTAGTTCAGGATTATTTCACCTCTCATGCAGTCTGATGAATGGAGGAGGAAGGCAGAAACCTGATGGGTGTCTCTTAAGCAGAGCTGAATTGGAGAAAAAAAAACCAAAAAAAGTGATTCCTTTATTTTTACATAGAATCTTGCTGTGATTTTTCTACCTAAATAACACTCTGATGAAGCAGGTTCTGAACTGAAGGCACTGTTCAGAGGGGCTGAGTAAAATACCAGTATTTCTCAAGAAACCTGTGCCCCATCTCCGTGCCTCCGATCCATGTGTTCCCTTTTCTCACTCTCCCAAGTTCTGGAGATTTTTATTTTTTTTTTTATCTCTCAACCTAATTTCATGCTTATTAGTTTCAGTTACTTCATGTTACGCTTCATTCAGACAACAAAAGTGGAAAATACTCATTCTTTAAAAAAAAAAAAAGAAAATCCAAGCATAACCAGCTCAAAGCAGTGAGGTGTTTGGGTTTGGGGCTCTCAGCAGGGAACACTGGGCAGAAGCAGAGAGCAGTGGCATCTCTCAGGTTTGCTGCCTTGCTGGGGAGCACTGCTGATTCGCTCTGACATGAAATAAAGGAAATTCCTGATGGTTGCAGACTGAAGTGTTTTTGACAAGATGCCTTCCCTATCCCTCTTTCTGCCTCCCACCTCCAAAGCAAATATGTTTTGTTGTTTTTTTTTTCAGTATCCTCTTCAGCACAAACTGTCAGGCATCACAGGGAGTTTTTGCCCATCTTTTGTCTCCTCGAAAAGTGATGTATTTTAAATGATATGCTCAGAGCACGCTGCTGATGAGGGCTTTGGTGCCTGTTGTCCTCCACGCTGTGTTACAGTTTCCTTGAGAGCTGGGGAAGCTCAGCCCAAGGCAGTGACACCGTCCTTTGTCCTGCATCCTTTCTATTGTCCCCGCCGGGCATTCCTGTGGCATTTCCTGCAGTCACACTGCCGATGCCATTTGTCATTACAGTCACACGGCACAGCTTTTCTTTGGGAAGTCAGTGGTGACAAGATGCTGGAAGAGCATCGTGGGGTTTCTGTGCCAGAGATGGTATCTGGCTGGGCTGCTGGGTGCAGGGCTGCTGCTCGCCGGGGACCTGTGAGATTGTGTTCAGTTGCCACTTTCCATCCACTTTCCTTGTGCTGTTTGCCTGTCCAGAGCCCCATCCAACCTGGCCTTGAATGTTTTCAGGGAAGGGGCACCCAGAGCTCTCTGGGCAGCCTGTGCCATTGCCTCACAGCTCTCTCAGTGAAGAATTTCCTTCTAACATCTAACCTAATTTCCCCCTTCTAGTTTAAAACTATTCCCCATTGTCCTGTACATCAGGCCATGTAAAAAAAGTCAATCCCCTTCCTGCTTATAAGTTCTCTTCAAGTACTGGAAGAACAGTGTGTTTGGAGGAAACTATTTTCTACAGCTACCCTTATAGGATATCACTTCGTTTGGAGTTAGAGCATCCTTGTAGTTTTGCCATCACTTAGAACAGTTTGTGCCTTTCTTGTCTGCAGATCTGCCAGCATCCTGTCTGTGTGTCTGTAGTTAAATCAGGGGTTAGGGGTGGTTTGAGAAATACTGCTTAAGGCAAACACGAGTTTCAAAATCCACACTTAAGCAGATACAAAAAAAAATAAATCTTAGCTCTCTGAAGTGTTTTGCTTTCAAGCCTAAATGTTCTCGAGGTGCCTTAAATTCTGCTCATTTGTCTTGTTACCCAGTGTCCCAGTGTTTATCTCTACGTACCTTATTTTCATGCTTTCCTACAGTGGGAAATCTCTTCCGGGGAGGCATCGGGGCTGTCTGAAGCCCGGTGGGAGGCTGGGCTGTGCTGGCTGTGACTGCTGCCCAGGGTCTGTGCCCCTTGGTGCCACGCGCCCACAGAGCTCATGAGCCCCTGGCGCGCGTCTGAGCTAGAGAGAGGTGTCACAAGGCATTACTTATGCTGAGCAGAGCATGAGCTCCAGCCCTATCTCTACTGACTTAGAAGATCAGAGCACTGAGTTTCTGGATTTAAACTTTATCTCCTGAAACCTGAATTTGTTTTCTTTCACTCCACTCTTGCTCCTTTGTAAATGGACGCTCTTCACTCTGTAAGGACTGGCACAGGCTGCCCAGAACAGCTGTGGATGCCTCTTCTCTGAAGATGTTCAAGGCCAGGTTGGATAGGGCCCTGGGCAGCCTGAGCTGGTGAGGGGCAACCAGCCCACAGCGGGGGGCTGGAACTAGATGGTCTTTAAGGTTCCTTTCAATCTAAGCCATTCCATGATTCCCTGGTATGTGATCGAGTGAGGGACCTGGTTGGTAATGCACTATTAAATATGCAGCATTGAACAACCCACTGAAGGTATGAGTGTTGCATTGCAAAGGGGACATTGGATGTTTAATCCTAGTAATGCTGCCTCCAAAAACTGATGTTGCAGTAAAGGCCTGTGATACTTCATGGCAAAGGATTTGAGGCTGTTTGCAGAGTGCTGTACTTGCAGAGGTAGCAGGGAGCGAATGAGGATGAGAATTGTCTGACTTTCTGGATGCTTTGTGTGCAGTGGTGCAAGGTGTAGTTGGCTGTGTTTTGAAAAGGATATATTTGCACAGGAAACCACTGCACAGTGAACTGTTAAATTCTGTGTACATTTAAATTTCTTTTCAGAAACAGTGGTGAGGCACTAGAACAGGCTGCCCAGGGGAGCGCTGGAGTCGTCATCCCAACAGGTGTTCAGGAAACATGGAGATGTGCCTCTGAGGGTCATGGTTTGTTGGGCATAGTGGGGATGAGGTGGGTTGACGGTTGGACTAGGTGATCTTAGAGATCTCTTTTTCAGCCTTAATGATTCTGTGATTCTGTAACCAAGGGTTGCAGTTTGATCATCTGTTTTCCTTTGCGACCTTCCCTGTCGCCTTTCTCAGGTGCAGCCCAACTGGAGGACCCTTCCTTGTCTCCCATGCATGGCAGAGGAAAGGATTGTTGTTTGCTATGATTTATTATTGGTCCTTTACAATCCACTGATGCCCATCTTGAAGCATTGCTCACCTTCTCTGTGTCTTGGCCTGGCTTGTGTGTCAGTTTGTTGAATTTTTGGCTGGTCCTCGAGTGATCCTCATGCCTGTTGGATGTTTTAAAATCAGTTTAAAAACACTCAAAAAGTTGGAGTCAGCAAATTCTAAGACACGCATCTTACTGAAATTTCACAATACTACTAGCAGAGGAGGGAAAATATTAAAAATCTTGTTACTTTCTTTTTAATGAAAGAGATGAATAAGCTAGGAAGCTGGTGGAGTAAAATTTGCAGTTGAGTATATCTTTTCAGTCATTAACCTTTTTTGACTTGTCAGTGGTTTTTGAATATCTGTTCTTGAATTATGTAAAACATCTGGTATGAGGGTGAGGAAAAGCCCAATGCACATCTGGGTTTGGTGGGATTCTTCATTCATGAAGTTTCATCCTTAAAATGATTTAAATAGTTCAAGGTGTTGAAGTCTTTAAATCAAGATTTATGGTGGCTTTAAGGTGCTCCCCAGTTAAATCATGAAGGAAAGTTGCTTGCTATGGGCTTTAAAAGGAAGCACTGAACATTTATTGCTAGTTATTTACTTTTTATTATGTGTACATAGTAATATTTTTTTCAAGGTGTATTTGGTAAGTGACAGCCTTTAATCAAGTTACAGAATAAAATAATTGCTTCAAATTGGGTGTAGTAAACCCTTATTTTACAGGGACGATCTGTTGAGGCCACCCTTGGTCTGCACTGAAATTAAGCAGGCAGAGTCTTGTCTGATGGCAAGCAGATCCAAGGACCAGTTTGCTTACAAACTAGCAAGCATCGTGCCAGGAGGTTCTCGGCCAGAAGCATACATTTTAGGCAAAAGCAGGGTGTGTGGACGGAGAATCTCCAGCTGGTACCTTGCAGATAGCTTGGGCATTTAAAGGAAGGGCCCTATGCTGCAGTTGTATTTGACTTCAATGCTATTTAGCAACTCTGTTCTGAAGTGCAGTATGAAGATTATAACTTTGAAATTAAGCTTTCTTTTTCCATATTTTTCTTCCCAATAATTGCAAGGCTGCTGATGGCCAATTCTGAGTGTTAAAGCCTAAACAAAGTGTAATCTGCATTCTGTTCTAAGGCCAAGACTGATTACAAGCCCCTCAATATGTGCCAACTAGTAGTGGGTCTGTGTTGTCCTCTTCCACCTCAGGGTCGTCAGAGAGCCTCTTCCCTACAGATCCTTGCTGCTTTTTGCAGACCTCTAGCAATTGGTCAGCAGGGAAAGCTTCATGTATGAGAATCCAGCGCTGATGGATTCTCTGGCTGTAGGAGCAGGAGGGCTGATGCAGACCGCTTTCTGGTGGTTTTGACTCTTGGGGTTGAATTCCTGAGTCACATTCCCTGAATGGCTTTGCTCACAGGGACCTGTCCTTTCACCGCTGGAGCTGCACACATACACCTGCACATACATATTGCATGTTTCTACCTGGACACCATGCTGAGCAGTTCAGTTGTTACATTGGAAGGAAGAGAAGCCATCCAAAGGGACCTGGACGGGTTGGAGAAGTGGGCCAATGAGAACCTAATGATGTTCAGTAGGGCCAAATACAGGGTGCTGCACTTAGCCTGGGGCAATCTCAGGTTTTTATACAAACTGGGGAAAGATTCCACTGCCCTGCAGAGAAGGACTTGGGGGTCCCGGTGGACGAGAAGCTGGACATGAGCCATCAGTGTGCACTTGCAGCCCAGAAGGGCAACTGTGTTCTGGGCTGCATTAAAAAAGGGGTGGCCAGCAGGGAGAGGGAGGTGATTGTCCCCCTCTACTCAGCTCTTGTGAGGCCCCATCTGGAATACTTTGTCCACACCTGAGGTCTCCAGTACAGGAAGGACGTGGAGCTCTTGGAGGGGTCCAGAGGAGGACCGCTAAGATGATCTGAGGGCTGGAGCACCTCTCCTATGAGGAAAGGTTGAGGGAACTGGGCTTGTTTAGCTTGGAGAAGAGAAGGCTCCAGGGAGTTCTCATTGTGGCCTTCCAGTATTTGAAGGGAGCGTATAAACAGGAGGGAGAATGATTGTTTACATTAGTTGATAGGGACAGGACAAGGGGGAATGGTTTTAAACTAAGACAGGAGGTTTAGGTTGGATATGAGGAGGCTCAGAGGGTGGTGGCACACTAGAACAGGTCGCCCAAGGAGGTTGTGGATGCCCCATCCCTGCAGGCATTGAAAGCCAGACTGGATGGCTCTGGTAGCCTGGTCTGGTGGTTGGCGACCCTGTACATAGCAGGGAGACTGAAATTAGATGATCATTGTGGTCCTTTTCAACCCAGGCCATTCCATGATTCTATGACATGCTTTTGGGACACCATGTATACATTTCAGTTTCCTCACCCCAGTACAGCGCTGGGACAGTGGTGCAGCTCCTCTGCAGCAGCTTCCATCTCTGGGGTCTGCACAGGGGTACGGCCTGCAGAAGGGCTGGGTGCAGCTGTACTTGGGGCCTTCCACCCATCTGCGTGATCCTGTCCTGTTGGGGAGGATCTGATAAAAGGATCAAGCTGTTCCTTCACATTATCACGCTGTAGTGAGTGGGCAAACACTGCTGTTCTCATCTTGCCTTTACCTCTGAGATCACCAGCAGCTGTTTCATTAACTATTAATGGCCTGCTCATTAATGCTGTAAAAGACTACGACCAATCTGGCAAATTTGCTGGGCTCTTCCCCTGAAATATTTATGACTTGCTCGCTGTGCAAAAGGGCAGGAGCAACAGCAGTGAACATGCCTCCAAGTTTTGTTGAGCATTATTAAAGAGCTCATGAATATGAAGAAGTTGGCAGCTTCTCTCTTTCTCTCTCTTTTTTTTGGCTTTCTGAGCTCGCACTGTGTCTGGCTGCAGTGGCACAGGCTGCCTGTAGCACGCACTTGCTGCAGCACTGCTGGCTCAGTTGCTCCCTTGGTGCCCATAACTCCAGGCAACACAGCAGGTTTCATAGCCAGCTGACCCACTCTAGTGTCTGCCCTTAAGAGTTTTGGCTGCTTTGCCTATGATCTGTAGGTTGTGTAGTGCTTTTTGCACAATGCTTTACAAAATCCAAGATGTGAAAGTTCCATCCAGAAGAAGTTATGTTACTTTTGCTTAATAGATAGGGAAACTGAGACACAAACGTTGAAAATTTGTAACCAAGCAATAGGAAGCTAGCAGAGGATGGAAATGTTTTTGCCAAAACTGCTGTAGTATTTTTGATTAAAGTCTGGTTAGCGTGAAAGGGAGGATTCAGGTCAGGGAATATTAGCAGGTTTTCTGTGTTCTTGGAGGAATTCTCTTGCAGGCAACCTGAGCTTGGTGTCAAGTGACCTATTATCTCCTACTTTCTCCCACTGCTGTTTTTTGCTCAGGTTTAATGTGATGTGGAGCCATTCGGGAAACTGAGATCTCCATGCCATATTCCCAGCAAGCACTGTGTCCCTTTGTAACCACTCCTTTCATCACCATTTCTGTTCTCCTTGGGCTTGGAGCCTGATCTGCTAATTCAACTCAAAAGCCACAAGCTGTGTTAAGCCTGGCTCAGGGAATCTGTAAGTCCTACAGAGACACAGACTGGTAAAGCTTCAGTCCTGGAACCATTCACGATAGACTTGACTCATTGTAGGTGGAAAGTTAGGTAGTATATCCCTGAATGTTGTGTTCATGGCAAGATTGGATGGGGCCCTAGGCAAGCTGATCTAGTGCCTGATTTAGTGATCAGCAGCTCTGGCAGGGGGACTGGGACTGGGTGATCTTTGAGGTCCCTTCCAACCCAAGCCACTCTGATTCTGTGGTTCTGTGAT
This sequence comes from Meleagris gallopavo, assembly GCF_905368555.1. Lineage (NCBI taxonomy): Eukaryota > Metazoa > Chordata > Aves > Galliformes > Phasianidae > Meleagris > Meleagris gallopavo. The sequence goes on from NC_139406.1 coordinate 82,473,607, forward strand.
TCTGTGAATAGAAGGGTGGTGAAACAGAGACAGGAGCCCCACGAGGCTCCTGAAAGCTGACAGTCCCATGAGGCTCCCAAGCCTCCTTGGAAACTGCTGCTCTCAGTCATTCCCATCCCATGCCAGACAAGGCTTCTACGTGATCAGACAGATGAGCACTGAACACTGCTTTCCCTGTGAAAGTTTTAGTTGTTCTGGCTCCACCGGTACCAAGAAGCAGCAGGAAAATTATTTTATTTGGATTTTGGAGATAAAATAGTCCTCCTATCATTTACATCTACCAGCAGTAAGGAGCCTGTCTGCTAAATCCCAACTGCATTCAGCTGGTGGTGTGCCAGACAGATTAGATTCTATATTTCTTTCCCACAGACATCTGCAGAGCAATCAGTGTTGTAAATAAATGTGAAAGTCCTTATCCTCTCCTCTCCTCTCCTCTCCTCTCCTCTCCTCTCCTCTCCTCTCCTCTCCTCTCCTCTCCTCTCCTCTCCTCTCCTCTCCTCTCCTCTCCTCTCCTCTCCTCTCCTCTCTCTCCTCTCCTCCTCCCCTCCCCTCCCCTCCCCTCCCCTCCCCTCCTCTCCCCTCCCCTCCCCTATCTCCTCATTTGCCCTTCTACTGGTGGAGTTCTTCCAGGGACAGTTGCAGTGAAGGCTGCAGAGCACATCCTAGTTGGTATTTTTTCGGTTGCCCATTGTGCCTTTACCTCTGCTTTCATAGAGCTGTTCTATTCCTTCTGATCCTGAGGGATCTCCCCTCTCATCTCACCAAGGGCATGAAGCTCTTCATATAAGTTTGGACAGCCTTTTCATTACTTCTTCCTTGGTAATAAGGAGGAGTCAACCCAAAACAGACTTTTCTACTCTTTCAGTTTGGGATTGAATTACAGGTAAGGGATGTTGCAAAATCCTGAGAAGAGGGAAACCCAGTATGGTTCAAAACACTGGGGACAGCATCCTATCAGAAGCATCAATGGTCAGGTATTAACAATGTGAGAAAACACAACATTTCCAGTAAGTAGAAACATCCTAGAAAATAACTGGAAGAAGAAGAAGGTTTCTTTGGAGAAATATCAGCTTTTGGTTCTTGGTGTTGTAACTTGAAGAGCTGCCTGCAGCCAGAGAGTTTCCAGATGTGTCTCCTGCATCTTGCTGAGCTGCATGGAACACTTACAAGGAAATGTGCATCTGTTTGCACTCTTAGGCAGATTCTTGATTTCAGCACTTTCAGGCTGAAGACTGGACCATACTTTGCCGGACACTGGAACTCATTAGTCATTTTCCTTTTTTTTTTTTTTTTTTACTGCTATATTCCTGTCATATGCTGTCAAAGTGAAAACCATTGCCTCTTTTTTCAAATCATGGTTTCTGAAATGTAGTCTTTAAAATGTCTTGGTATCTTAGCGGTTGGTGGAGTACCAGTAGGTCAGTGGGCATGATGTGATGGGTCGATGGTAGAATTAGATGGTCTTAGTGGTCTTTTCCAACCTTAATGATTCTATAATTCTAATGGGATTTGTGAGTCTCCGGCATTTTTTATAAAGAACAACTTTTCATTAGCCATATCCATGTTTGCCTTGTGGTGCTGGGTGGGTACCTAGGTTTTGAAGTGTGAGGTTTGCATTTTTGTGATGAATACTGTGCATTTAGATTAGTGGGTACTCCAACCAGCAGCCACTTCGGGACATGGCAAATTCTGATTCAGGTGAATGTTACCTGAGCCTAAATGAAGAGGAAGAAAGGGCAAAACCAGCCTTGTGGCTACAGGTTTTGAGGTAGAAATGCGGGAAATGGATAGCTGAGTAAATACGGTGGGTCCTGATTAAGTCTGGGATGAAGCTGTCCTGTAGTATTTTAATCATCCATTGAAGAGAAAAGAGTAAATGTTACATTGAGTTACATGGTTTAGTGGTATGTTGGTGGTCGATGGTTGGATTAGATGATCTCGGTGGTCTTTCCAACCTCTGTGATTCTATGAAAAGGTTAGTTTCTCATATTTCTCACTGATGTGCTTTGCTTCTAGTGCTTGCCTTAGCTTCAGGAGTGCAAATTCACCTTGCTTGCCTATGCTCACATGGCTGTATTCCTTCTGCACAGTTGAGGAGTGTGCAAGTCATGAGCGTTATAGTTTCACTCTGGGTGCTGAATCCTTTCCCCAAACAGCACTAATCTAGAGCTTGCCTATCAGTGAGGTCTATCCTATTTGGCTTTTTAGTAAAACCTTTTATTTCACACCACTGGCATCTCTAACTTGCTTTATCTGGCTGTCCCTTCTACAAATGGTGAAGCTCTTTGAGGAGAGTCACAAGGGCTGAATTTTGTATTTTGTAAAACAAAAGTTGTAATGGATGCTGGAAAGTTAGATTGCATCTCGTTTTCTTCTGAAAATAGCTTGGGGTTATGCCATGCCTACACTGCAGACTTCTGCCAGCAAGGCTGTACTGGCCAAGAGCACGAAGAGGTGTGATTCCTGAGTGACACATGCATGCTGGCATGGCCCCAAGGAAAGGCTTGCTTAGCTGGGAAAAACCACCTTTCCTCAGTCCTATGAGGTCATTTTGCTGTGCTTTTGTAGAGAGTGGGCTTTCTGCACTGGCTTCATCTACCACATAGTACTTTGCCAGTACGATGAGGATATTCACCTGCTGCCGAGGTGCTTCTTGTGTCGTGAGTTCTTAGTATCTAAGTTATAATTTTTAAAGGAGTGCTTTCAAATTCACCTCCATAACAAAGAGGTGAAAGCCACAGTTTAATATTGCATGTCTCAGCTCTCCCTGTGGGGCTGGTTTTGATGTCTCTCTGCTCTCTGGGATAGGGCACAGCAGCTGTTATTCTGGCTGAGTGTGATTTAATACTGGATAATGTTGCAAGATCCAAAAATAAAAAGAAGAAAAATATGTGGACACACAAAACAAAGTACCAGTTTACCTCTTGGACAGAGCATCTCCCTTGCCTCCTCCCAGCACAGCTCTGCCCCCCTAGTTCTGAAAGTCCAATGAGTTTCTATTCAAGTAGCTTGGTTTCTCAGTACACTGTAGGAGGCACTGATTTCCACATGGTCCCTAAGGATGTGCCAGCTCAGTGCCACAGGCAGCTAAGGGGACACCAGACTTGCAAGCCTCTTGTTAATCTGTTTGTACATTTGGAGTTGCCTTTAGCAAAGCTGGTTCAATAACTCAATCTTTTGGCATTACCCAGTTAAGTCTCAGATCAGAGACGGGAACTGTGTCATCTTTGTATTCTCTTTCCTCCCCATCCAGTGAAAATCATCATTTATTCTTCTTGCAAAGTGGGCCCCAAAATGATTTTACTAAAGCAAGATCCAGCCAAAATGCAAAGGTGCTGTGAAGGAGCTGAGCCTGAAACACTGAAATGTGACTGCTGTGCCATATATATGCTATTGCTGAATTGGGACACCTGGCTTCCCAGGGTGTGAAGCACTCATGTTTAGCTAGTCCCAGTAGATCACAGGGCACGGGACCTCGGTGTAATGTCCTTAATCACATCTCATTTCCCCGTTCCCTCTTCCATACTTTCTGCTGCCAGAAACTCATTCTTCTCACTCTTGCTGGAGAGATTCACACCAACATCCCAATGCTTAAAAAACAATACTCGCTGTTTTTACCTGTTTATATATATATATATATATATATATATGTTAATCTAAACACTAAACACAAAAAAAGTTGATGAGCAAAGCATTTAAATGAATATACAATCATTATGACTGATATCAGGGCACAGGAATGCAAACAAGCCAGTGTGTGACTTGATGCTTTTAGCTCCTGACCCTCTGTCTTGTTTTTAATTTTGAGCACAGGAAGGGGCCAATACATGACCATATGCTTACAAAATGCTGGTTGCAAATGCCTTCCAAACATTGTTGTCATAGTAATGATATGTCATGTATGTGTCACATTTTATCACATTGTGAACGGATTCATGGGACTACAAATCTTACTGTGTTTTACTGTGTTTTCTTGCCTATTCTTTGCCATCAGTAACATGATTTTTTTTTTTTCCTGGAGAATTTCTGAATAAATTGGAAATGTTATTTGACTTTGTACTGGTGGAAAATTCATACTCAGGGAAACTCGCAAGTATATTGTAAGGAAACTGTTAAGCACATGCTTAAGCATCATTGCTGTTGCTCAAGTTAAGTGTGCAGTTATTCCTTAAAAGCTATTGCCTCTTTCCAAGCATTGGTCTTAATGCAGGTTCTGAAAGAAGGAGAATTGATCTCTGCTTGCAGGGTTGTAAAGATGGAAGTGTTCCTTGAAAGGAGGAACAATCAGCCAGAGCTGATGTGGGTATTACCGTGAACATTATCTTGGCTGTGCCTTTTCATTTTCCAAAGATCCTTTCAGCATGATCTGAAGATTCCTTCAATTTGCAAAAACCAGAAAAATTTCTCCCCTTGTGATTTGTTTTCCCTTATTTCTCTTGTCATGTAATCGCCTTCACATACTTTTAACAAGGTTTTGAAGTTAACACCGCTTTGAGGCAGTGATATCTAGGCCAAAGAGGTTCACACCTCTCTGGTGCGAGTGAGTTCTTGTGATTTTTGGGGAGGGAGGTCTTGTGATCAGAACATAGAGGAGCAGGCAATCGAGGCTCCAGGTCCAGATTCGATCTCTGTGGCTTCCCTCCTGTGAGCCTTTGGCAAATGCAAGAATAATGCAAACTACATATAACAATCTTTAAAATAGATCTCCCTTGGGAAGAGTGTGGATTAATTAACATTTCAGAGGCGCTTTGAGTTCCTTTGATAGGTGTTGCTGTAATGCAGAAGGGTTTTTTTCCTTCTTGCTAGACGTAGGCTGTCTAAAGAACAGATTTTAATGATGTTGGTTTACCTCCTAAGAGCTCCTTTTAAAACGGAGGACAATTTAACCTCTTATGTATGTACCAGTATGAGGTTTTACTTCCAGTGTAAGCCAAATAGCAAAACAAAATACACAGTGCCTTGACCAGGCTGGATCTGGTAACTTCACATCAATGGAGGTGCATGCTGATAATTTGCCAGTAGCCTCGGGGCTCTGATAGCAATTTGCCAGATGCTATACTGAGCCTAATTTGCATCTGTATTTACTTAAATGCTTTAATTAAAATTATATGCACCAAACTAAGATAGATCAGAAGCACTGCCTGGTATTTTTTGGCATTCCGTGACAATAAAGCCCTACCTTGGTTGCTACTTACAGACAGTATAACTTGACAGGGCTTGGAGAGACCTTAATCTTCCAGCACCACATTCTGCCTTTATTTTAGTACCAGAGGTGATTTGAGCATCTTGAAGCTAGTGATGAAGTTTGGTTCATGGATGCTTTAGGTTTCAGGCAATGCTATGTAGTTGTGATTTATTTTCTTGCAACCCATATATGCTTTGTCACACGTGTAAAATGTTAAACCCCTCTGAGGACAGTAGGAAAACATTTCAAATACAGCTTCCACCAAGAGTGAAATGACTGAGCACCGTTAATCTCTGAGCAGAGTGTTACAGACCTCTTTGTAGTGCTAAGGACTCTACATAAAGGGATTTCTGGGCTCAAGTGGGGCCTGGTCATTTCAGTGGGATATGTGTGTGTTTGTGACAGAGTTAGGATCAAGGCCAGTAGAGACACTGAGGGTTTTGCTTTATCCCCTGCATTTAATCTGGAAAATGCTAGCATATAAGTACAAATAAAGCCTGAGTTACGTTTAATCTGAGTCGTTTGCACTGAGACAACGGAGGTTGCTCTGGGGACTCACCCTGGTCACTGTCACTGCTTCTCCATAATTATTGGGAAGTCATCACAGAGTGTCACAAGGAGACAATTTGTGAGGCAAACTTGTGCTATGCCAGCTACTTCCAAACCATCATTTCCTGCACTGAGGTATTGTGTATAAACCTGAGCACAATATTTGCCTGTAGTTGTCTGTAAATTTGGTTTAAAAGAGTCTGCCCAAGTTCCACGTGCGCCTACACCTATCATTTGCCCAACAGTTCTGTCAAAGACAACCACCCCACGTATGGTGACTTGCTGTGGAACGGGTGGCCAAAAGCTGCTTATTGAAGTCCTTGTGGAAGAGCGCAAGCATAAAAAGCATTGTGTTAGTTGCAAAGTTGCCCGAATATTTAAGTACGGAGGTCATAGGCAGACAGAAAAGGGCTTGGGGTTGTGCGGAGTAGCCAGGCCTGTGGCAATCAGAGCTGGGAGATGGAGGCAGTACTTTGTGCTGTTGAAATATGGGGACTTAATGTTGAAATAATGGAGACATGGGTGTGATGAAGCCAAATTTCCAGTCAGCCTTGCTGTGATAAGGCGATGAGAGTATTTCCCACGTTAAATCTACTGTGGTGGTGGGTCACTAATACTTGACAGGAAAGTGATGGAAGCAGCTGAGGTAGAACAGTCCTGCACATCCCCATAGAGGTGATGGAGAGGAGGGACAGGTCTCTGTTGGTCACTCATCTTGCGCAGGGCCGAAAGGAGCTGTTGGAAGAGCACCAGGCTGGAGAGGTTTCTTTTGAAGCCGCGATGTCTCTCCAGTTTTAAAACTCACCACTAATGCTTTGAGCATTCCCAGCGCTTTGAGCTGGTCTTTAATCAGCCAGCCTTGTCACAACCTGTACGTATTTTAAGAATTGTGCCAACTGTTACTGCTGCAGGGGTACATGGAGATTTGGCGGAGAGAAGCCTGGCCTACTTTTTACAGCACAGCTAGGAAGACGTTTTCGTTTCCCTGTTTAATGTGATTCTCCCCAGCCTAATTTTTCAAGGCATTTTCTTCGAAAGATTGCAAAGCTCCAAGCAATCAGTTAATAACAGCAAAAGGCAGAAGTCTGGATATAATACAACAACAATTCTGCAATTAGCAGTGTACTAGAAACTGCACTTCAGCTTGAGCGGAGCATGGCTTGGTGGGGAGCAGAAAGGTGGCTGGTCCAGGATGATGGGGAGGTTAAGGCTGGAAATTAGGAAAGATTTCTTCTCAGAATGAGTGGTGAGGCATTGGAACAGGCTGCTCAGGGAGGTGGTGGAGTCACCATCCCTGGAGGTGTTCAAGAAAAGGGTAAATGTGGCACTGAGGGACATAGTCCAGAGCAGTCACCTGCATGAGTTGATGGTTGGATTAGAAGATATTAGCGGTCTTTCGAATCTCACTGATTTCATGATTCCATGATTTAGCCCAGCCCCTTGAGCCCATTCTTGGGAGACAAGCAGGCTTTGGGGAAGCATCTCCTTGGGCGAGTCTGCTGAGCGGGAGGTGCATCCACTAGTCTCCTCAAATTGCAGTGGGTAATGATGACCTTGTGATGCCTGGAATACAAGCAGATGGAGCTGTCAGCAGAGTGCTGGAGAATGGAGAACGTTCAGCTTAGCAGGGAAGGCATGAGGGAGGGGGGACCATCAGCCCAGTGTTGGGGTTTGGTCATTTGTGTATCCAAATTCATTTTTCTGCTGGGTTGGGAGCACTGATAGCATCACACAGTTACTGTAAAGGACACTGTGACTCATTTTTCCATCTCAGCTCTCAAGGTGGGAAAACTGGAATGTAAAGATGCAACTCTGACAGAGCTTAGGGATCCATCCTGGTGATCCTCCAGGCTGGTGTCCCAGGGCCAGGAAGGAGATACTTAGCTGAGTCAGATCCTTCTCCAGCTCTGAGTCAGAAGCACTCATGTAAATGTCCCCACTTGCCACATGCCTGGTTCCCTGCAAAACCAAGTCTTGCCAAAATGTGTGCCTAGCTTCCAGCAGAAGTAAACTTGCTAATCAGGCTCTTGGGCAATACTTAGTTATTCCCAGTTATTCCCAACACCATCAAAATGTGCAAAAAGCATCTCAGAGTTAAAAGGACTGCATGCTGGAAAAGCACTTGTGAGTCAGTTAGTTCATTAGTTTTGTTTTCACTAGGAGTTAATTAGACTTCCCAACTACTTTATTTTTTTTTCAGCTGTCATCTGGAGTTGCAAGCAATCTTTCAAGTTGCTACTGCTACAGACTGTCACCTGTTGATAGGCTTTGTCCTAGAAGTACCCCTTCTCCATTTCCCAACTGTGTGTGCAGATAGAGGTGATAAGAGACCTCAAGATATCTCATCCTAAAACAAAATCCAGCCTTTCATCACCTAAGGCCAGCTCTTATTTGTTATTTTTGTTACAGAGCACCTTAAGACAGACACTTGGGTTGATGAGATAACATAAAGCAAAGCTGGAAGCTGTGCCAAATAGGTCATAACCATGGAACAAGACTTGGCAGTTGGCAGAGAAATGGAGAGATACATTAATGATAAAACATGTGTGAGTGCTTTTCATGTGCTTGCCTCACATTAGCTTTCCTAGACATTGTCAGCTGTCTCATGCGTGTAACAGTGAGGATTAAATGTGTACAATAAAGAAAGAGGCAGTATGGGAAAATGGTATTTAGTGAATTTAGAAATCAATCCAGATGCTCTTTTAATGTTAGTTAGACTTTATTATTTTTTATATCTACCGTTTTGAATTGCAGTTACAGAACTAGTCCTTGGCTCGGGTGGGTGTTTGACTTAAGTTCTGATCTTCTCTTTTTCTTCTTTTGAAACAACAAAAAAAATCTTGGCTTAAAAAAAAATGATATGGTATTTGCAGAATCAGTAGAAAAGCTGACCCAGATAAAAGTGTGCAGAAATTGGTTCCATGCCCTAGAACTTTTCCTGCATGCTTTTTGATGCAGTGTATCTGATCTTTCAAAAAAAGGTGACATACAGTGATCTCCACAGCTTTGAAGAATTGTTCTGGAAGAATAACAAGGAGCACTGGAGAAAGGGTGTGCATAAAGGGGTGTGCATGTGTGGCATGTGTGCTTTTTTTTTTTTTTCTCCTCGTTAAATATATTATGAGAAAGAAGAAATTAATGTCATATTGCAGCTTATTTTGAAAGATAGGGTAAATGTTATATGAACTATTCTTTTTTTTATCTGATTTTTAAATGGTGAAAGTGTGTTTCTTCTTAACAGCTATTCACAGTAGGATGTGAATTGAGCTTTATTTTTCTTCGTTCGGAACTTCTCCTCCTGGAGTGTGTAGCAGAGATGCATTTAAGCAGTACGTGGATTTGCTCTCAGAAATGTAATTGTGCCCTGGATCCCAAATCAGGTAGAATCCTGGAAGAAGCTTCTGCTGCTGCAGACTTTCTTCAAGACAAGACTTCAAATCTTAATTTAATTTACATGCATTTAGATCAGTGAGAAATAATAAAAGGTCCTGTCTGAATATATGTATAGAAGCTTCAGTGCCTGAGCCTGTATTCTCTTGGCTTCCAAAAATATCAGAGGGTGTTTTGTTATGTGGGACCTGGAGGCATAACAAATCCACGTTCAGTACAGCCATTGCTGTCATGAGGGTGATGAAGGGGTAGGACAGACTGGTGGAGCTGCAGGATGGGCAGGCTGCAAGGAGAAAGTTTTGTTCCACCTCTTTGTATTCTCTGCCTTAAAAAAATAAAATTCTGGCTGGAGGGAAAGGATGGGACCCAAATTACTGATTCCTAACAGAATATCCTGATACAGTGCCCAGGCTGTGCTGGGAATCCTCAGGACAAAGAGAAACAGACAAAAAGTGACAGGTTCATGGGTTTTTCCTACCAAACTTTTAGTCCTAGGGACAGGCAGAGCCATCAGAGCATTGGGGTGCCCAGGGAGCTGCACCAGGACAGGGATCTCTGCCACAAGAGGATGCCAGCCCTGCTCTGCATGGCAATCACAGAAAACATCAGTTTTGCCCTTGCATCCATTTTTCAGTGCTCGATACGTGCAGACTTTTCCCTTTCACAGCATTTCTGCAAGACATTGGCACCTGAGCACTTGCTGGTGCTTCAGCTCCAGTTTCCCTGATGTCAATACAGAGATGCTCTTACTGAAAATAAAAAGATTTACCAGCACCTATCGGCGCATATTTTCCACAACTGAGAAACAAACACCATTACTTGAACGGAGTGATTTTTTGCTTTATATTTACACCCTATGCTCATTTTGTTTCTCGTACCACTTTTGCACTGACGGCTGCTGTGTTTGGCAGCGATTTGCAAATGCATTGATACTTACAGCCAAAAGTAGGAATGGTCTAAACAGCCGGATGAAGGAAACCCCTCCTCTCAGATTTATTTTTATAGCAGCAAAATGTAACTGCTGGCTGGCCTCAATTGGTCCTTTCTTTTTTTTCCTTTTTTTTTTTCAAGTTGTTTTTCTTCTCTTTTCAGCTTGGGAGTTGAGAGAAACAAAGGAGGAATGAATTAAGAGCATGAGAAAGACTGCTGTATGGCTGAGTGTCATTTGGTGTGGAAATCAGGCTGAAACTGGAGAGACCAGGCCAAACCCAACAACAGTACTGGGAGGCTTTAAATTGTGTCATTCTGACACTGAATTTAAGTGGTGAAAACAGCTAGTGATTTTTCTGGCTGCAGTCTAACTCAAATAGGTTTGTACACATATGGGGAGATGCTCACTGACTGCTGTTCACATCATTTGGCATATGCTCCTGCAAGATCCCAACTGTAGGGAATCTCGAATGGTAACCCTTGTCCTTTCCAAGCTGGCACATGTGTTTAAATTGTGGTGGCTGGTGTGGATTTAGAATGCTTTTTGCATTCTGTTCACTGCAGTTATCTTTCTCTGTTGATCTTTTCCTCTTTAGCATCACCATTGTTTTGAGCTTAAATATTCGTGGGGGAGGAGAGTGTATGATACTTGTCTGCATCCTCAGTGTATGACAGCCTCTGCGTCTCCTCGGCAAACTTGTATGATGATACCTGGATGGATCTGAACACCAGGGCTGGGCATCCCTTGGAGCTGAAAACTAGGTGGTACGTAGGTTGCTCTGAAAGTAGTGCCTCCTATTTATTTCCATGGATACAACAGGTAAAAAGAGCACAATAGCACTATTTGATTGAGCAAATTCTTAGCTACAAAACACTCCTTTTCTACACAGTCACCACCATTTTCACCAGCATTGAACAAGAGCCTGCATGCCACAGTCTTAAAAATCTGCACCATTGGAGGTAACCCACTGTTTCACAGCTGTTGTGACAGCATCGTAGATAGGAAAATGTTGTCCATACTGTCCATCTTTCATCAGCCCTTTCCTGTCCCAAAAGATAGTGCATGTGACTTTACCTGCCTAAATTTTTTCTTTGATGTGGAATTCACGTTGCCAGTCTTAGGATGGCTGTTTTGACTCCAGCTTGTAGTGGTGATACCACATCTCATCTCCAGTAATGATGTGATCCAGGAAACTATCACCTTTACTCTCAGATTGGTTCAGTAGGTCCTCACAAACTTACATACAGGGTTCTTTCTGTTCCAGTGTGAGCAATCATAAGACCCACTTGGGGCAAATTTTGTGATATTCCAACATTGTCACCATTGTTTCCAACACTTTGAAGCTAATATTCAGTTCTGTACACAATTCCATGGTTGTAATCCACTGAGCTGTGCAGATGAGCTGATCAAGACACTTCATTTCATGATGCAACAGTTGTGCATCACCATGTTGAACATGGCTTATCTTTCATGTTGCTGTCACCACTACTGAAATGCACTACCAACTACCCCACTGTGCTCACATCTGCTGTTTGGTCTCCAGAAACATTCAGCAAGTATTGATGAATGTCAGTGGGTGCCATTTTTTCTGTATGGAGGAATTCAGTGACACACCTTTACTCCATACACACTTCCATGTCAGATACCATTTTGTTAGACTGCCCCTCTGTTGCCATCTGTCACACAGCAACAACATATAACTGAATATTGGTGGGAAGGCTGAACCACTACTGCCATACCACCAACATCCACCTCTGACATTGTAGGCCAACATAGGAAGCATGACTTTTAGAGCAGCCCTCATAGATGAATAGTCCACAAGTAGGTTGATTGAGAAAAAAAGTTATCGTTGTGCATATGCTGGGAAGCAGAAGTGTCCTACAGTAGTCCTACTGTAGCAACCAGTGATGAAAAACAGTTGTCAGTCCTGGTTCTGGCAGAAAGAGAGTAGGACAACTTCCCAGCTCTGGATGAGCCTTTGGTACCTCATCTCATAGGTAACTATTCAGAGCGCGACAATCTGAAAGGCAAGGGATATAGGAATAATGTGAAATAGTTCAACTCTACTAAAAGCCAAATAAATGGGCTATGGCTGGAGCACTGCAGGACATCACTAAGTTTTCTTACACAACCAAGCATTCTTCTCTTCAAAGCCCTTGCAGCAAATTGAGAATGGTATATGAGACAAATTTCTCTCCCTTTAAGAAAACACATTGATTTGTTGAAGGAAACTAGAAACAGTTAAGAGAATAGAATAGAAAGTAGTATATCTTTCTCTTGTGCTAACATCCACAGCTAAGTAATGTGTTGAAAAGTAAATATAGATAACTTTGAGCAGTGCTTTCCCATTCTCTTTCACTTTGGTTCTATAACTTGGTTCCCAATGAGCTATGTCAGTGGGAAGGGAAGTGTGGGAAGGCTGTATGGCCTGAGTGGAGAGGCAGCATGGATCACAACCTTGTGCTCACAGCTGTCATGCTACGAGGGTGGAGAGGATGGTCCCCCACAGGAGCTGCCTGCCATGCCCATTTATGCCAGAAGCTGCAGCAACCTTCTCTCTCCCAGTCTTGCCTGCCTTCCTCCGTAGAATCATAGAATCATTAAGGTTAGAAAATATCACTAAGATCATCTGATCCAACTATTGACCCATCACTACCATGCCCATCACACGTGGGAGGCTGTGGAGCTGCTGCCATTCATCTCCTCATGCATCTCTTCGCTGGAGAAGGGCAGCTGAGTGCCCTGTAGGACACAGATGAGGTCTTGGGATGAAGAGGTGCAGGGACATCCAGGCATCATTGGGTGTTCCCAGTCACACGATGTGGCATCTGGTGAACGTGCTTGGAGGCCTCAGGGCTATGTTTTCTATTTAAATAGCTTGTCCAGTGCATATTCAGGTATTTGATGGAAACTGGACTTCTCTTGTGGGTTTATTAAGGGATAGAAGCAGTAATGATTTTAATTAAACCTGTACTGAACCTTCCAGCTGTGCATTCATTATTTGCATTGCAAACAGAGGAAATGTGAAGTGATTTGGCTTAACCCAGGGTAGGACTTTGACTGCCAGAAGTACCATCCGTGTATTCTCCTCCCTGCATCTGTGCTCAGCTGTACTATTCTTGTATTATTTAAGCATGTGTCGTACATATGGGAATGCATAAGCTTTATAAAAGTGTGTTGGAGTGAGGGATCTTCATGAATGCATTCTTTCCTTCTGCAGAGGGTCACCAGTCTTGGGTGAATACCCAGAGTGGAGCAGCTACAACACACAGCAGTGCCCTGATAGACACTGGGGTGCTCAGGACCCACCAGGATAATGGGGATTTTCAGTGCATTGAGACAGACAACTTCCAGGAAAGCTTGTGTCTCCTAATCATGCCATAATAACAGTCTGTAGTCGTCAGGCTGTAAACCATCCTTTTCCTACACAGCTGTGAATATTTAATTTGATAGAAGGCATTTCTGTTCTAGCGCTCAAAGTAATTCAGCTCAACTAAGGTGGTAATTTTTATCATGGTAGTTTTGGGGGAAATACAGATATAAGCTAGACTGAAAACTTAATAAATGCCTCCTGGGATACAGACACCCGGGGCTGAGGGGCTTACTTGGGTGTTTGTTGTCCCATGACCTTTATGTCATGTATCTCAGGTAGGGCATGGCCAAGCAAGCTTAGATGGTCAGAGGGGTGAGAACCCAACCCATTGCATCTCCCTTAGCCAGAGCATGGGACTTCCCAAATCTGGGCAATGAGGCAGCTCATTGTGGGAGCATGGTGATGGGTCACCAAAGCCTCACAGAGCTGCTGACAGCTGGAGGAGGGTTGGTGTTAGAGGTGCTCCACATCAGTGTTTTGGGCAGGCAGGCTGTGGGGTTAAATTCCCAAATTGACATCTTTCAGGAAAAGAGGTAAAGGAGGAGTTTGGCTTTTATTTTATTTTATTTTATTTTGACTCAAGCGCAGCTGGGGAAAGCAAGTGCTTTCAGGACTCCCAATTCCGTTTCTCTTTGTAAAATGTTCTTTTGCAAAATTGATTATTTCCTTAGGTTGAGAGAGTCTCAGAGGAACTTTACTGTCGAGCTGCTAAAAAGTACAACTATTTCTCTTTTATGCCCTAAGAGCAGCTCCAGATTTACATTTCAGTTCACTAAAGTTATTTCAACAGTTTTTTGGAGGAAATCTTGTTGCAAACAGTGAAAAATAATCCCATTTTCAGGTGTTAGAGCTGTGATGTTTGGAATCTGCTGGTGTTCATGAAGTGAAATACTTCAAGAAGTCTTTTTGTTTATTTGTGGGCTTTTTTAGTTTAGTTTTGTTTTTTTATGACATGCAACTTCTTTATGGCAAGCGTCCCAAATGACCACGCAAGGCTTGACCTGGTGCTTTGATTTGCATTGGTCCATTCAAGAGGAGTTGCTGAAGGAGGATTACTCAGGTTGAACAAAGCTGAGCAAGACCCAATTTCTTTGTATTACTAATCACCCATCAGTTGCAAAAAAAAAAAAAAAAAAAAAAAAAAAGACTTTTCTGTGCGAAATGTGTTTGTGACTCCCTATTTCACTATTGCCTCACTCCAAACTTTCAAAAGCAAGTAGTACATCTCCCATCACCAGGAGACTGTTTGTAAGATCTGAAATATGTGTATATGTATATTCCCAACTTGTTTCTGAGCTGCTGTGTTAAATCATGTTTTCATAGCAGCAAGGGGTAGAATTTCTTACCGTGCATTCTGAAGAGGATTGCGTGGTATGAACACAAAGGCGAGGAGCTGGATTTAGTCACTCTGGAGATTTCTTCCAGCTTCATGTTTCCTAAAGTTGGGAGCCTCACAGAAACTGCACCAGCTGGGTCTTTAGGAAAAGCACCAACAACTGAAAGGCTCATTATACAGTCCTAAAAAGCGATGACCATGTATGTAATGTATTTATTTTAATTAACTCTAACTGGAGGTTGGAGATGAAAGGAATGACAGGGCTACTTAGCACTGTAAGTATTTAGTTGGTGGTGGTTAAAAGCATTTTATTTGCAGGGATAGTCTGAGGCCTCTTAGCAAGGCAGAATCACTTGTATGTTGGACACAGCACTGAAAAGGCAGATTTCAGAGAGTGGATTCTGTATAAGATCACTGAACTGATCCCATTAAATACTGAAACTGGTTGGCACTAGAATTACAGCACAACATGGGAGAATGGGAGATTCCGTCCCAAAATCCCAGTGCCAGGCAGTTTCCACCCCTTCGGCGGGTAGAGGTGTTCTCTGTTACAATGTGATGAAACTAGCATTTAGCCTTACTTTGAGGTGGAGCAAAATGGGAAGCAGTTTGCCATTTATCTGTGAATAAACATGCAGCTTTTTCTATTCTGAGCTCCTAAGAAGCATTTTTAGTTGTGTAGCTCCTGGCTACTTGAGTAGCTCTGATATTCTTTCAGGAAATCTGGTTCTGTCTTGTATGTGGAAACTGTGTCTGGAACTGGCTGCCCAGGGAGGTGGCAGTCACTGTCCCTGGAGGTGCTGAAGAAATGTGGCACTGAGGGACGTGGTTTATTGGTATGCTGGAAATGGGTTAATGGTTGGACTGGATTATCTTAGACATCTCTTCCAACCTTAATGATTCTGTGATTCCTTTGAAAAGAGCCTCAGACTCCCTAGCCTGCTGGAAAGGAGCACAAGACTTTGTGTTATTTCTCTGACTTGTTGTCAAGTTTCCCAGCCAACCTTTCCATATCCAGATAGCACAGAGTGTGTGAAGTTTCAAATTCAGCTTTAGCTTCATTCTGGGCACTGCCAAAACAATCAATAAGCTTCTGTCTCACGAGGGGTGAGTTTGGCTGGATGTATTGCTTTCACTCAGGTCACCCTTTGGCCACTCGTTTACCTTTACATATATCCTTGGTGTTTATTCTCTCACCCTCAGGCAGGGCATTTCTCAGACCTTTCCCTCCCATCTACAGAAAAAAAAAAAAAGAAAAAAAAACAAATAAATAGAAAATGAGGAAAACCAATGTTAGCTTTAGGACCCAGCCGGTGAGTCCCTTGAAGGAGGAGAAGGGCAGCGGGCCAGAAGCATTTTGTCGAGGCTCCCAGTAGCCAGAGGTGGTTCTGGTATGTGTCTGCTGCAGCAGATGCTTGTGGGTATTTCCAGCCCAACAGCAGCCGAATTTCAGGATGTCCCTATGTGATCGCTCCCCGCTGTCTGCTTGGCCTTGGAAATGTGGATTTTCTTTTTCCCAAGGGGCTCCTGAGGTATGCAGCACGACATCCTGGAGCACATCTGCGTGGTCCTGTCAGCAGTCATGGAAGAGGCATTGCTGCAGTTCCCATCAGTCAGCATTCTTGGGTGCTGTCAAATAAACTTAATTGCAGCAGAGTGGGATGGTTGCTGTTTTGCTGTTTTTCTCCCCAGTTTTTCTGGACTGACACAGCTTTCCCTCTCTTTTGTAGGTGTCTGAAGTTCTGCTCGCCTTCAAAGGTAGCGCTGAATTCCCAGGATGTAAGAAATACAGTGCAGTGAGTAGATGTTTTATTTCTGTTTTCCTTTTAAGTGAGAAACCCGAGCTTGCTCGAACAGAAGGAAGAATAAAAAGAAATTTTTTTAGAAGACACTTAGAACTGTTTACAGCAAGTAACTCCAATACTTTGGAACCAGTTGTGTGTCTCTGGCACCTCTTTGCAACCCACAAAATAAAGTCAGCATTGTATTACCACATAGGCTGAGTAATTATCTTGTTGCAGATATGAACCACATGAATGCATTTAATTATGTATACGGTCAATAGAATGGACCATTAGCACCGTCTGAAACTTGTTTGTTGATTTCAAACCCTACCAGATACTAAAAGACAAAAAACATTAATGGAGACTTGAGGCAAGGAGTTTCTCAGGAAGAAAGCTTGCGTGTTCTGAAAGGGGAGAAAAACATGGATTTGCCATGAGGTTGTTTTTGAGTGTGCGTGCGTGCATACAGCAACACAGCCCTGTCATCAGCACAGAAAACAACACAATATTTGGCTCCTGTCTGATCTGATCGAGGAACTTCAGAGGTACTTTGGCACAATGTGAGACATCTGCCTGCCTGGCTCCATTCCTTGCTTCAAAGCAGCTCAGCCAGTATCTTATGTGTGTGTATATACGTATATAGATATATACATAACTTATACAGAGAGAGAGGGAGAGAGAGAGAGTATATATGTGTGTGTATATGTTGTATAAGTAGACTATGTATACTTATATGCATACTATATATATAGCTATACATAGCTATTGTAGTTATGTATATAGCTAAACAGGTATCTACTTATATAGTTACGTAGAGAAGCAATGACCACACCAAGGGTTTTCCTTCTGCATTACCAGAATTCACTGTTTTTCCATACATTTTCCTATCAGAGCACTTGTACAGGGGTTGGGTTTTTTTTGAGGTTTTTAAAATCAGTCCAATCCCATTTTTACCCTCTTCTGTTGGTGGTAGAAATCTATGGTTACTTGGAAATCAGTAGAATTTTGTTTCCATTTTTATTTCAGTGGCATACAGCCTGTTTTCTGTTACACCAACACAAATCTATTTGGGCTACAGCAGAATAAAACCCCAAATTGAAATCAGCCTGAAAAAAGAAGGGGCTTTGTTATGTTAACAGGAATGAAATGGAGTCCATCAGCGTTCAGAAAAAAAAAGATGTAAAAATTGCTAAATAAATAACTGGCAGGCATTCAGAAATGGATAAGCAAAAACCCAGCAATAGGGAATCCTGTTTTCAGCCTTTTGTGATGGATTCCAGCAGTGAGTCCCATTATTACTGGGAGAAAAATGGCATGAGATCATGATGGTGTTTGGGATTTGTCCTCGGAAAGGTCCATCGTCTAGTCTTCCTTTGAATCAAAAGTGTTTTCTCCTCCTTCCTTGGTGCCCAAGCTGCCACAGGAGAGCTGCTAATCAAGCTGTGGGTTTATTTCTTGTCAGTCGCTTACAAAGCATCACTCAGAGGGACTCTGGCCTCGTTCTCTGCACTCTACTAGCTGCAGAGAGATGAGATGGGTAGAGACTGAGTTAGAAAGATGCATTCAGCAGAAAGGTGCTGTGTAGCATGTTGTATAGCATAACCATACATTAGGAATGCTGTTCAGGCAACGTTTGCTTTCAGATGTTTCATTCTCTGTTAAGTAGGCAGTGTTGAAATTCGGCCTCTGCTCTGCAAGCATCTCTGAAGTCCTGACGAATGTGTGTCCTAATGCACCCACACGGTGCTTGCTGCTGCAAGAGGAGCAAACAGGGGGACCTGCTTGTGCTGCTCAAGCTCTTCAAAGGCAGAGTGCTGGTGCCACGCAAATGCTGTCTGTGTTGCTGAGTCAAAGCAAAGCAGCGATGCAGGAGCATATATCATGGTTGTGTTAAGAGGGTGAGAGATAAAGCTTGGAAGCTGCCCAGGTAACTCATGTAGTCTCAGATGTTACTCTAAAGTTATTGCAGTGAGATGCATCATTGTTCAGCAGAGAAAGGAGACAGTAAATTCCCATTTTCCTGTCTTCTCATGGTCTGGTTTGTGAAAGGCTGTTTGACCAAAGCCAAGAAGAACTGTGCAGTGGGAGGTGGTTGCAGCATGGCAATGCCAACTGAGAAACAAAAAGGTAGAGAAGAAACCAGAGGTAGAAGAGCTCTTCTCCTTTATCTCTGATCTCTGGTGTTGTCCTGCAAAATGCTTTGGGCATTCAGCCTGGAAAGGTGTGCTGGCAAGAGGAGGGAGAGAAGGCTGCTTTGCTTTTCTGCTTTCCTCCATCCACCCTGTTATCTCCTGACACTCACAGAGTGTGACCTGCCTGCTGGAGAGAGTTTGTGTCACGTGGCAGCTCTCAAAGACACTGTCCTGCTGCAAGGGACAGACTGGATATAAGGAAGAAGTGATTTACAATAAGGGCAGTGAAGCACTGGAGCAGAGGTGTTGGATGCTCTGTCCCTGAAGATACTCAAATTCAAGTTGGGCGGCACTCTGAGCAACCTGATCTAGCTGTAGGTGTCCCTGTTCGTTGCAGGAGGGTTGTCCTAAATGACCTTTAAAGGTCTCTTCCAACTCAAACGATTCTGTGATTCTATGAGGGAGACACATCACGGCAGAGTGGTACCTATCCCACACTGGGATGCTGTGCAGGGGACAAGGGATGCCAGCACAAGCTGCAGCATCGGGGCTGGTGAGACATGGCAGTTCCGGCAGGGGATTGTGGAGGGCAAAGAAGCACGTTTTGTGGATTGAAAAAGCTTGGAAAAATGAACTGTTTTCTGATGGAACTTCCAGCCGTGTGCTGTGAATCCTCCTTGATTCTTGTTGCAGGAAGCCTTTCTCTGCCACATATGATTTTGATGGGTTTTGAGGGCTGCAGGATTGTTTTTTGTTATTTGGAGACTCAGCGGTGAATTCACAAACACTTTTTACCAAAGCAAAGCAAAGCTTTGCCAGTAGTATGTGGCAGCACTCTGTGCAGGACTTTGGCTCTGGATGGTGCCCTCGGCCCTCAGCCAGGAGAGGGTGAGGAGATTTCCTCCATGTGACATCAGATCTACGTCCATCCTACAGCCGGGGGCAGCTTTTCCCCAGTACTCAGCACGTCCCAGGCTTTGCTAACACCAGAGCTGCTCCAGCTTTCCAGCAGCCCCAGTGCAGCCATCTCCCAGGACCCGGCTTGGGAGGAGTGAGGAAAAGAGAAGAAAGCAGGTTTTATTCCATTCTTTGTATTTCTGGTCGTGTCTCTTCTTCCCTTTCTTTCCATTAAGCATGATGTCACAAATGACATCAGTCCAATAACTGCTTGCGGTTGTCATAGTCACAGTCTGTGACACCCAAACAAAGCAGCAGGAAACCAACGCTGGCGTACAAATGCTGTAATATTCATCACATTCCCTTTGATTAATAACTATGCGATTAGGTATTTTTTTTCCATTAGAAAAAGATGAGCAGAGGGAGGCTAAAAGAGCAAAATGAAGCTGTTGGGGAGGGGAAGGTTCTCCCTGGCTCCATCGGAGCCATGCAGCCACACTTCTGCCTCTGCTTCCACTTCCTCAAATCAAAGTTGCCTGGGTCCTTGATGTCTCAGCTCCACATGCTGGACTTGGCGGTAGGCAAGCACCTGCTGCAGGACAAGCCCCAGCAATTTTAAAAACCCTTCATTTAGAGGGTGGTGAGGCACTGACACAGGCTGCCCTGAAGAGTTGTGGGTGTCCCATTCCTGCATGTGCTCAGGGCCAGGTTGGCTGGGGCCCCTGGGCTGCCTGGTGTGGTTTGGGGCAAGCAGCCCATGGCAGGGGTCGGGGCTGGATGGGCTTTGTGGTCCCTTCCAATCCAAGCCATTCTGTGGTAAGACTCTACGATACTCTATGAAATAGACAGGAAGCTGCAGTGGAGCTCATGGCTCCCATGCTTGGCCGGGATCAGGAACTAGCCCTGCTGAACCTGGGGCAGAGTCCAGCAGCGAGCCGCTGCCCTGCTGGAGGGGCACAGGGCCTGGCGGGGGGTGCTCATGATATAATAGCTGGAGGTTGATTAATATGCCGTGAGTCAGAAACACCGGGGTGTTTTAGCTTTCTCCAGTTGCTATGGCGACGTTATTTTAACAAATAGCTTTTTAATATTTAATTAAAACTCAGCTTTTGGAAAGCCAGAGTAAAAACTATTACAAACACTACTACAAAGGGTTAGCAGTGAAGTGTGTATTCAGAGCCACAGGTTTTGGTGGCTTTTTTTTCTTTCCCCCCCCCCCCGTCAGAACTGTCAGCTTCCCAAAGGAGAAAACCGAATAAATCACTGTAATTCATTAGTTGTGAGAAACGTATGCGTGTTCCCAAGACACAAAGCAAATGTAATGCAAATCTGCAGTTACACTTGACAACTGAAGGTTGTCGCTTCTTTAATGCTTAACACCAAGCTGCTCTATGAGGACGGGGTTTGGTAGCATTTCTTAAATGCCGCTTTGTTGCTGGACTTCCTCACTCTACCGTTGCCTGGAGGATGAGCTCATGCCCATTTTGTTTGCTGCCTGTTCTTCTATGCAAGGTTGGATGCTTTTCCCTCGCCAGCTTGTGGAGGAGGCTGGTGCTGGGGCCGGACTCTGGACTGGTTCCTGGTCTTTTTTTAGGTGAGCTCCTCTGCTCCCCGGTGCTGTGCAGACACAGATGAACAGAGAACTGGGTCTAAAGAGAAAAATAAATATTTAACAGCTCTCTTTATAAATACCTTTTATTTATAGAATGGTCGCAGGTTCAGTTGTGCTTGGTGAGTGGGGTTGCTTCTTATGCAGGAATGCTGCCTTCAGGGACTCGGTGGATACTTAATGTCATTTGTGGTATAATAATGAAATAAATGTGTCACCCCCGTGGGATTCCCTCCCGGCCCCTATTTTCTCTGATTAACTCCTGTATTGCACACTTTGTCTCCATTTGCATCGCATCACTTAACCTTGTAGTGAAATGGCATTTGGAAAATAACACCTTTGTTTCCTGGAGGGAGGGGAAAGCTGTTCAGTGTTTTGACACATGCAGAAGATTCTGAAACTATAGGTAGTGCATCGCATGTCTCCATCATGCCTCTCCAGGTCCCTGGCACTGGTACTCTCCCAGAAGGCTGGGATGGGGCTGAGCATCACAGCACTGAGACATAAAGCTTTCCTTTCTATTTATGCTGGAGTCATGCTATATAGCAACACTAATCTCAGTGATAATATTGTTGCTGCTGTAGTATTGCAAATAGTGCATTAAGCAGTTCTTTAAAGCACTCTTCTGCATTCCCGTATTTCTGTACATGGGATCCCTCTGTTTAAGCCTCTCTTAAAGCTGGTGGCTGTCTTAAGGAGCCCGAATGTGATCCAGGGGTGCAGTGGGAGTTGTGATTCCATTGATGTGTCATTGGACTCTTCCTAAAAAAGCTGAAATATTATTTGCAAAGGGAAATAAAAGCTCTGCTGCAAATGTGGACTGCAGTAAGGGAGTTCAACTGCCAGGTCCCTGGCACAGCTGCAGCAGCTTGGCCTCCTCATGTGGGTGAGCCACAATGCAGGGTGCTATATGGGCTTCAATTCACAGTAAGTAAGCCAGCAAAAAGGTCCAAGCTGGCACAAAGGATGCATCTCCCCAGTGCTCAGAGCATTGCAGTGACAAGGATATCAAAGCAAAGTGAGACCAAATGCCTGTTATTGGCTTAGGATCCATGCACACACCCGGTATCGCAGTCAATAATATGGCCTCGATCCCCACCTCAGTGATCTTTAAGGTCCCCTCCAGCCTAAGCCATTCTGTGATTCTGTAGGGGCTGTTTTTATATTGAACACAATATAAAAAGGGCAGAACCTGAGCATCCCACAGCTCTAGGGTAATATGTAGTGCTGCGTATTGCAGCCCTAAGTTGTGCTTGGGTCTGCTGCTGTAGGAGCTGTGCTGCTTCCCTTCCTAAGAGAAGCTCCAAAAGCAATGAAGTGTACATTTTCTGTGTGTCATGGGGATGGCTGAGTATCTCCTTCCAGCCACGTCTGGCTGAGTAATTGTGTCACTCGGATGAACTGCTGACTGTGACGAGAGGCTTGGGTGAGTGCTGAGGTGGTGGGGAGGCAGAGGGGCAGCCAGATGTGGTACAAAGCCACCAAATCCTGGGCCTGCAAAGGTGGGAAATGGTCTGTAGGGCAAGGACTGAGGAGCAGATGAGGTCTGCAGCTCCTCACAGGGAGCGACAGGGCCCAAGGGAACGGCATGGAGCTGGGTCAGGGGAGGGTGGGTGGGGGTCAGGGACAGGGTCTACACCAGAGGGCAGTGGGCATGGAACGGGCTGCCCAGGACAGTGGGCATGGCCCCAAGGTGCAGGAGTTAAAGAAGTGTTTGGACAACACTCTCAGATGTAGGGTTTGGATTTGGGGTGGTCTTGTGTGGAGCCAGGAGTTGGAGTCAGTTATCCCTTTGGGTGCTCTCCAATCAGGATGTTCTATTCTTTGTTCTTGCTGGGTGTCAGAGGAGGATTAGAGATGTAGGAAGCAGACAAGGAGAGCTGTGCATTTGAGGTAAGCACAAGGTGACGGTGATACACATCTCCCTTCCCAGCGGATAACAGTTTCAGTGAGGCCGACCACCCAAAAATAAATCCCCAGAGATGGACTCAGTGCCGCTCTGCAGCAGCAGTGCAGCATGGTCAGGGATGCGGTGAGCAGCGATGGTGACTTCCATACAGCTAGGTTGCAACAGGGGCTTTGTGTGACTGGGATTTCCCTTAGCCCCATCCTGTATGAGATCTCTGCCAGGGCTCATCACCTCCTCCTGAAGCTGCCGCTTTGTGCCGTGCTGTGTTTGCAGATCCCCTTCTGCTTGGCTGCACACAGCATGCTGCACAGCTTCTGGGCAACCCAGCTGCCCTCCTGTCCTGCTTGTGCGTGCTTTTATTGCTTTCTCAACCCAGTGCATTTAATGACAGGTCTTCAGAGCCAGATAATCAAAGCCAAATCAAGTAAGTTTAGGTGGTGAAGTACACAGTACAATCCCTGTGTTCCTGTTTCTGACATCACCCTTCTGCAGTGCATCTCCCAACCCACGCATTCTGCTCCCATCAGGTCTCTGGTCAGCAGTAGAATTGAAAGTTGCTTCTCCTGAAAGCCCCACTGTGCTCCATGGTGCATCAGTAGCACTGTGCTCAGGTGTAGTGTTCTCTTTTGCGTCCACCTGAAGCACATACCTTCAGATGCAATGATGGTGACTCAGTGGGATCTAATCTTTTATCTTTTGAGATATCACCTCACACATTTGAGCAAAGGAGCCGGCTATCCTGTTTGCCTCAGTGAGGGTGAGGGCATTGTGGGTGGGACACCTCCAGTGTCCTGGAGTTGTACTGGCCACCACCACCATTTGCTCTGTGCTCTCTGTGGGGCAGAAGTACCTTCAGCTCTTTGCCTTCATTGGGCTAAAGGGACTGAACAAAACGCATCTGACTGAATGAGTGGAAATTTGTTAGGTTTAACCTTCGAGCAGATTTGCCTGCAAGGCAAATCACAGACAGTAACACTTGGTGCTGCCTGTTGTCCCTGAGCCACCAATTGTAAAGCGTCTAGCTTATTGCTCTAAATTACTATTTTTATCGTAGTATAAATGGTTAGTAGAGCATCTTGAGGAGTCTATGTTGACTCATGGGGACAGCAATATTTAGCACACAATTTTTTTTCTTTTTTTTCTTTTCTTTTACCTTCAAAGCAGTTTACAGCTGATAATCCTCCTAACTCCGCTTTGAGGAAGGAAACAGTGTAAACTCTTTGGGCAGGGATTGCTGCTTGTTTGTTTTTGTAGTGCTCGAGCTGGAATTGCGGAAAAACTTGGTCTGGGAAAATAGTCTCACTATAAAAATCCTACATTGTATCATACAGGGAAGTTTTTCTACAAGAATAGTTCAAAAATGCTGGAGAAAGTATTGGGATTAGGATACTCCCAGTGCTAGCAGTTAAATAGTATTCTGTCTTTCTCAAGATTATGAAAAGCAGTTTTATCTGTCTCAAGAGGTTTTCTTTTGTTGTTTAAAGTTCCATAAATCTACATGGGAGATCTTAAAATTGGATGAAGACTGTGTGACTAACTGAGGCATTTCTGAGTTAAGTTGTAACACGAAGCGTAAGAAAATAGAGGCTCTCTTGGCTTGTTGCATTAGTAGGATATATCTGAACCAGTGTGTTGCATGTCATTAAACATACGGTGAATCACATCTGACACACGTGCCAAGAAGAGTCTGAGATAATGGGACCAAAATGTCATTCAGTAACAGTATTCACATAACAGAGTAATTTCCTGGAATATAATCTACAGGGATTGTGAAATTAAATTTGAAAAAAAAAAAAAAAGCATCCTCCTTTCTATCTTGCCCTTTGCAAAGTAAAACTATCAGAAATTGTTAACTCCTTATTTGTTCTTGCTGCAATTTATGTCTTCCTAGGATCTATCTGATTAAATGCATTTGCATGTTCTTGTGTTTTGCGTGCAGTTGAGTATACAGCAAATCTCTGCCAGCACAAACAGTGATGTTCTCCGGGGATCTTATGCACCTTAAGAGAAAGAATAGTCTCATCTAATTACTGCTAACCTATCCTAAGCCTGCATTAACTAAATTTAAGAGATTACTGAGGTTGTAGTGTAGGGTTTTCTGAAAGCCAGACTCCAAATCTACTCAGTCTGTGCCTAATCTGTGCTTCAAACCTTGACTTCTGCTCCTTAGTGTTAGTCAAGTGTCTAATTTACTGGGAACTCTTACAGGCTCCAGTCTGTCTACACAGTCCTTATTGAATTAGATTGGAAAAGCACTGTGGAACGTCAAAGAAAAGCAGAATGTGAATTTGTGGTCTTCCCTTTTTTGTAGTCCTTTTGGAGGAGGATGCCTAAGGTGTCTTTTCATCTATGTGTAGATACAAATCACCATTGAAAATGGAGCAAAGTGTTTTACCATCACTGCCTTGGCCAAGGTGTTGAGCCTTGGGAGCAGAGTGTGCATGGGCAGCAGCGAGGGGATGTGGTAGTACCTGCTCTGGGCTCAGGTGGAGAGCAGGGTGTAGGAGGCTGGGGACAAAGCCATTCTTTAGTTATTCTTCCGTTCCTTTCTGCCCCTTTTCACTGCCTCTTCCTTTCTCTTCTCCTTTCCCCCGCCTAACCCTAAAAACAGCCGAGGTGTAACCCAATCCTTGCTGTTTTCATCATTACCTACAGATCACCCTTTTTTCCCCACTGGAAAGCCCTCTGCTATCATCCATGCAGTGATATACATGCACACACACATACAGAATAGACTTTCAACCCCACAAAGATCAAATTTGTATTGAAATCATATATGTAACATCATCAAAGCTCCGGTTTAAGCAGGCCAGATGGAAATGCCCTGCTGACCTACTGCCCATTAGAAAAACATATCTGCAGCTAGTTGTCAACGGGCTGCTTTCTTTTCCTTTCTTTCCTTTTCTTATTATTTCTCTGCTTTCTCTTTATAAGAACTTCAGTGCCACATTAAAGAGATTACAGGTACTTTTCATCTTTACCTTTTTTTCCCCCAATTTTACTTCTTCCCAGAAAGCCTCAGGGATTTTTCTTGGTTTTTTGTTTTTTTTTTTTCATTATTATTATTCTATTTTAAAGTGACTGATTTATAGCTCTCCTAGCTTGTGAGTAAAACTGACCCTCTACTGTATATCTTCAGACAGCCCTTCTTTTGAGTCACTTGGGACTGGAAGCAGAGGGCTGGGTTCAAAGGTGCTTCTTTCCTGGCACTATTTACTCTCTACAAAAACAGTGATGGCATGTGCTGTTACTGTATAATTTGATATACATCAGGCATGTGTGCACCTGCATGTTGAAACAGGGTTGTCCAAGGAGGAAAGGCTTATATTTCACTAACACCCCATTGATTTCTTACTTCAGAACTGGTAAAAATCTCAGATCATTCTTTTGCTCTCTTCCCATCCTAGTATGCTTTTGGTGGGTTTCTGCTATGTGTGTGGTTTTGGATTTGGTTTTTATGCGAGCATCAGGCAGTGCTTTTGTTCCTCTGTACCACAGGGGCTTAGATTCCATCTCAGGCTCCTGTACATGGGTTAAATGTCCAAAGGACAAGGCACGGGATGGGTGGCATTCCTGGGATGTGGACAAGGAAGGACATCTTCTGTAACCCCACAGCTTGGGCCATGCCATTGTTCAGCTTTTGAGGGACTGAAATGTATCTTTGAGCAGTCTGGAATTGGAGCATTTTTCTGTTCTTGCCATATGATACCAACACTAAATTGTCCAAGGAAGTAACTTGAAATGCCACAGTGGCTATCCTTCATCCTTCCTAAGGAATGAATCCAACAACACTAATTTGCCTTGGTGGAATCTACGTTGGTCCAAAAAGACTGACTTCAGCATTTAGGCTAATTTATTCTACAAAAGGAGTAAAATCTGTCCTATCCTTGTTTTGAAAGACTAAGATCTAGAACTAAAAAGAAGGGATGAGAAGAACACAGAGAGCCCCTTGTCCACTCATCTTTCTAGACCTAATGTTAAGAGGCTTAACTCATTCATGCAACAATAGTTAAGACAGAAGTCTTATGGACAGAAGCCTTGAACTTTTGGTTAGTGCCAGCCACCTTTCACTGTTAAGAAACGGGTGTGCTGTGCTTGAGCCTTTACAAGTGGTAAAAGAGGCCATTGAGCATTTAGACGCCGGCTCCATTCTGCAGATTACTCAAGCCAGGGTGACCTGCTTCCTCTTGCCTGTCCCCTCCTGACCTGGCATGGTTTTGATGCAGCTTGTTGATGTGTACTTAAGTATTTGGAAGGGTTTGGGAACTGATTTCAGCAGCCAGATCCAATGTCTCAGCAGTGTTGTGTATAATTGTGTTACGTTTCATCATATTCCCTTTATTTTAGTATGTTATGACTCATAACAGTCTCTAATTTACTGCTGTGAGGCCACAGAAATACCAGAGGAATTGGATGCATTGGGTCATATTGGGCATGATTGCCTCCCAAGGCAGGAGCACCCTTCTTCCTCAGAGGCTCGGGAGCATTGCTGAAGGCCACATAGAGTAGGAGCTATGTGAGTAGTTTGCCCTGTTCCTTCTTACCAAGCTTATTCAACCCATTCATGTTTTGGTGGGGATGAAGGCAAAAGGCATCAGAAAGGAAGCAGGTCAGAGGATGGTTTGAGTTGGAAGGGACTTTAGTGACCACCTAGTTCCTGCAGCTGATGCAGGGACTTCTTTCACCAGACCAGGTTGCTCAAGGCTACATCCAGCCTGGTCTTGAACACCTCCAGTGAAGGGGCATCCACAACTTCTCTGGGAAACCTGTTCCAGTGACCCTTCCACGAGAAAAAGAAATCATGAAAAGGAATTTTGATTGAGATAATGCTTTGAACACTCCCTGAAGATGTGGTTTCAAATCTTTGTCAGACCCAACCTTAACCACTGGACTATTGCTTCTTCTCTTCCCACCTTATTTGGATTTTGGGGTTGGATGATTGCAGATAACAGCATCAGCTCTTGCCTTTTTTTCAGCTGTGGAACATAGTTTTTCTTGAACCCCAGAAACTGTTGTGCAACTAAACTTTCACATAAAGCCTCAGGAGAAATAACTCTAGATGGTTCCCGCCTGGGCAATCCAAGCACTTAGGACAGTCTTGCAAGTGATAAGATGGAGAGAGAATACTTTTGGGAGGGAGGAAAAAGCTGGCTTGAGTGCCAGCTTTGGATCCTGAGCAGTTACACAAAGATTTTGGCTAGATAGCTAGATTGAAGAATATTCTAAGATGAGATGTGCCTGGAGGTCTCCCTCCAGCAAATGTCTCAGGGTGCTGAATTCCTAAAGTACTCATTAAAGGTCTAGGGAAAGGGGACTGTGTCAAAGGGAAACTTATGGTTGCGAAGATAAGCTTGAAAGCATAGCACGTGTTTAATGGGTGCTGAAGCCACAGCAGGTCGGTGCTAGTAGTACAACATCCAGTGGTGCCATTGGAGGGGCAGCAAGGGAGCTGGGCTGTGTCCTCAAGCTGGAGACCTTGCACTTCACATGGTGTATGCAGACCATCTAGGAGCATGGTCCAGTTTCCTTAATTCTGCTCCCTTTTGGTGCTGCAAAGGTAGTTTTCCATGCTGTTTAGGAAACAAAATACATGGACCATGCTTTACAAAGCAAGCAAATCAACCAACCTGCAAATCACCATGCGGGTGTTCAGTGGTTTTAGCTGAGGTTCCTTCCCTTCATGTCTTGGTGGTGGGATTGCTAGGCTGGCCTCAACCACTAGAAATTTTTTGCATGCTCTTTCCCCGCCCTACTTTGTTCTGCAGTGAGGTCCATGCAGAAAGGCACACTTGGAGCTGATGTGTTGCCATGGCAAGAATTTCCACATTGCACCAATCTCAGGGCAGGGTTTTTGTTGGTTATTTGTTTTAAAGAGAGAAGTTTTCACAAACATCGTAAAACGGGGCGATGAACTCAATGAACATAAGCAGATCACAAAATCAGTGCCGTTTTTCTTCTCCTTCCTCCCCTGAAAGGAGCACACGTGTTCTGGCAAACAAGTCCCGAACATTAGCATCTCGCTGAATGTCAGTGTCTGGTTGGTTGGAGCCTATTTTCAGCACACAGGAAAGAAGGGAGGAGTGTTTGCTGAAGTCACTGGGAATGAGAGCATGTTCTGGTTGCTTTGCTGCAGATCTGTTTCTGGCCATTTTCCTGCTTTTCACGCTCCGTGGCCCTCGTAGGCAGCATTGTGGATTGGTAACATACTGTGTTAGAGGAGATGTGAGTCTGAACTTCTTGCAGAACTTTGCTGTTAGCATGCATGGGCTGAGTGGAGATTATTTCACTGCCAACATCATGCAGTAGCATTCAGGTTTGGGGTTCTTATGGAACAAACACTTCATGAGCTGTTGTTGAATGCTTTCCATGATGGTTGTGCTCAGGGTTTTGCAGGGTTTCCATCTCCATTTGGCTGCAGAGGCAGCAAGAACTGCCCAAATCACTTTTTTTTTTTGGAAACAGACTTAGCACTTCTGTCACACCATCCCTCTGCAGACAGGGCCGGTGCCTGCGCCCGGCATGGGTT
Organism: Meleagris gallopavo; assembly: GCF_905368555.1. Taxonomy (NCBI): domain Eukaryota; kingdom Metazoa; phylum Chordata; class Aves; order Galliformes; family Phasianidae; genus Meleagris; species Meleagris gallopavo. Next base: position 82,503,228 of record NC_139406.1, read on the forward strand.
AATGCTTTTCTTCTGACTTCTCTTTGGCCTTCTTTGAAAACTTTAGCAAGAAGATAATCCATGAGTGAGGCAAGCGAGGGAGAGCTTCGGGGATTAAAGCAAGAAGTAGAGGTGGGTTCGGAAAGAAGCTTAAATTGTACAAAAAGAGAAGAAAACTGAACTAATGAGGCTTATGGGATGTTACAGACTCAAGCTCAGGCCCTGTTTTCTTTCTGATGATGCAGAGAGCAGCAGGAGTGCCTTCCAAATTGGTTCCTGGTTTTGTGCTTCTGCCTTCCTGTAGCTTCTTTGCATTACGTTCTGCTGTCGTCTTTTTGGAGAATAGTGGTTAGATTTTCTTGCTTTTGGGAAGAATTGATTATGTGTAAGAAGCTACTCAAAAATAAATTCTTCAGATTCTTCTTAGTGGAGCAGAATTGCTCAACAGGGGATTTCTGACGTGCCAAAAGGCAACGTGAAATAATCAATTGACCTTGTAAGAGACGACTGGGACACATTCCCTCAGGGAGATGTTTTTCATGTGTATAAACCAGCCTTGATTTTTTTTCAACCGAGATCCCTCCTACTCACCAGAAACAGGAGAAGAAAAAACCCAGTTGAAAAAACTAAAAGGGTTTAGACAAATATTCCTCAGTAAGACGTCGCTGTAATGAGCGGTTCCCCTCTTCTGCAGTTCTGAAGTATTGCTCAAGAACCATTGTTACAATTTGTTCATCTGGACGTGCTATGAAGCAGCCCAAGGGGGATCAAGGGAGTCAGAAAGGCCAATACTTGTAATAACTCTGTGCAGAAAGCAGTGTGTATGTGGAATTAAAGCGTGTGGGAGGAGACAGGAGGAGGTAACTGTCAAGTAAGCTTCATCATGCTTAAGGTGTCCTGATGACAAACGTTTACACTGGTAAGGAAGAAATGAATGGGAGGTTTTGCCAGTTCTTTCTTCTTGTTGTCACTGACAGTTTATTGGCAAGTAATAATCTGTCTGGGTGAAACATTGTCCCTCTGTGGTTTGGGAGTGTAAGGGGCGTTCCAGGCAGATGCCAAAGCATCTGAACTTTGGCTGTTCCAAATCAGAGTTGGGTTTGGAAATAGGAACTGGTTTGTTCTGAATCCTGTGATGTTTGAAATGAGAAATGTAAGAAACAAAGTGTGTCCTTCTCTGTGGCTCTCTCTGTGGCAGAACTCTGTGAAGGTGTGGATCGTGCTAGTCTGATCCTATTTCCAGGTGTCCCTCTTGACTGTATTTAGTACATGATCAGATCTTACGGAACTTCATTTCTTACCAGAAATGCTTTTCACTCCCTTCTGCTTTTTTCAAAAAGAAGCACTGTTTCTTTTGAACTGATTTTAAATAATTTGTGAGTGATCCAACAATCATCTCTTCTTTGTATTTCACAGTGAAATGAAAACACAGAGACACTCCCATGCTGCCAAATCCCACTCTTTCCCAGCAGCATCATCTCAGGCTGTGCTTGCCCTCCCCTGACCCACATTGGCATCTTTTCCTGGAGCTCCCATCCTCAACCCTGGGACACTTCTTGCCCTCATTTCATTCAGGGCTGCATTCTGAACCCCGCTGCACTGGCACACACGCACACACATGGGCTGGCAGATTTTGTGCAAATGGAGAAATGTGACTCAGAGGAATCATGTTAGATCAATTTATCTGCCATATTCCTGGCCTCTGGAGGACAAGAATATACCTAGAAGTCAGAGAGTCTTAATCAGGTGGTTTTGCAGCAGCCTGGTAGCAAAAGTCCTGTGAAGAAGAAACTGAGGGCAGAGCTTGGGCACTCACAGATCTATCGTGTACTGCTCGTCACGTTGGAGTTTGCAGAATTCATGCCCCAAAAAGAAGTACCTGACTCTCCTCTGTCCCCTCCATTCTGCAGTGCTGCCATGGGAAGCAGGAGGTAACACTGCAGTGGGGGGAGTGCTTCTGACCCGGCCATGGAAACCCAGCAGTGTGTGACAAGGGGGAAGGATTGCATTGTGCACCCAGGGCCTGGCATGAACAAAGGTCCTTTGTGGCCCTGCCAAGTGCTCCCAACAGCAAAGCATTGCAGTGTGGCAGAGAGCAGTGGCTCTGTCCTATGACAGATCAGAGCAGCAGAGGGTGCAGGGGGAGGAAAAAGGAGCTCTGTTTGGTCCCATGATCCCTGGGGCAAAATGCTATTCTGCCTGGTAGGCACCAGGAGGGACACTGAGTAAACTGCACATACCCTCTGTAATCTCAGTGTAGTGCAGAGCATGGCAGGCCCATTCCCCATCAGCTAGCATGGGTTTGAAAGGCTTTTAACTCTGTGCTTGGGTTTTCTTAGAAGAGTTGTATGTATAATCTGTGATTAACTTAAGATCCAAACAACTATTAATTTTAAACTTTAGATGGAATAGACATCGGGGGCATCAGTGATGCTTCAGCTGGCTTCTGATGATAGACAAGTGGCTTTTGGTCTAGTACTAGATGCCCTAAACCCCAGTAAACTGAAGGAAAATGTTTTTGCGACCTGCTATGGAGAGGATGCATGCAAATGTTTGCAAGAGTCTTCTATTTAGTGTCTCTTTACCTCTTTTGCTGAAGGTGTTGTAGGTCCTCTGTCTCTATCACACTGTCCATAGGATTATACTAAAGCAGTGTTTTATGTGATATGAGTTTTGGGTGGGATAATTGAATACATATTGAAAACAAAGTGCTGAGATAAAAATGGGAGCCAGAAAGGTGGAAATGATGTGCAGAAGTGATCTAAATCGGAACTGCAGAAGATGAAGGACAGAAGTATAATAAAACAACTTCAACAGACATGATGTGTGATAATGGTGATGGAAAACAGTGGCTGAGCATCTTATAGAGGGTCACTCCTTCAGTTTTTGACCTCAGAGCTGACCAAGGAACTGAGTAAAGGATAATGTGATGCACACTAGGAACACTCAATTTGTATTAACAATAGCAGGAGAAATTGCTTGACTGAAAGGTGTTGGGGCGGGCATGGATCAGCTTCAGGATTTTCAGGGCTTCCAGAGCCAGCAAGAGAGAGCAAGTATACTGAATGAGATGTTGTCATGAGAAGATCGTTGTCACATGGAACAGACCCCCTAAAATACTGGATTTTCAAGAATTTGGCCAAAAAAGAAAAAGGAAGAGCGAGAGCTGTAATGTTCAAGCAAAGGAAGACCAGGAGGAACAGTTGCAGCCTGGATAGCCATGCGTTTCTGCAGCTGCAGAAAAACTTCCTCTACACTTTCAGCTTTTGTAAGGACTGAGGGAGGCTTGGCACCATCAGAAGCAGAGGGCTTCTCTGCAGCCCTACATGCAGAGCCGGGTATCTCTGCTGTTGGCCCTGATGAGAAGTTTCTAAGGGAAGGCAGATAGGTCAGGCCTTTGATCTTCAGATGCTTGCTTCCTGCCATGAGACCTCTGGGCTGTGAGAGTTGGGGTATTTTGAGACTTTGGTACTCATTCACTGGGACCTAAACTAAAAGTCCCAGCCACTTTGGCATAGGCTGTTAAATATCGTTAACTTGTGAGTCAGAGGATGACCTGAATTTACAGAAGGATGGAACGGTAGCTTGGAGCACAGACATCTTGGGTATGATTTCCAGCCCTGCTTACTTCCCACATGATCCTGGGTAGGGCATGATTTTTTGCATTGTCTCTACCCTATCGCATTTGACAGCATCAAGCGGTAAGTTGGCTTGGCCATTTAATGAAGCCTCAGCCACAATGTCTTCATGCCTTAATTGCCCATCTGAGCCATGGGGAGAACGGTGCTGCCTGAATTCACAGCCCTAGTGTGAGGATTCTACCTCAACAACTGTAAGGCTGCCAGACGGTGGACCGATGGATCCTCTCAACACCATAGGTCATTAACTACCCAAGGCAGACTCCTGCATGAGGGGAAAGAACCTAGGAAAGCTACCTGTTTTAAATAGTGGACATCATGTGATTTGTTTTTGAGAAGAAAAACCTCCAAAAGAGGAACTACATTTTATCATGGTGTGAGGTGAGTCCTCTCTTGAAACAATCAGTCCTTTAAACAGGTAGAGCACTTGAAAATTTAAGATGCGACAGGATGAGAGTGAACCTTATGTACACCAAGATACACAGCAGGGGGCTTGGAACTAGATGATCTTTAAGGTTCCTTCCAATTTAAGCCAGTCTGTGATTGCCTTTCTCGTGGCTGGGGATGGCAGAGAGGTGACCTGCTGATTTTACACCGGGATATTGTCTCTGTCTTGGTTTGGAGAGGGGGCACCAGCTATGGTTGGAGAGAAGAAGTTGCATCAGATTTAAGCAATAAGCTGTATTTTGCCAGCAATACTAGGGAAAAGAAGATGTCTCAAGTGCTTCATCAGTATCACAGAAGTCTCTTAAGTAGAGATCCAGGTTGGGAAACACACCTCCATCACCTGCTAGCAGTTTAGGGTCATTCACCTGAACTTGGATAGTGAGCAGGTGATCTCATGTGACCATGGGCTGCCAAACTGACAGAAGCAGATGTTGGGGTCTGTTTGCACCCCAGACCAGTATGTGGCATTTCAGTGTGGGTCACCTGAGTTTGCCTACTGAGTTCATTAGAATATCTAACCATGTGAGTTAGGCCAAGAGCTGACTCTTCATCTGCTTAAAGTTGGCACTTTCCGGAAGAGTTTGGAGCATCAGGTTTGTCTGACATCTTCTAGGTTCATCTGGAGGACGCTGTGTGTCCAGCTTCTGTGAAAATCTGGCTGGCAGTTCTTGGGGTGGTTTCGTTTTGAAGGTGTGTTGAAGTTCCTGCTTCTGGAAATCTCAAGGTAGAACATTTCTGTTCATCACTGTGCATGTCTTGTGCTTTGTACCTCAAACCCTGTGGTAACTTATGACACTGTAACTCAGGACTTTCTACTTGGATGGTGAATATTTTTAGGTGTTACGATTACAAGCTAAGACGTAGTGTTATAAGATGGGAAACTGTTCTGGAGTCTTTTGTGGTAGTGCCAAGATTCAGACTGCAGTGTCAATCTGAAAGATGTGAAGTGATAGCCACTGAGTTTGATAGTGCATAGGCAATTGGAAGTGGAAATGGGAGCAGGAGAGAAGAATGGCATGGTGTAGGGGGCAAGGATAGAGTCATTCCGTGGGATGGAGATGTTACATCAGTCTGTTTGTAGCATTTTCGCTCTGATCTCCTCATCTGGGAACGTGAAGATATGCAGAGAAGCCCTTGGGGGTGGGGGAAAAGGGAAGAGGTGCAGTGAGTCACCAGCATTATAAATCACAAACCATCTGCGTTTTTCTACCACATCTTGAATGAGTCAAAGAGGGAGGTGTGCAGCTAAAGACACGCAGGTTACTAATGTTGTGTGTTCCTCATTGAGCTCCTTCCTCTCTTCTGGGAACTCCGTAGACTCCTCCAGTGCTGCTGCTGTATTGGGTGAAGATGATCCAACGGATGCTCCACGTGTCGGACAACTAGTGTTGGCCAAACATTCAGTAAGTCAGTGTCTGTCGTTCAGACTCAGCACCCTGATATTCAGACTTCTTTCTCTCTCTCCCTCAAATGTAAATCTAAACACAGCTGAGAAATGGTGGCCATCCGTCAGTTCCTTCCCCTCTGTCAGGTCCTCTGGGCACTTTTCCCTTTTGTGCTGTGATGTGTGCAGCCTGTGCCAGAAGTGGGATTTAGGGACTGCTTTTTGATAAATTAGAACTTTCTTTTTAATAACATTAGAGCTCATTTCTGTCCTGAAGTCTTACAAAAGGAACACCCAGTATGCACATGTGATTTTTGTTTTCCCTTTGCAGTTCACTGGCAAAAACATTTGTGAGTGCTTTAATTTTACTTGAAAAATTTGATGCTTGGCTTGGTACTGTGATTCCCAGGGCAGGATTAATTGCTGAAGGAGATGAGCAGGTTCTGAAGTCATGAAGCAGGAAAACTTCTGTGTTGTCACTTAAGTTTTCCAAGTGTGTAAAGAAACTAAATGCTTTGATTCTGTAATAACCTGTTTTCTTCCTGCTCTGCAGACATTTAACTGATGGTGTCCCTATAACAGCTGTTAAGTCTGAACAGAAAGAATGCATAATAAAATATGAAATCTATATTAATATATACAATATATAAATACCTAGATAGTCATGAGGTAGAAAGCGAACCTGACATTGCTGTAGAGGTTTAACCTGCACAAATGGGAAATGGTTTCTAGAAGTTGCTTGAGCAAACTTTAGCCCCACAAGGAATCCTTTGCTTAATGCATAACTCAGAATAACAGTAAGATAATAAATTACCTGAATATTCAAATGAAATAATCCAGTTTTAATATGTAAAATCAAATGTGGCTGCATGCAGATTTTGGCCATGTAGCTGAAATACAATACAATACAAATAATTTTTGTTCTGTGTTTGTGAATTTCTTGTCCTTCCACCACATGGTACTGGGTAAAACTCAATATGAAAAATTACTTAAATCCAGCGACTTTAATCCACTCCAGTGAGGAGGATTCAGGGAGCTGCACAGACAAGTAATTAAACTAATTAGAATGAATGTTTTTATAGTGCCTCTATTTCTCTCTTAAGAAATCTGTTGCTTTTTATTTCTCTCTGATGAACATACAAGTACCCACCCTACAAGCGGACATGTTGCTGATGAGAGGAGATAATTTTGACAGTGTATGACTGATCTCTGGAACTCACTGCTTCTGGAAACCGTTGATGGAGGATGTTGGAAAGAGGCTTTACCCCTGGGCGGGTATTGAACAACTGCTGTTGTATCCAGTGGCATTCTGGGGTGATTCATGCGTCCTGTTGTTTGGAAGAGGCCACTTGAGATTTTTTTCCCTCCCCAGACAGAAAGCAAGGCCACAGGAGCACACTCACTGGCACCTTCTGAGTTTTGAGCATGGGCAACCGTAGGCACCACAGGGATTTTAGGTCCCTACTTGTCATGTGCAGAAAGCACACTGGTGTCCATTGGGTGACTCCAATTGATAGAGCCATATGTCCAGTAGGACCCTAAAACCTCTTGCAGAAGCACAAACTATGAAGGAAAACAGCTTTCCCCAGGCTGTGCCAGGTAGGAGATTTGGCCCTTGTGCACCAGTCATGGTTGCCACATGCCCCATTTGGTCTTCAAGCTGTAGGCTGCCAACTTGTATTCCAGAGGAGGAAGCAGTGGCCAGGAAGTGAAGAATCCCGGCTGTGTTCCTCATCTCCACCACAGGCACAGGACATGACCTCAGGCCCATTGGGCTTGCCCCATCCCATCAGCACTGGAGGGTGACATCTCCCAAAGCAAAACCTGTCTCTTAAATGGGACAAGCAAATGTTGCCGCAGTATAAATATTGAACCAGATGGTGCTTTTCATTCTGGGTAGGTTATTCTTATCACTTTCTAGAGAGCAAAAATGCTAAAATCAGGCCCAGTCCAGATTTTAGCAATTAGTGATAGGACAAAAGGTAATGACCTCAAGTTGCGCCAGTGAAGGTTCAGCTTAGATGTTAGGAAAATATTCTTCTCAAAAAGAGTGGTGAGTAGTTGGAACTGGCTGCCCAGGGAAGTGGTGGAGTCACTGTCCCTGGAGGTGTTAAAAAAACATGTAGATGTGGCAATAAGGGATGTGGGCATGGTGGGATGTGTTGATGGTTGGACTAGGTCACCTTAGTGGTCTTTTCCAATGTTAATGATTCTATGATTCTAAACTTGGGTTGGAAGGGACACTTAAGATCATCTAGTTCCAACTCTCCTGCTGCAGACCAGGACCAGGTTGCTCAAACCCCCATCCAGCCTGGCTTTGAATGCCTTCAGGGTGGGGGCATCCGCAACGTCTCTGGGCAAAAACATAAACTTGCATTTAAAAAAGGGAATTAAAAGCCAGTGTTTGCAGATGAAGACTTAAAATAGAAAATTCACAGCACACAATGTTCAACTTACCCATTTCTTGGATGGGCTTGGCCACTTGTGTGCATACAACCAACAGCAGTGAAAACCCACAATTTTTGCCATTTCTTTGGCTTTGCAGCAGTGTGAAAGTGAGCATTTTAGTTCAGCGAATATATTATGACTAGTATACTCTGAAATACTTAAGAACAGGGTGCTGGCTAACACAGTTTGATCTAGGAAAGCTTACTGAGGTTTTCTCCGGGGCACCTGTGTTTTCCAGAATACATTTGTCCACGTCCTTCCTCTACACAATGGTTAAATAGAAGCTGAGATGTAAATGCAAAAAGGCAGCATTCATGTGAATTGGCTTTGGCACTCCAGGTTTTTCTCTTATTGTTAGCTCCTTTTGAGCCATTTCATCCCACCCACAGTCCTTCAGTGTTCTGTGTGCAGTGTTTGATGCATGCATTCTTCAGAACCTCTGGTGGCCATGCTGCAGGCATGGATTCCCCCAAGCTGGGTATGCATCACTTTTGCATCTGCCCCACTTCGTGGAGGTATTGGCACCCAGTTCCACAAGTTGTGTTGACATGAGTCAGAAATCTTGGAGGCACTTTGTTTTGCTATTCACCTGTGAAAAGAAAGAAAAATCGTAAATTGTAAATTGCTTCTCCCGTGTAGGGAAAAGTTCGTGGCCATCACACGCATTGCCATTGTATGTGGCACCTGCCACATGTATCTACACAGATATTTTCTAATTAGAAAATGTCTACAGCAGCTCACGAGAACTGAAAACATAGCATTTTCAAATTTATTTTTTCATGTCTTGAAAAATTATTGTTGTGGCAGTCTGTATACCTCTCCATCAATTTTGTTTTACTCAGTTTATAAAGAGCAGGGAAAGAGTTAGAGCTCTCGGCTGCTCAAACTTAAATGCTCTTTAAAAGCTCAGCTTTGCAGTTCACAAAACCTTCCTTTCTTTCTGTGGTTTCCCTTTTGTGAATCATTACAGCCCTGATCCATCATGCAGGAATTATTTGCCCTGGTTTGCTTGCTTCTGCTTAGTCTCCTGCATGTAATTAAGCAATGTTTTTAAGTGTACTGTCACAGTGGAGACCAACAACATTTTTGCTGTGCTAGCTGATATGCTTTTTGATAGTGCTGCAGCAGCTGCATGCTAAAAACAGTTGTAAGGCAGGAAAAACATCACCCGAGGCGTGTTCCTCCTTGCACCATGAAATAAATCTATCATCTCTCATCCTTGCATTTGTAGGAGAATAATATTACTGCAATGTTAAGGATTATGAGTTTGACCTCTGTGATAGGGAGCAGAAGAGCAGCTCTGCTGTACCATGCACCTTCCCATGCCAGCAGCCTCCACAGGTGTGGAGTAAAAGGCCATAAGGGGGTTATGGGGCTCTCCAGCAGCAGCAGTTCCTTCTCTGAGCCAAACTGTAAGCATGACATTTGTAGTAGTCAACTGGTTTTTATTTGCTGCTTGGTAAGGAAGGGTAATATTCCAAAACACGGGGACTTGTATCCTGTGTCCTAGCTGGAAAGGGCTTGGTGGAAAATCACAAGCACTGTAAGAGATTTTTTATTAACAAAACAAAAAACAAAACCACAGTATATCTGAGAACAGTGAAGATCCATTTGCACTGAGTAGGGGTTTCTATCCTTCCAGTCTCTTTTACATCCATTTCATCCAGCCCTGGAAGTGAGGTGCCATGGTGGGTTTTTTTTGTTTTTTTTTTTGTTTGTTTGTTTTGTTTTTTTTTTTGTTTTTTTTTTGTTTTTTTTTTGGTTAAGGGAGTAGTATAGAAGTGTTGTGCAGGCACAAGGAAAAGATTGGAGGGAATGAAAAGATTGCAAAGTCCAGCACAGGAAAGCTTTGTGATTTGTTTTCCCAGCTGTTTACATGAACCATGCTGTTTGTAAGGCCAATGCACACCAGCAGCTCTGTTAGTACCACTGGTGCAAGTTGCACAGGGGTTTTATTTTTGACAGCTCTGAACTGATGAATGCACTGGGACAGGTAGAGCTTTACCAAGGTGAAAGTTCTTTCACCACCCAAACTTTCTTCATTTGAGAAACTCATAGAGGCAGAAGATACCTTTCTCTGCTGGAAGATGGCATTGTTACCCAAGCAGACATTTTTCCAGTGACAGGCAGACCTGAAAACATGGTTTATTTTCTCTGTATGGTGCTGTGCAGTTTCCCAGCCTCGGAGCTAGGCAAGCGGCAAGGAGATCTGGCATTGCTCTGCTCATGCACCAAGTCACCACTGAGTTGCCACTTTGTTCTTCTGCCTGATGCTCTGGAGCCTTTTGAGCTGGGCTTTGAAAGATCAGAGAGCTGTGGCTGGGTTCGTTTGTTAGCTCTTGGAAATTAAACAAAACCAGGCTGGGGCCTCTCTCATAACTGTACTTTTTAAGCAGAGATGCTGAGAAGAACACATTGCTTCTGACCTACGTGCTTGCTTTTGACCTACGTGCTCCCATCATGATTGCTTTGCAGAAGCAAAGCAAACCGAAAGCTCTGTTGCTGCAGATGGTCTCTGTGGTTTGCTTTGGAGCTGGTTCACGGAGGCAGCTGTCTGCTTGGAGGCGAGTGCTTTTGGTTTTAACCTGGCTGCCTGTTGCTGGTTCATGCATCTGCTCATTTAAAAACAAAAATTCAAATTTAAAACAATAAAACGGAAATTATTTTTTATGATCTCTTTTCCCTCATTCAGCATGGCAAACCTCACAGAAGATAAGGCAGGGCAGCTGCAGGGGCAAGGGCTGCCTTTCTCCATGCTTGGGAAAACTGCAACCAGTACGTCTGTAGCCATGCATCGTGGTGACAGCAGCCCAAAACTGAAGTTACTTGCCTTGATCCAACCCATGGATTTAGTGGCAGAGTTTGTCAGAAGTCTGTCCCTGGTGCAGCCCAATTCATTGAGCACTGGGTGTGAATTTTGTCCCTTGGAGCATGGTGAACATGGGCTAGGTGGTGAAGTGTGACTTATGTTCCTACCTTGCTAAGCTTTGGTTGCTGCTGAGGGGTATCTTGTGTCTCCCAACAAATGCTGGTTTGTGCAATCACTGTGTGTTTACCCTGCCTGTCTCTCAGAACTGTGGTATGGCTGGTCCATGTTCTTTGCTAGAGCTGACTAGGAGATCCAGAGCAACTTCACATGGATTTATCTGGAGTGAGGCACTCACTGAGGTCCTCAGAGGACAGTGGCTTGGAGGTCTCGATAAACTCCTCACTCACATGGTTGCCGGGCCTCACTTTCCTCCTCTTCTTTCAGGAAGCTCCAGGAATTGAGGTTGAAGGACAAATGTGATCTGACTGGTTGTGGTCTCCTAACCCTTTCCTTCTGAAAACAAGTACATCTGGAGTGGGAACTCATTTGTTCTGTTCTTGACTTCCAAAACTATCCGCTATGGTGGATAAAGATTCCTGTGTGGCTGAAAAACTATTCAGGGTAGAGTTAGCAAAGCAGTTAGAAATACAGAAGAACACTGTGCCATAAAAAAGAAACAGTGTGTAAAACTTTCTATTAAAACTGTTGCAGACAGAATTTTTCACCCATCCACCATTGTATGTATGTTTTGGAGAGAGCTTGGCCTTTGCTTAATGTCAGAGCATCCTTGCTTGAGGCTGATCCCCATGTCCTGATGAGAGGTGGGAGTTTGGCACAGCTACCTGACATGGCAGAGAGCTTGCTGAGCTTTCAGAAAGTCAACACATTCAACATTTTTAAGAAACATTCGATTGCTCCAATGCAGTAACCTAGATAGTTCTTTTTCTCCACTCTTTTTCTTCCATCCCATTCCTTTATCTTTTTGTTCTTAGCCTTTTCTTACTTCTTTTTTGGGTAAGAAGGAGGTGATAGTGAAATATAAATAAGCCTTGCTCTGTCTTTGATGCCTTTTGACTTTCTTCCTTTTGCTGATGTTGTCGCATGAATTTTGCAGAAGGTCACACATCAGAAAAGGAGCAGACCATTAAGTGAAGCAGCATGGCCTGGGTGGCAGAGCAGCAAAAGAGCATCAGGGAGCTGTGCTCCATCCTCATCCCCACCACCCTTTTCCAGAATGAGACATTGCACTTTCCTTCCATTGTCTACAAACATCAACATCACATGTGCAGTGGGATCTGCAGGGCAGAAGGAGGTGACCTGCACCTTGTTTCCAGCAGCAGCCTTGCTTAGGGAGCTGATTCTGTACCATTCTTTCACCTTTTGACCCATTTCAGCCAGATCTGATGCAAGGGAAGAAGCATCAGAGATAATTGAAGTTCTGCAAACTTCATTAAAAATGAGTGGGCAGGAAGAGTAGTGTTCAGATAGTTGTGTGTTTGGTTTCTGATCCCATCTGCAGTGGGACACAGCAAGCCATAGACCTCAGACAAAATACTCTCTGGGAGGACGATTGTGCAGGGAAATAGAGGGGAATTTTGAAGGAATATGTAAAAATATGTAATCCAGTGTAAAGATCAGTCAGCACAAATCTGCAGAAAACCGGGCATCACTTGTTCCATTGTTCATCTACTTGCTTGTTATTAAAAGGAATTTTATTTTATTTTTTTTAAGAGAGAGATGGCAGAAACCCAAAACATGGGTTGCTTGTAGGTGCTGATGCTTTGGGCAATGACGATGACAGCCTGTAAGCACTGGTGCCCCCTCATATCCCATCCAATGGATGGCAAACAATGAGTTTCCCGTCAGGCTAAAAGTGTTACAGATCCAAGCCTGTCTGATCACGAAGAATAGCAAAGTAGAATCAAGGAATCATTAGAAAAGGTATCTTGTCAAATAGTAGGAGAGTTATCTCTTTTTTTTTTTTTTTGCATGATGAGACTGGTACAGCTACTAAATTACACTCCGTCCACTCAGTCCTGATGAGCATGGGTAGATCGTAATACAGCCAGTGTGGTTTTTCTTCCTTTGTGGTCATACTGACTGATACTGACTTCATATCCTCTTAAAAATACGTATTTTGATGGAATTATTACATTTGGGAACTCCAAAACCACTGTGAATCATGCTTTAAAAATATTGTTTAATTCTGTAGGCAGTTAAGTGCACAGATCAGGACTTGATGTGAATATCAGTAGGGTTACAGGAAGGGACCCTATTTAAAAGGGATCTGAGGGGTCTTGGACCTTAGCTAACTGTCTGACAATCAATATTTGGTGATAAGGGTATTTTAAAGAAACTTTCATTCCAGAAGAGACTTGATAGGCCTCCACTGATCTGCTCTAATCAGACCCCTGAAAATGCTGATTTGCATTAACTCCTCTCACTGCCTTTACTTTTACGAGCAAGGCAAGCCCCATAGCTTTATTTAGAAATCATCCGTCATTAGTAACCACAATCATTTACTAGACATATTTACAAGGTAAGTGACAGTGGGAAGTAATTAAATTTAATAATCACGCTCAATTTCAAATCTACATGCTTCAAAATAATAATTAATAGAAACTACAGCTTCTATAAAAAGATACAGTATTTATAACAGTGTCTGCTTTCCTTTCCAGCTAAATAAATTGACTCTCATGGAGATTAAAACCTCCTGTCTGTTCAGCTTTCCCTGTTTGTTTCAAAGCTATTTTCTACCTGTGGCACACTTCATTGTGAATTGTCCACTGCTTTTATTCTGTGTGGACAGATTTTTCCTCTTAAGTTGATGGAGAGAATAGCAAAAGGAAGAGTTCAGCATTGTCCAGAATGGTATTGTAAATGCACCTATCTTGAGTGATGGCTTTCTGCAAGAGCCATGTTTTACAGATCAGTGCCTAATGGGTGTGCTTTGTTTCACAGGTGTCATGCAGCAAATGTGAGCTGACAGTCACAGTTGGGGCTGAAATCCTTTATTAAACAAAACAAGAGTCAAGTGAACAAGGAAGGTTGGAGCCGTTTACAAGATCTTTCAGTTTATTGCTCAACCTGTCATAGAAGTCACCTTCTGGAAGCGCAGCCTGGGCTGCCATGGCTAGCAAAAGAAAGTCAACGACTCCCTGTATGGTGCGAACCTCTGAAGTGATGGAACAGGAAGTCCCAGAGGGTGCAGAAACTGCGAAAGAGAAGGGGCCTGGCACACCACAGCAGGATGCTAAAAAAACTTGGCCTTCAGAAAGCTCAGTGAAAGAGTGCGAAGTGGTTGAGGCGAAGCCCCCTGCTGAAAATCAGTCTAAGAAACCCCAGGGTGGTTATGAGTGTAAATACTGCCCTTACTCTACACAGAACTTAAATGAATTTACAGAGCATGTTGACACTCAGCATCCAAATGTTATTCTCAACCCCCTGTATGTCTGTGCTGAATGCAACTTCACAACCAAAAAATATGATTCTTTATCTGACCACAATACAAAGTACCACCCAGGAGAGAGTAACTTTAAACTGAAATTAATTAAACGCAATAACCAGACTGTTTTAGAGCAGTCCATTGAGACCACCACTGATGATGTCACTGTCACGAGCAGTGGGGTGGAAAATGCAGAGTGTGAGGATTCACTTCATGGGGGAATTAGTGTGAGTAAAACACCAATGATGAAATTGGGAAAGTCTAAAGGGGAAACCAAGAAGGGTCCCAAAAAGCCAGAAGAGGGAGTTTCAGAAAACCATGTGGATGGTTCTCTCCCCCGCATCATAACTGAAGCCACTGAAGCTATTGCGTGTATAAATGGAGACCTTCTCCAGGACGTGTTAGCTCATGTTATGCCCTCTGTACAGCTACCACCAAATATTAACCTTGTACCCAAGGTCCCGGTACCTCTGAACAGTACCAAATACAACTCTGCACTGGACACTAATGCAACCATGATCAACTCCTTTAACAAATTTCCTTACCCCACACAAGCAGAATTGTCGTGGTTGACAGCAGCGTCAAAGCATCCTGAAGAACAGATCCGAATCTGGTTTGCTACGCAACGTTTGAAGCATGGTATCAGCTGGTCACCTGAAGAAGTAGAAGAGGCAAGAAAGAAGATGTTCAATGGTACTATCCAGGCAGTCCCCCAAACCATCACTGTCCTGCCAGCTCCTTTGACAACTGCAAAAATTCCCCCTCCTATCATCCAGACAGCTTTGCCTTGTCAGATACTGGGCCAGACTGGTCTGGTTTTAACTCCCGTTTCAAATGGATCAGCAGTTTCCTGTTCACCGATCACACTTGCTGTTGCCCCAAACCAGGGACAAAAGAGGACAATACAGACCCTGTCAAACGTCCCAGAGGCCAAGCGACCTCATGTAGTTCAGGTGCCTGAGAGTCCTGCCAAGCTGAGTGCTGTACCGTTGACACCTGCCAGCGAGCGAAAAAAGACCAAGGAGCAAATAGCAGAGCTGAGGGCCAGTTTCATAGCAAGCCAGTTTCCCGATGACGCGGAAGTCTACCGGCTGATAGAGGCAACGGGGCTCTCTAGGAGCGAGATCAAGAAGTGGTTCAGTGACCACAGGTACAGAAGTCAGCGGGGCATCGTGCAAGTTGCTGGTGATGCTTTAGGGAAGGATCCAATAGCACCTCCACTGGGCCGACACAGCCGCTCGTTCCACCCATATGCAGATTATGCACCCCAGAGGTTCAAAGAGAAAAGCCAAGAGCAGCTTAGGGCCCTTGAGGAGAGTTTCCTACGATGTTCTTTTCCGACCCAGGGAGAATTGGATAGGCTTCGAGTGGAGACGAAGCTGAGCAGGAGAGAGATTGATTCCTGGTTCTCCGAGAGGAGAAAGATAAGGGACAGCATGGAGCAAGCTGTTTTGGACTCAATGGGATCGTACCGAAAAATTAAGGAACAAGGAACGCCTAATGGTGCAATAAACCAAGCAGAACTGATGAACAGCTCCCAGCTCCCCGGTGCTTTATCGGGATCCTCTGCCACACTTAAGAAAACCCAGGAGCAAATTCATCTACTGAAAAGTACATTTGCAAGAACCCAGTGGCCAACACCACAAGAGTATGACCAGCTAGCGTCCCAGACTGGGCTCACAAGAACTGAAATCGTTCGCTGGTTCAAGGAAAACCGGTCCTCGCTAAGATCAGGGTTGCTTAAATGGGTTGACCAGTACCAGCAGCAGTATGCTGATGGCCATAATGAGCAGAGTCAGAAAAAGGGATCAAAACTCATTGAGAGTCCAAAGAATGGTAATGAGGTGTCTCGGCAGCATTACCAGGAGCACAAAAAGCTGAATGAAGAGAACTCGGGGAAGCTGGTGGTGAGACCAAAAAGAGACTGCGAACCACTGAAAGACTCTTTGTTGGGGAATCAAGCAGAGGATACAGGCAGGTTGGAATGCAACAGCCGTGACGGATGCGAGGAGAATGAGGGGCCAGTGGAGGTCAACTGGGTGGAGGTGACTGTGGGCGAGGATGATGCCGCATCAGACTGCACGGACACGTGGAGCCAGGCAGCACCTGAGGGCCAGGCAGAGCTGGCAGACTTTGACTCTGAAAGTATACCTGGAGAAAATGCCCACATATAGACAGGTAATGCTTGGGGTGCCCTGCTTCCCGGAACTGGCCTCACTCTGGGGCGCTTCTAGCATCCCGTAGCCCCTTTTCAGTGCAAATCCCTGAACCTGGATCCTGGTGCCTGCTGGGTGCCTGAATACAAGGGATGGCATTCCTGTAAATGGAAGCAGGTACCTGCTTGGTAGGCAGGGGTTAGCGCTGTTTGCCTGGTTCCTTTTCTCCTTGTAAGTCAAATCCCATTTAAGGGCTTTTTTTTTTTTTTTTTTTTTTTTGCATCAATCCATTAAATCCTGAAATGTGTCCTTTAAATGTAACTTCTGCAGAGGTTGATGTAAAACATACCAGTGGAGCCATGCAGACTGACTAGGTGATGCTAGTTCCTAGCAGTCCGCTTGCTAAGGGGTTGCTGATCTCCCATGAACAGAGACCACACCAGGCTTTGCACCTCTTCTCCTTTTGACAGAATAAAAGCTGTCTAGAGGGAAGGGCCTGAGCCAGAGATGTTTCTGTATGCAGTAGCAAGCAAAAAAAAATGCTGTAGGGTATGAAGTGGCTCATGCAAATGTGCTCTCTTCCTCTTGCAGGTGAGAACTGTCTCCAGCCTGCTTTGTTCTGCTTGCTTGCTCTATAGATGCTTAGGAAATGCCCCAGACTAATCTGCGTGGGTGTTTTAGCAGCTTTTCTTCACAGGATCTTGAATTTAAAAGCAAGCTGCGGGGCCATTTTTTTTAGGAGGGGAGTGTTACATGATATTTCAGTGTGAAAAGATATGTTGTTTGGAGACCTGAAGTCTGTTTCTGATCGCAGTTAGACAGGTACAAACTGGAGCAAGTACCATCAGCACTTCTTGATGGCGTGTTGAGCTGAGCTCACCAACCTTTAATGTTTTGTGCATGTATGAGGATGTACAGGATCAGATCTTGTCTCTCCCAAGCTGGGGTCTCCTTAAGGTAGGATATACCCGACAGAAAGCACAGCATTGACAGTTAAAGAACACATCTTTCAGAAAGAATTAATAGTCTCCTGATGTCTAACAAGTGTAAGGTACTTCAATATTTGTTTTTAAAACTTTTGAAAAGGAACTACCATAGCCAGAACTGGTAGAGGTCCCCACACTTGCATTAAGGCTATTTGCTAAATGAAGAGTTAGTGCTAGGGCTGAACCACTCCATGTTGCAGAGGTGCAGATTTTTCTTAGAAGTCTGTGGTGGTTGCATAGAGGTAGGAGTATCTCTTGTCACTGTGCTGGTGCTGCAGAGGTGCATGGGGAGCAGCCACATAGAAAACCAAAGCTCAGTTCTGATCTGGTATTTTAAATTAAATGAGTGATAAATAAATGCACTGTCGGATTTATTTTATTTTATTTTATTTTATTAGGTTTTTTATTGCACATAATTTTGCTGTTTCAGCTATAGATACTTACAGTAATGTAACTGAGGAGAGAGATGGGCTGTGAATGAGCATTGGTAATGGGGGCAGACCCAGAGGCTGAAAAGCATCACAGAGGAAAAGGATCTGTCAGTGTTGGTCAATGTTTGGCTGAACGTGAGACAGCAGTGTTGCCCAGTGTTGCCCATGGCATTTAGCAGAAATAGTGCAGCCAGCGGGAGCAAGGAGGTGATCATCCCTCTGTACTCAGCTCTGGTGAGGCCACACCTTGAGTGCTGTTGGGCCCCTCACTACAAGAAAGACACTGAGGCCCTGGAGTGTGTCCAGAGAAGGATAGCAAAGCTGTGAAGGGTCTGGAGCACAAATCTTATGGGGAACGGCTGAGGGAATTGGGATTGTTCAGTCATAGAGGAATAGGCTCAGGGGAGACCTTATTGCTTTCTACTACTCCCTGAAAGGAGTCTGTGGTGAGGTGAGGGTCAGCCTCTTCCCTCAGGTAACAGCAATAGGATGAGAGGCAGTGGCCTCAAGTTGTGCCACAAGAGGTTCAGGTTGGATGTTAGGAAAAATTTCTTCTCAGAAGAGTGATGAGGCATTGGAACAGGCTACCCACGGAGGTGGTGGAGTCACTGTCCCTGGAGGTCAAGAAATGTGGAGATGTTACCATGAGAAATAAGGTTTAATGGGTAATACTGGTGGTAGGTGGATGTTTGGACTAGATGATCTTAGTGGCCTTTTTCAACCTTAGTAATTTATGGTTCTGTAGCAGAGGAGGGGACCTTGGACTGCTTTTTCACAAAGCTCTCGTGCTGCACCCTGGTGCTGACCATGGAGCTCCACAGCTGGAAGGAGGCCCAAGGGCCATCAGAGATGAACTTTAACAGGAACTTTGCAATAAACTTCCACCAGTTTATCCTTCTGGTGAGGAGCTTTGAAAGGGCTGTAAAATGCACCTGCTGAGAAGAGATGCACCAGAGCAGGGTTTTCACCGTATGGGTCACTCAGGAAGTTCAGACGACCATTTTGCAGGACAGAGGCCCAAAGCCTTTCTCTCTTTTGTTCTGCTTTACTCTCCCAGCACATCTCAGCCCAGAATTGCTGACACCTGCTTTCTGGTGCGTGTATGGGACCAGCCATGGTGGCATGAAAGATGGGAGCTTTATTCTCTGCATTGATGGAAACAGTGAAAAATCCATCTGCTTTTTCTTTCAGGATAGATTTTTTACTATCAGTTTAGTGAAGGCAATCTACTGTCTTCCTTAATTTTTAACTATAACTTTGGAGTTGAACTAACAGGTCATTGTCTTAGGTGACATCCACAGTATGGCTGAAAGACCAAGAGGCTTGAAGATGAGATTGTTCCTGCTTGTTCTTACATAGAAGTCTGATTATTCCTTACACCACAGCCCTCAGCACCTCGGAGGGACAACGTTACCATCCTGGCTGCAGGCAGGAGGCACTGCCTAGTGCTGAACTGCTGACAGGGGAACTTCTTCTCCTCTTGATTCTTGCACAGCCACAGCCACAATGTGAAATGTCCACTGCTGAACTTCACATTGTACAGAAATGCTCCTTTGTTGTTAAGTTCTCCTCCTGACATGCACACTTTAAAGTGAACATTTTTCTGCATTCAGTCTCCATACTTCTGTTGTGGCAGGAATTCATGTGCAGATTCTGTAAAACCTGAACTGCTGCAGAACTTTCAGGTCTGTTTCCTCATGTAGTTCTAGAAGCCAGTAGGGTGTATTTGCATTACAGCCTAAATACACCTCATGCCTTAGAAAATGGGTTCTTCTAAAGTGATGTGTGTTCAGTAGTTGCTGCTTCTGTTGCAGCTGGTGGGACTTTCATGGCCACCTGTCCTCAGTGGAGCAGAATTCATACATGGCTCTGAAATCTCATTCTCAGGTTGCTAAAATCTCTGTTATGCTTAGAATTGTAGAATCATTGAGGTTGCAACAGACTGCTAAGATCATCCAGTCCAACCATCAACACATCACTACCATGCCTACTGAACCATGTCCCTCACTGCCATATCTCTATGCTTCTTGAAGACCTCTAGGGACAGTTCTGCCTGCTTGAAGCTTTTGCAAAAGTCATATGAATTCCATGGAGCAAGATCAGGTGTCCTCAACACTAGCCCTGTTTCAGTATGGTGCCTTCATGATGCTGAGTGGCTGCAGCAAGCCATCAGTACAAATGCTCCTGATGCTTGATAATGAAGTCTCAGGTCCCTTGTGTACCAGTAGAGTGCCTTACTTCACGTCCATCAGTGGAGATTCCTGCCTTCTGACACCATGGGTCAAAATCAGCTCTCTTATCACCATTTGTTCAAGCTGGATGAATAGAAACTGGCCTTATGTTATATCCATCAACTCATAGAATCATAGATTGGCTTAGGTTGGAAGGAACCTTGAAGATCATCTACTTCCAACTCCTTGCCATGGGCTGGCTGCCACCCATCCAGCCTGGCTTTGAACACCTCTAGGGATGGGACATCTACAGCTGCTCTGGGCAGCCTGTGCCAGTGTCTCATCACCCTCTGAGTAAAGAATCACAGTTCAAGCAGCAGGAGCAGGCTGGCAGCCATTGCTGGCTTTCTTCACAGTGTTGTCTCTTTGTGGGGTTTTCCCAGGATTTCCTCAGACCAGAGCTTTTGTTTTTCCTCAGAAATTTACTTCTTCTTCACCAAAAAAACTGCTGTTTCAGAGTTGTTCCCACACCTTCCATCTGCCCCAGCCCTGCAAGGTGCAGACACCAAAGTCTGCAGTTTGTGGTGGGAATGAGCAAAGAAGAAAATACTCTTTACAGCCATGGAAGCATACAATGTCCTGAAGTATATCTCTGCTGCACGGTGCAGCTGTGACCCCACGAGGTACATTTTACAGCTCTGGGAGCTCTGCTGAGATGTGCCAAAGAACAGCCAGGGACTGCATGCCACAAAGCCCCAGAGAAAGGTTCTTCACTAGAGGGTGGTGAACAGAACAACCCCTCTAGGGCAGTGGGCACAGCTCTGAGCTGCCAGAGTTCAAGGGGCGTCTAAGCAATGCTTTCAGACATAGGGTCTGATTTTTGGGTGGTGCTTTGTGGAGACAGGAGTTGGACTCAGTGATTCTTGTGGGTCCCTTCCAACTTGGGATAGTCTGTGATTCTATGATTTTTATTCCTGCCGCATCATGCTGATGAGCATCAGTGGGTCCGGGTTCTGCCAATGTCCCCAGCTCTTTCCACCACTGGAGCTGACATCAGTTGTTGGTGGCTTTGCACATTCCTCAGTGTCTGAAATGGTTAAAAGCCACCAGCACTGGAGTTTCCCTTCCTTTTTGTTCAAGTTCCCATTTTTCTTATGGTTCGATGTTCTATCCGTAACGATGACTCAATGACTGCAGTGCCTGCTGCCCAGATTGGGTGTCCTGAAGGCACTGTGGGACTTCGCAGTGGTTTATGCAGAACTAAAGCTAACTTGCCATTTCCCCTGAAAGCAGTAGGCCATGTTGGAGACACAAGCTGAACAGCAATGAAGAACTTCAGAGGAAGAAGCAAAACCAAAGCAACCATTAAACATTCTCAGCTTTTTTAGAAGGAGCAGGGGGTTGTATGAAAAAAGGCTGCTGGGACAGGGAGGATTTTGCCTTTTCTGTTGACATAGGAGTTGTGGATGCCAGACAGAGCCCTCTGCTTCTTTGGGAGGTAACGGAGCAGCCTTCATAAAAAGTGTGAAATAAGGGTTATGGTGAGCATGGGTGCAGAGGAGCGACCCTGTGCTGCTGCACGCAGCTTCAGCACGAGTGCTTGCACTTCTTGCACTCTCACATTTGGCTCAGTGGGGAAAACCATGCTGAAAGTCATCCCCAGTGGAGAGGCCTTGCCTTGTGTCCGTCTGCTCTGACAGTGTGAGGCTCTGCCCGAGGGGTTTGTGACATCAAAGGATCAGCAAGAGGCAAGGCTGGGCTGTGTGCCCCCATCAGCTATCTGCAGGGGGTATCATCAGTGTGCTGGTACCACAGAACCAACCTGGCATCCTCCTGCAGCATCAGGATCGGCTTCGGGATGTGGTTCCTACCAAATGCAGTGCCACTGTGTGCATCCTCAGGAGTGAACATTGGATGCTGTGTTAGCTGACAGCTCAAGTATTTGTTCAAAATGCCTTTTAAAGTAATACGTTTCTTTAATCTTTTGCAGGGATACTCATCAGCTGCACTGTCCTGACAATGAAGGGGAAATTCTGTCTGAAAATAGAACATCTATTTTCCTGCCTGGGGTGAGACAGCGTGTCTCAAATCGTGCTTGCGGAGGCACAGTGAGAAATCTTCTGGTGGAGCATCGTCGTGGGGTTGTTCATAGTGCCAAAGTCCTACTACTGCATTGAGAAAGAAAAGAGAGAAAGAAAAAAGGGTCCTTGTATATAGGTTACTCCTCAGCTTCTTTCCTACCCACTTTCCTGTCCAGTCTCTTCCTGTACTGGAACAGATTTGTACAATGTGGAAATTTTGTTAACTTTTTAATAGATGCGAGTTATTCTTGCATACAATGCCATGGGAAAATGTTAAGGTTGGTTTGGGGGAGGGAAGTGTGTTTTGTGGGGAGGAGGGAGAGGAGATCTTTTCTGAATCACTGAATCCCATTATGGCTGAGGCTGGCAGGGACCTTAGGGTCCACATGACCCACTTCGAGCTCCAGCAGGGACACCCAAAGCAGGGAGCCCGTGGTCGCTTCCAGGCGGCTTCTGGAGACCTCCAGGGAGGAGAGCCCACAGCCTCTCTTAAGCCTTTGAAGAAAGTTTTGCAATTTTTTGGAATCTCTTTGGTGCCAATCAACATCCGATCCTGGGTTCCCACTCCACAGCCGTTTACATTTCAGCCCACACAGTGCGCTATAGGTTTGGGGAGGGTCAGGTTGGTCTGGTTCAGTTGGGGCTTTGGGTTTTTTTTCCTGTTTTGACTTCTTTTGTTTTGTTTTATGGCCATCTGCTACTGAAGTATTTAAATCTCTGCTTTCCTGTGCTCTTCTGAAGCACGCCTTCTCCAGCTCCCGTGCTCCACTCCTCACAAAGCGGGCCGGGCTGCAGCTCTCTGACGATCTCGCTGGAACACCTTTTTTTTCTGTTTGTCTGTTTGTTTTTAGCACTTTTTGTTTGAACACGTAGTACAACCCCCAGAGGGGTTGGGGTGACAAAACGATGCTTCATAACCTGAACTTGATTGCCTTTCTTCAGCTAGCACAGAGATGGACAACAGAAACAAACGTCCATCCTCCGGTTCTAGAAGCTGTAGCACACAACTGATGTTTCCAGTTAATCCTTGCCACTAAATTGTTAGATCAGTTCTAGATCCCTGAGTGCACTTGTTTTCAAGTACTGCTAGTTTTCCTTTGTGTGAGTGTCTGCGTGCGGGTCTGAGGAGGAGCAGCGTGGGTGCGGGAGCGCAAGCTGGCTGCGTTGCCAGGCCCTACCCCTGTTTCAGCACACTGCACAAGTACAATGCTAGGGAGTTTGAATAAATCCTACTTTTCTAACTTGTTGCTCATTTGTTGTAACTCAATAAAACAAAGGCTAGACATTTTGGTAACCTTTTTCTCGCCTCTTTTTTTCTTAATTGAAAACAAACGTTGGCCTCTTCCTGCTCTACCCTGCAAACAGGAGCTCGGTGGCTTCAGGGCTGCAATTTGGGTTTGTGGTAATCAGCAAACACCATCCAGATGAAAATGAATGCTCAGCCCACTGCAGATAGTTGGTTTCCTGACGTCAGATTGTTGTTTCCCACATGAAAGTGCCTGGGAACGGGGAACCAAGCCTCTGTCCCGTGCTTGGGGTACTTGCAGGGTTTGGGTGCGGCGTCTGCGATACCAGCATCTAGAGGTGCCACGCCAGGGCACAGAGCTGTGCCAGGGGAGTCCCTTACCCCTGTGAGTGCTGCAGCAGCACTGTGGCTGAAATTTAAGGTAAGGAAAGAACCCCACTGCTCCAGCAGCACCTGCGGCCTGTTGGTGAGCACATACCTGGGCTGTGCCATTGACCACAGCAGTATACGAGGCAGCCCAGGGCAATGCTGCCTGGTGGAGCTGGATTTCCCCCACAGCCCCATGTGTCCCCGCATGAGCTGTCGGGTGGATGGATGCAAGTGTCAGGTGGCAAAGGAGAAAATGCCTCTGACGCCTTTCCTCTGGGGCTGCAAGTTGTAACAGAAACTAATTGCCACTTCTGCTTGCTTTGCTTACATGAAAGGATGCTAATATTTTAATTGCCCTTGTGCACAGTTTTGAACAGCCACTTGGCAGCTTAACATTCCAGTTTGCGTCTCTCCTGGCTAATGTGCGTGTAAGGATGTGTGTCTGGAGTGCTGACCTATTTTGTTTAACCAGCAGCGCTCCATGGATCTCAGGAGCTCTCGGCAGAACAAGACCCACCTGGGCTTTCAGTGTTAGCACAGCACCAGTCACAGTGGGGTTGGGGCCTGAACCAAGAGATCTGGAAGATCACTGTAATTCAGCCAGAGCAACAGTGGCAGCCCTGGAAATTGTTATTGCAGAGATAACAAAGACAGGGCTCTCCTGGAGCAAAGAAACTTTGCTCACAAAACAGTACAGCTTTGCCAACCTCAGTTGGAAGCAGATGGGTTTCTATGAGCAGGTCATGGTTGGGACCAAGACTTCAAATGCAAGGGAAAACTGATCCTGTTTCCTCTTTAGGAACATCCCAGTGCTGCACAAGGACTGCTGTCAAGTGGATGCCTGAGCAAGTTTGCAAAACGGGCACCACAAGCAGGCTTCATTGTAATTAGGAACGCCACAGCGACTGCATCTCCAGGAGAGGGCAAGGCACAATCAGGGCACTGTTTGTGCTCTGCAGTGACCAGGGATGTCCTTGGGCACAGAATTTCATTGCACATGGATGGAAGCAGGCTGCTGATGCTGGATTTCCCTGTGCAGAGCTCTGCCTTCCCTCTCCATGGCCTGTCTAGGGCAGGCATTTGTGCAATGCTATTTTATTTTTAATGATGTTGCTTGTAAAAAAACAAAAAAAAAAAAAAAACCACACTCAGAAGACAGAAATGAATCGAATGAAGTAATCCATGCTTTTCTGATGTCTCCTTGAACACTGACATGAGGCTGTTATTTCTTTACGTGCATACACATCTTTCCTGCCTGCTCAATGAGACGCTTGGAACAGGCTGCCCAGAGACAGTGTGGATTCCCATCCCTGGAGACATTCAAGGTCAGGCTGGATGGGCTCTGAGCAACCCGATCTAGCTGTAGGTGTCCCTGTTCATTGCAGGGAGTGGGACCAGATGCCCTTTAAAGGCCCTTCCAACTCAAATAATTCTAAGACTATGGTGATCAGAAACAAGCCATCATTTGCCTCCTACTACCATTATTTAGGCCTTGCTTTGAAAATAGTTCTCTTCTTTGTTTTTTTTTCCAGGTTTTTCTATAGCTGATGTCACTGCAGCGCAAGATTCCACCATGGCTCAAGAGCTTCCAGGATGGCATACAGTATAGTGACAGGGCACTGATCCCTCTAACAGCCAAGAAGCTGAAGCAAAGGCACATCTAGGTCCTCCTAACGCAGAATATGGTTGAAAACAGCCATCAACCACAGGGTTTTTTGGCTATGCTTGACCTTTGCTAGCATTTTTATTGTATATTATGGGATTACCACTGACCTGACTGCACCTCATGCTCTCACCTTACCTGCAGAACAAATCCCAGATGATCACAATCAGCATGAGGAGCATCTCACTGAAGGACGAGCTGCTTTGAGTTTGATGCCAAACTACCACCATTGCCAGTGGAAGGGCATGAAGACCAACATTCCTCTTCTTCTCAGCACTTCAACAAAGACACTGCTATTCCGTCTGGGCCCAGGAAGACCAAAACCAGTGAAGTTGTATCTTCTGCACCAGTTCTCAGCATGGTGGGCACCTGACAGCTCTGCCTGAGGAAGCCAGAAGCTGAATTGGGGCACTTGGGAAGTGTTGGGCAGAGATCACAGAACAATGGTGACCAGGCTGCTTGAGAGCCCATTGGGATTTGACAACTCCCCTGTCAATGGACACCGCAGAATCCCTGGAAATTCACTATGTACTCAGCCTTGTCATATAGAGGAACATGCTGTTGCTATCAGTGGCTTATAGTATGATCAAATTTTGATGTATTTTTCTAGGTGTGATGAAAAGCAGCAGAAGGTTTTCTGCAGTAATTCCCCTGCAAGGCACTGGAGCTTTCCAAAATCAATGCTGCTAGGAATTTCTCTTGCAGGCCAAATTGGTTAGCTTGATTTTATGGAAGCGGTTGAGAGCTTTTCGGCTGAAGGTTTCTATATATTTAAAGGAAACAAAACAAACACCTGATCTGGGCACCAGCCAGGAAAATTCCCATCTTAGAGTTACAAGAAGCAGTTTCCTTCCTGCCAGAGGACATGTACTGTGAGTATCCCCTCCACAATGATGCAAAAAAAACCCAGCACAGAAAATGCCAGTTTTAAACTTTGCCCTGGATCGTGGCACTAATTTGATTCCAAATGCTGATAGATTGGATTGCGTAGTTTTTGAAGTTCTGTCCAGGAAGGGATGATGTGAGCACCTCTTGCCTGCCATCAGCTGAGGGCCACTGAGAGCCAGTCACCAATGCTCAGCTGCCATGCACTGATTTTTCCAACTGTAGTAGGGCTGCAATGTGCCACCAAGCATCTCTGCCCCAGCAATCACTTGTGACACATTTTAGTTGCACACATCATGCAGGAGTGCTTGGGAAATAACAGTCCCATCTGCTACCCTCAGAGTTGAGAATTTCAGAGGGAGGAAAGTTTCAGGGCAGAAACATCAGCATTTAAATAAAATTCCATTTTTCAACCACACCGTTGCAGGGGCACTGTTTTTAACCTCAAATTGGATGCCAGGATAGCCATGAAACTTCTTTATATCCAAAATCTTTCTCTGCCTATTTTTTAAAAATTATTTTGTGTCATTTGTATCCAATTCTTCCTGTCCTTCATTCCTTACTCTTTCTCACTAAGTCCTTTCCAAGAGGCAATGACACGAGGGATGTCACAGCCAAGGTTTCACAGAAATTCAGCTCTGCTCCCAAGAACATCTATCTCCAATTGAGTTGGCTATAGCTTCAATTCATGATTTGTGCCAACTACTGCTCCACCTTATGGGTCATGTTGACTCCTCAGGGGTCCAGACCCAGCTCTCCCAAATTCACCTCAAGGTAAAAAGAGGATACTGATAAGGAAGCTGGCTCTGAAAAGCCGAGGAGCTCTGCCACAACCTGGAATTACTTCTAAATTGAATCAGTCGATACCATGATACCTCAAGCAGCTGCATCAAAAACACAGATTGACTTGGCTTGGAAAGGACCTTACGGATCACCTACTTCCAACTCCCTGCCATGGGCAGAACTGCCCCCCATCAGATCAGGCTGCCCAGGGCCCCATCCAACCTGGCCCTGAATGGCTTCAGGGATGGGGCACCACAGACTCTCTTGGCAGCCTGTGCCAGTGTCTCACCATCCTCCAAGTGAAAAATTTTCCCTGACATCTTAAGAAAGATGGCACTGACAGTTCTGGAGCCATGATGGAGAAGAGACACACCCCAGGCTGGGGAAAACCAAGCTCCAAGCCTGTTCTCTAGTCCAGCTATGAACAGGCTTGAACCATACCTAGGCAAACAGCCAGAAACATGGGCATCTAGATTGAGGGTCCATGGGTTTGAGATCCATGCTAGTGCCAGAGCCCAGGTGACCAGAGCAGAGCCAGAAGCACAAGCCAGTCTGGACCCCAGAATCTCACCAGCAGCATGCTCCAAGGCTCTCTCTTAGGGATTTAAATAAAAGGAATTTTAATCTTTTTTTGTTTGAATGCCAGTGTTTGAATGAGGAAGATGGAAATTTTAACATGAAGCCACACACTGAAGGTCATGGGAAGGCAAGGCAGACATTGTCTTCAGTAACACTAAAAGGAAGACCAACCCTGCTGTGTCAGAGCAAAAAAAAAAAAAAAAAAAAAAAAAAAAAAAAAAAAAAAAAAAAAGAATAAAAAAAGAATACTTCTTTTGATTGGAAAGAAAGTTTCTCCGTGGCTGGTTGTGGTGCAACATTGCACAACCGAGACTGCTGTGGCTGGGAGCAAGGAGAATTAATTACTTTGCTTTCTGAAGCATGTGCAGCTCTGCTCTGCTGTGCCAACTCCAGGAACGATAAGCACTCACCCAGAGAGCACGGGGATTTTTTTCTCTGGTGTGAGCTTTGCCTGTCTAAAAGACAGCAAGCTGCTGAGTCTTTGCTTTGTTTTCTTCATGCTTGGCCTAAGTGTGAACCTGGGGAGCTCGCTCTCTTTCCAGATGCACAGAGATGAATTCTGTGCTAAGGGAAGGGGAATCAGACCAAGCACCTCTGATGGCTGGGAAGTGCCCACAGTGCTGAATGCCATTGAGATGGCAGATGTCAGCATCTCATCGGACAAGGTTGTGACAAACACAGAATGTGTCTCCAGCCCACTGAGTCTCTGTGGATTTTGATTTCAAGGGCATTCCAGCATCCAAACAAAGCCGAGGCACGTCTCTCCCAAAGCAAGCAGGCAGTGGGGTGGTGGCACTGAAGGATGGCTCTGATGCTTTGTCCTCAGCCGCACAGCAGCAAGTTGCACTATAGAATGGGCTTACTGCTGATGTGCCTGGCCTTTCAGGCGGTTGTTTTCTCAATACTCCTGCTCCCCTGGCTTGTTTAGGATTTTTACACACACAAGTTGCTGAAGCTTTCCCCCCCTCTGCTCACAAATAACTTCCAGGTGTCCCTTGGCAGGAGAGAAATGGTCTCACTCAGCAGAAGCACCACCCACTGATTCAGGATAACTGCAGATGCTGCCGCACTGACCTTCAGCAAGCAGAAATCACCATGTGTTTAAATTTTCACTGCAGTGTTGACACCCCCTTGAAAAAGAGCGATTCCCACCTCTCCCCAAGCCACTACTTATGGCCATCTGCAGCCACTGTGTGCCAGAACTGTAACTTCTTGCTCTCTTCCTCTCAATTTTTTGACAAAAGCTGCCAACTTACCTAAACCGTTGCAAAAGAGTTGAAGGATTACAGACACGGGATGATTTTTAACATCAACAGCTCCTGCTGACACATTAAGACTTGTGGCAGTAACTCCTCCTGGTTCCACAAACGCAGCGGAGCCAAAGCTGATGTCTCCCCAGCAACCTGCGCACTCACGTTCTGAGTTCATCTTCATTTTTTAAAAGAAATTATTAAAGCTGTTACAAGCATAAGATTAAATATAAAAGCTATTCAGAGTTTATCATGCTTTCACCATCTATTTCTCAATGCTAGCTAGAACTGCCCTACTTCCATGCCTTGCATAACTGCTGTTAATTTGCTGCTCCTGAACAACAGCCATCAGCGCCTGAACAAGCCAAGGAACAAACTCTCGGACAAGATCAGCAGTTTTCTGGGGTGATGTTCTTCCTGAATCACCATATGCAAGCAGCAATTTCTTGATTGACAATTATGCTTGTTCAACACTAGATTAATGTTTCAATATGCTCCAGACTACCAGCTTCTTAAAACCATCACTGCTCAGGTTGCAAAACCAATGCTCAGGACAAAAATTATGCCCACATCTTTGCTGCTGCTATTATAAGAGAGATTAGAGCAACATGCTTCTTCCTTCCAACCTTTTCCTATTTCACCTGTGTTCATCAGCTCTCTGTTGGGGTTGCAGTTCCAGTCAGTGGCTGTTAGCACGTACATAGCAAAGCTGAAGTCTGACACACAGTGGCACAGACAAAAATAAATGCATGTCCACAGAATTGCCCTCATTTGGGCAGCATGCAGTTTACCACTGCTCCATGCATAATGAGGAGCCTCTCACTGTAAGCAAGCTTGCATCTTCATGTTTACTTCTGGGAAAAGAGTGCATCTTTCTAGACAAGATAGGTAGTGAAGTGGGAGTGTCAGTCCTACTGATTTGGCTCACTGGCGAATTTAGTTTAAGTCAAAACAATAGCAGCAATACAATAAGGTACAGATTCAACATGAGTGATCTCAGTGGTGGCAACAGCACTGAGTTAAAAATCATCAAATACAAAGAATATCCTGCCCAGTGACTGCTGCTCCATGCCCATGGGCATTTCCACCGCAGGGTGCTCCTCCTGAGTCTGTGTGCTTCCCCATTCATTCTATAGGGGCTCCCCTGATGAGTCAGAGAGAATAACTCCAATTCCACTTTTTAAAATAAAAAAGACCAACAAACTCACACATGTGGAATTGAATTCCCTCCAGCTATGTCTAAAACACCCTGCCTGCAGCCAGAGGTGTTACCCTTGCAGTTATACAGGTGCAGTTACTCTCCTGCTACTTTTCCCTAGATTCGTCCCACTTTCCTTCCCCCTCAGCATCATGCCCACACATCCTCTGCAGGGTTGGTGGTTTGCGGGTTTGGTTTCTTTGGGAGCAGTGCAGCTAGGGGTCATCATTAATCACATTGTTTGCCATTCTCCATTTCCCTGCTCATTGTCCCATGCCGCTTGTTAAGAACCTTATCTTTATTAGCTGGTCTTATCATGACTTGATTACACATTAACTAAAGCGCTCCTTACTCAGCAGGATTTCCTCAGGATTGCATTGCTTTCAGCTCTGTGGAGCAAGCCACTCCACCAGAGCCAGCCTAGGAAGTTATTGATCTAATTTAAGATGCACAAGGGGACATGAAAGCTGCAGGATGACTTTGAGGAACGCGCAGGAACAGATTTAGAGGACAAAGCACTTCTATAGGGGAGCAAATGCATAAGCTTATGTTGTTTGCACTGACGTTAAATTATACAATAATTATTTGGCCTCAGTGAGCTGTACTCTAATAGCAGCTACAGATCTAAAATCCTGCAGCTGCAGCCAGCTAAATATCCTCCATCCACTTAGTTACTCAACCAGATAACAGCTGTAGGGCCTGTTGCATCTGTCTGCCCTGAAGGAATCAGGCTGACACAGTTCTTCGAGATTTACTAGACCATCAAGCACTATATCTCTACACCACATCCACCATTGATAGAGGATTTTTCCCCTTCAAATCTACTATCACACCACTCAAAAAAGTTGAACAGCATCAACTTGAATCAGTTTCTCTCGCTCCTTCTTTCCAATCCCCTGCCAAGCACATGGCACAGAAGAATAAATTATTTGAAAAGGACAAAGTGAGGAGAGCGAAAGTAGGGAAATACACTGTTAGAGATGAAAACTTTTTACTGATGGATGTCTTTCTTAACCACAAAAATCCATCTCTTATCAAGGCAATGCTCTGTCCAAGGACTCCACAGACTACTGAAACCTCCCAGTGCCAGACACAAGGTCATAACAGACAGCCCAGGTAAAATGTGGGCACAGCTCAGTTTGCCACAGCCCTCCACACTCCCATCTGCTCCCGCATCCCAATCTATGCAAGCTCTAAGGATTAGATGTCAGGAATGGGGAGATTTGGAGAACCTACTATCCATTTGATTAACAGAGCTGGAAAGAACTGCACAAAAGATCCTCTGGAATAGCAGCAGCAAGCTCCAAATGCATATTTGAGGACAATTACTTTGAGTTTTACTGGTTACTTCCATCAGATCATGAGAGAATGAGTTGGTGATATCTGGAAAACAGAGATGGATGAGGAAGGGAAGAGGTACTAAAACAAATTCTTCCCTGGGAGTGGGGAGGGGAAAGATTGATTGTTTACTGCCACAACAGCCAACAGAAGAGACAAAAAAAGATTGTAAGTTGTTATAAAACCAATACTGTTACAGAGACCATGATTCTAAGCATCAAGACTACACTTCTAAAAATGATTTGAAGTTCTTTCTTATATATGATGGCTGTCATGGTAGGCAAAGGATGAATAGTCTCTGGTACAAGCTGCTCAGGTAAACAGGCTATTTCCATTCTGCAGATGGATCTGGTGATTCTTGTGAGAAGTCTTCCCTTCCACTTCAGAACACAGGCTCAGAAAGCACAGGGAGTGGGTGCAGCTTTGAAGTGGTAGGGCTGAGGAAAGAATACCCTCCTGTCCTTCCTCCAGTCCTACCCTGAAACATTCCATTTGCACAAAACTGAGTTCAGTTTTAGATCAAAAAGAGGAAAGGAAGATTTTAATGAGACTACACTGTTCTCACTAAAACACACAGGAAAACTAAAAATCAGATTGCAACTACCCAACAAGAGCAGCAGATGTATTAGAAAACTCTCAGCAGAAACGCAGAAACTGTCTGTCTAGAAGTTCTAAGTTCTTAAGCATCTCTAAGTACCTTCTATGCAAAGAGCAAGAGAGACAGTGATCCAAGCTAGGTCTTTTTCTAAAACCTCTCAATTTTTTGCTTATTGCAATTAAAAGCCACTACCAAAGCACTTTTGAAAATGAAGGCAGCACAACTGTTTTGCCCTAGACAAAGCAGTATGCACTGACAGCAACTTTTAAGGGTTGAATTGAGTTCTAAATGCAAACAAAAAATTCACTGTATGCTCTAACCTACTTGAAAAGCCACTTTAGAAATAAAAACTTGAAGCATCACATCCTCACTGTCATCCAAGTCAAATACTCTCACACTGGAAGAACTTCCCATACCACACAGATGTCTGATACTATTTAAGTGAAATCAACCCAGTGCAAGGACTAAGGACTGATCTTCAGCTGTGAGCTTTCCCTGCATACAAAACTACTTTTTGTCCCTTTACTTTCATACTAAGAAGTAATTTCCCCTCTACAGTCTTCAGAAACAGCAATTTACATCCCAAGAGGCTTCCCTGAATCCCGCTGGGAGTAATCCACATATGACAAACCAGGACCTGCCAAAATGTTTCAGCCACAACTTCATCCTTGTCTGTACTACTTCTGGGTTGTACAACCCCAACTGTTTAGCAAAGCCAACTAACAGTCAGATGAAGAAAGGTGACCGTCCTGTCACACTTGACACTTCTTCCTTTTATTTCCCACATTTTGCATTTGGGTGTGCTGGTTCCCATAAGGAGCAACTGCCCCTGCTACATGCAGTTTGGACTACTAAAGCCAAAGCAGACACTGAAACAGCCGAAAAGGAGTGCATCTGTTCCTACAAACAAGTGAAGACTACAATTAAGTTTGGGTTTTGCTATGACAGATGCGGAACAGGTTAAAAAAAACAAACTGTTGCGCTGCATGATCCAGAACACTTCCAATTTCAGCAACAGTTTGAATGCTTGCAACATCCTTCTCTGGTGCATGGGAATGTCCAGGATCTTCCAGGAGTATCAGCTCCTGCAAGATTTAATCTGTTTTCTGGATTTACACACAGAAGTGCTGAAAGAATAAGAGTTCCAAATGCCATCAACTGCATAAAGCAACTTATTTAAGCTTCTTGATACTGCCCCAGCATTTTTGTTGTGCTCTTTTGATTTTAATACTAATTGAATTTTTATCTTACACGATGTGTCTTGGGGAAGAAGGGTAAGACAGATCAGAAAACATGGCAAGAATAACTTTCCTACTCATTTATGCATAAATTAGAAAACCCAAATCCTCTAGCATCCAGGTTTAAGAAAGTGTAATCTGTACTTAGAAGCTTCCAAGTGAAAATACTGAAACAGTGACAGCAGTCAGTTAATTCCTGAGACTGAATCCCCAAAACAAAAGTAGCCAACAGTCCAAAACACACCTTGTCATTTTCTTTTCTCTCCTGCTGAAGTAGCAGCAATAAGCACAGCTAGTTCAGAGCAAACACGTAACTGCTTAGAAAGACAGTCATATTACAGGCACAAGCTCAAGGCTTCCTCGTTATGAAAGGCTTATCTTCTTATCCCACTTACAAGTACAGATACTATGTAGTGCCTTATCTCCAACCATTATGGATTAATGATTCAGTAGGCAAAAGAGACAAGCGTTGCTTTTCTCTACAACCAGAAACAGTCACCTCTCACAGCCTGTATTGTGAAAATGCACTTGGAAAAATACTTTTGACCAGACCATTCACAAGTCCAGTTAAAAAACTTCTCAGCACCTTCATATCCCCTTCCTGAACCCTGAATCTTCCATTCAGGAAATTTAATTTAGGGATCAAAATCCTTTCAGATTTTTGAACTGAAATATTTTCACTCCAAAAATCAGTATATTTCTCTACTTTATGTATCCATCATCATACACACAAGGTTTCATTTTAAAACATAAAGCACCAACATAACCTCAGTTGTGACCCTCTGTCATGCTATACACTGCCCACAGTCTTATGTCTATGATCACACACCACTGCTTGGGCATTGGCAAGCTAGAAGAGTTTTGACTGGGCAGGTTTGAGAGCCCCTCCTACGTTCAGGAACAGCGATATGCAGCAGGGGAATTATGTGGACTGCAAGAAAGGACCCTCTAGCCTCATCCAAGCAAGAGAGTAACATCACCATTTGCAGAGGCATGGATGAGCACAGGAAAACCCCTTATTCTTA
The DNA here is from genome assembly GCF_905368555.1 of Meleagris gallopavo. Lineage (NCBI taxonomy): Eukaryota > Metazoa > Chordata > Aves > Galliformes > Phasianidae > Meleagris > Meleagris gallopavo. The sequence continues at coordinate 82,537,375 of NC_139406.1, forward strand.
CCTCTCATGGCTTCAAAATGAACTTTTTATCTAACCATTTGCTAGACTTCTTGCAGCAACAATACTGAGCAGTGCAAGTCCGAGTGAAAACAACTATTACAAGAAGCATTTCCAGTTGGTGGCTATTTTATTTTAAATTAAGCTGAGGGGTATGCTAGAGTTAACCATAGCTAACCAACAGAACAGCTTGAAAGCAGTGAAGCATCATTACAAAGCAGCTTCCAACACTTGACTAGCTGTGTAAGATGATGTGAACCTCATGTCAACCACTCAGCTTGACAAGCTTATATGCTGGTGCAGACAGCATCCTTACATCCCTGGATACAATGAAAAAAAAAAATCATTAATACTGGGATCTACCCATTGTTCATTAATCCACAGTCAGTTCAAGACTAAATACACTTCTTTGAAGAATTCTATGAAAACATCCAGATGCAAGAAGACTTCTTGTGTTTGTGCTTCTAAATGCTACCTCCCGCTGCCATGATTTTCACCATGAGTGACTAACAGCTGACAGCTAGAGAAACTTGAGCTCTAATGGCATTTTGCAGGGATGTTGTTACTCTGGTCGTGTGGAATGCCAAAACAAAAAGCACTAGAACTAAGCATACACTTGTTATGCTGTGTCAGATGTATTGAGTTTGGACCAAGATGTTGCACTTTAAAGAACTCAACAAATTCACACAGCATGTTAAGTACCAAGTCGGTGACCTTCTTTGGCACCTCTACGATTACAAACATAACAAGTGCACTCAGATGAGTCATGAGACTCAGGAGAGTCATTTGGAGGATCTGTCTCCAAATCAGCTGAGATAACAGACCCTCAAAAAAATCTGACATTTGGGCATATCTGGCAGGACCTCTATCAACCTCACAAAACTTGAGTTAGTAGAAGGGTATTTCTTTCTCAGAGGACAATAAGGAACGAATTGTTAAGCACACACTCACCCCAAAAAATCTGCAAAAGGATAGCAACCAAGTAAGGACACAGACTGCCAAAACTCATGGTGATAAACAAAGAAATAATTATAAATAAAGAATGATCAGAGAAAACAAGATTCCCCCCCACTGTGTCACAATGCAGCTGTCAGACATTCTCTAGAGACACATGCATCAGAAGACTTGCCTTAGGTAGAATTATGATTTAGCAAAACAGAGACAATAACAGATTAAAACTTTAATTTAAAACTTCGCCAACAAAATGCGATTACAAAAAGGGAAATTGTCTGTACAAAATAAGAAAGAAGGTACTCATTTAGCAAGAGACTGCCATTGTCAGTGTACACTAGAGGACAAACAGTGCTTCAGGTCAAGTGACAAGCGAGAAATGAATAAAGTGAATTTACAATATGGAATTCTGTAGTGAATCTTCCATACCAGCAATGTAAATTGACTTGAAGCAGCTCAGAAGTAAACCAGGACTCATCAGAAGTGTATCTTCCTTGCAAATCCCTTTCCTCTTAATTTACAGAAGGAAGATGCATTACAGCTGAGGACAATGCAACGCAGAGGGCCAGGACAATGACTTTTGCCATGTTTCCTCCCACTCGTGCCCCCTCTAAGGCCTTCTGTAAAAAGATGTGCAATTTGAGTGTACCAGAATTTAAGCTGAGTCACAACCTACTGCATCTTCACTTAGTAGTTAGCTCCTGACTCAAAAAGACAAAGTATCAGCTGGGAGACAGTGATGTGATTATTATGACTAAGAACATCAGCTGCATCATGACTCCTATAAAACTGATGGTTCTGAAACTTTTGAAGTTAGCATCAAATAACAGGCGTGGGTCAACAACAGATTAGTATTTACAACACTGCAGTACTCTTTCCCATCCACCACTGTACATAAAGAAAGAGACAAGAGCATCTTTAAAACTTACAACTATATAGGCAAAAATGGCAGGTGATTTCCAAACTCCCAAGTTCCTGTAAAATCGAAGCACATACTGTGACTCTTATCACTTCTCTACATTTGCCCACATGCCTGATAGACAAAAGGGAGTTCCAATAAAGTAATGGAGCATGCATATTTTTTAGGCAAGCTGGCTGATATCTTCTAACCAGTTTCATATCAAATAGTATTTATAAGTTTATCAATCTTCATAATCCAGGTTTAATAAAGGGGGGGGGGGGGGGAAAAACAAGTAATAAAAATGTTTTGGCCCAGATTCACATAACTTACTTGTAGATACCTGAGATACGTAAGTTGGAGCAGAACAGCCTTCTGTGCCCTACCTACCCAGTAAAATGAAAAATGCTAGAAGTCTTTGGAAGTTCAAAGACTTCAATCCTAGAAGAGTGACAGTACTCCTTTTTCTCCGCTACAGGGAAAAAAAAAAAAAAAAAAAAGACAACTATATTCCAACTTATGAGGCTTGGTTAAATTTAGCACAATTGCATTGCTAGCTTAAGTGTTATTCACTTGACCTTAAGCTTTTTTTTTTTTTTCCATTAGCAGCTATGACCCAAGAACATTGTGGGGTGCCTACTTTTTAAGAATCCTATGAGAGATGCACGAGTCCTATTCACCACTGGAAAAACTGAGATAAGTAATGTTTGCTGAAATTCATAAAGGTGAGAAAGTAGCTAGTCAGCATTACAGCTTCCTGGATCTCAGCCCTGTGCTCTGCCTACAGGAATCCAATACTAGGAAAACTACTGTACAGAATCATTCTCTCTCTCTGTCAAAAAAAGATTCACCAGAACAACTGAGATACTAATAAACAGTGTACACAGTTCCTCATTCAACAATGAAAGAATCCTGTAGTAAAATAAAATAAAATAAAATCTATTATATCTTTAATCTGGAAAAGTTTATTTCCAGCTTTGATTCTCTGTCGTCTTAAAGCTTTTAAGAGAAAGTTGTAGATTCAGTTATTATAAACATAATGCTGCAGTGAGTACCCTTTATATTAACCACAGTATGCTACATTTTCTAGTTGTAAGTTACTGTTTGTAATACCCAATTTCACAATCAAAACAGAAACCCAGAAGCCAAGAACTTAAAAGATCTCAGGAAGAAAAAAAAAAACCCAAACAATTCAGGCAGCTTCAGTTAAAACAGAGCAAGCCTTGGACATGCCATGAAAAATTAGAAATTTCAATTGTGTGAGTATCCATTATTGCCATTTGAAATGAAAGCCCTCTTATTCTTAGTCTTGCACATCTCATGCTGTATCAGGTTGGACATATGCTGCATGACAAGAAAAAACTGCTCTCAAATTTCAGCTTAATAATGGAAATAAACATTTGCACTTTACTTTATGAATGCAGCACAAAAATATCACTTAATGTTTCCAAAGACCCCAGGACTTAAGCACAACTATGGAAAAAAAATCAGCTTCCTAAACATTAGGGTTAGTTTGATCCATCTGTCATACACTGGATTCTTAACCAACAAAGCTTTTAACAGGCAAGACAGAACATCAGTATATTTTTCCATCACAGCACAGAACAAGATGGTAAAAATGGAAGCCTGTTGTGACAGACAGACAACACTGTACAAAGGCAGCTTATTTTTAATGGCAGAATCAAGTCTGACACTACTGGCTAGCCTGGAGTAAGATCTATGTTTTCCCTTCTGAACATTTTCCTTAATTTTCTCTTGTACCAGAAAAATTGTTCCAAAACAGTAAAATCCAACAGCACTACAGAGAGCTCAGTTCTTTAGCAAGCTCTGCACCAGGAAGGATCGATCCTACAAGCAAATAAAACCAAAGAGTTGCTGTTTCCCAAGGGCAGGAGGAGTTTTTTCACTGGTCACCTAGCCGGAAACCTTGACCCCAGTTGTGTCTTCCACCACCCTGCTGATCTTCTGCAGCTCTTCTCATGCTAGCAGGTGGGATACCAAACCCTGACACTCCTCCTCTCCTGTTGGGCAGCCAGCGGTACCTAGGACAAGCCAATAGAGAGAGTTTGAGAAAGAGCTGTATCTTGAGAGCAATTACCAGAACACTTTCCTATGCACTCCTTTTACCTGCTAGGCTGTGCAATAAAACTAGCTTTTGAAAGCAGTACCTCACAGGATTCTTTTACTGTACTAAGGGCTTAGAATTGGAAATAGGAACTCTTGGGAACATGCACCTTTAGGATATGTTCATAAATAATAATCCAAACAAAGGGAAAAGATGCATAATACGAGTTGTCTCACTGTTGAGAATAAACACTGTGATATAAACTTGATTCCCTGAACTTCTTTCCCATTTTTTTTCCCCCTGGAGAAGTAATAAAAAAAACCCAAATTAATTCTGAGCATCTCTCACTCCAACTGTTACAAAGCTACAATTATCTCAGTGCTCTCTAAATAACCCTTCCTGAGGAACTGCAGACCAAAGGGTCTACGCACCTAGTTTGATTAAGTCAAAGTCTAAGTGACCTGGACAGCACAAACTGGGGCTGTAAGTCCACATCATCCATCTCAGACTACCATTTAAATGCAATGACCTAAAATACAGCTTTTCTGCAGATGTCAATCCAGGGTGCTGTCAACACAGAGTTGCTTCAACTCTATAATAAATAGTTAGCTATAGCTCCTGTGAATCTCGTCCTGAATTTGACCAAGAAAATCTGAGGCCCAAACATAAAAACAGATCCCTTAAAAAATGATACTGTATAATCTTCATTATAATGCTAAACATATCTGTAATTCATCACAGAATCTTTTTTTTTTTCCAAAACATTACAGTACAGAGGCAGCATTTATCCCTCGTTCACAGCACTTCTATTTGTGCTTCTCAAATAAAGAAAAAAATTAAATACACATATAGAGAACCAACAAGATTGATAATAGTTTCAGAACTGTTAGTACCTTGATAGACATTTTAAAGAAACATTTAGTCTTCTAATCTTCACAGTAAATTAGGTTGAGCAGGAGAGTTTTCAAATACAGAGCTTCACTACTCTTCAAAACTTGCACAGGAGATACAACTGTAATTCAACTTTGCATCTTCTAACCTTTTTATAGGACAAACCCTTAACTAACCACTAACTGAAGCTTAGTAGAGAAAGAATATTTACAACTCAAATGGATGTGGTCACAAGGAATTGAAACTGCAGTCTTTGGCTTCTGATCTTAATATTCCAGTGCCAAAACAATGAATAAGTTACAAAAAGAGCACTTCAGAATCCAAGACTTGAATTCTCAGCCAGGGTGACTGATACCAACTGCAGAGCAGATACATATAATGGCACCCAACAAATCTACAACAGATTTCTGTCATTATGTATTGCTTAACTGGCAGTTAACAAAATATCTTACACTTTGAGCAGATATATAATGGCACCCAACAAATCTACAACAGATTTCTGTCATTATGTATTGCTTAACTGGCAGTTAACAAAATATCTTACACTTTGCAATCCCAGAAGATATATGTCCTTATAAACAATCCAGAAAACTGGCCCAAACAAACAGTGAGCTATAGTATAAAGTCAGCTTACAAGAACTGAGGCGTGGACAGAAAATTCCTCCCTCCCAGATCCATTGGATATTTAAACATTAGGAAGAAATACAGGTGTCCAACCAGATTTCCTATGAGCTCATTGATGACTCTGCAAGGAAAAAGAACAAGACCAGTTTCGCAGGCTGTTTTCCCCAGAAATAAATGAGTACTCATCTTCTGCCAGTTACTATTGTTCACCTGCCACAGGCACTGCCAGGGCCGTGAACCACAGAAATTTCCCTTCCCTCAGCACTTTGCAACCACTGCTTTAGAAGGGCCAGCATTCAGCGCCAATGCATCAACAGGCTGTTCCAGCCTTCCTTCCAAGCATTCTCACAGACTGTACTGAAAATGCAATTAAATGCTTGTTTACTGCGGAGAATTAGACCGTATAGCCATTAGTGTCTAAAATAATACTTGCTAGAGCTTGAGAAGTTATTGCTGTTTTTGCTGGACAACCTGTCTCCTGCTGTACTGTTTTGTTCCTAATTTTGCAGGAACACTGCTGAATGGAGGCCCTTGAGTATTTTCTGTCATGCATAGAAACAGCAGGTACCTAGCAAGCAGCCTTCTCAAGTAACGGATGAGTCAGTAGGAGGCACAGCCAGAAAAGGGAATTGGGTTTTGCTGTATTCCCATCTCCTCCTTTTATAAATCAACCATACAACTTGCTGTTGTCACTGTGTTACAGCGGCACCAAGTGGCCACGGCCAATACTGGGCACTAATAGGAAAGACTGCACAGAGACCTCTGCATCACTGTTTGCTCAGAGAAGTGCTAAACAAGCCAACAGACACAGAAAGTGCTAATATGGCACTCCACAGGCATGCAATTGCCATTTCTCCGTGTTTTGCATGCTGATAAAAGCAGCACATTGGATGAGATTCTGATGGAAAGAAGAAACACCACTTAGAAGATTCAAATCATGTTTGTTCCCAAAAATCAGCAGAAATGGCTGGTCTTATAAGGTGAAATCTTTCTTCACTGGGCATTATGCTTTCAGTAAGGAAATGGCCTAATGCACAGATCTACCAGACCAATCAAATTATTACTACTTTCTCCTCACCTAGGTTCTCTAGCTCTCATGTCCACATCTCCTCTTTGCATTACCTTAAACAATCACCATACAACACTGACCAGGATCAGACCAATAATACATCTTTAAGCCTCTTATTTTAGTAATGCTGCTGATGAGTGACAAGAGAGCTGTAAAAGACTTCATAACTTCAAATAGTCCTTATTTGTAAATACATACGATCCTCCAATGATGTAGTTGAATCCCAGAATAACCCATGGAAGGTAACAGGCCTGAAAAAGAACAGAGATACACAAATTGTATGTGCAAGTGTGGAATTTGAACCTGCTTAGGATCCACTGCACTGCTAAGTACGATTAGACCTTCAATGTTTTAGCACTGCACAGATCTTGTTACATTAACTTAAGTAGATTATAACCAAAAAGGTGGTTACTCTAACCTGAGCAATCACTAATGTGTGGACAAATCATACTTTTTTAAATATTTTAAGTAGATACATCTGCCATCTACATTCCATGCCAATCTGAAGCAAAGTCTTAATATTTCTGAATTTAAGAAGGTCTGGAAACAACAATCAAAAGAGTTTTCATCACAAGACCTGGCAGAAACAAACCAACCTGCACAGGAAAGAGTAATTTCAAAACATTTTCTCACTACTATTCAGCTTTTAGTTAGATTAATGATTTTTTTTTCCCCCCCTCTTTTGTTCAGACCAATTAATTTCAGTTGTCACTCAGCGTGGCTTTACTGGAGAGATGTCCTGACCTCATATGGAAGACAATAAAGAGAACTGTCTTTGTTGCATCTCAAGGAGTATATATCGTCATGAAAGCACAGGACATCCTTAATTGGAGAAAATACTCCCATTTTGCCCGTCATTGCCTTCATAAGCATATTCCAGGCAGAAACCTTTCCAATAACATGATTTACCTTAAATCTTGTTCCAAACCAAAATGATACAATCATGTCTCTGTTCAGCTGGGCCCACACATAAAGTACTGACATGATGAGCGGAATCATCAGCAACTGCAATGTTAAAAAGACAAGAAGTTACCATCAATTTCACAGAAGTCTGAGAAACTTCAATAGATACCAGAAACTCTAAGGTTTAAAAGCATGATATATCATCAAGTCTTGAAAGATTGCCTCCGAATCTTTACCACGTGCCATGCATCTGCACACAAGATCAGAAAGCTAAGCAAGAGAACACAGACTTTCTCCTTTGCTGTGCTGGAAAATATTCTTAATGAAGACAAGGCCCCCATTAGGTTACAGTCTACGACAGCTTTGATGAGCATGTAAGCCCAGACAGGTGGTGCAATTTGTGATAAGGTACAAAATTACCAAGTCACATAGTAAAAATAGGTTTGCCCTGAGTGTCTGACCAAACATGATTACTTCTCCTCACTTCTAACACATGCAGTCCATGCTTCACCATAGATCTGCAGAGACACACCAAAGGTATCTCAGGCTTTGACGCAGGGTAGTAACAGCATCACAAAACCAAGACTCCAAAGCAGTAAGTGGAACAATAAGCACTGCTCCCAACTGCCTGGTACCACACCTACAACAATCAGCAATGTTTGTGCCACAACCATTTCCATGTACAATCCAAGGCACCAACCCAAACATGTCTGAGACTACACTAACGTGCCAGATGAATTTCCAGTCCTGGGTCTCTCAGACCACCACCGAGGGGAGGTGTGCCAGCAACCACCACTGCAAAGTACCACAGCCAGGAATGGCAAAATTACCTTGGCAGAGCTTTGAGTCAACCCCTGCTCTGTGCGAGGAGAGTATTTCAAATACTTACACAATTGCATGAGCTGATGAGATTAATTCTGGTGAAACAAATAGAATTTTATATTTCATCTGTCTGCTGATTTCTAAACTGGAGAATACATTATCAATACTACAAAACAGCCTGAGTGATTGGAAGAGATGATAAAGCACATTCCTTCAAGAGTGGTATGATTAACAGGTTCCACTGAAAGCAGCCTTCCCCAAGTTACACCAGCACTTTGACTCTCCATACCAACACCCTGAGTTCCTTATTAAAATGATTTTCATTGAAAAAACAGTTTCTGAATGTAACTGAAAGAGAGACCTAGCTGTCCTACTCTGTATACTCTATCTCATTTTCCAAGCAAGCCACTCAACAAAAGGGAAAACTCCATTTCTAACAAAAACACATTTATATCCCAAACAACCTTCTTTTAAGCAATATTTTGTGCACAAATTTAAAAAAACATTTTAACTTTCTTTTTAAACGAAAAGATACAGATCTATGCAGTCAGTCTAAAATTTGTAAAATGTGATTTCAGCATTCTTTTGTAAAAAATATATATATATATATTGGATCCTTCCCTATAGCAAAAAATAAATAAATTAAATGCAAAATTATTAACAGCCCTAAACTCAAGTCAATCCTGATTGCAAATGCACGATTGCTATGTCTGTCTATGAGAGTAGCTTAAGGAACAATCTAATAAACGCTAAGGTAATCTTGTATAGAACTAGGGATATTGGTGTGAGCTTTGGGTGATGGGAACAGAAATAAGATGAGGATAACAGCAAAGATGCTGAAGACACGCAGTTACCTGACACAGCTGCATTCAAGAAATGTTTCTCTTATTCCCTCCATTTTAACATTTGGGCAGAAAAGAACTCCCTCACTGAAACTGGTTCTTCAGTCTGCTATTTAATCATCCCTGTGAGCATTTTGCACTTCACAGTTCTGATATGAATCTGAAGCTGCATTTTGTACAATAAAGTCTTCATTCAGCAAATAAAAGGAATGAATTTGAGAAGACTAATTAACCTAGGAACCACATTTAGCTAGAAGAATCAAAATACAGAAACGCATTCATTAGAGGAAACTGTATATACATATATGAAATCTTGGACTCCTTTAGTAAAATGCAGATACTTCCTGACTGCCAGAGCTGATTCTCACTCCTTGACTCCAGAGTCAGATCCAGGCTTACAATGTTAGCTGAAGCTATCCCCAAATACTCAAACTGAAAAAAAAACTAACATTACACACAAAGCCAATCCACTTTGATATAAACTAAAACAGCCTAGCTTTAACTATGTTCTATGGTCATGTAGATAACACTGCCTATAAGGCCAGTAAGTAGCAAGAAACTGAAGATTATTACCTAAAAAAGCTGCACTGTACTTACCTGCATGTCCATTGCCAAGCCAGTTATCTGCCATTTTACCATTAAGGAAAGAGCAGCAAAACCAGATAGACAAAAAGAAGCTATGAGCAGAATGCATTTAACAATTCACAAACACACAACATGGCACCAAGCTTTTACATAGCTCATGCATTCAGCTTGCTTCCTTACACCATGCATGGAACAAGCAGTTGGAATCTTTCAAAACGACCAGTCTGAAAGTCAAGCCACAAGTAGATTCATCTCATAGTTCACAGCCAGCAGACAACAACCACAATAATGCAGATGGCTTTTTAGCAACACAAGTTGTTCTCCTAGTTAGCCGTGGCTCAACAGGACTAGCAGGAATTCCCTCCATGCGGAGACATGTGACTAGAGATGGTTAATCTATTGATAAAGGTGGTATTTCTACACAATAGTTTTCCTGGCAGCATCTTGTTTACATTGATGTTAACGTTCCCTCTTTCCTACATGTTGTGCCACTGCAAATTGCTGCAAGGAGGCTGGGAAAAGCACCAACAGAACACGAATAGCTCCAAGGATGAAGGTTTCAAAACCTCACCATACAACTTCTGACATCTGATCAGTGTCACAGTAAAAAGGCTATTTCTTGCATCTAAATAGAAAATGTTTCATTTTGTGCCTGTTGTCTTTCTTCTCATCACCAAGGATGAGAGAAATCTGCCTTTTCCTTTACTTTTTTCCTTTCCTTTCCCACCAGGTAGCTACCCATATGGATGAGATACCCCTAAACCTTCTCTTCTCCTGGGCTGACAAGTCCTAGCTCTCTCTACTTCTCCTCATGTGACAGATGCTCTTGTTCCTTAACCATCTTCACAGCTCTTCACTGGAGCTGCTCCAGTACATCCAAGTGTCTCTTGTACTGGAGAAATACTGAAAGTTCTGCATCTCCTATAGCTGGGCTGCATGCAGCTCCTCAGTCTTCCCACCAAACCTGAACAAGAGCCTTTCCCCTGCTGGAAACACACTGTAGTGCAGCCCAGGAGGCACTCAGCTACAAGGGCACATTCCCAGCTCACAGTCAAACTGGTGACCACCAGCACCTCCAAGTCCTTTTCTGCAAAGCTGCTTTGCAGACACTGAATCCCCAGCCTGTTCCAGTGCACGAGGCTGCTCCCCATGGGCTATACTGAGTTTCATGAAGTTCCTGACCAGTCTGTTTCTGCAGCCTGCCAAGATACCTGTGAATGACAGCACAACCATCTGGTGTAACAACTCTCAGTTTTATATCTGAGATCTAATGAAAATTCAGGTAGAACAGCACAGCTCAGGGCTGCTCCCAGCATTCCCGGACCAACAAGTCCAGCTTCTTCAGGAAGTCTGCCAGAGAAGCTATCACAAGACTGCTCTCACAGCCTTAGCTGCCTTGCTCCCAGCAGGTAAGGGCTCTTTTTGCAGATACCCCTAAATTCCACTGAAGATCACTATTAGGTCTCCCTGGAGCTCTCTCTTCTCCAGGCTGAACAGCTCCAGCTCTCTCAGCAAATTACAAACTTGTGTGAGTGCATATATTAGCATTCTCCCTGCAAGCCACCTGTTACCTTTCCAAGAAGACAGAAGTTTACAAACATTTCTACACTTTAAAACTTAGTTGCTAAGGGCTGGTCTTTGAAACAGAAATCAGAGAACCAAAATACTCTAGAAGATGAACAGAAGGATACAACAATGCAGATCCAGTTAAACAGAAGCATGAACATGTAATCTGCTGGTCTTCCATCAAAAGCCCCTGTAAACAGAAAAAATTGTTAGGGATGGTACAAAGTCATAAGAAATTACAACTCTACCTTTAAAAGTCTTAAGAAATCTTCAACTAATAAGAGTTATCCTACATACCATCAGTGGCTTATGATTTTTAGTTTTTAATTTTTAAAAGTCTTAGAACAATAGGAAACAGAACAATAGGAAGATGTACTTACACAACAAAAGCACAAATGCGAAGTTTAACAATTGAGTCACATGAAAACCAGTCCTTACTTAAGCGAATCATGTCCTCCTTACATCACCAAGATGGTTTTACACTCCAGAAAGTTACTATACTATGACAGACATTATATATGCATTCGGTTCCTTCTTCCAAGCAGAAACACTTGCCTAATTTCCCATTTCAAATGGGTGTCAACATTTTCCAGGACAAAAAAAAAAAAAAAAAAACCACAAAAAAAACCAACAAACAAATCAAAACAGCAAAATTCCCTGGAGATGATATAAAATTAAATTATCTTTAGATGCCCAGATGAGCTTATCACCTGGCAAAGAGAGGAGTTAAAAACACAAAACTCCCAAGTCTGGTAAGATGCTGGCAGAGACCTCAGCATCTGAGCTAGATTCCTATCAACCTTCATATAACTTCATGCAGGCAAAAAATACCTGGGAATACTGCTGACACAGACCCACAACCCAGTAGCAAACAGTTCATCACAAAGAAGCTGATTTCACAGAATCACAGAAACACCAAGGTTGGGAAAGACCCACAGGTTCACCCAGTCCAACCATCCACCTATCACCAATAGTTCTCACTAAACCATGTCCCTCAACACAAATCCAAACGTTCCTTGAACACCTCAGTGACTCCACCACCTCCCTGGGCAGCCCATTCCAGTGCCTGACCACTCTTTCAGAGAAGTAGTATTTCCTAACGTCCAGCCTAAATGTCCCCTGGTGCAGCTTGAAGCCGTTCCCTCTAGTCCATCGCCAGTTACAGAAGGCAAGAGGCCAACCCCCTCATACGGGTACTACTACCCTTCAGGTAGTTATAGAGATCAATAAGGTCTCCCCTGAGCCTCCTCTTCTCCAGACTGAATAATCCCAGCTCCTTCAGCCGCTCCTCTTAAGGCCTGTGCTCCAGACCCCTCACCAGCTTTGTTGCCCTTCTTTGAACCCGCTCCAGGGCCTCAAGGTCTTTCTTGCAGTGAGGGGCCCAAAACTGGACGCAGTACTTGAGGTGCGGCCTCACCAGAGCTGAGTACAGGGGGACAATCACTGCCCTGTTCCTGCTGGCAACACCGTTTCTGATGCAAGCCAGGATGCCATTGGCCTTCTTGGCCACCTGGGCACACTGTCGGCTCATGTTCAGCTGAGCATCAATCAGTACCCCCAGGTCCATTTCCTCTACAGTCTTCCAGCCACTCATCCCCAAGCCTATAGTGCTGCTTGGGGTTGTTGTGGCCAAAGTGCAGGACCCGGCATTTGGTCTTGTTGAACCTCATCCCATTGGCTTCAGCCCAGCTCTCCAGCCTGTCCAGATCCCTCTGTAGGGCCTCGCTACCCCCAGGCAGATCCACACTTCCAGCCAACTTGGTGTCATCTGCAAACCTACTGAGGGTGCACTCAGTGTCCTCATCCAGGTCATCAATAAAGATACTGAAGAAGACAGGCCCCAGCTCTGACCCCTGCGAACACCACTTGTGACCGAATTTACACACTAAACTTTTGACTTCTGATTTACACACTAAAACATCAAAAAGGACAGAGTGCCACTGCTTCATCTTAGCACTTCCTACATCTGTTTCACACTATTCAAGTTCAGCCATGCATGTCACACAACAGGTGGAAAAGAAGAAAGACAAACCTTTAAAAAACGATTTGGGTAAGTTTTATATTTGAAGAACAACATAAAACTGAACTTTCCCCTCATTGTTGCCATACAAAAACCTGGTGAAGTGCTGCAGACTCATAGTCCCATCATTCATACTATTGTGAACTCCACATATTCCCATTACGGTTTCTCTGATTAAATCTGTCATGTTCTTCTCCAATAGAAACAAAACAAGGATCACATCAATCTCATTTCCCTCAGGAAACTAAACATCAGCTTGTTAGGAAGACAAGACAATATAAAACCACATGGATTTTTGTCCCCCAGTTAAATCTCCTCCCCTTTAACTTAGAAGTTACTATGCAACATCTGTGTACGCTCAAGACTCATGTACAACTCTGAAAATAATAATCTTTATTCCTCAGTTTCACTGAGTAAGGAAATAAATCTATGCCAATGTCAACCTGTAAACATATTACCAGGAGTTTACACGCTTCCCACTATTAAAAGTGCAGAAGGATCCAAGAATTTTTTGTAGAAAGACTGACATAATCAAGAACTTTATACCAAAAAATTTGCTGTTAAAATATGGTGAAATGCTTTGTTTCACACAGAACCACAGCTGACTTCCCAGTTTCAAAATACAGGTAGGTAGTTCAGGTGTGTAAATTTATTGTTGAAATATTTGACTTCTTCCAGGAAACTTCTGCCACAGCACAACTAGCTTTTTTTTTTTTTTTTAGAATTTGTCCAAGCAGTGATGTCTTATAATCCCCCTATATTCATCATGAACTCTCATTCCATATAGCTCTGCACAATTGAATGTCGTAACTGTCCTTACTCACTTATAAGCATGTGTTTACAACCTTCCACCAACAGACAAGGAACCATTTCTAAACTACTACTACTTACTTTAGTTAAGAAAACAACCAAATACAATACGGCACCATGGCCACATTCCTTTATTTCCCTGTTATTCTTCTTGTGATTTAATAGGTATCCCACAAAATTCTCTGGAAGACAGGTTGATGGCAGAGCTCCCTACAGCACATTTTCCCTAATTCCCCCCATCTTGCAGAGCATTTCCACTTCAACCATAGCTTTGGGATTCCATTAGTACTACACTGAAATCTCTGCTCAAAAAGGCTTTTAGGAGGATTTTGGTTTTGTAAGTGCTTTCATTATTTAATTGAAACAGTTATTGTCCAGCTTTAACAACTACACAATACGAAAAAAAGAAGACCCATTTGAAGCTATCTTCTAGCTTTTTTTCTCCCTTTTGGCAAATTAATATGATTCTTTTTTTCCATTGTCTGATCTGCCTTCTACTCTCAAAAACCAACTCATTCCTTAACTTTTCACATTTCTATTTGACAGAAGAGTATACTTCATTTGTAGAGGATCTCTCTCAATTCGGAATATCCTACAGAAGAACACAAGTAAGAATCTTTGCCTTTAAAAAAGAGAAAAAGCAGCATAATTATTTTCTCAGAAGGATACCTGTTATTATATATGCTGTATCACACTTTCATATTAAAAGACATCAGACATAAGGAAACAGAAGTAAAACTATCTTTTAGTATCTCTTTCACTTCCTGATACCTGACAACTAGAAGCAGCAGGTCCTCCTGCAGAAAGGATCCTAACTGAACAGTCTCCCTGCCCCAAAGAGGCAGTCATAAAGTTTTCAGAGCAGTTTCTCCTTGGACTGACATAAGAAGGCACAGAGATGAGCCCTATTCCTCAATTCTTTCTGAACCAGCTGCTACCTCCAAACAGTCCCAGCAGGACCTCTGTCTGGCAGTGCTAGGACTCCATTAACTCCAGACAGTTTACCATTTGCATACAACGTAATGGACAACGTACCTGTTTCTAAACGTGATGAATATTGATACAGGAAATATAAATTCACCAAGTAGAGAAAACCTGTTCCAGGTCCCACTGGGAAGAAGAAAGTTGCCGTTATTGGCCGCCAGATCTGTACAGAGCAAAGAAAAGGACATTTATACACTGCAGAATGAGATCATACACAAGGGTTATTAGCTTTCACTTACTAAGAATTAACTGGAAGATTAAGAACTAGATTAAAAATAGCCCAAGTATCACCTACCACTGCTTCAGCAGCCTCAACAGTTGCTTCTTAATTTGATAAGCAAATCCATTAAGATTACAAGAGAAATCCCACACAACTTTCCCAAGCACTTCCATCACACCCACACAGCACAGTCTCACTGCAGTGCAGAAGGGATCTGCTTGCAGGTATCAGATCCCATTTTAAAAGGGGTACAGAATCCATTCTGACCTGTTGCACAGAAGGAGGAGCTCCCACAGCAACCTTCAGTGTGCATCTGCAGATAGCACAAGGTACTTGGAGCATTTGTGAGGCTCTTGTGAGTCTCTCAACCATCAGTATTGGGCACAGCTAACTGCAGGGCAGCACACAGCCAGGACAGAAGGTGACTGCCCATCTTCAGTGGTCATAAACATTTTCAATGGGCAGTGTTTACACCGGACAGCGCATCAGAGTGCCGAGCATAATGTTTCCATTTGCAGAAATGCAGAAAACTGCAATTTGAGGTATTAACTTTTGTGGACAGCAGGTGAAGAAGAGTTCCGCTTTTCACTAGAGCTACAATGCGGCCACGTAACAGAAGCGCAAAGGCACCTCCTCAACTGAAACCACGAAGATGAGGCCACGGAGTTACACCAAATGCAAGCTCCGCGGCCTTCCTGCCCACACAGGGTGCCAGGGGGCCCATGTCACCGTGCACGCCGCACTACCCATCGCGGGGCGCGGGGCGCAGCCGGGCGCAGGTCAGGACAGAGAGGCACGGCCGCCTTCCTGCTGCGAGGAGCTCCGCCCGCAGCCCCGCACTACAGCTCCCAGCATGCCGCGCGCGCTCGGCCCAGGCTAGCCACGGTGATGGCGCCGCGGGGCACGCCGGGACTAGTAGTGCGGCCCGTACCTGGAAGCGGTTGATGAAAGCGTCGGGCCAAAGGAAGAGGTAGACGGGGCTGACGAGACCCAGCTTGCCGATGAGCGGTACCGCGATGGAGCCGGCGAACCAGTAGCGGGTGATGAGCGGAATGCTCCGGAACCAGTCCCCCAGGTCCGACATGTCGCCGCCGTCGCTGCCGAGGATTCACAGGAACCGACGGTTGAGGGAGAGGCGAGAGCAGCGCCGGAAGGGCACAGCCCCGAGCCAGACGTGGCGCCGCCGAGTTCGACCGACTCGCGCACTTCCGGCCCCGCCCCCCGGCTGCCGTGAGAACTACAGTTCCCGGCACGCCTCGCGCTCGGGTCGGGCCGATCCATTTCACGCTGGGGGGGGGGGGAAATCTTCCGCCTTCTTCCCTCCGCTCCCCGTCGGCATGGGGGGACAGGGCTGTACCACGTGTGCGGCACCCCCCGCGGCGGCGGCCGTTGAGGCAACCCCGAAGGGAATCTGCAAGCGCGGGAGCGGCGGCGGCCGAGGATGCCGAGCTGCGATCTGGGCTGCCGGGAGCAGGGCTCCATCTGGCACCGCAAACCCAGCCCGGCGACACGGGGCGGGTAACGGCGGGGCGGGGAGAGGTCGAGGGCACGGAGGAAAATGCTTGGAGGGTGTGTGTCGGGCGGCGTTTGGCCGAACGTGAGCCAGCGCTGTGCCCGGGTGGCCGAGGAGGCGCACGGCGCTCTGCCTTGTGTCAGCGGTATGCGGCAGCTGGAGCGGGGAGCTCATCTCCCTCTGTACTCAGTCTGGTAAAACTGCGCCTCGAGTGCTGCATTCAGTGTTGGGCCCCTCGCTGCAAGACAGACACTGAAACCCTGGAGCGTGTCCAGAGAAGGGCAGCGAAGTTGCGAGGGGTCTGGAGCACAAATCTTATGGGGAGCAGCTGAGGGAACTGGGGTTGTTCAGTCATAGGAGGCTCAGGGAGACCTTATTGCTCTCTACAACTGCCTGAAAGGAGGCTGTGCTGAGGTGGGGGTCGGCCTCTGCTCCCAGGTAACAGCGATAGGATGAGGGGAATGGCCTCAGGTTGTGCCAGGGGAAATTCAGGTTGGATGTTAAGAAAAAATTCTTTTCAGTAAGAGTGGTGAGGCGGTGGAGTCACTGTGCCTGCAGGTGTTCACAGACATGGAGGTGTGGCACTGAGGGACGTGGTTCAGTGAGTGATGCAGCTGATAGGTGGACAGTTGGACTAGATGATGTTAGTGGTCCTTCCCAGCTGTAATGACTCCAGCATTGCAGTAGTTTTGAGCTTGCAGATGTCAAACGTCTCTTGATGGAGTTTTCCTTTTTTTTCTTTTTTTTTTCTCTCCATTCAGAAGATACCATGGCCAAATTCCCACAAGAGTTTAACTAAAATATTTGACTAGGAAATATCAGAAAAATGCTATCTGGTCCAAGGGGAAGAGCAGTAACAATGCTGCTTTTGAGTGCCTACGTAGTGTTTGCCACAGGAAATCTGGGTGCAGCTCCACTGAATTAGTTCAGAGCCAAAGGAGCTCTAGCAAGACGGAGAGCAGCGTTGAGGAAGTGCTGGGAGGTACTGGCACTACACCAATGGTACTCTCACTTCAGGCTA
Organism: Meleagris gallopavo; assembly: GCF_905368555.1. Taxonomy (NCBI): domain Eukaryota; kingdom Metazoa; phylum Chordata; class Aves; order Galliformes; family Phasianidae; genus Meleagris; species Meleagris gallopavo. The sequence goes on from NC_139406.1 coordinate 82,555,156, forward strand.
CTTTTAGAATCACAAGTCACATGTTGTGTTTTATTGATGTTAACGATACTGACGTCACAAACTTGTAATGACAATCTGAACAGCTAATTTGCTTTCCAGTTTCATTTTTATGGCCCTTCCCTCTTCACCCAGAAAGGAATGGGTGTAGCAGGGCAAAGTGCTATTAGTTTTATCTCTGCTTTGCAGTAATAGCTGCATGGCCATACAGATGTGCATTTGCACTTGGTGTACACACCAGTACCTGCATACAGGTAGTGGTTATAGTGCTCTCCTGGCATTCGGTGGCTCAGAGGTGTCCCTATCTTACATTAGCATGGTTACAGTATCCAATATTCTATACAGTTTTAGTTACTTAATCTGACTCTGCACTTACATCCAGATGATTATAGGAAATAACTGGTTTGCCCAGCAATATCCAAGAAATCCAGGAGCAGCAGATTTCCCAAACCTTAGTGTGCTGCTTCCTCTTACAGCTTTTGCTGCACGTGGGCTTCAGTTCTGCATCTGGCTTTATTTTGTGTCGACAGCATGATAGAATGTGAAAAAGCAGAAACTTTTGTTCCATAATATCTCATATGAACAATGATAAAATAGATTGCTTCATGCTTTTGAAGGCTGGAAGGAAGTGAGGTTAACATGGATTCCCCTACCTCCCAACCTCCCTGCATCTAGATTTTCAGATAGCGTGGCTGACGACAAGCCAGCATACAGTAGTGTCACACAATAATATAAATGAAGATCAGGTAGCTAGGAGCCACATAACAGGACCATGAGTGGTGAAATTCCTCCTGCCTGCTTTACTCTCTAACATTTTTTCAACATAATGAATTATCTCCTTTGTTTAGTATATTTTTTTTATATTACAAAGACATATTTTTCATGGAAGATTCCTCACAGAACACTATGAATGGTTAGAATTGTAAAACAGTAATCTAGGGAGATTATAATCTTAGGTCTTGGAAAAATACATGGTTATAAAACAACTCAAAACAATTGATTTGCCTACTTTCTCCACAGAGTTGTAGTAAACATAATTCATAGCGCCACAGGATATCATTCCAAGGCGATACGTTTTCTGAATGTGGCTTTTGACAGTTCTGGAGATTCTCTGCTTGCTGGAGACCATCAAGGAAATATTTATGTTTTTGACCTGAATGGAAACAGGTAAGAATATTTATATAATGCCATTTTAACTGTCCTGATACCTGCAACGTTCAGGAATATGGAAGTTACGCTGTGCCATGGATTTTCATGACTTTGCAGCTAGATGGTGGTTTTCTCAGAGCTGAAGCTGCAAGTCACTATTTCATGTAGGTTCCCTGTGTACTACTGTATTAGTTTAGCTGCTGCAAAGGATAAGAACTTTGTAACTAAACTGAACAAACAGCAATTTCATAGAACTTTGGTGATGGAAAACTACCAAAGGAGTTGTGCTATCAATTAATAATACAAGCAAGGAATTACAACACCTGGTATTGTCATTTACAGAAATACATTCATATTTTTACAAGTGTGTGCTTTCAAGTTAGCACTGCTTCTTACACGTAGTATAAGAAGATATGATTTCTTTCCTCTCTTCTTTTGAGTTCATTTTTCTCTGAGTGCAATATATATTGAAACTGATTAAGGTAATTCCTCACTTGGCATTATGAGCCAAAGCTTCCTAACACAATGAGAACATGTATTTTCAAATAGGTTCAAGCTTGTTCAGCGAACAATGCAGGCTTGCACTGCTTTGGCATTTAATCTTCGAAGAAAGACAGAATTCCTGGTGGCTTTGGCTGATTATTCTGTGAAGTGCTTTGATACAGGTAAGGAGAAATTTAAAGCCTTAATATGTGGATTATTACTGTCTCATTTAAATTTTGATTTTAGTATGACAGTTTGCAACTGAATCAGTTTTAAACTGTTTTTGCAATAATACATGTCAACTAATTGACTGTACACACTGAAATAACTGTCAGTTGTTTTGAGAATGCTGGTAGATCTGTATCCTTATTCAGAAACCGTGTCTAAATATTAATGTCATAGGCTAGCTGTGTGTCTCTGACTTGATTACATGGGGAAGGGCATTGACAATTAATTTTTTTTTAAAGTAATCAATCAAAAATTCCAGCTGTAGTATCAATCAAAAATTCCAGCTGTAGTATCTTGTATTATCTGGGCTTATATCTTTTTAAAAAGCCTTAGGAGTCACTTGCCTGCAATTAGAAGGTCTGAGTATGATATTATTGGTGCAGTTTTTAAAGTAACAATGTTACCCAAAATAAAGGAAGAGAAGAAAAATAAGGTCTGAAATCCTCTGTACTTTTTCTTCAAAAACAGTAAGGTCAAGCTTAGTTTTCAGGTGCACTTAGAAAATTTTTTCTTACTTACTTAAAGAAACCCTTAGCAGGAAGTTTTGCACACAGAGGGTGGTGACACACTGGAACAGGTTGCCCAAGGAGGTTGTGGATGCCCCATCCCTGGAGGCATTCAAGGCCAGGCTGGATGTGGCTCTGAGCAGCCTGGTCTGCTGGTTGGCGACCCTGCACATAGCAGGGGGTTGAAACTAGATGGTCATTGTGGTCCTTTTCAACACAGGCCTTCTGTGATTCTATGATTCATTCTATGAGTCTATGATCTCATAGTCCTGCATTTTGAGATAGTGCTGTTTCCAGATACCAAATCACACTGAAGAATGTCTTTGAGTATAGATGTCCTTCCCATAAATCAGTACTGAATGGACTATCCTTAACTAAGTATTAGATAATAGTGAGGGCCATCCCCTAATTTAGAAGCCATTCTCTGTAATCCCATGGTATCCTCTCATCTGGCAACAGCTTGAAACACTCAAATGTCTGTAAGCACAGCAGAAAGTTTGACTGTTAGTCTTTGCGAGCTGCTTTATAGCCATTTCCCATCTTTGGTGCCACAGCAGTCGATCAGCTGGAGCAGCCCCATGGACAGTCAGGTAAAACAGCTGATGTAAGTAGTCTTGCCACAAATAGGGTAAGTTGCTGAGGAAAGATTAGTGGTCATGCATTCACAAGTGAGAAACAATGTAGTCAGAGGTACTATTTCCCGAGTATGTATTACACAGCATAAAAATGCTTTGGACTCTAAAACGGTTAATGAGGTGTTGCTTTCTGACTGTGCTTTCCTGTAGTCATAGCCCATTGTCATTAAACTTTTTTTCCTTGCACCTGTAAATAGCTGCCTAATCACTCATACAAACTGTCCACAAGTTAAAACAAGTGGAGAACACTAAGCAGAACAGTCAGTCTCAACTACTTGATATTTCTGCTGATGTTCACATCAAATAACCAGCCCACAAGGCATGCTTACTTTACTTGATTGTAATGTTCGTGATTTCTTAAGATTGATTCTTGGGCTAAATTAAACAAGTCTGTGCAAGTTGGATTTCTCTGGAGAACTGAGAATAAAACCTGTCACTTAGAGATGAGAAAGTTGTTTCTCTATGGTATAATAAATGAAGACTTTGTTGGATTGCAGTGGTAAATGGTCATATATCAGGTATGCTTAAAAGTCACTTTTACAGCATAGTGCTGTACGAAGTGTAAAGTGGTATGAAAAGTAAAGTAGTAGTCGTTGCCTTTTGAATGATTTTCATCTTCTTTTCTTTCTTTTCATCCTGCAGAAACTAAGGAACTCGTTAGTTGGATGAGAGGCCACAACTCTTCGGTGTCTTCCATCTCTGTGCATGGCTCAGGCAGATATGCCATCACCACATCCACTGATACAGCACAGCTGTGGGACTTGGACACCTTTCAAAGAAAAAGAAAGCTTAATGTTCGTCAGTCTGTGGGCATACAGCAGGTGAGTAAAGAGCAATTGCTAAAGGGTAAAAAAACATACCTCAGGAGGAGTAACACCACACATTAAAATCGCAGTGCTTGAAGACAGAGAGAAGATATATGAGGAGCAGCTGAAGTCACTGAGTTTGTTCAGCCCAGAGCAGAGGAGCTGAGGGGAGGCCTCATGGCAGCTGCAGCTTCTCATGAGAGGAATGGAGGGGCAGTGCTGAGCTCTGCTCTGTGACAGCAGCAGGACTGGAGGGAATGGCATGGAGCTGTGTCAGCAGAGGGGCAGCTGGGGGTTAGAGACAGGGTCTGCACCAGAGAGTGGTCAAGCATGGAACAGCCTCCCCAAGGCAGCAGTCATGGCTTCAGGCTGCCAGAGTTCAAGAAGTGAATAGACAATGCTCTCAGCCACAGGTTTCTATTTTGGATGGTCCTGTGTGGAGCCAGGAGTTGAACTCAATGATCCTTATGGGTCCCCTCCAACTCAGGATATTATGTGATCCTATGATATTTTGAAAAATGCAGCTAAATCTTTTCTTTGTTCTTTTGGCTAATTTCCTTAACTGTTCTCCTGTCATATCAGCCAGATCTCTAGGCAGTCAGTAGTTACAAAAATCTGGTGAAAGCATTTAAGGAATCTTCACTTTTAGAGATACTGGTTGGATGTGACCTCGATTAACTCAGACTAACCTGAGTTAATTTGTGATTCTAAGAGTGCTGTTCAAAAAACAGGTTTCAGGTGATAATTCTAACTTGAACAGTCACCACTTAGCCCATTCAGCTACTTATTCCAGAGCTTCTCTTCTTCCTATACACACAGCAAGGAATGTGGGTGCAAATTAAGCTGAAAAGTAATGCAGCAAAAAAGGAAATGCTGCATTTTAGTCTATTGGTTTCTTTGTTTTGGTTTGCTGCACAGACATTTATACTGGAAGAGCTTAGGGGACAAGAAAGAGTCCCTTTGTATCAGGGTGTGATATTAATAGGTCTACTGTAGCATTATGCTGCTTTAAATAGGTGTGCTTACACCACCAAATGTAAACGTAAGCATAAATGCTACAGTGTCACTGCAGTACCAGGTCATTGCCTACACACGTGCTGCTCTACAGCATAGTCTTACAAATACCACTTCAAACCAACTTTCTCATCAAGTTGGTCACTAAAAAACTACGCTGATTTTGCAGAGGACAAGGATATTCTTTTGAGTACTTTCATTGTGTTCTTAGTCAGGCAGAAATTTTGTTAACCTGCAATGCCACCTAGCAATTACTGTGGGAAATTATGTATACATTTTTTTGTTGCTTTATTAAAACTGTTGTGTAGTATAGAATCATAGGATCATAGAATCATAGAATGGTCTGGCTTGGGAGGGACCTCAAGGATCATCAAGCTCCAAACCTCCTGCCGCAGGCAGGGCCCCAACCTCCACATTTAATACTAGACCAGGCTGCCCAGGGCCCCATCCAACCTGGCTTTGAACACCTCCAGGGACGGGGCATCCACAACCTCTCTGGGCAGCCTGTTCCAGCACCTCACCACTCTCTTGGTAAAGAACTTCCCCCTGATATCCAACCTAAATCTTCCCTCCCTCAACTTAAAAACTATTTCCCCATGTCCTGCTGTTATCTTTCAAAGAGTTGAAAAACATACCGCTAAAATCATTATCATGTCTTCCGTTCAAAGAAGATGTTTCTGTAGTTGATATGGCTTTTGTTATTGCAGCCTTTCAATACTTAAAGGATGCTTATAAGAAAGATGGAAAGAGACTTCTGTAGTGAAAGCATGAGAGGTAGTAGTTTTAAACTGAAAGAGGACAGAGTTAGTTTAGATATAAAGAGGAAGTTCTTCACTATGAGGTTGGTGAGGCCCTGGAACAGGTTGAATGGGACTTTGAGTAACATGCTGTAGTGGAAGGTGTCCCTGCCCATGGCAGGGGGGTTGAAAATAGATGGTCTTAAAGGTCCCTTCCAACCCAAACCACTCTATTCTATGATTTTTCTGCTGCTCATTATCTTTCTTGAGGCTAAGGACAATTTTCAAAGCATTGCTGCTTATTCAACAGCTGCTTGTGACCAGCCTGTGGTATTTTTCTAGGACAAAGCAGAAAATGAAGAACTGGTCCAGTTTGCCAGAACTTAAATAGAAACTTAAAGCTTTTCTTGGGCTACATTTGCTGATGGAAGGACCCACAGACTTTTATAATTGGAAGTAAGAAAAGGTGAAAATCGTGTTGCTTAAGTTTATCCATCTGCACGATAGGCATCAGTCTGTCTTCAGATTTTTGTTTAGGCTTCCTCACAGTCCCTATGGTAGGACGTGCAGCTCAGTCTGTTTAAACATGAACGTCGTAGGTGAGGTGACTTTTGCCTTACGGGCAACTTCTGTTCACTGTCAAGTGACTAATTTGGGCTGGACATCTAACTTTAAGCCACTAGCACACAGCATGATGAATCCCATCCCACGTATCCAAATTTCTAGGTCCAAAGAAACCATTCAGACCAAAACTCTGAACTTTGGTACTGACTGCAGATCTCAGCCACTGAGTCCTTCGAGTAGTCAGTCCCACAGTGCTCAAATAGCAGAAAACATTTTGAATTTAACCTTCAAAATTACACTTATAGGGCAAAGTCTGAAGCTATCTGTGCTGCTACCAAAGTAGAACCTCTGATCTAGACCAGAGATTTATCATTAAGCAAAAATGTATCCGATAACACCCATACATTTAAAAAAATTGTTTTTATTTTTCTTTATTAAAAAGGACTTGCATATAAATGGTAAACATGTTTGGAATAATTGAATAGAAAAGTACAAGTTTGGTTTCATTTTCTTTTATGACAAACTGCCTTTCATAGTTGCAGAATATACTGCTAAACTTTGTACAGCATTTCTTACACTTAGTAGTTCTGTGCAAAACTGAGGAGCTTAAGCCTAAGGATAAATGCTTCACAGAGTGCATTTGCAGGTTGTTGAAAGCAGGGGTGAGTTTGTAGAAGATGCAGCAAGCTATTCAAAACCCACCTGTGCTCAGTGAGCAGTTCTGACTCCTGGCTCCCATGCTTTCTTGCAGCTGGGTGCATTTTCCCAGCATTGCTATTATGCCTCCTCTGACAATCATCAGAACTCTCCAGAAGAGAGAGGAACAGTTTTGAAAATAACCCAGATTAACTTCTGTGTCATTTCAGTGAGATAAATTGGCTGTAGTAAGAGGTCCAAAACTGAACGCAGCATTCAAGGTGTAGCCTCACCAGTGCTGAGTACACTGATAGAGGCCAGCATGCTGTTGGCCTTCTTGGCCACCTGGGCACACTGCTGGCTCACGTTCAGCCAGCTGTCAGCTTACATCCCAAGAGCCTTTTCTGCTGTGCAGCTCTCCAGCCACTCTGTCCCAAGCCTGTATCATTGCATGGAGTTGTGACCACAGTGCAGGACCCAGCACTTGGTCTCGTTGAAGCTCATACAATTGGCCTCAGCTCATTGATCCAGCCTATCCAGATCCCTCTGTGGGGCCTTCCTCAAGCAGATCACCTTCCTCCCAGCTTGGTGTCATCTGCAAACTCACTGAGGGTGTTCTCAGTCCCCTCATCTAGGTGATATTAAACAGGACTGGCCCCAATACTGGCTCCTGGGGAACACCATTCATGACCAGTCACCAGCTGGATTTACCTCCATTCACCTCCACAACTCCATGCACCACCAGGATTGAAGCCTTGCATTGCAACTTCATTACAGAGTTACAGCGATAGTTGTACTGTCGTGGTTTCTTGCTGTATTTTATTCTGCCATTCACTTTAATCCAGTTTAAAGAGTACATCCTTGGTGACATTGTTCCATTTTTTATTTTTTTCATATTCCTTCAGGTTTTTTTTCTTCCATTGAGTAACACCATCCTCAGCTGTTTCAAAGATAATTCTGTTTTTGCATGGGAATTTGATACTCTTCACTGTAAATATCAGTTGCCAACTGCAGTAGAAGGTTCTGCATTACATTATAAGGTCTTTGCAGTTACCAGGTAAGTTGCTATTTTAAACATTCTAAAGGCAGACTACAAAACCTAATTTTAAAACAGGTTTGCTTTTCTTTTATGAAATGTTTTATGGAAGTATTGAACTGTATGCAATGATAAACATTTGAAATCTGCTATGACTGATACTTGCAGCAAGGCTCCACAGCAGTTTTTATTACAATCCCGTAGCAGTTGAAACAAAATTGATTTAATGACCAGTAAAATAAGGTTTAAGCTATCCATTACAAAAGAAATGTTATTATTTAGAAGCTGTTTTGTACTTTCAAGAGAGTATGACAGGAATAATGTCAGATTCCAAGGTGATATGAGGGCACAGCAGGAAATGTATGATCTTTTTCTTTGTAGCTTAAGCTATAATATTCTGATGGAAACTTTGCTTCATCTGTGACCCAGAGATGGCCGGATTTTTGTAGCTGGTGGAAAATCAAATCATCTTCACTTATGGTGTTTAGAATCAAAGCAGCTGGTAAGAATAATCCAGATGCCTACAGAAGTACGAGCTGTCCGTCACCTGGAATTCCTCCCTGACAGTTTTGATGGGGGCTCCAATCAGGTCAGTTACTTACAAACTTGAGAATGGATGTTTGATTACTTGATTCAACACGAGTATTTTAGGGGCTTTTTGAGGACAGTGGGGAGGTGGAAAAGATGCTGTGCTAAATATTTGTTCAGTTGCTCCTCTAGCTTAATGGAATGGCATTTCTTAATTTGGTATTCCTCTTCGTTTGACATTGACAGCATTATTGATTAATTCTTTTGACTTATAGGTCCTTGGAGTGTTAAGTCAAGATAATATTATGAGATTTATCAGTATAGAAACATACAAACTTCTTTTTGTCATTGGGAGTCATGAAGAAGGAATTAGTACAGCAGCAATTAGCCCCAATGGACGGTATATTGCATCAGTAATGGAAAATGGTAGCCTTAATTTATACAGTGTCCAAGCTTTGACTCAGGAGGTGAATAAGGTACAGTGTTTTATATTTCTTATAATTGCAGTAAGGATGACACCTGTCCACATAACTTTTGTATCAGCAGTAGTTTGCTGACATGTCATTGGCTTTAGAAGTGTTGGAGTGCCATACTTAACCCTACCAAAACAGAAAAAGTGGTTTGCTGAGTTACCTTCATTTCTATTCCAGCCTGTCTGGTAATGCAGTATTTTTAAAGAGTATCACTCTGGTTTTGGTTTTGGGAGGAGGGGAAGATGCTACTTCTTTCTACAGCAATTAATGGGGACTGATTTTACTTTGTAATGACATTTTGGGAGAGATGGAAACAGCACAACAGCGTGCTGCTTGTGTTCCATTTCCTACCAAGAAATGTTTTTCAAGTAATGCTCTCTTAAACTGCGGGCATGGATGGTTCTTGCTGTGTTACTTGATCCCAGCATCCATCATTATGGCACAATCATACTCCCAGTCCTTCCTAAATAATAAACGTTCTAAATACCAGTTCTTATTTTATTAAAGTAATTTATTAATGGGAGTCAGGTTTCTAAATCCAGAATTCCACATATCTTTAATCACTGTGTCATTGAAGTAAACAGTAACCAACTTCGGATAATGAAGGAGTTGGAGCTGAGGAAGGATGTGTAAAGATGTCACATATGCATTCCATTTGCACCTTTGCTGCCAGGTTGACATGAACTGGGATATCCACTTTGTTCCTTCCTTTCCCAGTCTCTAAAATTGAATTAATACCTACCTAACACTGAAGATTAATTAAGGTTTGTAAAAGTCTTTTGTGTTCTTCCTAATAGGTGCTATGGAAATGCAGAGTAACATTGAAAAACATACTAAAATAAATAACCTGAACACGACATGATACACATTTATACTATCTCAATTATATTTCGGGGTTTGCTAAACAAGGAAATAACATGATGTCTGAGTAGATGTTTGGAAGCTGTGTATACATTCTCACAGTCTTTATTACAGTAGTTTAATTCACTGCCATGTATATTCAGGAGTGTACAGATCACATGTATTTGTTTCTGTTATAAACATGTCTCTGTTCTTTGTACTATGGCCTTCAAGCTCAAGGATATTGCATATAAAATAGACATCAAATTATAGCGTTATTTATTCTGTCTGATGTTAACTGATGTCATTTTCACTTAATATTAGCCTCCACCGCCACTGTTCAAAGTAGTAGAAGATTGGCCCAAGTCAGAGGCAAACAAGCTGACAACGAGAGTGACTTCAGGAAGGTCAGAGCAGCCTTGGAAATCCAAAGGAGGCAAAATTCAAACCAGATTGCTGAAAGTGCAAATGAATACACTGCTTGAAAATAAAGAGGTAGGAAGAAATTGCAAATACTTTGTTCTCCAGTCTGCATTTAAGGTTCCTTGGGAAAAAGAAGAAAAAAAGTTTGAAGAATAAGTTCAGGCACTGATTCGCTTGGATATTTGAGCAGAGTTAAAGGAGTTTTAACACCGCTTCTTTCCGTTCTGCCCATGACTCCTGTATTATGTGATGCAACCAGAGCTACCATTGCTCCAGTCAGGTCTGGGCACCTCTGAAGTTGTTCAACTTGTGCCACATTTGGATATTCGCTAAATCCAATCTGCTTCCCTGCTAGCAAACTGCACTTCTAAAATATCTGCCTAGAAGCTACTTTGTTTTTCTTAGTAATTTAGAAGATGTATTACTGTTATGTGTCTTTCCCTTACTGTGCTGCCTTCTCTTCACGTCTCTCTCTCAAGTCTCATGTGTATATATATGCATGTATGAGAATATATATATACACACACTTTCTTTTTCTCCTGTACTATTCATCACAACTTAATCTGTTACTTCTGTCAATATGCCTTATGTTTGACTGTATCAATCATTTAACTATACATAGTTTATAGTCAGTCAGAGTCTGATTTGAAATCAGTGGCAGCTGTTCTTAACTTAAGCAGATGAGTGATCTCTGTCATTAAAATACTTAGTATAATATAGCTGTACCCACTGTATATATTTTTAAGGTGTGCTAGGAATTTCAATATTTAGCTACTGCCATTGTGTAGAGTGCAAGAAAAGAGCTAATGAATGAGAAATCCTCACATTTACTGCTGATTTCCTGTTTTGTAGAATGAATTGCCAGGTGGATTAAACAAGAAACGCTTACAGGCCTTACTGAAAGGATATGGCGAGTATCCAGCAAAATACAGGTATGTTTGTATGCATGTTCATGCTTGCACAAAATCAGTTTGCTTGTGTCTAATGGCCTGTGAAAGAGAAGTTGCTTGACTAAGTCTGCATTTTAATTACAGGATGTTTGTTTGGCGTTCCTTATTACAACTTCCTGAAAACCACTTAGCGTTCAGTAGCCTGATAGATAAGGGCACCCACAGCGCGTTTGTGAATATTCAGAATGAGTATCCCATCAAAAGCAGGAAACTGCTGAGAGTCCTACAGAGGTAAAATGTGCATTTATGTTTATTTAAATATTGTAGATTCATATATTCATAGAATCACAGAATCATGGAACGACCTGGATTGAAAAGGACCATAATGATCATCCAGTTTCAACCCCCCTGCTGTGTGCAGGGTTGCCATCCACCAGACTGACCAGGCTGGCCAGATCCACATCCAGCCATATATTCATAAGTGATCTAAAATGTATCCCAAAGCTAGAAACAGCTAAAATGCAATAGTAGTGTCCTAATGCATTTTTATTTTTATAACTGGTATAAGCCTGCATCTATTTTGAAGTTTACAGTCTTTCTACGTGATATTTTTAAATTGCACATTATACTTTTGTTCAATTTTGTAACGATGTTTTCTACACCTTTGCTTGCCTTTGTGTATAGGACCTTATCAGCTCTAGCTCACTGGTCTGCTATCTTTGGCGAGACACCTTATATTCCTTTGCTAGCATTCCCATTTGTAAAATTATTCCAGAACAACCAGCTGATCTGCTTTGAAGTTGTTGCTACAGTAGTAGGTAAGCAATGATTTTCAGAAGTCAAATATGCAGCAGTGTGTTTAAGCTTTCCTATACAAAAAAGCTTTTCCTGATGAAATGAATGAGGTGGTTTCCTAAGAGCTCACCAGACTCACTTTTAAAAGTATTGCCAGGAATTAATATGTAGCAACTGTATGTTGAAGCCCAAAATTTGTTTTTAAATCAAAGCAAGATACTGGATTTCCTTCTGCAGTGTTTATAGCAAAAGCTAGCAGTTTTGTACTATTTGCACAGTCTCAGTAAGAACAAGTACATCTAGCATAATGGTATCATATTGAATAGCTAAAATCTGTATCTCAGGCATGAGAAAGGTACTTAAACCTACCTCCAGTCAAAAGGGAATGATCTCTCACAAAGTTTTACTGTGTTTAGCTGTCTTAAACACATGGTAACTCAAAATGAAACATTTGGCTGAAAGCTCACTACGGCTGTTTTCTGAAGAAGCACACTAAATTAAAGTGCACTACCCTTAAATTATTTGTTGCAGCTGTTGCTAAGTCTGCAGAAGATATGTGCTGCCAAGCATACATATCTACTTTGCAAACACATGCTGTTAGTGAATAAGTAGCCAAGCTCACAGAAATTTCCCTTACTGTGTTCACAGTTACTCGATCCAGGCTGCAGTTTTGTGAGACAGAAATACTGGTTGAAGTATTCCCACCTGCCTCCAACCACTTAGTCCCACAGCACAGCAACTTTTTTATATTGTACCTTTGAGCCAGGTTAGTTCCCCAGTCTGGTTCACAGTGCACTGACCAAACACTCATGTCAGTGCAGTTGGAGGAGTAGTGAGCTGTGGGAATGGTTTCAGAATAAATGGTTGGAAAGAAGAGAGACAGGAATATCTTGAGTAAGCTTTGCTGCTTAAAATTTCCTCTTATGTTTGTAGTCTTTACAATGAAACCTTACGGTTGCCAAGAGTCTATCACTCTGGATTACAGTTGTTTGTGTTTTGTTTTTCTTTTTAGTTAATTTTTGTCAGCACTGGTTTGAATATTTTCCCAATCCTCCGGTTAATATCCTTAGTATGATGGAAAATATTTTAGCACATCATGACAGAGAACTCCTTCAGCATTTAATAAAATACAGTGTGACTTCACAGGTAATGTCCTATATGAAGTGTCAGTACTGGGAATAATAGTGCACTGGTGATTTATTTTGACATAAATCTGTTATGAGAGTTTTCAGTAAATAATATTGAATGATATAGAAGTGTGAAGAACATATCATTGTTTTCCTGAAGCTTTTCTTTTTACATGGTCTCATATAGGTGCTACTGTAGTTCTTAAATTTCCTTTCCTTTCAGGTGCACACTGCTTGAAAATCTACTGGTCAAATTATAAATGCATGTTTACTTTTCTTTTTTTAAATTGGACATAGGTGTGGTGAATTTTGTAAATTAGTTTAAACCATAATTATACATACTTAACATTAAAGATGATTTTAGCTTCACGAAGCTGAAGTATTTAAACATCCAGAAATAAGAAAATTATGTTTGTCTCATATTACTTTTGAATGCTTACAGTGGGTAATAAAGCTTATATTTTAGTGTGATTTCAGTTTCTTTCATAACTAAATGGATTTTTGGTATAAGGCAAGAATATTTCATATTTTTTTCTGTAAAATGAATAGTAGAATTCTGTTAATGGATTATTTTGTCACATTTCCCAAATGATGCAGGTTTATGCCTGGCCTCTTCTAGAAACCCTGTTCTCTGAGGTTCTGACAAGAGAAGAATGGCTCAAAGTCTTCGATAATATCTTCTCTAACCATCCCTCATACTTCCTAATGATTGTTGTTGCCTATATTATTTGTTCCAGAGCTCCTTTGCTTCTCTGTAATCAAAGTCAGGATTTTGAGGTAAACATCTGATTTTTTTTTGAAGTTGGTCATCTGAAAGCGTGGATACAGAAAAGTGTAATACACCATATCTGCTGTTGTCGAGTTTTGAAGGTGTTTCAGTGCCATATCAATATATTATTACGTTACTGGACAGTCATCTAACATCTGACAAATGTACAAGAAATGAACAAAAAGTTGAGCAATTTCCTGCAGTTCTGTGCAGTAAGATCTCTAATAGCTTTCATAAGCTTTCTAATGCCACTAAAAATTACCTAGTAAATGTCTGTGGTTCATCAGCCACAAATAATTCTGCCTTTTATCTGAGGTTCTAATATTGACTTGTGCATGTGAAAAAAAAGGCAATGATGTTTCATTATTTTGCTTTCAGACTGCAAAACTAGGCAGTATTATTTGACATTCTCTGAAGCTAAATTAAAATATTCTCATGTTTAGCCTTAGAAGGAAGGAGGAGGATTTTTCATATGAAAACATCTCTGCAGACAAATGGTTTCACCTTGAAAATGCGCTTCTGAGCATTTTGACAGGCATCAGATCTTTCAAAAGCTAATTGAAAATTTTTCCTGGTGAAAACCTTTGACAGGTTCTTTCAGGAAGAACAGTCCTGCTAGAAGAGGAACTTCCATGTTTCATGTGTAAACATTAAATGTTGAGTGAGGTTTACCCAGCAGAATGAACGTCTGTGTGGGCAGTATGACACTCTCACGGCACACCCAGGTTCCCAGGTGTCTTACACAACTGTTGTTGGAACAGAAGAACCCAAGGACACTTTTAGAACGTGGATGAAGTTTGGCTCAAGTCACTAGAGCCCATGACATTTTACTAACTGATAGGGCTAACTAAAGAATCCCTTGTTTTATTTATTTATTTATTTATTTATTTAACTTCTGGAATATAGAATTTGCTGATTTACTTAATTATTCCTACATAGGCGTATTAAAAACTTGCTTAATCTTTTGTAGAATGTAAATGGCAGCCTGTCTCTTACAGTATTTCTTTCATCATCGTAACAACCTGGACATTAACGCTGTGATTAAACAAGCTTATCATCTTATGGAGACTACACCACCAGATATCCATCCACAACGTGTGCTTGATGACTTCATGCCACTTACGAAAGGACAGTACCCTGTATTTAATAAATATCCCAAGTTCGTAGTGGATTATCAAACTCGGGAACGGGAGAGGATCAGACAGGATGAAATTGAATACTTAAGAGAGAGGTATTGATGGGAAAGCTGAAGGCAGGGTCAGACTGGGAGGGACAAGTGGACACAGTTCAGTGTTTCTGTTAAAATGTGCGAGAACAGAGGCAATAATTTAAAAAAATATGGGGAAGATGACTTTAAAGAACCTGTAAATGGTAATTAGGTTTGACGTGGTCTTTAAGTTAAATAGGCAGTCTTATCTTAAACCAAATATGTGTATAAATTCACAGAAAATACTGGGCTGAAAGTCTTCAAAGTTGAAAGTTTAGAAGTCAGAACCTAAATCTCCCTTAACCTTGTCACATCCAACTTTGTGTAGGGTCAGGTGTTCCTTGCTCACCATTAAAATGAGAGCCATGATTACAAGACACCTTTAGAAACCGGTTTTTTGTTAAGAATATGAGGAAGAAAATGCTCGCACTTATTTAAAAAGCCCTGCTGTTTGTGAAAGTCAGCTCTGTAACTCCCGTGTATTTTATCAGTACATAAAGATGGGTGCCATTCTCTCACGGCGTCACACTTCAGTACGAATTTGCTAGTACAGATATAAATTTCAAAGTAATCAAGTGATTTCTTGATATACGAACGCATGATCTCATTCCATTTAGGCAATTAATGCATGAATTAGAAGCTAAAGCACAGGAACGGAAAGCAGAAGATGAAGCCTTCTACCGAAAGCAGGAGTTACTCCGAGAAGCTGAAGAACAAAGGCGAAAAATGGTACTGGAAGAAGAAGAAAAGCTGGCAGAACGGAGGCGGAGGTATTACAGTATAACAAACATTAGGGACCTGACTGCAGTATCCTGCTGTTACATTTTTAACCATAAGTAAAGGATAAATGGCCACTAATTTCTATAAATTGTAGTGTGGGAGAGCAGCGTGATCTGGTAGGTCAGATTTTGGTGTGAGAATGAAGTGATCTGAGTTGTGTTGCTGCCTTGCCCAGGGGAATAGAACATATCAGAGGCCAAGACACTTTGTGTTTTTGTCTCAGCTCTGAGCCTTTTGTCTAGTCCCTTCAGATTGTGAATGCTTTTGGACAGCTAATTGTCATACTTGCACTGTGGACAGACTTACTCTACAAATACAAGAGTAAATTAGAGTATTGAGAGTATTGATGATATACTGTACAGATTCTTATGTTTCCTAGGGCTAACTAAGAAGAAGTGGAGTTAGAAAAAAGGCTGCTTTATGTATGTATGTATGTATAAGTTGCTGAGCAAAGAGTTTTAAGAGTACCAAAGTTAATCTGGTGGCTCAGACATTTTGCAGTTGTGAAGGCTTAAGAGAATTTTAACACAGTTTATTAGGTCAACTAGAAGTAATACTTCCCTTAAACCTCTGCAACCTACAAATTAGGTTCTTATTCTAAGAAATGAGCAGTGGGATTTTCTTTGCAAACTAATTCTTGAGTTTGTGGTTTTGTTCCTTGAAAGGGTTTGATGTTTTGCAAATAAATTCAGGATTAATTTTGTGCTGAAAGAGGTACCAGAGAGCACTGACGATTATTCTAAGGAACAGTTTCCAGGGCTGGATCATTACAATACTAAACTAGTACTTATTAAAGTACAGCAGGAACAGAACCCAGGGCTTCAAAGCTTAATTGGGAGAGATTGCCATTAGAGGATGTCTGTGTGTCTCTGAATTTAATTTTGGCTTGTAAATGAAAACTGGGTAGTTTACAAGAATGAAAGCGACTGCCCTACGCTTTATGCATTGGAGATTAGATCACAGGAACTGGTGAGTACTGTGGTGTGAGCTTGTGCCCCTTTTTATTGACCTTTCATATGTACAAATTCCCTTGCTTTTCTTTTTTTTTTTTTTTGGCTTTGAAGACTAGCTGCTGTGAGAAGAGAGCTGAAAGTAAAGGAACTACAATTTCTAGATGCTTCAAGAAGGCGTTTTCTGAAATACCAGCAAGATCAGCGTCAGATGGAGCTGAAACGTCTTGATGAAGACATTGCAAGAAAGGCTGAGTATTGCTCAAGCAGTTCTTTTCTTGAAAGTTTATTGGAAACAATAACCAAGAAAAAATGCATAGCTAAAATGTACTGTGATTTGTGAGCCCAGGGGTGTGTTTAGCATGAGGTAGATGACTTAAAGTGTAAATGCATGATTTAACAGTTTTATTTGGCACTTCCTATGTTCCTGTGTCTTGTTTTAACTGGCAGAATTCCTGGGAAAAGCCAAATATATCTCTATATTAACAGTGTTGAAAAATGTAATTAACTCCTTAAAGGACTCGTCAATTATCAGTTGTCTGTGGGCTGTATATCCAGACTGCAAATTAACTCTGGAACAGCCTTTGGCCAGGTTCTGCCTCTGCTCCTGCAGGCTTAGTAGCTCAAGCACCATACCAAGAGAGAGCAGAGCATGAGCTTTTGAACCTCATGGGCACAAATCTAATCTCTGTTGAGCTATTCTGTGCATCTCAGCAGCACACTTTGAAGAGTCAAAGCATTGTCAAATTCTTCTTTTTTGCAGCTCAGCCCAGGTGGCCACTTGCATCTTTCTGCTGTTGGGTCACAGCAGTTTGGGTTCAGGAACTTTTTAATTTGTAGCTGTGTCTTGCAGATTATTAGCATTAGCCTGACATTTCCCTAACATGTGACTGGATTCAAAATTATTGCTGTGCCTCTTGCTTTCACCTTGTCCTATACTTTCAATGTTCAGTATTTTCCACTGTTCATCATATGACAGAAAGTTGACTAGAACTTAGAAGTGGAATGTCGCTTCTGGTTTTGGACTTTCTTGCTTTTTTTTTTCTCCCTCGCTCCATTTTCATGTGTTTCTCTTCTCCTCAAGGCATCCATGAGAGAGCAAGAAACAGCTGCTACTCTTCAAGATATAGAAGTACGACAGATGGAACTTGAATCACAAAGACAGCTTTTTGAACAGGTAATTGCTAGGGAACTATACAGATGTTTATATTTAATAGTTCTTCATATGCAGTTCTCAGATTTAATTGCATTCGTTCTGTCAGACTATGTGAGGGAAAAGAAAGGCTTTTTTAAGTTTCCTCTCTGATACCTTTTCTAGAATAAACCCTCAGTTAATAACAGATTGATGTAGTTGATGCCAGAAGCATCAGTAAGCAAAAAGAATGGATGGTTTATGAGGAAGGTGCGCCTCCTTTCTCAAATGCCTTACATATAATCCAGAGAGATCATGGTAAGTGTTAAAGGTTTTTATATCAATAAATATTGTTTAAATGTAAAATTAAATATGACTGAAAAGCCAGACTGACAATCAAAGGTATTACTAATGTCCATTTTGATCAGAACCAGAGCAGCGTGTCCCCCTCTTGCACACATGTGCATCTGGCTGGAAAGCAAGCAGAAGTGGCCATCAAAACTGCTAAACCTTATTCTGAAGCATGTGTCTCCTTATGTTTTACTTCTTAAAGCTTTTGGCTGTATACTTTTTGTCATTCATGCTAAGCATAACTGTATATGTGTTATATATATATATATAACTATTATATATAACAATATATATAATAAATAAATAAATTTATTTATTAAATACAGCTGTCCTATGGCTACATAAAACAAACCAATCTAAGATCACTTGTGTTCCAGTAAAGTCACCTGTTTAAAGGAGCTATTTCTTCAGTGACCATCCTCTTTAGGCTAGAAAGACTGCAATTATTTAACTAACCAAGGCTATGTGTCTGCCCACAAGAGCCTGTTTAGGCAGGCTTTCCCTGCCCATGCCTGGACCGACCGTTTTACTACTGTCAGTGAGAGGCCATTTGCAGGGTTGGAAGGCCTGCTGAGAGGCAGTGTATGTTAACTGTGCTTCTGCACCCTGCTGATACAGCCCAGCAGATTCCAGCAGGACTGGGAGAGAATTGCCTTCTTCAGAAAATAGCATAGATATGCCCTGATGAATATCAGGAAAAACTGTTGAGAATTAAAATTTCTGTTTCCAGTGTGGATTTGTACTGCTTTGCATTCAGCCTGCAGTAGTGTTTATTGTAAATCTCAGTACTTGATTTATATTTGTGAAACATTCTGAGGTCTTGGCTAATGTATGCCATAAAAGTGGAGAATGTTTTCATGATGAATCTAATTAATTTCAGTTGGAATTCTGTTTCTATGTCCCATTATAATCCAAGGGATGGAATTACATCAGAATAAAGCTGGGAGATGACTCTGATGACTCAGGCTTAGCACAATTCCAAATGGGTAAAGCAGCAGAGAATATCACTTTCTTGGACAGTTACAGTAGTTTATGCTATGCAGTGGAACGAGATGTATGGATATATTCAAATAATAGTTTAATTAAGTTTTAATAATTGTTAAAGAGAGAATCAAAATTATGGTTAGTAGCTTAGCAACAGTAATTTATGCTTGTATGTTTGGCAGCGTCTTATCAAAGATCAAGAGACAATTACCCAGGAAATGAGAGAAGAGAAAGATGATAGACAAAGAAAGGCAGATCTTGAAGACCACATTGTTCAGAGATGGGTAGAAACTGATCGAGAAGAAAGACAGAAAGCTCAGATGGTAAGATGGTTGGATTTTCACATGGGTTTTCACATGGGGGAGTCAGTTATGTTAACTGGTATACTACTTAATAGTATTTGTTGCAGTGAGCTAATACAAGTTAACATGAAAATATTTCTAAAGAGATCGAGTTTCTAGATACCCATCTTAATAGATCAGGGTGGCTTGTTTAAAGTTTTGAGGGTTTCAAAAATCTGCCTGAAGCATCCAAGCTGATACGCAACGCTGAAGTTCCCTGGGACCACCATATATTAATTTTTCTTTACTTTCCAGAACTTAAAAGGCATTTAAAACTCAGAAGTGCTCTTCAGAATAAGTTGTTCTCCTATTAAGAAACATGTTTTATTTGTAATCATAATAAAACAAAATGAAGCGGCAAAGGAACTTTCAGTTGATAGTACTTGGCATGAAATTCAAGAAGCTGTCTTTCTGATCACAGTAATGAATGTGTATAGCTTGACATTAGGAATTGTTCGGATTTTCAAGCTCAGAATTGTAACTGCACAGTTGGAAAAATAGTTGCAGCTAACCCACTACCCATATGCTTGGCATCTGCATTTATATTTTGTCTAGAAATAAACATATGGGCCTGAATTTTTGTAAACAGCCTTCAATTCTTAGAAGCATATGGATGTGGGTGGAAGTATTGGCATTCAGGTATCAATCTCGTGTTAAGTGCACCTGGAAGTCATATGAAATCCATGCTAAGAAAGCAAAATCCTCTAAATCGTGGAGGGGGTGTATGTCTCATTTACAAGGCCCTCAGTGAAGGAAAGAATAACAAGCATGGAAGAGGAGCAGAAGACAGCCCTGACAGAAGAGACAGCTAATGAATGGAGGGGTGGCACTGCAGGTGCAGACTCCTGCTAAGGATATCTAACAGCGCTACCACAGGATACTTTAGTTTGACAGAAAAAGACCTTCCCTTATCTGTATGTAAGGCTATATACTTGAAATAAAATAAATGGAGTCCTGTTAAGAAAAATATTTTGTTAGGTGGCTGAAGAAAATTTAGCCAAAGCAGAGCAGAATTGCATTGACAACGAATGGAGGCTGCAAGCATTGCATAAACTAAGGCGTGATGATCAGGACCGTGAGAAGCGTTATGAAGAGATAGCCAAGCTCCTGCATGACAACAGGGTGAAAGAAGCTGAGCTGCTGAAAGCCATGAGGGAGGCAGAAGAAAAGAAGGTATCTGCATTCTTTCTTTTCCTAAGTGGGACTGGCAATAGTATAACTGTTTTCTGCCTATAACACAGAATAGCATAAAACAGGTAGAACAAGAAGAAATAGTTTAAGTAATTCCTTTCCTGTTTCAGCCTGAAATTCCTGGAAGGTCTAGAGCAAACTAGTGAGGATATTTTAGATTTAAGAGGCATATTCCTAACTGTGTAAGTTTCTCTCATTTTTTCTCTAAATCAAGACTTTTACCAAACTCCAGGTGTTTAAAGGAGAAATGTTTCAAAAAATAAGCATTCACTCAGTGTAATAGTACACCTTTTGATTTAAAGAGGAAGTGTAGTCTGTAATAATCCAGATGGTTTTACGTGTTATTTTATTTCTTGTAATAAATCTGTTGAGGATGTACTCAGTATCTCTGTTGCACAGTGGGAAGAAGTTACATGGAGAAAAGCACAACTGGAGGAAGAGCAGAAGGCAGCTGCTGCTGCAAATGAACACAGGAAGCAGTTTTTAGAAGATGAAATGAATGATGCATTAGAATTGGCTGAAAAGCTGCAAAGGGAGGATGGCTATTTTGGTGAGTATGTAGAATATGCAGTTTTCTCGAGTATCAGCAGACTGGATAGTGGCGTGAAGGTCTGGATTGATCAGCAGAAAACAAACAAAGTATCTAACATTAAAGATAAACATAGGTTAAACTCCTTTTACATTAGTGTTTTTTGGCAGTATTCTTTCATGTAACTAATGTATAAAGCCATACTTGGATAGGAACCTCAATTGATATCCATCAGATGCAGCATTATAAATGATCCATAGGATTACTTTAATCTTGTTGTACGGATGGGATTCTAAACTTTGTTACAGAGTCACAGAATTATAAGGGTTGGAAGGGACCTTTAGAGATCATCTAGTCCAATCCCCCTGCTAAAGCAGACTCCCTGCTTTACATGGGAGAGCATCCACGTGAGTTTTGAATATCTCCAGAGCCAGTGTTGAGGCACTGGAACAGGTTACCCACTGTTGTGATTGATGTCCCATCCCTGGAGACTTTCAAGGTGAGGCTGGATAAGGGCCTTGGCTATTTGATCTAGCTGTGCATGTCCCTGTTCATTGCAGGAGAGCTGGACAAGATGGCTCTCAGAGGTTCCTTCCAACCCTAAGGTTTCTATGGTTCATTCTGGGCAGCTTGTTCTAGTGCTCTGTAACCCTCAAAGTAAAGAAGTTTTTCCATATATTCATACAGAATTTCCAGTGTGGGCACTGTTGAAAAGAGTCTGGCCCCATCCACTTGCCTTACACCTTTTAGATATTTGTAAGCATTGGTAAGATCCCTCCTATCAGTCTTCCCCTCGCTGAATAGCCCCAGGTCTCTCAGCCTTCCTCATAAGGGAGATGCTCCAGGCCCCTCATCATCTTTGTGGCCCTCCACTGGACACTCTCTAGAAGATCCCTGTCTTTCTTCAACTTAGGAGTCCAGAGCTGGTATACAGTACTCCAAATGTGGCCTCACCAGGGCAGCGTAGAGAGGGAAGAGAACCTCCCTTGATCTGCTGGCCACACTCCTTATTGCAATGCAGGATACCATTGGCCTTCTTGGCTTCAAGGGCACAGTGCTGGCCTTGTGCATCCCCAAAACTGAGGATATTCTTTTCTCTCAGTACATTATTTTGTATTTTATGTAGAGCGCATTGAAACAGAAAATTTAGGATAGTTTGCACTGTTTTTTAATCAATTTGGAAACCTCAACCTGTAATACTCTATTCTACTAGAAGACACCTACACCTTGGGCTTGCCATGATTTTTAGAATAAGGGTGGTGTGAGGCACTGGAATGGGTTGCCCAGAGGGATGGAGGATGCCCCATCCCTGGAGACATTCAAAGTTAGGCAGGACAGGGCTCTGAGCATCCTGATCGAGCTGTAGGTGTCCCTGCTCACTGCAGGGGAGTTGGACTGGATGCCTTTTAATGGCCCTTTCCAACTCTAACAATTCTATGATTCTGTTATCCTTCTGAAATACTGCATTTGTGTAGTTCTGCAGATACATATCCCATTGTCCTCAAGATCCCATCTCCTCAAGACAAGCAGAAGATTAGTGACTGGTATTAAGATTAGTTGATTGGTGTTGCTTTCAGCAAGCTTTTTCAGATTTTGCCCTAATTTGTCTGATGGTTTTAATACAGAGTAATTAGCAACTGCAAGTTGTTAAAATGAGTGTCTCCTAAAACAGCAAGTACGAGTAGCCATATT
This sequence comes from Meleagris gallopavo, assembly GCF_905368555.1. Lineage (NCBI taxonomy): Eukaryota > Metazoa > Chordata > Aves > Galliformes > Phasianidae > Meleagris > Meleagris gallopavo. Next base: position 82,577,949 of record NC_139406.1, read on the forward strand.
CCACATGAATTCAGTGGCCCATTTGTCAGAAGATTAATTATATGGCAAGAAACACCACATATGGAACTGTAATTTGTTAAAATGAAAAGCAGTGATGCATGGCTTTGCCCCATAGACCTAAAATTGTCTTTAAATTTTGAACAAATTTTACTTGCCATTAGCTGGAGTGAGTAATTGTTCCAGTTTTGCTCCCTAGAGAAAAACTGTTTTGCCTCAAGTGAGAAAAAATCAGTAGAAATCTAAACATGCACAACAATGCTTTCTCTGCATTTCCAACAGAGAGACTGCGTGATTTAAAGGCCAGACATGCAGAGAGAGGGGTAGAATTCCAACAGTTGCCAAAGTCTGGAAACATCTGCCTGAATGATTTATCTGCATCACAGTCGTCATTGCACAGTAAGATTCTAAGTTAGAGCCCTCCTTTTTTCTCACGTTTAACTTGAGGTGCATTACTGGAATACCTTGCTGGGTGATTGAGTCATTATTCATTGTGTTTAGTGGATAGTAAACCTGTTTATTGTTGTCTTCTGTTTCACACCTGAAAAACATAAAAAATGAATCACTACCAGGAATAGCTCAGATAGGAAATGCCTGAAGTGTGTTGCATTAGGAGACCAGTCATTTTAAGCCTCAACCTAGTTTAGTCCCATTCTGACATGATCATTTTACCTGTATTTGCTCAGGCTTCATAATTATGTATGATTTGGGGATGTTGAGCATACGTAGAACCATCCTTCATGAAAATCCTGTGGAGAGTTGCAGTTAAGAAGTAGTCTTCAATAATCTACTCCAGGCTCTCCTAGCCAATGAAGGCACATTTTAAAATCCCTTGCATGTTATCTATATCACTCTGCATGCACTGGGAAACATGTCTTTGGAGCTGTCAGGGAACCCCAGCAACATCCAACCTTTTTGTAACAAAATATAACACTGCCATGGTACCACTTTCAAGGAGCTTAGGGGTTGTAATAACATAGAGCATATCTGTCCAGAGGATTTTTCCCAATAAGCATTTGTGGTATTTGTGGAAAAACAGCTGCAATATTAAGCCTGAGTTTCTTCTATTTAAGCATCTTCAGACAGAAGACAAGAGCTGGCACGCCAGGAGCGGGAGCTGATGGCAGACATCAGGCAGCTCAGGCAGAAGCTCACAGCGCGGGCCCAAACCAGGCGTCCTCCAGCTCGTGTCTCACCCACACGGTGGACAACCTGAGATGGTTTGCTCTGGACCTCAGCTGTACTTTCAGATTATCAGTCAAACCCCGACTGTGTGTGATGTGATTAAGGACCGATCAGAGATTGTTTATTATAAAGGCTTTTGGAAATATTTTTATATAAAAATAAAATTCTAGCTAGAAAAATGTGCAGCGTTTGTAACCTCATTGTTTTCTCCATAACTGTAATATTATTTTTACTTCTAAAATAAATTGACTTTTTACCACTAAGTTATAGCATATACGTAGAGTATATGTATGCTTTATTTGTTCCTGTCAAAGCCCCGACTTGAAGAACAGGAACTTGCTGGAACAGGCTGCCTGGAGAGGTTGTGGATGCCCCATCCCTAGAGGTGTTCAAGGCCAGGTTGGATGGGGCCCTGGGCAGCCTGGTCTAGTATTAAATGTGGAGGTTGGTGGCCCTGCATGTGGCAGGGGTGTTGGAGATTCATGATCCTTGAGGTCCCTTCCAGCTCTGGCCATTCTGTGTGATTCTGTGTGAAGAAGCAAACCACCATCAGAGTCAGGTGCTAAAAGCAGGGTACAGGGAGGCTGAGCTGCAGAAGATGTGCTGTTTTATATATATATAAATATATATTAGCTGCCAGGAGTTGGACTCTCAGTGATCCTTACGAGTCCCTTCCAACTCAGGATATTCTGTCATTCTTTAGTGAATAATACCTGCACTGGTAGAGCTGAATGAAAAGGATGATCATTGATGCTGCAGAGCAGGGCAGCACGCGAGGCAGAGAGCAGCAGCCCCTTCCCCATCACATCACACAAAGACCTAAGTGCACAGAGGCAGCTGTTCATCACGTTGGCCTCCACACTTAGAAATATTGGGATTTGCACGTGATTATTTCCACATTTAAAAAAATAATAATTTTTTTGGCTAGCAGCTTGGTCCATATGTGTACACACTTACAGTTTGTAAAGATGTTAGCACTGTGCATAAGACGGAAGGTTTGCAGGGGGAAGCCGAGCCCAGCCATATCTGGGCGCAGCTGGCTGTGCCTGCTGTTCCTCTGGTCAGACTGCACAACCCTGCCTGCCGGGGCTGCTGCGGGAAACTTCTCTGAGTTCCCAGTGCTAACCTCTACTTTCTCTGCTCCCAAATGCTGAGATAAGCTTAGATTCTGAAAAAGTAACACCAGCCAAAGTGCGACCCTGGCACACCTGGCCGCGGGCAACACGCGGTCGGAACAGGGACACCGAACCAGAAACGAAAAAAAACGTTTCCCGCCTTTGCCCCGTGTGAGGTTCGAACTCACGACCTTCAGATTATGAGACTGACGCGCTACCTACTGCGCTAACGAGGCGGCTGAACGCTCCTTTCCCCTGCAGACTGTCGAGCTTGGTCTGGCCCTGCGATGCTGTGGAGAATCTGTGTTCTTGTGTCCTTTCCCCGGTCGCCAAGGGCACGGTGACCACTTCTGCCTTCAGTACGGGAAAAAGAGGGCGGGAGAAACAGCTCGGCCCTCCCCGCGGCTGCTGGGTCGGGCTCTGTGCCGCAGTGCCGTATGGTGGGGCCTCACAGTGGCCGTGCGGGAACCTGTGGTGACCATACAGGACCCCACCGTGACTGTGTGGGGGGCTGTGGAGACAGCATGGAGCTTCGTGGTGACCCTGTGGGGCCCCAAGGTCACAGTGTGGGACCCTGTGGTGGCCGTGCATGTCATCAGTGTGATAGTGTGGGGCCTCATGGTGGCCATGAGGGGACCTTATGGGACCCCAGCCTGACACTGGGGTCTTCCTCAGGGTAACTGTGGGGACACTAGGTTGGCTGTGTGGTCCACAAAGTGACCAGGAGGGACCCCATGTGGTGACAGTGTGGGCCTTGAGGTGGCCATGAAAGGACCTCAGGACATCGGGACCACGGGGGACCCTTTGGTGACCGTATTGGACCCCATGTTGACTGGGAGGAGTCAGAGGTGGCAGTGCTGGCACAGCCTGGACTGGACGGCAGGCAGGGCCACTGATGTCCCTGCAGGGCCCAGGGAAGATCTGATTGGTGTTGACAGGGCGCGATCTCTCACGTCACATTAATTAGGCGGCATCCTTTTCAACATAATTGCGCAGAGCAGGTCACTAGATAATTAATGACTATTTGCTGCGTCTGACAGCTGTGGGCGGATGTCGGGGTGGGGGGAGGGCAGGGGAGAATTCCTAAAGTCACATCGCAAGCTGTGCCACCTGGACACCACCTCTGCGACCCGAGGTGAGTGTTCCCTCCCCCAGAGATCTACGTGTGAAATCGGAGCCACTTCACGCTCCTCTCTGTTTTTATATGGATGCTTGTGTCGTGCTGGCATATAATTATTATTTTCTTTTATTTTTTTTTTTTTCCATAAGGCATCTGAAAATAGACTGTGGGGACACAGACACAGAATCTGTGAAGCTACCCTGGAAAAACAGGCCTCTGACAAGCCCTGAGGACACCTGTGCTCCAGAGCGTGCTGGTAAGAGGGACAGCACTCCTTCCAGCTCAGAGGTGCCCTGAGCAGCCTTTCCCCTGTATGAGGCCAGGCAGCGTCTGCTCCACCCTGCTCTGCCTATGGCCCCCTCCAGAGCCACAACACCTTGAAGCAGCGTGGAGCAGAGCGATGGCGAACCCAACCTGTGTGATAAAAGTGTGTCACACGTGCCTCTGCGTAAAAGCATGCACGCAAGTATTTATGGAACACCTGGGGCACAGTGCCTGCACACCCTGCCTCGCCTCGCCCCGCGCAGTCATACCAGTCCGCCTGGCTCCCAGAGGTGCTGCCTCTCACCCCATTGCGAACCCCTGTCCTGCTAATGACAGCAGCCGGGCTGCCACAGTGACAACGTGACTCCAGAGCTGCAGCCTTAAAAAAAAAAAAATAGGAAACCAAACAAACAGTGCTAAATGTGCACAATCAAATGATGAGTGTTTGTATTTCTGATGCTTTGAGGCCAGCTCACAACCCTCCCTCCACATAATGCTCAGGATGTTTGGGAAGGGGTGTTTTTCTTTTAATAGGACAGCATAGTCACAAAGCTTTAAAGAAATAAATGAGTGAATCGTCCATGGTAATAGCAACATACTGTGAACGGGGCACAGTGACGAATTTCAGGTTTATTTTTAAGCCTGCCTGACAGCATGTAGGTACAGACAGGAGTCCGTAACCCCTTCTGCTGTTCTGAAGCTATGGACGCAGCTGATGTCTTTGTCCCAGTTAAAGTTTTTGCTCCATAGCAAATGCTATGGGAGGACAGAGAAGCCTCAAGCTGTTTTGAAGATTGTGCAACGATACTTGGGAGCCTACCTGCTTTTGCTTGAATACTTTCCTTGCTCGCATTTCACAGGATGCTCCGAGTAGGGAAATACAGCCAAATCAAACAGCCCTGGTAATTGGACGCGAGTCCTTCGGATTCCCTTGGGGTGAGGTGGGTGCCTCGCAGATAAGCAATCTAATCAGCTTTGTGCTTGTGTCCTATCTGGAAACAGAGTGTTGCTAGAGTACACTACCACCTGAGTAGTGAGCTTGGGTTGTTTTTTGAAGATAATTGTACCGACAGAATCAGGGAGTGTGAATTTGCCAGAGGTAATAAGATCTCTTTATTTTTATTCAGAGTTAATTCGTTCAGTCAAGGTGATTTTACGCCAGGATGCAGACTCCCAACACGACGGGCGATTGCGTCGCCTGCACCACACATATGCATGGTGCCTACTCTGCAGATCGGCTGCTGAGACACAGAGCCATGAGCCACCCCAGACACATGGGCAAGATAAAAAAGCGGCTGGAGGACATCAAGAACCAGTCCCTGAAGTCGACAAAAGCAGATTTCAGCCACAACGAAAGCATCAGACTGGCCACGGACGCTTTCCTGGATGGTGGGACAGACTCGTATCTCCAGACTTTAAGCAAAGAAGGAGAGGTGGATTTCCTCTCCTCGGTGGAAGCTCGGTACATCAAGGAGAACGCCCGGGAGTCCTATTATGCGCAGGAATCCCCCACAGATGGGGCAGCCGCGCAAAGGCAGAACGATGGCGGCTCCCTGCCTTCAGGGACTTACTTCCCCACCATTTCTGACAGCAGTGAGCCCGCTCTCCTGCACACATGGATTACAGCGGAGAAGCCGTATTTAAAGGAAAAGTCCACGGCCACAGTGTACTTCCAGACAGAGAAGAACAGCAACATCAGAGACATCATACGCCGGTACATCAACAAGACCACGCAGGTATGGAGAGAAAGCTTGTGTTCCTCTGCATATATTTGTCTTCCTGCCCTTAGAAAGACTGGGTTTAAAGGCGCGTGTGTGATTAGAGCCAGCCTCGTGCATTACCGTGTAGCTTTGCGCTAGAAAGGGCCCACTACTGAACAAATGCATCGCTGTCACTGCCTCAGTGCGTCCGCCTGGCTGTGGTCGTGATGGAGGACTGGTCTGTAGCACCTCAGTGCCAGGCTAGAGGAGCCCTGCACAGCGCTGTCCTACCATGAATGAAAATGAAGCTGAGGCAAGCTCTGAATAAACAGTGGTCGTTGTAAGGGATTGGTGGGAGGTGTGGGTGGACAGAGCTCATTGAAAAGGGGGCACTTGTGTGCCAGGAGATGTCCCCCAGGGAATGGACCTCTTCAGAAGGCATCCCATCCGCAGTACTTTATCAGTGCCACTAAAATGTCACACAGGCTCCATACAGAGCCTCAGAGCCTCACTCAGAATGTGGGAGAAGTGCAGGGGAAGTCTAATACAGACAAGTTACGGGGACATGGAGAGATGCCTGTCACAGGTCATGTGTGCATAAGTGGAAAATCTGAGGACAAACAGCTGAAGGGGGCAAAAACCTTTGGTGGTGTGCTCTAGTGGTATTGTGACAGCTCAGCTCAGTTTTCAGGGGAAAATACTTGGCACTTCAGATCTCTCCTTATCACTGTTAAGAGATTTTGCCCGTGTAAACTTGAGGTTCCATTGGCAGTCTCACAGATGAATGGTCAGAAACAAACTCTTTGTGACTGCTGTACTAGAATGGAAATGTAGGGCCTCCTGAGCAGCAATGAAATCTCCAAGGAGGGGTGTAAGGGTCAGAGCACTGGGCTACATTGGATGCAGGGACCCTAGGCAAGACCCTACAAACCCAGGTGGAAAGGGAGTTTTGTGGGTCCTGCTCTCCAGAACAGGAGCCCTCTAGAATCAGAGCCATTGGAGCTGGCACTAGTGATGCTAAAGGTACTAGCAGAAAAAAACCTCTTATCCCAAGAAGAGAAAAATTCTAGGGGAAAAAATGGGAAATGCAGTATACATCCATGGTTCAAATGGGCTGCTGACAGTATACATTTGGCAACTGCTGTTTGAGTGCACTTACTCAGTGATGGGAATTGTTAGTGTGTGATGAGGGGACATGCTGAATACGATAGTACTTAAGGTATCCATTAACAGCATAAATAGAATAAGGAATATATTTGTGGATGACATCAAACTGTGGAGGGCTGGAGAGCAGAGACTCTATAGAGTGACTATAGAGTGCTATAATCAATTGGATTATGAACAATTGGACTGGTTTATCTTTGACATCTTTTCCAACCTTAATGATTGTATGATTCTGTAACCCTAACATCCTTGTGAGGCATAAATTGTAAAGTGAAACTCAGGCAAAAGAAATGAGAAGTATTGCCAGGAAGAGAGAAGAGCCAAGTGCAGTAACATAAATTGAGAACAACCAGTGAAGAAGCAGCATGTGAGAGTGGTCTGGAGCTATGGTGAGGCTGAGTGTGAGACAGCAGTTCTGTGCTGTGTATAAAGGCAAGAGCAGTCCACAATGTGCTAACAAAGTGTGAACATAAGGTGTTGGACAGCACTGGGCCATTACCTGGCACTGGCAGGGCCCTTTCTGAAGCACTGTGCTCTGGCAGCAGAATGAAGCTGTGGGATCCTCACTGCTACCCAAATAATGTGGCTTCATTGGTCTTGTGGGATTTATATATGGGGGTGGAAAGGGAATAAGCTTTCTGTAAGATTGAGTCAAAGTTGAAAGAAATTAGCGGGGCAGATCTGCAGAAATACTGTAAAAATTGTTTTCATTGACTGTATTTTATTGAACGTGATACCCTGTGAGGGCAACTATGAGGGGTTCCTCTCCAGCTGTTACCTTCTGCAGGTAAGGGGGGTACAGCTGCACTGAGCTGCCCTGGCAGACACCTCTTTCTGGGGACAACAGCAGGGAAGATGGTAAGAACTCAGCACTGAGCCTAGTGGCTATGGCATGAGCTTGATTTTACAGCACATTTATGGTTCCTTCAACCACACGCTGCCTGGAGGCTGTGAATTTAAGCAGCTGGAGGGTCTTTAATGGCAGTCCATGCTGCTGCAAGGCTTTTACATATGCTCCTGCTGTTTGTGACTTTGGAAATGTGGATGTATGTTTAAACTGAAACAATTAGCTCATGAATTATTGTGAAAGTTGGATATAAAAAGAAATAAACATGAAGCTGTTGCAGTCTGTCAGCCCACTACCAACTGCAGGGAGCAGATTTAAAAACAGGGCTGCTCCAGACCTAAGTTGTAACAGGGAAAGCGTCGTTCAGTACTTGCTTAATGCATGTGACTTATGAAAGCCACTTGGCAAGAGCTGTGGCCTCTTATTTTAGCTACATCCTTATTATTCTCTGATTAGTGTTTTAATATCCTTCCTAGTGCTGAAATCTCACCTACAATTTCCTGGTTCACATTATGTTTGGTGATGAAAAGAACTTAACTGAAGTGCATACATTGCATGTTAGATTGGATTTATATGAACAATAAAACAGTGAAGCAATGTGTCTCACACATCTCACAGATTCAGTGATGCATGGGAGAAACAGAATAAATATCCACACGTATGTTTCAAATTTTTCATTTGTTGGAGTAAAAAAAAAAAAAAAAAAAGGGCTCCAGGGAGATCTCACTGCCTCACTGTGGCCTTCTAATACTTGAAGGGAGCACACAAACAGGAGGGGGAATGGCTGTTTATGAGGGTGAATAGTGATAGGACAAGGGGGAATGGTCTTAAACTGAGACAGGGTTTAATTTGGGATAGATATTAGGAGGAAGTTTTTCACAAAGAGGATGGTAATGCACTGGAACAGGTTGCCCAAGGAGGTTGTGGATGCCCCATCCCTGGAGGCATTCAATGCCAGGCTGGATGTGGCTCTGGGCAGCCTGGTCTGGTGGTTGGCAACCCTGCACAGGGGGTTGAAACTAGGTGGTCATTGTGGTCCTTTTCAACCCATCCCATTCTATGATTCTGTGATTCCATGAAATACCAATGCATTTCAGGTGGCCATGACTTCAACTAATCGACCATGACATCAACTAATGCTTCTGCTTTTTCCCCTAGGTGCTGGCTATCGTGATGGATGTATTCACAGATACTGAGATCCTTTGTGACCTCCTGGAGGCAGCCAACAAGCGCATGGTATTTGTCTACCTGCTGCTGGACCATGGCAATATAAATCTCTTCTCAGAGATGTGTGACAAGCTGCAGATTGCTGAGGATCTCTTCAAGGTACTGTGGCTCTGAAATTCTTTAGGCTTTGAGTTAGAAGCACAGTTAAGCTAGGGTCATTCCTAACATCCCTAACATGTAATTAAAGCAGAGAAGGAGATTTCCAGAGGTACTGTAATCTAATTATTCTTTAAAAATGCCTACACTTTTCCATGCATTTTTTGAGGAAGCTAAGGCATTTCCATTAGATGTCCATTAGAGTGGATGTCCATTAGATGTCCATTAGACCCTAAGAATGATGGTCTGGTAGCCATAGGTAGTGGGAAGCCCTAGCTGCACACATAATCCTGCATATGAAAATCCTGGGTGGCCAGAAAGACTGAACTGAGTGCTCTCAGTTGTTCTGTGAGGGCCGAGTTCTGCTGGCATTGCCTGGCTCGCTTGACTGCTGCTCTTGATCCTCAGCCTCAGTGTTTTAGTTGAATTCCATGGGTGTTTGCATGAAATGTAATAAAATTGTATTGTTAAGGCTTTGCTGTAAGGGTAATGCCTCACATTTAGCTGTCTGCTAGCTTAGTCCAACTTCATCCCTGCTGGAGGAAATTGACCTTAAAATTAACCATTGAACCAGGTATTCAAGAACCATGGAGATGTAGCACTGAGGGACATGGTTAGTGGGCATGGTGGAGGTGGGCTGATGGTCGGACTAGGAGCTCTTAGTGGTCTTTCCAACCATAGAAATGATTCTGTGAATTGATACCATGGGCCAAATACACCTTCAGCTCCATTCACACGTACTTACATTTGATAGGACATTAATGGCTTGTCTGGGCATCACCAGCCACTCAGTTGCCTGTACTGATTAGAAGAGGAAAGGTTTTGCCCTGCTGTATTATGTCATTGATCAGTGTGAAACAAGAGGGATCAAATCTAAAGCTGAGATGTCAGCAGAGGTACAGACTGTTCTTGGCTACAGACACATCTCTAGTATTCTTTTGACTAGGGGGAGCAACCATACTGTCATAGGTTGCAGCTCCTCTGTGCAAATTTTCATGTATGTTTATTTGCTCATTGAAAAATCAGCCCTGAAAACTTGGCTGGGCTTCCATCACGCCCAAACCTTTAAATATAACAATGGAGTCCATGATGAAGCCATAAGAGGAATGGAGGAAGTGAAGCGTTGAAGGCAAGAGGGAAAAGAGGCCTTTTCCTTCTGATTTTTAGTTCAAACGAACAAACAAACATGTAATTCACTGTGTTCAAATAATTCTTTTTTCCTTACTAGAATATCTCAGTCCGCAGTGTTACTGGAGAGGTATACTGTGCCAAATCAGGCAGGAAATTTTCAGGACAAATACAAGAAAAATTTCTTATCTCTGACTGGAGATACGTTCTCTCTGGATCCTACAGGTGAGATACACCACTGCAGTTGTTTGTTTGTTTGTTTGTTTCTTTTTCCTTTTCTGCAAGTTGTTTTGGCAATTTCAGGCACAGGATGTAGCATCTCAACAACTGGGCTTTTAATTAAGGTCCACAATCCTCAGGTCAGAGAATTACATGAGATTCTGAGTTTGCATCAAATAAAGTTCCTAAGCTTCATGGCTACGTAGATAAGCATCACAAATGACTGAGGTGTATCCTAGAAACTCAGATACAAAAAAGACAAGGGAAAAAATTACATATGTGATTATTTAATTAAAAGGATGAGATTGTTTTCCTTAATCCAGGTTTGTGATTTGGAACTTAATTGCTTCGATCAACTGTGCCAGCAGGAAGATCATGTAACTGTAAGAACAGAGGTAAATGTGAACACGTGGGGACAGCGAAGGCTGTAAGAGCTCAGCTGCCTCCAGAGGCAGGCACCCATTCTTTCATTCACTTTCCAAATGAACTGTCAGAAAAGGAGTGAACAAACCATGTTGTTGGCTTTCTGTTTGATTTATTGGACTCTGTGGCTTAATTGTTCTTCAGTTTTGTTTTAATTTCTCATCAAATCTGTTTAGAAGTGCAGAAACAGAGTTCTGTGGAGAATAGAAGAAGATACGTAGGAGAAGAGGGACTGAGCAGGACAGCTTTTCTCTAGTCAAGAAGGATCCTTTTGGCTTTTATATCCTATAAAAAAAAAAGAGAAAGGAAAAAAGAAAAACCTTTCAAGTCCTCTGCAGTGCAGTCACTCCTCTCATTCTTTTCTGCTGTTGCATTATCTTCTAAATTCAAGAGCCTCGTCAAAGTTATCCTATGTTATCCATTATCTCCTATGCAGCAAGCAAGCAGAGATAGTGGTGAGGAACAAATCCATATGCTATTTGACTTCATCATGCTCAATTTGTGGATTCACACAGCTTATAAACAGCAATCAATACATGGCATTGCTGTAGGCTTCTGGCTCTCACTTCATTCATCTCAAAGTTTTATCATCACCAAATCTTGCCCACCAACCTCTGCAGGTGTAAACAATAAGGATCTTAAAAGAGAGTAAAACAGACTCTTCTGCAATGTATTTGTTGGAAAGGAAATTTGAGTAGATCTCAAAACTAATACAAAATACGTTAAAGCAAATACCTTTAGGACAAGGGGAAATGGCTTCAAGCTCAGGGAGGGTAGATTTAGGTTAGATATAAGGAAAACATCTTTTACAGTGGGGTGGTGAGGCACTGGAACAGGCTGCCCAGTGATGTGGTTGATGCCCCATCCCTGGAGACCTTCAGGGTGGGGCTGGATAGGGCCCTGGGCAACCTGATTTAGCTGTAGTTTACAGCTCCCCTGTTTTTAGCTCCCCTATTCATTGCAGGGGAGATAGACTTGATGGCCTTCAGAGCTCTCTTCCAACTCTAAGGATAGAATCCTTATGATCTATGAGTCTATGAAAACTCACAGAACTGTGTATTCCACTAAGTGCTGTGGTCTGCATGACTTTTTGACAGCAGGCCGAGGGAATAAAATAGCCCTTTGGTACCCAGTGCTCTGCAAGGGACCGGGGCTTGCTGCTTGCAGCCAAAGGGTGTGGGAACAAAATATGTTGGTCTCAAAGACAACAAAGAGGGCTGAAGTTGGTAATCAGAGGAAAAGGAATCACACTGAACCTATAGGATCTGCTGCTCCAAAGCAGTGTTTAAAAACACATTAAAAATCCGTTGCTTCAGTCATGTGGGTACGTTTGGTTCTGCCAAGAACTGAGAAGCTCCTGAATAAGCTGGCCCTCTTTCCTCAGGCAGAAAGCACCAGAGCTGGAAGCAGCACACATCCACATGCAGCTGTCTAACATCACATAGGTCTCACCGTGTGCACTTACTGTGTTTTTTTTCTTGTTCGGAGTTTTCTTAACAGTTTGATAGAGGACAGGGAAAGATTCTGAGTGCTTCTTTGTGAATAAAGGCAATGCCACACGAGTGCAGCAGTTGTTACCAGACAGCAGTGAGCTGGCTTGCTAGGCTGCTTACCTCAACTCTCAAGGTTTTAGGTGTTTAGAATGATTTGCCTAAAGCGGATGAGCAGTACCCACATTTTAGTAACTTACTGTGTATTGTCATGCTCAGACATAAAATGTATAGTCTGTATGTCACGACTTAGAGAGCTGGGGCTCTTCAGCTTGGAGAAGAGAAAGCTCTGGGGGAACCTTAAAGTGGCCTTCTAGTACCTGGAGGAGGCCTACAGGAAAGCTGGGGAGGGACTTTTATAAGGACAGGTAGCAACAGGACAAGGGGAAATGGCTTTAAACCAGAAGAGAGTAGATTCAGACTAGATAGTAGGAAGAAATTCTTTACTGTGAGGGTGGTGAGGCATTGGAACAGGTTGCCCAGTGAGATTGTGGATGCCCCTTTCCTGGAAGCATTCAAGGCCAGGTTGGATGGGGCTGTGAGCAACCTGGTTTAGAGGGAGGTGTCCCTGCCTATAGCAGGGGGTTGGAACTACATGATCCTAAAGGTCCCTTCCAACCCAAACCATTCTGTGATTCTATGAATTGCCCAAGTTGTGGTTACTTCACTCCTCCCCTTTGCTCCTGAATTAACAGTATAGAAACAATGTATGTCCCAAACCTAACCCTCTTTGAGAATGCCCCAAACCAGAAGATGCAAACTGTCTAAGTGTCAGCCGAGGCTGTCAGCCCTTCTGAGTTTCACAGGAGTTTTGTCAAAACATTGCGACAACAGGATGTGAAGTGCACACACCTACAGCTAAATCTGGCTGTTGGTAATGCTTCTACAAATCCAGCATAGCTAATAAATTCCCACAGGAATAACTGGGACACTTTTTTTTTTTTTTAAACACTGAGTAACCCTGGGTTCAAACCCAGCGCTGCTCTACAGCCTCTGCTGCACAACGCAAACCCCGCTCAGCTCAGGGAGTAATTACATTTTGTTTTATTGATGATGCTGTGGCACAAGGCAGGCTGCACAGCTCAATTGGGTGAGCTTGTGGTTTGGAAAAAAGCACAGATGTATGTTTGCCGAGTGGATTAGGGTAGTGTGTAAAAGAAAAATCATTTACAGGCCATGGAGTGTTTTGAGGCGTCTCTGGATCCCAGAATAAAAACCGCTGTAGTGTTTATCCTTTACAGCAAAGCAGGTGGTTTATTATTATTATTATTATGACTACTAATTTTGTAAAGGCTGTAGAAATATTTTTCATTTCGTTCTACCTATAGTGAAGGAAATGAGCACTTGTCCAACTTGTCAATGGAGGTGTGGTGGTTTGCGTTGTGGGGGCAGGATGCCACAGGAAGGTTGGGTTTCTGTGTGCTTCTCCTGACCAGTGCAAACAAAGGCACAGCACAGTGCAAACAAAGAACAGTTGTTTTTCATTAGTTTTCCTCATGTCAGTTCTGAGTGGGTGAGATTTACAAATGAGCATGTTGTTCTGCAGGGAAGATACAATTTATGTTTTTGCAGACAAGACGTGGTAAGACCTTAATTCAAGCACTGCGTGAGGAAGAGTGGTTCCTAAATAGGGGTCTAAAGCCGGACTGTGGAACAGACACCCGAACGCAAAGCATCTGACATGTGCTGATATGGATACAGGTCCTGGATTCCACCACTCCCTTTAGGAGGCTGTAAAACTTTACAGAGTTTCTTGAAGGTTTTAGTGGTAACTGCAATAACAAGGTTTGACCCAAAAGTCAAAGAGAGAGTACTGATGTGAACTGACCTGAAATTCAGCCAGGATACCACCTCCATCCTGTGTTTGGACCATGAGCCTCAGTACCAGCTCAGTGGGGACCTCCCATTCCCAATGGCTAACCCTTACCATGTCTCTCCTTCCAGCTTCACATGGTTATGTGGCCAGGTTCACCGCAACCTCCTCTCCAAGTTCACTGGTCAAGTTGTGGAGCTGTTTGACGAGGAGTTCCGCCACCTCTATGCACTGTCCAAGCCAGTGAGGGGACCGAAGTCTCCACCGCGCACCATGCCCTTCCTCTTCAGCCAGAGCTGGGCCCTGCCGCGCAGCCTCCCTGACAGCAACGAGGGAAGTGCTAACACTCTTTCAGACCCCTTGAGCAGCCTCTCGACTGGAAGCAACCATCAGACCAAGCAAACCCCAAGAACTCTCATATTCAGCAGCAATTTCACCCCCCAGTCACCTCTGCATCGAGTTAATTCCTTCCACAGCTTTGTTTCATTCACGCCTCCCCCAGCACAGCAGACCATCCAGACTAACTTCTACCAGCCGCACTACGTGGCCGATAGCTCCCCAGCTCTTTATAACAACATGAACATTTACCGACCCATAAGAGTTAGACAAGAGGAACCAAACAGGACAGGCTTAAGCTCACCCTGGAGATGCCTCCATAAAGGTAACCTGTTTGCATAATCAGCACCTTGTTTTGAGCTGCAAGTAAACGTAGTGAGGACCTGTTTAGCAATTGCTTGTACACTGACAAATACAGAAATTCTGCATAATACAAAATAAGGATGATTTCAGGTCTCTTGTTTTGGTGCTTATGGATGCTTCGTTTCCCTAATTAAAAAGCCACCTGCTATCATGTAAACGCTGGCTGCATTACAATCCCAGTAAGAACAAACCTAACAATGTTGCTCACAGTGCAACACTGCTGCTGCCAAGCACCTGCCCTTGGTACCATTTTTGTGTATCAATAGATTGAGGTGGTTTTCGTGCGGCCAGGCACTTGAAAGCAGGCTAAGTCAGTTTCTTACTCCGCACTTCAAGCAGTTGCGTAAGGAGCTAATTCAGGAGGGTAAAGGCTGCTATTTACGTGCCAGACTGACATGCTGCTAGCGCAGCAGTCTACCTTCACTTCATCATCACAGCTCAGTCTCAGTGTAGGAGGATTCCTTTGGGAGCTGACAGGGAAGCACAGTTCCCACCTTCACGCTGTCCCTGATGCGGTCTGCTTGAGGTACACAACAAGGATGCCTGTTTGCAGGGTTTGTTTGAACAGGCCTGCAGGCCATGAACTGGACGGAGACCAACAGCTCAGGGCACAGAGGACATCCTGCAGCCGCCCTACGCTCGGTTCCACTCATTAGCAACATGGGTGCATTCCAGCACACTTTGTTCAAAACCTCCAGTCCCACCAGCTCAGAGCAATTTTCCTCATTGCAGAGCAGCTGTGTAGATTCAGACTGGAAAATGAAGCCAAGGAAGGAAGCAAAGTAGTCCTGCTAGCAACACATCTTTCCAGTACTGAGTTCCAGTTCATGTAAAAGTACACGGATCTTGGAAATGCTCTCAGTGGTTGTTTGACAGAACATTGAGTTGGAGATAAAGGCAATGTAAAGGAGTGTCTTGAATAAAAGGCCATAACAGGGGTTCAGCAGCTTGAACCAGAATGCCTGCAAACCTGAGAAACGTTTGGTCAGACAGCCCATGAGAATGAAGGAAGCTTCTGTAAGCACAAAGCAACAAATTGTGAGATAATTCATGAAATAAAAAGGACATAAGGGATGTCCATCCATGTCCCAAAGTCACTCGATACACAGAATTTACTGATGTATCAGCACTTTGTTGTTTTTTTCATCTGCTTTTCTCTGTCTTCCATTTGACTCCAACAAAAGCCAGAAACCAAACACATTTGCTCATCTGACGCACCTCGCTGGTTTGTCCCTTGTTCAGTAAGGCTAAGGAATTAAATTGCATTCTTTTTCTGTGGATGATGAAAATTGCACACAGCAGCAAAATTTTAAGTGAGGAGTTTCTCACCTTTGGAAGAGCTACAGCTTTAAAAATATACTAGTAGCATTTACAGAACATTGTAAAAGGTAAAAGACAATGCATGCTACATGAGCATGTGAACATTTTTACTTGTGGAATCAGATTTTGGAGACCAAAATAACACTAAAACCCTTCATATCATTGTAAATGTCTGTACATAACAACATTTTTTGATTCCTTGGGAAGAAGGGAAGTTTTCATTCCTATGAGAATTCTATTGAATTGTCTAAATATGACCAAGAAACATGGTAAATAAAAGAGAAGACTTTCATTAAAATCCTTTGAGAATCATTTTGTTGCTTCATCTTCTCTTCACTTGTGCACCTTACTATCTTTGTTTCCAAAATCATTTCCATAAAGCCAGAGCACAGCTGATAAGAAATTGCATTTTGTTCCTTCCTAAACTGCCAGGAGCAGGATGAAACGTCTGTCCCCTTGGCCTAACTCTGATTTTTCTTCTCAATTTGGTTCAATCCCTCGATCCTGTTGCAGCCCAGCTGTGGGTGGCATGGAGGGGAGTGTGGGCTCACTGCTCTCTCACTCTGAAGCCTTCATTCCCTCCAGGCACAACCCCTGAAATCCAAACAGCCCTTCCCATCACTGGGCCCACACGATTTGCCTGCAGAAGTCTCAGAGAGCGCAGCTAATGAGAGGAGGTGAGGGACATGCTAATAGCACTGATGGAGTGCTGTGAGTTAAGAACCAATTTCAGCTCTGGATCAGGGATACAGCTTGCATTAATTCAGACGACAGCTGAACCCGAATGTCAAATGAATGGAATTTCAGTTTTGATGGAAAACAATCAAGAGTTTACCATTTCAGCCAGGAGTTATGCCAAAAATGCTTGCAGGCTCCCACAGGCTTGATTGCTCAGCAATGAAGGGAACGTGTGCTTACAGGCAGCTGCAGAAAGTACCTGTTGGGAAGGTTGGGCTGGATGCTGACATCCCTCATCAGCCTGCTGCAAGGGAAGGGCCGGTACAAACACTGCTACCGCGTGCTGAGAGAGCGGTGTGAACCTCGCTAGTTCCAGCAGTAACGCCTTCCTTCACCTCAGAAGCAGGGAGCAGGATCCAAATGCTCAGCAGCACAACATCTCACAAGCCTGTGCTTGCACACACTGACCCTTCCAGGAGCATCAGAACTGGGGTTAGAGGGTCCTGCCCCAGGGCCTGGATCATGAGAGAACATCAAAATGACAAAGCCCAGCTCTGGTAACAGATTCTTGCAGTTGGCAATGCTGAATTTGCTATATAACTCAGAGTGGAGTACCAGTGCAAGTATTAATATCAATAAGATTAATACTGTAAGAGCCAAAACACAAAGAAGGCTGTTGCAGGCAAATGTAGAATTATGCGGAGCACTGAAGTGATGCTGAGGCATTCAGACACAAGATGGAAGTGTAAAGCCCCTCTGAGATCAGAAGCAGAAAGCTGGGGTTGGAGGTGGCATGCTGAAAGTGAGGAGTGGGCCAGAAAAGGAGGAGTGCAAGTAGCCAAGGTAAGAGAGAGCCAGCACAATGAGACCAAGGAATGTTCCACAGCCCAGCTCAATAAACACTGCAGACTTGGAGCAGTAACTATGCAACGCATTCAGAGCAACATTCATGTTGTTTTCTTTGCAGTAGTTAAAAACAACATTTTTGCTTTCTTGCTGTATTTGAGAAAACAGTGCCTGTTCTTAAGGAGTGCTGCTTGCATCTGCCCTGCCAGGTGCTGGGGAGTTCACTGCTGTGCTGCCAGTGTGAGACAGCCACATGTTCACCAACCACACACACTCAAATCCCCAAATGGCACTGGCCACGTCACTGTGTGTTTTGGACAGCTCAGTCATGAAATGACAGCATTTGGCAAGCATTTCACATGCTGCTATTTCCACCTTCTACACAGTGGAGCCAAATCATCTGATGAGTTCCCATGAAATATCTCTACAAACTTGGGTCCACAAAAGCTTGTTCCAACATCGTAACTACAGAACTTAATTAAGAGCTGTGGGAAAGCTCCCTTGGGGCTGCTCATGACCATAAGTTTAAGAAGAAACTGGGAGAAGTCCCTGTTCCAGTAACTCAACTACTTTTGCTGATATGTTTGGTATTATGTTTGCTACGCCTTTGTTTTAAGACATTCTATTGTTGATGGCAACATCCTAATTAATTTACAGTCACTAATTAAGGACAGTCACTACTGAAAACAAGGGCAGGCTGCTTGATGAAAGCAGTTAGCCCTGTGTGCATCCAGGTGGGCTTCACTGCCATCCCGGCATGCTCAACTCATGCACATACACGATTTCCACCTAGCAAACACACACATGACTAAAATGAATACTCTGTAATATGTTATGAATTAATGCTTACCCATGTATACTTGCCAAGGCATCACCTTTCGTAACAAGCTGGCCAGGATGTGGTTTAATCGCATTAAGTCACCAAACTATCAAAGATAATTCAACATGGCTGAAGGCAATATTCCATTTTGTTGGAGAGATTTTACAGCCGGTTTAGCAGGAGGATACACTATACCAAGTGTTAGCAACAGATGTCTTAATAAGCACCTTAAAGCTTTAAAATCCATCTCAAAGTTGCAGCTGCACCTAAAAAGTTTGTACATGTACAGTGTACATGTACAGTGTAACATTGCGAGTTACTGAAAGTTTCAGCACTCTTTAATACTGCAGAACAAAACCCAAAGAGAACATGAGGAAAAGTCACATGAAGAAAAGTCAATTACATCTGAGAGATTCCTACTTTTACATTATAAACAATAGGTTTACAAAAAGCCAGTAAGAATCACAGTTTAATGGGATCAAATGAGGCAAGAGCACACTTCTGCCTCAAATGTAAATTGTTTCAAACAAAAGAAAGAAGATATTTGCTTGCCTTCTGCACGCCCAAAGCACGTAACATCAGTACTTCAGAACATAAAGCAAAGTGGTGGCATTGTGAGCTGAAAGCGCAAGCAAGGATCTGCACGATGCAGGAACAACGCTGCTGATTTTCACAGCAGAGGTTTTTCCTTCCTTGCAGGGTTTTACAAAGGATATGCTCTGACTGAACACTCTTCACTACATATAAACAACCCTGGCAGCTTTGGCTTTCCATGTGTAAGCACACTGAGGACCGGGCTGTAGCGAGTTCTGTGCCTGCAAAAACATTCAGCCTAGAAGAAATCTCCTTCCACTCCTAAGTTAAACACTCACTATTTAGATATTTTCCCAAAAACATGAAGTTATTCCTATTGACAACTTCACAGCATAAATGTATTTAAGATCTAGTCATCCAGCTCTGAAAAGAAAATCGCTGTGATGTCAGTTAATCTAGAAATATTACCACTTTTAATTAAGAAAATTCTGTGGCTCCAAGTGCAACAACATAGAATTCGAAACCAAGACATTTTTCTAACTGGACATCAGGAAGGAAAAGCTGCATCATAGGCCCCAAAAAATCACTGGTGCTTCAAGAACACTGTGAGGTTTATGATGGACAGCTACCCTGGAAAACTCCATTTTATACTGGATTTCTTATCATTGTGAATACAAAGGAGTCTTGAACAAAAAAAAACTGTCAGACACCAAGACTTCAAATGCAGAGATTTACTTTCTTGAAATACATACTATAAGAAAACGTAAAAAATACAACATGAACTTTTTGCATGCATCATTCCATAATCCTCTGAAGCCATGACAATAAATACAACAGCCCTACGTTGCCAGAGGTGGGATGTGTATATCTGAAGAGAACTGCCTGTCCAAGTGGCATAAATCATCTCGGAGAATGTCAAACCATTTGATTTCAAATTCTGAGGCCGATGCGGTTACCAATGATGACAGTGCTGAAGAGCCTATGCATTTTACCTCGCCCTGAAATTCCTCTTTTAGTTTTTCTGGTATAAGATCTGCTCCCATCACCTGCAACCACAGTAAGAACAAAGACAGGAGACAAGTAATGTGACATTAATAACAGAACATAAGAACCATCCGCCATCTAGGAGGCGCTTCCAAATCACAATCAAGTTGTCTGCCTGCTGCACTGTCACAAATATGGAGAACTGAGAGCCCAAACTTCGCAGCTGCACAGCCCCTCCCAACGTCAGGTACAACTGTACGTGGGGAGTTTTGCCTTCTGAACAGCGGCACAAGCCCCATCGCCAGCTCTGCGTTCAGCGCCTGCCCCCAAGAGCACCAGCAGCGATCTCTCACCGAGGCAGGGGTGTCAGACCAAGGGAAGCGAGGAAGGCAGCTGCTTGTCGGCAGCCCTTTGGAAACTTGGGATAGTCTGCATGCTGCTGCCCTCTCATGGATGAAAGCCCACAGCTTTGCTTGCCAACTCGGCAAAGACTTGGCCTTTATTAACTGAAACCCGACAATGCTGACAGTAAAGTTACACATTTCTTGGCTTCCTTTTGTTCTTTTAAATAGAACTCCATAGACGCTAGAAATGTTTAAGCTCTATGAATAAAGCCATACAATATTATTCTCTTCTTCTGTGGTTCTTTTAAGTTAGAACCCAGCACATCAAACGGAACAAAGAAACAATGTAAGAGGAACTTTTTCTGAAAATTTGCTGAAAGAATGAAGACTTGAATAATTCAGTAGCCCTCAGTGACATCTCCATTTGCATTTCATACATGTGATTCACTCTGCGGCATCTAAAGTGGCAGAGATAAAACTTGCTTCCCAGGAAATGCACAGCAATGATGCATCTGCAAATACGAGTCCAGCGAGAAACCTAACAACCGTGAGCATTCCTGTAAGGAGAATTTCAGCAGAACAGAGAGACACCTGCATGACATAAGCCAGCGCTACACAGCTATCACAGTCAGTCCCAGATAATGCAGAACCAGGACATCGCCCTGGCTAATGTACCTTGCTTCCTGGCACGGTTAATTAGCCTGGGGGAGAGTCAGGCACCTGCAAGCATGAGCTGGCCCACGTACCCCCACCAGGACCTGGTGAACACACACGCAGAGAACACCCCCCTACCTTGGTCATCTGCAGCAAGGAGTTTTCATTTAAACCAAACTGTGCCACTTTGTCATCAATTTCTTTCTGACATTTTATGTTATTCTCGAGAGCAAAGGATGACTGTTGCAGTTGAGTAAGCTGAAGTAAAAGCCTGGAATGAAAATAAGCAGTTAGAAAGGGTACAACTAGCACAAGAATAACTAAAACCAACTATAATAAGATAATACTTTAAAACAGCTCTTCTTGGCCTTTGCCAGCTAAAAAAACTGAATCTGTCTATTAAGGTCATTCTGTGTGCACACAGAATACAGAAGAAATATAGAGAAGACCTTCAGAATAATGAAATGCCAAGTATCTCTGGTGCCTCTACACAACCATTTTTCCTCCCACGCAGTTGGGGCACTGAACATTAGCAGTGCTGTATCGAGTGTCCCTCATCCTTATTAAGGCCTAAGGAGACAGCAGAGCATTGCTGCATGCAGCAGCAACCATCTTTGCAACCTGAGAAGAGAGAAATTTGGTTTTGTTTCAACAAACACCAAACATCATCCTCACACAGGTTAGTGTGGGAGTAGTTTCTAAAACCTTTCACTGCTCTTAAGTTGAAGGCAGAGGCCCACAAGTCGAGGAGTCGATTATTTACGATGCTCTGAGACAGACCCTCATTCACTGAATATAGCAATTCTAACATCCCTTTTCCAGGTGCAGTTTACCCATGCAGCACCCGCGTCTCGCATAAACCAGCAGAGCTGAAAGCACCAGATCAGCTAACACGTAACCCTGCGATGGGAAGTTCGCCCTAGAGAAGCACATATGCCAACATAGAATCACAGAACGGCCTGGGTTGAAAAGGACCACAATGATCAACTGGTTTCAACCCCCCTGCTGTGTGCTGGGTCACCAACCACTAAAGCAGGCTGCTCAGAGTCACATCCAGCCTGGATAGAAAGCACAACATCACCGTGCAGTCAAGCAAGGAAATCCCAGAACTGCCTCCATTGTTTCAGTACGTCTGGTTCATCACTGAGATGAGAAGCACAGATTATTTTAAGATGAATGTAGCTTATTAGATACCAGTACTCAATCCCTTAACTTCTCCCAGGCAGCAAATAAAGTCACTTGCTTTCAAAGTACAGATAAAAACTGTCTTTATGTTTCCCAAATGTTGCCCGCAGAGGGCAGTTATAAGGTGTTCTCTGTAAACATGTTCAGAAGTTCATAAAACTGCACTAATCACGTTCAGTGACTGATATATTATTGAGAGGCAAGGGGAAAAAAAAACAAGACTCTTTTAACAAGAAACATTTCCCAGTTATCTCTTTGAACTATTATATTTAGGAGATTTTTGTTGTGTGCAAGAATTTTAGAAAGAGAGGGAATAAAGAGAAAGAGCATTTTAATGCAGCCCTGTCAATCAGCTGTCACAGAGTTCATTTTTCAACCTCATCCATTATGCAAATTGGTGTATTATTAAAATAATACATTTTCACTCAAGCAAGAGGCTTCAGGCAAACAAGCCAGGTGGCACTTGCAGAAGGAAGACGGGCTCACTTCCCTTTGGGGGACTTCAGCTGCTGCATCTTTAATACCAAAGCAGGAACAGCCACGCTCTAGCAGAAGCATTTGGAGGAGAACAAATCCTTTTGTATATAATTATTTGAAAGGAATTGCATAATGGGATCATTTAAGAAATGCTTTACTTCTCAACAACACGTGACACTGGCTTTGTCTTTCCACTCAAATGTCAGTTGTTCATAGCTACCATGCTGGTGAGTTTCACTTTCTACATCTCAATTACGAGACGGTTCTTTTCTTTCTAGGTTGGTGTTACCAATGCTGGAACAAATCTTTAAATCAGAGATGTAAACTGAGAACGTTAAGGCTGGGGAATAACATGCTTAAAATTGTTCTGGACTGGGAGAATCTCACATCATTCTAAGAATGTATTTTGTTACCTTGCTCTAACAAATGAGGCACATGCCTTTACACCAACGTCCTTTGCCATGTCCGGCTCCCAGGACTCACAGGCTGCCTGTTTCCCTTCAGCCTTCCTTCCAGCGTTGTCTGAAGTGCAGAGCATTTCTGTTACAGCCTGGCTGCTGCTGCAGGTCGCTGCACTCTCACTCTTTGTTTCTGCTGCTGGGCAGGACTGAGGGCATTCCCTCTGGCAGTCTGATCTGTGAGGCTGGAGATTAATCTTTCCTCCAGCTGATATTCCGAAACTACCATCACTAACCTCTTTGGAGCAGTGTAGGTTTGTTTCTGGAATGCAAAATGGAGACAAGCTCCGCAAAAGGTCCATATAAGCTTCAGCAAGTGACATCCAGTACCAAGGGTTGAAGGGATGTAAGCAGATCAGCTGCTGCAGACACACAATCTTTTTTTCTACGTTTTCCAGATCCCGATAAATGGCAAACTGCAGGTTGAGAACAGTTGTTAAGTGATCCGTGTTTGTGGCACTGTTTCTCTGAAAACAAAAGAAAAAAGGATTGTAACAGGAGCAGAAAAACAGAACCGTCCTTCAGAGCTTAAGAAAACGTCTCCCTGGGTAATGACAGACAAATATCTCTAAAGGTAGCTTTCACTACTGTTCTCTTAATTTTAAACATGGTACAGATCATGCAAGATCAAGCAGACAGCGTTCCCTTCAGTGGCCTCATCAGTTTGAAAGAAGCCCGTGAACACTGCTGTTTGCTTATATGCAATACTGCTTATGTTATACAGTTGCCCCTCTTTGTAATATGAACACCTTTTATGTACAATGATCAGCAGCAATAAAATTAGCAGATTTCAGAGCCTCCGGACATCTTCTTTTATGGGAAAAACTCCATTTGTGGTTAGATACTCTTCTTGGTGGCAGTTTGGCAGAAAAGTACATGGAAATAAAAGGAAGTGTTGAACCGTCGCTTTTATAGTGGAAAGACTTAAGCATTCATTTATCCCCTTTCTTATAATTCCTATTACATTACATTAATTCTGCCTGGCAGAGCATGATATTTAGTCCCTTCCAGGACTACCAGCTCCCTGCACAGGGAACTCACTGTGGTACAGGGTGTTCTGATTTCTAAAGAGTGATTATATCTGCAGTGACAGTTACCCTCTGTTTACCAAATACTCTGAGCACTGAACATCCTGAAGGATTAAACACACACATTATTTTTGCAGAAAATGGTCTGTACAAAAGAACTACTGGTAATATTTTTTATGTTCAAAGGACATGATTTACCATTCTTTCTGCAATATCCAGAGCTTCCTTGTGCCTTCCTAGTTGAGACAAACAGCGAGCCTGGCCCTCCTGGACGTCCCGCCTCATGGCAATGTTACTGGGAGGCAAATGCTGTAAGCAGTTTGAGTATTCACACAGAGCTTTCTAGCAGCATCGATAAAAAGAAAAGACAAGCAAAGCAGTGAAAGATTTTCATTTAAAGCAATCCCAAGACCAATTTTTCTTTATCCCAACTCAGTGAGCACCTATTGCCAGCAGCACACAAAGGCTCCAGTACCACATGGCCAGGCCAAGAGCTGAGCTCCAAGCTGCCTCAGTCTGGACAGCAATGAGCAGCCCCAGTCCTAATTAATGCTTCAGCTCTGTAAGGATTCCCAGGGCATCTCTCCACCTCTTCCTCACACCACGCCTGATGCAGAAGGGACTGTATGAGCTCACCCCCAGGCCTGGGCCAAACATGAAATAAGGCACCTTTATCCCAACTAACACAGGGATCAGAGCACTCATCCTGAATTTGGGAGGCCTCACTTCAAACCTGTGCACTCCTCGGTGAGAGAAACAGGAGGTGAGAACAAGGAAGTCTGTCCCTCAGCCCATCAGAATAAGCAGCCAGTCGGAGCAGACCACAAGGAATGTGAGTCTCCATCATTCCTGACATAAATTCCTCACAAGGTCATTGGAATTTGCATGAAATGATTAAATATTAATTGGGCCCAGAAAAAAAGACAAGAATGAGCAATATGCTGTACCTTAATGCTCAGGGCACTCACCAAGACTCCAATTAACATTTAAATACATTACATTAAGTATTCAGTGATGCTAAGCCTGGAATCTTCGTTCCTTCCCCACTGTGTGAGAGCTCAAACCAAAAGACCAAAGAGCAGAGCTTTCTCAAAATGAAAATTCAGGTATTCTTTGCAAACTTGATCTAACAAAAAGAGCCTCTAGGCAATATACCCTAAGTAGCTCCTGGCATAATGGCCAAAGTATGTCTCTTCCCCTGCCAAGCTCACATTCTTCTCAAGCAACGTGAGAGTTCCCCTCTATCCAGACAGACCAGAGGAGGGCTGCAGGACACCTCTGCTTGCTCTGCTATGCAATGAAAGAGTATGACCCTGGCAGACTCAGCATTATAAATCCCAAGCAGATTTTGCAGTCAGCTCTGTCCTAAAAATGAGGGTGGCTTAGATCACTGCTCTCCTTGGCATTTCCCATCCAGTAGCTTAGGTTGGCATCAAAACTTTTCACAATGAGTGAAGAGATTCCCATTTCCTTATCTCCAGGCACCGATCTAAGGCCAGCATTCTCAAATCTGTCACTCTCCTCCCTGGCTCTGGCTCTGCCACAGAGACTCAAGAACACTTGACACCAGACACTGCCAACATGAATCAGCGTGACAGCAGCAATGGACGCTCTGTTCTCTGTGTCAGTTTCTCAGGGAAGGGAATCAGAGCACATGGCAGAGAGCAAACCTCTCTTCAGGCGGGTCAGCAGCTAGAGCAGAGTGCCTGATGCAGCCTCGGGCATTTCTCTCTCTGCACACTTCTGTGAATTCCTTCAGGACATCCTTCATTTGAGACTGGAAAATGTCTGTCAGGAACAGACAAGGTGACAACAACACGGGAATAATGTTAAAAAGCAGAATCAAAACCAGATCCACTAATCCAATGGGTAGGGCAAGAAGAGTGCAGTCAGACGCTGTCCTGTTGGCTTTGAAATCAGGGAGCGTGCAATACAAACCATAGCCTGGAGCAAGAAGCTATAAGAGCAGAAACATGGACAGAAGAAGCTGATTTTCACCAGAAAACAAATCTGGGAGAACAAAAGACAGGATCCTGGAACCAGGACAGTAGAGGGAGGAAATCGTCAGTGATTAGTAATGAAGTTAAGGAAGCAGCATGAGAAGAGGGTCTAGGAGTGCAGCAGGCAGAAACCCAAATGGGGAACATGGAAGCATCTCAAAAGCATAACCAGCTACCCAGAAACAAGAGAGTTGGAGGACAGCTAACGATACACAAGCCAACTCTCAGGAGACTGACAACTGCAGCCAGCTGTAACTTGACAGCCAGAGGGAGCTCTGAGAAAGGCAAATGTGATGTTGACAGCCTTTGTGGAACACAGCACTATCCCCACGTGTGGATAAATCCGCACACTGAACTATGGCTGGCTGACCAGGATTTCAATGATTGCCAACAGCAACTGTGACCACTGCTAAACCACTCTGATGTACAGCTTTGGTATGAATTGGCTCCAAGTGAAAAACACCATTTCTGCTGAGCTGCGCAGTTTGTATCTGCTTCACAATGACAATGGGGGAAGGAGATGACATCCAGCTGGGAAAGCTTGCCAAAATGAAGTTAACTGTTACAGTTTGGACACATCTTAACTAGCTGGGTGGTTCCTGCTCAGATCAGATGGATGGGGTGGTTTTGATGAAAAGTTC
This sequence comes from Meleagris gallopavo, assembly GCF_905368555.1. Taxonomy (NCBI): domain Eukaryota; kingdom Metazoa; phylum Chordata; class Aves; order Galliformes; family Phasianidae; genus Meleagris; species Meleagris gallopavo. The sequence continues at coordinate 82,604,405 of NC_139406.1, forward strand.
CATCAAGTTGGACTTCTGTACCACAGGACCTAGCATCTCTAGGGCATGGAGCATCCAGAGGAGCACTATGAAGATGGTGAAGGGTCTGGAGGTCAAGATACATGAGGTAGGGGCTGAGGTCCTTGTGTATGCTCAGCCCAGAGCAGAGGAGCTGAGGGGAGGCCTGATGGCGGCTGCAGCTCCTCACAGGGAGCGGAGGGCAGCACTGAGCTCTGCTCTGTGTGACAGCGACAGGGCACGAGGGAACGGCATGGAGCTGCGTCAGGGTAGGGGCAGGTGGGGGTCAGGGACAGGGTCTGCACCAGAAGGCGGTGGGCATGGAACAGGCTGCCCAGGGCAGTGGGCACGGCCCTGACCTGCTGGAGTCCAGGGAGCACTCAGACTTTGGGAGTGCTGGAATGGAGCCAGGAGTTGACTCGATGCTCGCTGGGTCCCTCCCAGCTCGGGATATTCTGTGGTTGTTCAGACACAGATATATTCACTAAACACATGAGCACCACAGGCCCTAAGTTACACTCCAGCCACCGCCGCTGACCAAAGTCCCGGCGCACAGGAGCCACGAGAATACCTCAAACTCCCGTTCCCTGTAGGCCAGGTCAGCCCGGAACTTCTGGGCCGTCAGTACTTCGGCGTCCTCCTCGCCGCTCGTCTCACCGCAGAACCACTGCAGCACAAACAAACCCGTACAGAGCATCTGGAACCCCACAGCCGCCACACGCCGAGTCGCTCCCGGGAGCTCTCTCGGCCCCGGCCCCGCGGCCCCGACCTCCCGCCCCGCCCCAGCTCCTCACCCGGGGCTCGCAGCGCTTGGCGCTGTAGGGCGGCCCGGCCCCGCCGCCCGCGCCCCGCTCCCTGCTCTGGGAGAACACGGCCTCCTCGAACTCCCAGCCCAGCGGCAGCTCCATTGCCTCCTAGAGCGGCTCTCCGCCGGCCGCGAGCCGGCAGCGCGCCCCCTGTCGGGCCGGGAGGCGCCGTGAGGGAGCGGCTCGAAGGCGGCAGGCGGCGCGGCCGCGGGGTCAGCGAGTTGGGGGTACGGTGGGCTAGAGGGGCGGCGGCGGCCATCTTGGGAAGGCGGTGCGACGCGCTGAGGCGTGGCGCGGTGGGCGGGAGACGCGCCGCTTTGCCCTTGGTAGCGCCGCCCCGTAGACGCCGCGGTGCCGGGGTATCGCCACAGAGCTCGGGCTGTGCGCTTCAGTGCCTGCTGCTCAGCGTTGGGGTTTGTCCCGTGTGTAACGGGGTATCGCTGTCCTGCAGGAGGCACGGGGAGCCACAGTCAACGTGAGGACAATCAGAGGTGGTCGTGCTGGAATAGACCTTGTGAGAGTGTCGTCACTCAGAAATGCTGTGTGGAAACACAGAAATGCTCACTCAGAAATGCTGTGCGGCATCGGGGGTCTTACCATCACAGAACCATAAAATGGCGTGGGTTGGGACTGCGAAGATCCCCCACTCCCAACCCCTCACCATGGGCAGGGCTGCCCCCCACCAGATCAGGTGCCTGGGCCCTGTGAGCCTCCAGGCATGGGGCACCACAGCTCTCTGCGCAGCTGTGCCAGCACCTCACCGCCCTCTCAATGAAAATCTTCCCCCTAATCTAAATCTCTGCTCTTTTAGTTTAAAACCATTCCTGCTTGTTCTGTCACTGCGGACCCATATATAAAACCGACCTCCCTCCTGATTATAAGCTCCCTTTAAATATTGGAAAGCCACAAAAAGGTCTCTCTGGAGCCTTCTCTACAAGCCCAGCTCCCTCAGCCTGACGCTGTAGAACTGCTCCAGCCCTCTGATTTTCACGGCCCTCCTCTATTCCAACAACTCTGCATCTTTCCTGTGCTGGGGGCCCCAGGCCTGGATGCAGTACTCCCGTACTCATGAGGCTGAATAGGAGACAATCACTTCCTTCTCCCTGCTTCCACCCCTCTGTTGTTGCAGCCCAGGATGCTCCCCGCTGTCCACTGCAGGTGTACGCTGCTGGCTCATGTCTAGCTTTCCATCCACCAGAACCCCCAAATCTTTCTCAACAGGGCTGCTCTCAGTGAGTTCAACTCCCAGTCTGTGTACATATCTGGGATTGCCTTGCTCTTGGCCTTGTTGAACCTTGTTGAACAAAAGGATCCCATGTTTTGGGACAGCTCATGGCACCTGGTTCCTGGCATTTGTGAAGTGTTTTTTGGGAGGAAGGTGATAAGAGAGTGAAGCTTGTACTCCCCTTTGGAACAGGACCATTGCATTCTCCATAGTCCTGGTGAAGATTTTGGTCACCAGACAACTTAATGGAAACTTCATAAGATACCGTAACAAACACTTAAACCTAAGTTTCCTATGTTTAGATAAATTATTTGCACATTTGAGGAGTTATTCTTTTAGCATCTTGGTCCACTGTGCATGCCAGTGTGCATGGGAGTGTATTTCAGTAACTTCTCCGTTTGATTTCATTTCTTCCCCAAAGCAGAATGGGAAACTTGTGAAATCTCAAGCTTTCAGAAGACAGGATTTTCCAAATCTCCCAAGACTGCATTGCTGTGCTATGGGAAAAGGGTACACAGCAAAGACCCATCCTAGAGCTTCTGCAAGACTGAAAGGCTCAGACATCCTTGCAGATTAACAGCACCTTGCCATTCCAGCTGTCCGTCCTGCCTCATGGCATTGCCAGACACAAGGTGCTTTGTGTTTTAGGCATACTGCAGTACTATTTCCTCTCCCTGCCCCAGCAGTCCTTCCCTCCAGGAAGACCCACTGCCTCCCATTTGACCACCATACAAGTTCAGAGAAGCTGAGTGAAAAGTTATCCTTGTATCTCCTTAACCCAAAAAATGGACTGATGAATCTGTGCCTACCAGAACATCCTTTATGGCCATACTTCTTGTTTGGATCATTTGAAAGAGTTCCTTCTAGTAGAGATGTTTGGTTTTGGTTTGGTGGTGGTGGATACATGCTCAAAATATCTTCCATATGAGCATATATATGCCTGGACATTAGGGACACAGTTTAGTGGGCACAGGGTGATGGGCCAACCAGTTGGACTAGATGATCTTAATGGTCTTTTCCAACCATAATGATTCCACAAGTCTATGATCAGCTGGCATAAACCCCTTTATAGAAACTATACTTTGGCAGGTAGATTTGATCATATTGAGGTTTTTTCTGCTTTTAATCTGACCATTTGGCAAAGAAGACCTCTTGAACATAGGCGACTGCTTAACAGGTGAGTCTTGAGAAAAACAGGAGTTTGCTCCACATGATGCTTTTGATTGTTTTAAGTGTCAGAGTAGGCAAGTACAGCTGGGGCTTCTTGTATGTGCACACAAAAGCCATCCAGCTTCCCTCTGCACGCGGACTGGTGTACTGAGCTCCTGCAGGACAGGCAGAGCAAACAGAAATGGATTGCAGTCATCAGCTCTGGTGTCTGAACAGTTGCAGCATCTGTGCTTCTCTTCACATTAACCGGACACACGCGCTCCTTTCCCAGTCCTTCAGGACTGTCAGTCATGCTGGAGCACACCAGTCTGAGTACAGCACTGAAATCCAGCAAGACGACTAAGAGCAAATGGAAAAGAAGGAAAACAGAAAAAGAATCATGAGTAATCAAAGTGAAATGTGGCCCCAGCACAAAGTAGAACACAAACTGCAAGGCACTCCCAGGGGCAAATCCATGAGCAGCCCGTTGGCTGCCAACTTGGATTGAGGAGTCCTCCAGGGTTCAGGGTTTCAGCCATCATTGCCTGTGAGGATACCAACGTGGTCTGCAAAGGCTCTGTGTTGCAATGCAGAGAATGCCTTTGTCTGGTGAATCAGTGATAGGAGAGAAGCAATTCCTGAGCACCACGCAGGGGGCCTAGCAGCTGACTGCATGGTTTGAGTCATAAGTCACAGCATAACACTGCTTTTCTTCTTTCTTCCTTCCCTGGCTCTCCCCTTCCCCCACCTCCCCTCAGACATTTACAAAGCTCCTTGCATATTAGTTACAGATATAAAAAAGTGCAACTGTAAGAAATTCCTCTGCCTTGTCAGCACTGGAGATTTGCTCAATTTCTCCTGCAAGCCCCAAGTCATCAGTATAGCTGCCAGAATACAAATTCCCACTTTACTTAAGTAAAGCTGTTTGCCTGAGCTTGCGAGGCATGATTTGCCATGGTGCTGTTAGCCTTCGCTTCATGCAGCAGAAACCAACAGCCCTGGAAGAAGCAGCTTTGAGGGGGCTTGGAGATACATGAGCCCTATGGGAGCCCGCACTGCTGCAGCAGCTGTGTGTAGGCAGCTTCATGGATAGAAAGAAGCCAGGGATGAAAATTCCTAAAGACAGCTAAGGTCATGCTACACTGCTAGCCTAAAGCACCAGCTCCCCATATGAAAATCAGACCAATGGAACCAAGGAGGCAAGCCTATGCGTTTCACTTTGTCATCAGGGTGAGCCCAGAGGAAGCTTAGTCAGTAAAGGCATCTCAAAGGACAGGCAGGAATTCATTCTGCTGCCATAAGACCTGAGCCTTTCAGCCAGGAAAAGAAAACATAGCGTGCCAGACAGAGCTTGTTTGAATCCTGACAACTTTTCTTTAGCCCCGTCCACTCTGAGGCAGAATTAATTCAAAAGAATTCCCTCCACTGGTGCTTATTTAATTCCTGATATTATTTTTTGTATTGTGATAGGCTCTATGGGTCTTTGCCACAACCTGGACACTCTTGTCCCAGAAGGAGAACACACACCACAGAGGTTTCAGGAGACCATCAAGCACACACAGTGGAAACGAGAAATCCCGGCTGGTAAAGAGGGCACTGTTTTGGTAGGCACTACCCACACATGTCGGCTAAGGAATAACGCAGCTCTGACATCGTTTATAGTTTTAATAGAGCATACTGGAAAGGAGCTGCCCTTGGAAGGAAACAAGAGACTCATTCTCTCCTCAGAGAAAGAGTGCTGCCTGCAGTGAAGAGAGCAGTCAGGCCCACAGGCAGCGTTCCTCAAAGGATGGGTGGTTCCTGAGTCATCAAGTGGGTTCTTCCAGACGTTGTGAAATATTCATACCTTGGGGGAAAGATTAGTTTTCTTTTTTGACAGTCATAACATTGGCTCTTCTCTAAACACGTTCATGAAGAGAAGCTCTTTATTTGCTGACATTGTCTTGATGTGTCCTTTTCTCCCTGCACTTATTGTCTCTTGCTTTTTATTGAGATTGCAAGATCTCTACAGCAGAAACCATCTTTCATCCTCTTTGCGTGGCGCCAAACATAAGGGGATACCGTCCATGACTGGCACAGGAGGATAACACAAACAGCATTTCATGGCTAAGGGCATACCAAAGCTATCTCTGGTACAAACCGAGAGACAAGAAAAAGTGATTCAACAAGCAAAACTGCAGTTAAAGCTCTGGTGAGCTTTGATGAACACTAGCAAATGTTACTATAGTAGTATGAGATACAACTGCAGACCTCAAGAGCAGACTGTTCTCAAGCAGTAAGCGGTCACACTGAGGGTGGTGAAAGTCTGACCCCTGAGCCTAAGCTCCCAGGTGCCACCAACCAAAATTAGAGAACAATGATACTTGTCTCAAACTCAGCATATCTTCAAAGAAGCGCTGGTAGAAACAGGATGAACCTCCATCTATCTCAAGCTGGTTGAGAAACCAGCCAAATGTGACAAAGCTTCATTTGCTAAATGTAGATCTGTCCTTGATGAAGGTAAAGTGAGCACTAAGGAAAAGCAAGTAAGGGAGCTGAAATGGTTCCTCACCCTAAAAACTGCTCCAACACCCTACCCTCACTGTCTGCAGCAGGAGGACAGGATACTGAAACCAGAGTAGCGTGAGCAGGAGAGTGGAGGCCAGTGGGCCATGGAATTCCTCTTCTGTGTAAGTCATCCAGCCAGCTCACAGTTCTACAAAGACAGGACAAAAATGAATGGGGAGATGAAGAGCTGTGCATCACAGAAACAAGAAAAAATAAGAACTGCTTGGTAAAGAAGCCAGAAGATCTCCCTTATCTTAAGAGAGATAAGAGAGGATGCATCCCCCAAAGACAGTTCATTTGCTTATCTACCTTCCAACAGCGCAGCCTTTCAAACTGCTGCTAAGCCATATTAACTAGGCCATAATCCTTCCCCCTCAGGTCTCACAAAACCCAATAAAGTTGTTATTGCCAAAAGGGTGCGCTAAGCACAGTTGTGTTCAGCTATTAATGGGCTCTGCAACTATTTCATGTCTTGTAAGATGAATGCTGAGCAGAACGAGCATGCCCTTGGGTTGGACAGGAATGCTGCTGAAGAGGAATAAGGCTTTTTGGAAAGAAAGGTGATCAGATGCCTGGGACAGTCTTCAAGCAGTGATCCTCCCTTGCAGCTCTGCACGCTTCCTGAACTGACAGGAGTCACAAGGATGGACCACTTTGCTCAGCCACCTGTGGCAAGTATTAATGCTGGACCTGACAGTCAGGGGATACAAACTTGACACACAAGCCATCTCAGAGGCATCACTGACCTGCTGCCATCTCAGAGGCATCACTGACCTGCTGCTCTAACTGGACCAAACCCCAGACTTGCAGAGAGATGTGCATGCCTCCTTCTGTGCACCTTTTTTTTCCCAGTTTTATTGGTTTGTCTCTGAAAACTCATTAACTTCCCCTGGCAACATGGCAACAGTTATGCTTGTTGCTTAATTGCTCCTCGTGATTAAATCAGGCTGTGTGTTAAAACTTCACAGCTACGAGGTCCTTGGGACTGGGCAGGACTCCTGTAGCATCTCCTCCAGGACCTCACTGAAGCATCTGCATCTGGCTGCTGCGCACCTCTGTTGTACAGCACCCATTAAACTAAGCTGACACCCTACAATATTGTTGTTCTGTAGGAACTGAGAAACAAATCGATAGAATTAGGGGCAAAAAAAGATAGCTTCAGGATTGCCCTTGACTTGTGGGCTTCTCCAGTCCCCGTCTCCTTGTCTGTACGGAGAGGTAACTGCTTCCAAATGGCAATAACCTGTCTGGCTTTTTTTTGATTCTCCAGTACCTTGTTTCCCATGCTGCTTCTGCGCAGTTGGAAAGCACCAAGTGGAAACTGCTAATAAATTTAGCCATAATATGGCTTCACGCTTGCCTTGTGCAAGTATCGATGCCTGCAGAAAGCATGATGCAAAGTGGAGGGAAAGCACTGCTAAATGAACACATGCAAACAAAATGCAGAAATTGAGAATGGACTTTGCCCACCATCACGTCCGTTTCTGCCTCTGTGGTGTTGCTAAGAAAAATGCCCAGGCATTTCCCTCATACGGCGCCAGTGAGCCTCTGTCCCTGTGCTCTGAGTGTGCTGGGGGCAATGGCTGCACAGAAACCCTCGCAGATGGATTTCACATGGAGGCACTGGGCGCCGCTGGGGAGGAACTGAAGGCTTGAGAGCAGTTAACAACTGCACCATCCCTTTTGATTCAGTGTGCCACTACTAGAGGTTATTTTGTGGGGCTTCTTTTACGCTAGTCCCTTAAAATGGACTTTGTTGCAATTATGCTTTCTCCTGTTTGGTCCTCATTTAGAAAAACCAAAAATCACTCAGTGAATTACTGCCAACACCAACCTTGATTTTCACCCAAATCAACCAGATAAGCCAACCAATGTATCTCCCTTTTCCTGTGTTTTTTTCTTCTACCAGATAGATATTTTATCCGAGACTGAAAGGAAACAGCCTCAATGCTAATAGTCCAACATTTCTGCAGTAGAAATATGCATATTCGAAGTGCAACAAGTCATTTAACAACCAAAAATGTTGGAAAACAGTCAAACAGCCTCCAGACCACCACCAGCAGCGTTTCAAAGCAAAGCAAACTCCACAGGAAGCAATTTAACATCACTCCAGAAGGAACTTTCTGGTGCAGAGAGAAAACCAAAGCATTGCACAAAGTGGTATTCAAATAATTAAAAATAGCAGTTGACAGTATTGTTATGAGAACAACTGGAAGATGGAAGGGGCTGGGAAGAGAAGGCTGGGAGAGGAGAAACAAGCCAGAGGGCCAGCTGGTCTCCTGTCAAAATAGGGACTGAGCTGCAGTGTTTTGGAGTCACTGACAACAGGGTAAACAAAAAGGTAACTCTTTAAAGAAACACAGCCCAAAGCTTTTCATAACTCTCTCTTTAGCTGATGGAATCTAGAACAAACATTCTTTTTTATTTTCCCTCCTGATTTTTTCACTGAACTGAGTAAATATTTGGCCCAGCACCAAGCTGTCCCAACGGCGAGCGCTCGCCTCCAGCCCTGTGCACAGGTCACCGCTCCACCAGGGCTGTGATTCGTCGGGACTGACCCACACTACAGCACGGGAACGGTTCTGTGGACTTCACCTTATTCTCACACAGGGATCGAGCTGAGGGCAGGGTGCCAGCTCCTCTGCAGCTGGGCCTCGAGAAGGGCACCACACAGTGGGGCAGTGAGTCCTGCTGAGAGAAGGCAGCACTGCTGCCTCCAAGGGAGCGATGCCAGTGACTTGCCCTGCCGGCAAGCCAGCGGGATGCAGCATTCAACGGAACGTGCTCAGACCCAGTCTGCTTGGAGGAAAACACACATTTTACAGCAGCCCTGAAGTCACCAAGCGTGACATCCAATCGACAAGGACTTCAGCAGGGAGGTGAAGTGGTTGCTGCTCGCCCCTGCTCCTGCAACACCAGGCACTTTCAATGTGAGCACAGAGCAAAACGTTGCGCGCAGCCCCGGCCTGCTGATGGGGCAGAACACCAGCACCACGCTGCTGTACTGACTCGCGTGAGGCTGCTTCATGCCGGCTGCTCAGCCAGCACACATCTCCAAACCTAACGCACCCGAGGCATCGCTGACACTCGGGTTTGTGGACGGGAAAAAAAGACGCTTTAAGAAGATGGTGACATTTTCATGCGAACGCGGCTGCCGGTTTCTGCACATCCTTTTAAAAAAGCACACAGTCAGTAAGGAGACATTTATTCCATTATTTCTGCTTTCAAATTTTTTGGTACAAAATTTATTTTCAGAAGTTCCCACGTGATCCTTTCTTCTACCGGCTTCTTTTGGGATTTTTCTATCTCTGATTTATTTTCTTTATCTGTTGAAACAAAAGCAGTAATTGCTACAGAAAGCAATAATGGCAATATTACAAATATTTTACAGCAGCATCCGTTCATCTCATTGCCTCAAAAAAATAACAAAAATAAAACCAAAGACAAGATCCGTACTGCCTCAAAGGCTTAGGTTTGTAATACCAAGCAGTATGCTGCGATCCCACGTGTAAGTTGTACAAGTCCAGCACAACTTCCCAAGTTTGTGCAGAGCCTGATAAATAAGACACAGAAATATCAGTTACGTTATACTGTTTCTAAGAACTTTTACTCTGTAAAATGTTTGGTCACTCAAAGCTATAAGCTTAATCACGTATCAAAGAACACAGGCAGTAAAGCCCATCTTACTAGAACATATAGTATTAGGCCAAACAAAATATAAGAGGACAAAATCTAGTGGTCACTGAAGCCTCTTCAAAAAAGGTCTAAAACAGAATGTTTCCGTCATGTATCAGAATAAAAACGTAGTGTATTAAAATTTGATCTTTTTTTCTTTTTTACAAGCTGTCTTTTAATCAGTCTTCTATTTACAGTGCAGAACTTCTGCCAACTGCAGTAGTTTAACTTTGGCACAACACTAAGTTCCAATCCTTTTGAGTATTCAAGTCCTGTGTGTGTCCAAATATTTTCTTGGTTTCACGAAAGATTAGGCCCATTCACAGTTAACCAGTTATCTTGAACTTTTTCAACAATTGCTTCCCCTTCACCACATTGGGCAGCTACAAAGGAAAGACACTGTAAGCTATTGCATCACTCTTAAGAAACTCTTAATTCTAAATGATAATAGTAGTGTTGCTTCCTTTAACAACATCACATACACCAGACAGATCACACAGACTGCTACATACTGGACACCTTCTAAAAACCTTGCTGGTCGTTAGTGAATCGTCTTCCTCATATTCAAATACATAACGATGCATTAACTTAATTTCATTTCACATGTCAAACAGGACATTTAAATATATTGCAATGTATTATAGAAAATTGCAAAGCTCCATCATTTCTGTAAACGAGATTGACACCTGTTAACTCTCCTGTGCACATGAAGAGCAGTACCTAGTGCCACATTTTCTATACAATATAAAGCCTTCCCGGGTTGGGCAACTCATTTTTAGTGCATTTCTGTACAAACTGTAAGCATACATGCAGATAACCAACTAAGCAGAATTGGAAATGCTTCTGTAAGCTGGAACTGGAGGCATGGGGAACATTTCAGAATCGTAGTGGAGCTCTGGTGGTTGGTTGTTTGTATCACAAATGAAGACAACTCGAATCTTCCGTCATTCTGGCAGATCCTTTACAGTAAGTTTTGTTATAGATATCTAGTACTGAATAAGTGTAAGGAAATGCTTTGATCAGTGGGGACACGAGCCTTACTTGTCTTAACACATTTTTGATACGCACAATCCAATGTTCATATAGTAACATTCTCTCTAAAAAACTTTAGAAACCCCCGAACCGTGTTTATACCGCAGTTTTTTAACCAAGGATCAGTTACTTTATCCACCACTGCAGTGCCACCTGCTCTAGAATAACAACCAAAACCAAACCAAGGCCTCACACCTCCCAACATGCACCAGGTGGGGAGCAGAGGACAGTAGCACGGCTAACCACAAGGAAAGCCTAACGGGGCGCAGTGCCCAGTGCTGCCACAGCCAGCACGCTCCAAGGTGAGGCTGCATCTCACCTAACTTGAGATGGCTCTAACTCCAGTGTCTGCGAGCCACTTGTAACAGTCAGTAGGGCTTAGGGTGCAGCTCGTGTGATCGACTGTAGGTGGTTAGGATGAGCTGCTGACATGCACTCGTTAGCTGTACTGATCAGCTACTGCGGTGTCTTGCTCAAATGCAGACACCGACATACAATCAGGTGAATCCCACCTTAATTCATGAAAAGTGCTGTGGGATCCACAGTTACCATTCCACATTTTACATGCTGCATTAAGTCATTTTTTAAATGAGTATCCACTGAAAAAAATGCAGATGCTCTTCATCGCAGAAGGAAAAAACCCAAAAAGCTTGAAAATACTGTCTACAACCTGCCTGTGCTTCAAAACCTCCCTTTTCAAAAGTGAGATAACAATACAGAAATTCAAGCTACTGAGCACGTAGAGTTATTGAAATGTTCACCTTCTGCTACAGCTTTCATTTCCTACCTACTTTTAATATATCACAAACCTTAAGTCACTTGACCCAACAAGTTTGTGTCATGCCACATACCACATCTATTCAGCCCTAGGATAATCAAAAGCCTGATGGAGAACGCAAGCATAACGCAGCACTGCTCAGGGCAGGGAACTGAGCCCTGCACTTGCCCTTCCCATCCGGAATTTATACGATCATCCCAGGCACTGTGAATACCTCTCAACAGTTTTACTCTTCTCTCATCAATACTATATTTTCATTACTACTAAATGCAAGCAAAATTATCTTCCAATAAATAATAAATTAAATCAAAGAAAATAACTATATTTCATTGCGCTCTACATTTGCGTGTATTCAAATAAGGGGAGGGATATTTAACATTACAGAATCTTAACAATTATCTTCTCTCCTTGGGAGATATGAATATAGACAGAGAGGAGAAGGTGGTGGAGGATGCAAATTGGGACCATCGTATCTACAAAAGCAAACACTGAGATCCAATTCGAATACACAGTACTCCATTAAGTGCAAAAGGGAAAATACTCCTGACCTTAAACTACAGCTTATTACTCAGCAGCCAGAGACCAGTTGTCAGAGTTACTGCTGTGCTCTCATTTCAGAGGAAAATAGAGAAGGAGGAGGAGAATGTCTGCATGCTGGGGCTTTCTGGCCTTTGGGACAGCATCGCGCTGTGAATCGTTTTGCAAGGGCTTCAAAAATCCTTTCTCTGCTCCGCGGAGGAGAAGGGAGTGTATTTGCCTGCCTTGGTGAGCAGGAAGAAAATAGGCTTTTGCCCAAAGTCAGCAAGTCATGCATTAGAAAAAATATTTCATGCCAGTGTGGTGTGGATTCTGCATGAGTTTCCTTCAAAGTTACAGACAGAAACAATACTGCATATAAGGCTGTGGAAAAAAAAAAAGTTTTAAAATCATCATTGGACAAATCTGAAAAATCAAATGGCCTAATTTACTAAGGTGTACTAGAGATAATCCAGTAAATTTTAATCATGAGGTGCCAGATATCTTTCTTTTGCTTTCAAATCAAAGCAGAGATTTCTACATGTTAAACACGAGAGACTGCAACACTTGTTCTGTCAAAATAGCAAGAGTAACATTTGTTTTGCTCAGCAAGTTCTAGGTAAGTGAATTCTGCAGAGCAAGCAACAGGCAGTCTCTTCAAGATTCTGCATTTTCCCTTCTTTGCACGCCACACAAGCACTCCCTTGGTTCATTCAAAGCAAGGGAGAGTAACTCTGACTTTCTTTTTATAACTCACACCAATCTTGGGGTTATTAAGAAGGTGACACTGGGAAGCCAGCATTACAGAACTGTGCTTTCCATTGTCCTCAGAAGCAAGAGCAGAACATGCTACGAAGCACCGTGGTCAGGGACAGTGGATGGCTCACCGGTTGTGACACTGCTTGCTTGCCTTTAGTGCTCTCCCTCTCAATTCTAGCAAAGGATTACCTTCATCCTCAGTTAACTATATTCCAGAGACAGCATTAACTAGCATCGTAACATCAGGTACTCTTGGCAGAGACAGCAGATGGAAGAGAAAGCTCAACTTTAGCTCCAGAGGAACTGATGCTCATGTCAATTCAGGGAGAGAATGAAGATGCGCTGTATCCCCTCGACAATTACTATTTCTCTCAGACTATGCAGTATGCCTTGGGCACCATGGTAAGGAGCACAGCAGCCTAACACGACATGAGATGAATCTGGACTAACCACAGTTACCAGCAGTTTTGAGCTCCAACCAGCCACGACCACAAGTTACAGACAAAGCAGTCCGTCCTGTCAGCCACCCGCACGCTGACAGCTCTTTCCAGTGCTTTTCTTGTCATTTCTGATGCAGGAGGCCTCTGGAAGGTGTCTCCCTCTCTCCCACAGTACACAGTGCAAATACATACATGCTGTAAACATGAAATAAACTGGTAATTAATGGATTCTTCTTTTAAAACAAAACAGATTATAAGTAATAATAAGTGCATACAACTGATGTTTTCAGGTCTGAATTCACACAGATTCTTCTCACCCTTGGCACAACTGAAAGACTTACAATGTGCATCTAGCCTAGAGGAAATGTGGGTACCCTGCACCTCTCATTATCCCGCCCAAAGCCTGTTTAATTCAGATCTGTATTCTGAAATGGGGTTTCAATGGGCTGCAAATACTGTTAAAACCACTGGAATACAAGGAACTGTAATGTTTACAGTGTTTGAAAATCCAGACCAGTACACATGAGCCATCCCCTCTGACCATTTTATGGAAAGAAGACATCCAATCCAACTATATTTAGTCTGATAAACAATGCATTTCCTCTTCCTGTGTTTTTGAGATCAGATGTACTAAGGCCTATCATTATAATTGAGTGTTATTTAACAGAACGCTGCCAAAATGGAAAATTTCCCAGTTTAATCATATAATTAACTTGGATCCTTATTTTTTTCATCTTCTAAAGAAGGTTCGATGTAGCGATAACCTACATTAAGTGTCTGCTAACAAAAATGGAGATGTTTAGACAGGTTTCTTGGGTCTTTTTGGGGGGGAAAGAAAATTAATTCTGGCTTGTCCTTAAGATTTAAGGCAATTCCAGATTTTGGTTGCTAAAAGCATATTCCCAAGCAGTTTAAAGATGTGCCTTAATTTTTTCATAAATTTGAAAACAGCATCTCTTTCTCTACTTCCTAATCACTGTAGCAATTCATGCTGGAAAGCCCAGATCCTGATCTCTCTTACACCACCTTGCACCCAGAGTCACAGCACTCCAGAGAAACACTGCCAACAAAGTTCTGCATCTCTCCCATCCCAAAGTCAAGCTGAGGGATTCTAGGCTTGTCCTCACAGTGATAAGCATCAAGAGATAAAGATATCTCACTGTTGGCTGCTTTGTGCCTTGGTTTCACTGACTTGAGTCTTGGATGCCAGGAAACAGTTCGATAACCAAAACTGTCACACACATCAGTATTTCTAGCAATCTCAGAAGGTCAGAAAAAGGCTTTCAAGCAGAACATCATCTTGCAATTCAGGCAGCCCATTCAATCAGTGAGCAGAAAGGTAGCTACACGTGTCCAGGGAGGAAGGTGAGTCAGGTAAGTTAACCACACTTTTTTTTCTTTTTTTTTCTTCTTTTGGTCAGACATTATCCCCTTTCTTTTTTTCACCCAGGTTTCACTCACAATCTGACATGAAAAACAGATCTAACATGAACTCCTCTGCTTTGGAAAATCATCACTGAAAGCATTTCCTTGGTCTCTGGACAGTCAGTTATCACAATAGGGAAGAAAGAGTAATTCTTGGAGATGTAGAAGTATTAGGGAACATTTTCTCCACGCTAATCTCTCTTGTAGGTCAATAGATGCAAATGCCTGCAGAGAAGATGTTGGCAGAGGTGTAAAGAGAGATTGCTAGGATAGTTCCTGTTAGTGCCCATGTAAAGCAGACAATGCTGATGACAGCAGCACCAACTCATCATCCATTTTTGACGTCTAAATATAACTCACCCCTAAAAAATACAGACTGACAAACTACTCTTCTTGGAGTACCAGTTTTCTATGATGCCAGATATCTGCATAACCTAGCTTTCATGAATTTGGCCCATTATTTTTAAGTTGGTTATGCTACTATTTCATTACCTTGAGGTTTACGTATATAAAAAGCCATTCTATATTTATACAGAAGCACTTACTCAAGATGCAGATGTTCCCTATCGGATTAGACTACTTCTGGAGTTCAGTTCATGTAGATGAAACCATCTCTACAAATAAGTGTTCACCCAGAAGCCCTAAGAACAGCCAGAATATTGGTGAGCTCAATTCAGTAGGATGAATTTTAGGTTAAACTTGCATGCAAAACATTCAGTTGGGCTATTGTTAACAAACAGTTGAACACTGGTTTGTTTATCATTTTTAAGCACCTAAAAGGCATATAACTTCATGTTGCTTGAAAATTAAAAAGCAGGTCACTGCCACCGCATACTTGAAAACCTTTCTTGCTAGTACCTGAAGACACTTTTCATCTCTGTATCTGTGTATTCATACAAAACCCTAAGCAATGCTGAATGATTTTTAGGCAGTTCCCACCTCACGTTTACCTTAAAATACAGTGTAAGATTTCAAGAAATTACTCATGTTTGTTAGAAATACACATAGCTTCTGACCATTTTCCAAAAAAGTAAAGAACGCACAAGCTAAAAATGAATGTTACTATCAACTGCATCAAGTCTGCCAGGCATTTAAATTAAATTGATGTAAGATACGCTGATTAAATTTAACAAAAAGCATTTTCTAGCAGTAAACTCATTCAGTTAGCTCGTAATTATCAGCAAGAAACATTTCAACACAAGTTCTGTAAACCCAAAACACTCTGAAGATACACAAAAGGTGCCAATATCACCTCATTTTCTTAAACCAAGCAATCCTCACCCCTATGTTCATTGATTCCTTTGTCACACTTTTCCCCTTCTCTTTTGAATTCTTTCCTTAAGAAATAAACCCAGGCCTTGAAACCTTTCAGGTGAAGTGATGTTTGCAAAAAGACATCTTAGGTTTTTGCATTTTCCTCTTTTGTGAGCAGGTAATGTTCTCCTACAACAACAAAAAAAATGTGTCTGTGGTTTGTTTGGTTTTTGGAATTAAACAAGATAAGGCAATTAAATATTGAGAAGCAGTCACGTGAATGATGAACCTTCCCACTGGTCACGTGGAAGAGGAGGAGCTGAACTGGCGCTGATTTATAACCCCACATGCTCAGCTAGGCCCGAGGACGTCCATCTCTGGTAGCAAGGAAGCAAATATCTGTTGCCTGCGCAGACAGCATCTTGCCCACGTTCCTTCAGGTGCAACGAAGATGCTAAGCCGGTGCTTGCTGAAGCTGAAGGCCATGAAAAACTGTTTGGCTCTTCACTGTAACATCAAACCTAATTCACGGGTTTTTGGCTCCCAGATTCCAAACTGCACATCAATCTGATTTTGAAAGTTTACGCTTAACATGTCGTGGGGGTTCCCAAGTATCACTATCATCCGTTTCCTCTTCATCTTCCTGATCTTCCAACATTTCATCTTCCTCCTCATTCTCCTCAAACAGCTCTATTCCAAGTTCTAATCTTCTTTGCCTTTCTGCAAACCACTCTCTGACCTGCTCATACCCCATGTGAGATTTAGCGACAAGTTCATCAAGGTCTTGCTCATTAAGGAATTTGTGCTTCATATAGTAGTCCTTCAGGATTGCTGTTCCAGTTTTAAATTTTATGACAGACACACCTCGGTCCCAGCAATTTAACCTCTTGCTTCCCCGAGGCCTCCCTCGAGGCCTCCCTCTTCCTCGCCCCTTTGGTCTTCCTCTCCCTCTCCTCCTTGAAAAGCCCTGGCCATTCAGACTGTTTGCATTGGCACTCTGGTAATAATAATACCACTTCAATCCCCCATTTTTCCAGGCATAGCGAGTATCTCCAAACCAACTCACAATTTCTGATCTTGGGAGCCCCGTTTCTTCTGCCAGCTTGTTGTATTCTTGTGGAGATGGCCACTGAGTACGAACAAAGGAGCTTTTAAGCATGTGCAACTGCTCTGGTGATTTTTTGCCTATTTTGCTTGGAGCAGAGCCCCCTGATTTTGACCCTGCTGTTCCATCCCCTGCAGATGTTTCTCCAGCTTCTTCTTTTGAGCTGCTGGCATTGCTCTCATTCATCTCAGTTCCCTCCTCCTTTAAGACATTAGTTTTCCTTCTTTCCACAAACCAGGCATCAATCTCTCTCCTGGTAAGTTTGGTTTGGGCTCTTAACCTATTCATCTCTTCATCAGTAAGGACAGGATTATTAAGAAAACTTGCTTGGAGGACTTGCAACTGCTCAGCAGTCTTCTCTTTGAACTTCTGTGGGGTGAAGTCAGGAAATGCACTCCAGGACGTCTTGTTCTGTGAAGCAACTCCTGTTGGGGACTCATTCATTTCGTCACTTGAATCAATAATGATGGTGGCACATGAGTCACTGTTGAGATGAATCCCATGGTTATTCTTTGAGTTTCTCTGATTGTAGCGTGTATCGCTAAACCACTTTTTGATCTCTCCCTTCGTCAGGCCTGTTATTTTCATAAGCCTACTAATTTCTGAATCCTGAGGAAACTGATTTTTAAGGTAGCTGACCTTTAATTCTGCCAGTTGCTCCTTTGTTTTTTTTGCTCGCATGCCAAAGGTATCGGGATTCATTAGTGCAGTTTCATTTTTGATAGGCTGAGGGGCTGGAACGGCAGCGACTTGTTTGGTTTCTGCAATAGGCTGAGCAGTGTGAATCTGACTCTTCTGTAACTGGGTTTGGTTTGGGACTCCTGCTACAGTCAAAGCTATAGGGGCTGTTACTGGTAACGTATTTGCACCTGCGACTTGAGTGAGAACAAGTCCTGGCTGACCAACTATTTGGCATGTCTGTAAAATTGAAGGTAAACCATTGCTGGCAGTGGAAATGTGCGCTGGAATAACAGTAATTGTCTGTGGCACAGTATGCACTGTGCCATTAAATTGTTTCCTCCTTGCTTCCTCCACTTCCTCTGGTGTCCAGCTCACACCATGTTTCAGACGTTGGGCAGAAAACCAGATTTTAATCTGTTCCTCTGTGTACTTAGCTTGAGTGGAAAGAACGGTGATCTCCGACATGGTTGGATACGGGAATTTGTTATAGGTGTTGAGCAAAAGAGGATTGTTGTCCAAAGCAGAATTATAGGTTGGAATGCTGTTTACAGGTATCAGGACTTTGGGGATCAGGTTTGAGTTCTGTGGAGCTGTAACAGCTGTTATAACCTGTGCCACCCCAGGCTGAATCACTGGGGTCACAACCGTACTGGCTACATCGGCTGCACTGCAAACAACCGAATGGCTCGCTTTGGACTCAGAAACTGCCGGTGGTGGGTTTTCTACTACTTCTTCAGAGTTTGGCTCATTTTCCTTTCCCTTCTCTTCACCAGGAATGTCATCGACCACATTGTGGAAAACAGCGATACGTTTAGTCTCTGTTTTGTTTTTCATCATTTTCATAATAGGAGTTTTGCTAATGGAGATCCCCGCGGAGGGGGCCTCAGAAGGGTCAGCCTGTTCAGCGTTTTCTTCTCTAACGAAACTCCCATCAAAAGTGAGATCATTTACTGTTTGTTCAAAGATTGTCTGATTATTACGTTTCACCATGGTCAACTTAAAATTCTCCTCTCCAGGGTGGTACTTCAAATTATGTTCTGAGAGAGCATCATATCTTTTGGTAAGAAAATTGCATTCTACACAAACGTAGGATGAATTTAATACTACATTGGGATGTTCTGAATCCACATGGAAAGTAAACATATTGAGATCTGGAGTCTGAAAAGTACAATATTTGCACTCATAACCACCTTCTACTTTATTTGTATTTTTCTGATTGTCTGAATCCACATTCTCATGGACGTCCTCTTCGCTTGCTATGCTCTCTGCTGTAGGATTATTATCTGCTGGCGTGACTACAGGTGGTCCTTCCTCCAAGTCTGATACCATTTCTAGATCCGGATCTTGCTCGTTGGCTAAGACCATGCACGGTGTTGTTGATTTTCGTTTACTTGCCATGCCTGTTAGGTGAAAGTGATACTGACTGGTCAGATACAGACTTAGCTTCAAGCTCTTCTTGATTAATAATAATGGCTTTTGGTACTTCAAGTCAGTTCTTGTAACGTCTCAACATTTATCCCATTAGCAGCTTTTCTTTTGTAGTGCAATCAGATTAAAAAGGGACAGTTGAGGATGAAATGTTGAGACACTGTTTTAAAGTCCACATCCACCACCTGTGCAAAGAAGAGACAGTATAATTAGTTCAATTTAAAGAGTATCTCCTATTCTGATACATAGCATGATTTAATTCAGCCCTTTGGTGTTCAATCTTCCACTGTTCACCCCTGAAACCAGCAGACCCGTTCCAAGAAGAGATCGATCCTCAAAGCTAGAGTAAGAAAGGCAAATTCCAACCCACTTGTTATTGGCAGAAATTTATGCAATGAATACAACAAAAAGCGTAAGACAGAGAATGGGATGGAAAATGTAATCTTCTGTTTCCCTACATCATTTTGGCAGTCTTACTCTTGAGCTGCTTTATCTTGGCCACGACATTCTCTCTCAGCTGCAATGGAAACTCAAGTCCTTCTCATCACAAACTCATCCCCAGCATGACATCTCCATGATGGTCTTGTCTGCTATGCCCAACGGTGTGAAGGCTCCTAGAAAAGGCATGCTTAGCATATTTTTCTACTGCATTATGTATGTACGTATATGCATACTCTGGGTCATTTCTTCCAAGTCTGAAAGCAGACAAAACAATGCCTTCTCAAGGCACTCCAACAGACAAGGATGACAGTCCTCTCACCCTAGCTCCCCAGATGTCATTCTCCCAAATGAAGGCCAATCCCAGACCAATAAATTGTTAGCATGTGGCAATTAACTACACTGTTTTCATGGCTCCATGCATTAATTGGGACAAGATTGACTGTGCAAACCTCACTACAGAAAAGGGATTAAAGAGTGACACAGTAGGCAGAAGGAAAAGAAATATTCAGAATTCTACTTCATTTCTAAGAAAAAACTACAGAAGTACAAATTAAATTTGATGCCTACATAAATTCAGAGAATAAACATGTTCTTAAATCGCCCAGAGAGGAGTGAGTTTTTATCCCACGGGGACCATAACTAGTCTATTGGAAATTATGCACAAGCTACTGAAAAGGGTTATAAACTCTGTAATAGTTTCCTTCTTAAAATAAAATGAGACACTGATTTCTCGTTCCAGAAATCCCATAGATTCATGAATTTTTAGATAGCAGAACATCATCTGCTTCCCAAAGCAGTAGCATGCTCAAGTGCAAGAGGAAGATTCAAGCAGCTGTTTCAGAAGGTTTATAAAGGTAACAGCATGTAACAGGTTAAAAACAGAAAGCCAGCTTTGCTCATGACAAAATATTAAGAGAAAAAGAAGAGCAGTGTAAAAGGAAGAGTAAAGAAGTGAGAAGGGGAAAAAAATACCATTTCCACTCCAAACACAATCTTTTATTTTGATTATGTGGGCAGCAGAGGCTGTTCTTAACTTCACTTTTTTTTCCTAAGGCCAAAGACATTAGTGTTCATCTATTGCTACCAGTGCTGCTCTGTAAACTCTGTTTTTGAGACTGTGCACATCACCACACTTTTCTGCAAAAATCCTCCCCAAACGTTTGTAAGTAATCCTCCAAATCTACCTGTATTTCTTCTGTGCACAGCCTGGCACAACAGGCTCCTTACGCCAAGGGTATGGTTGCACAGCATTAAGGACACTGACAGTGCTGACAGATAAATCCTAGGTAATCATCATTTCAGGATCGTAATTATTTCACAGCACCAGACTTGAAAGACACTCTTCCACAAACTAATGCTGGCACTCTGGAAAACAGCACTGAGGTGCAAAAAGTATTTATTTTAATGTGCATACAAAATATGCATCACAGGCCACCTCATTTATCTCTGCAGTGAGGAAGCAAAGCCAAATGGATCCATTTGTCTCCACGTTCTGAGGGATAAGAGGTAGAGCACCATTAACTGTGCCGATTCTGTGTGGGGCCAGGGGGCTCATCACAAAAGGCAGACACAGCCAAAACTGAACGTTGAGCAGTTCTCTTGGAGAAGAGCTGGGTGGTATTACCTAATCCTTCTGCCATCTTGAGAACAATTTCAGAAATACCAGAAATACCAATTTTCAAAAGCTACTTAGCAGCCAGTAAAGCTGGCTGAAGTTGCAGTTTGGAAGGTAACTAAGATGCCTTGCAGTACCCATCCAGAATGGAGAACATAGGATCCATCGTTACGGGGCTGCCTGCACAGGCACAGGGACGTGCTGAGGGTCACACGAGGCTGGCCCAGAGCACAAGTGAAAGCAATGTTTGACCTCACACACAACACTGCAGCATGCCTAGATAAAGCTTGAGATAATAAATAAAGCACAAACCCTGGCCAACAAATCTATAAGCATTTCTCCCCCGTTCCCTCCCTTAGCAAACAACATTCATAGTGCCTATAAGCCTACGTGCAACTGGATCATCTGTGCCTTTGTAGTTTAATCTCTGTAACATGTCCCTTTTTGCTGTGGTTTGGTTTTGCTCATCGTGCACGGAAGATTATCCCATTCCTCTCTGTTTACTGAGCAGGAAACTGTTCCTATGCTCTCCTCCCCTCCCTGGAGGCATTCAAGGCCAGGCTGGATGGGGCTGTGAGCAACCTTGTCTAGAAGGAGGTGACCCTGCCTGCAGCAGGGGGTTGGACGTAGAGGATCTTAAAGGTCCCTTCTAACCCAAACTGTTCTATGATACTCATTACACTATTTTTTTTTTGTTTTTTTTTTTTTCCTCCCACAGGAAACTGTGATTTCAAAATCCTATGTAAATATGAGCTGTGAAGAGCTACAGCAGCATTCACTAAAATCTCAACAAAGCCAGATGTTTGATACCTTTCCCAGCCTTCTGTCCTCTACAAACTGTACAGAAACCTCCACTCCCTTGCACTGGTTACCAATGGGATTACTTCATCTGTAGCACGCTGCTTGATGTGCTCTTTCACTTTATCAGGTAATTATGAAAACTCATACTTGCATAAAAATCAAAGCAATTATGCATCACCTTTGTGCTTAAGTTCCTCTAAAACATCCCTTCTGTACTGCTTACAAGAACACCAAGTGCAGCCCTGTCATGTATTTTGTCTTTGGCAGGGTTTGTGACATCCTGTTCCCTTAACAGGGAATGAAAGTAAATTAATTGGCTTGATGTGTGTAACTTGTTTTTGAGAAATTCACCTTTTCTTTTTTCCTTAAAAGAAAAAATCTCTCACTCTCTGGGTGCTTAAAGATAGCTTTTTTTTTTTAGTTAATTTGTCCTATATATTTCTGTGTACAGATATTTTGTTAAATGATGTGTAATTCTCTGCTCATGCCTCACTCTCTCATTTAACACTGGCCATTATGTTTGCTTGCTTTGTGTCCACAAAGACCACCCCTCAGCCTTCACAAATTCTTAAAGACCACCACTAATGGTCCAGAGGATACTTTGGCTTGCTCCTTAAATACTTCGGATCAAATACACAAGAAAATATTTTTAAGGTATTCTATTCCTGTTTGGACTGTATTTTTATTTCTCTATACTGAAACTGTGTTGTGCAATTTGGTTTGTCATGAAGTATTTCAAGTATTCACAATATGCCAAAAGCAGCATCTGGCTGGCTGACTTTATCCAGAGAGTTACAGTCAATGGCTCAATATCCAGGTGGAGATCTCTGATGAGGGGTGATCTCAGAGGTCCATACTGGGACCATTACTGTTTAATATCTTTATTAATGACACAGACAGTGGGATCAAGTGCACTCTCAGCAAGCCTGCAGATGATACCAAGCTAGGTGGTAGAGCTGACAGGAGAGAAGGAAGGAATGACATCCACAGGGACCTAGACAAGCTTGAAAGATGAGTTCTTGTGAATCTAAGGTTAAACAAAGCCAAGACCAAAATAATACACCTGAATTAGAACAACTGCAAACATTAGCACACAACTAAGAGATGAATGGATTGAGAGCAGCCTTGGATGCTTCCGTAGATGAAAAAAATGGACGTGAACTAACATGTCCACGCTAACAACATGTTCTTGCAGCTCAGAAAGCCAGTCATACCCTAGAGGTGAAGAAAGGCATTTTACAAGGACATTTGTGACAATAAGGGGCAATAGTTTTAAACTAAAAGAGGGTAGATCTAGATTAGATGTAAGGAAGAAACACTTCACTACAGAGGTGGTGCAGCACTGATGCAGGCTGCCCAGAGAAGCTATGGATGCCCCATCCCTGAAGGCATTCCAGATTAGGTTGGATGGGCACCTGGGCAGCCTGGTCTGAAGGATCCACAGCAGGGGGTTGCAACTAGATGGTTTTTAAGGTCCCTTCCAATCCAAACCATTCAATGATTCTTCAGTGGAAGCATCTATAGGAAAACTTTCAATTAGTGGCACTTCATCTCTCAAGACAAACACCACTGTAACACCTTTTTCAAAATCTGGGGTAAAATTACGTACTGACATTTCTAGCAAAACCAGTCCATAAAAGGTATTTTCTCAGATACAAACAAAAAAATAAAGTGAGTTCAGGCACACATTTTTGAAGGTCCAGGAACTTATATTTTATCTTTGAGCTGGCAATTGCTCAGGACACAGCTCTTCAGAAATAGAACACAAACAGATACTAACCCCAATTCATTAATAATTTTACTAGGACAGACATTCTCCAGAGTCAAATTCAACACTTAGATGTTGTCTCCATAGCAGATTTGGATAAAGATTTATGCAAGTATTTTCTAAATGCAGGCAGAAACCTCTTGCCTCTTTGATAAGAGTTTGAGAAGGAAAAGACATGGTTGACAATGACAGATAAAGAAGTAAAAGAACTTGCTTCCAGGACAAAATTATTACTCATCCCTTCCTTCCAGCCTCCAATCAAGAAAAGCTGATGCAGCACAAAATAAATGAGGTTAGAAAACGCATTGTACACACGTGCTCAGGCTGTATGCTTTATGAAAAGTCATTTTCCCTACTTGCTGCATGACACCTCTATCTACCATAACAAACAAACAAACAAACAAAAAAAAAAAAAAAAAAAAAAGAGGAAAAAACAACAAAACAACAGAGCCAAACTCAAATAATGCCATTGGAAGAATGTGCACAAATAGGGTGGCTTAGGAGAAGACTGAGGAATGGGAATCGCTTCTAATATCACCTACATTATAAATTGCCTATTTGTCAGCACAGAAAACTGTGTTTTGTCTTCTTTGTACAACTTCTGGTTAATCCACAACAATATGGAATTGTCAATCCTTTGTTTAGCCCACTCTTAACTATTACCATTCTGTCTGAGTCGCTGTATCCAAGCCAGGAACTATTCAGCACAGAGCTCAGTATAGCCATAATCTGCTCCGATGGGGCTGCCACTACACTGCCTTTCAGTGAGGAAGGTGAAAGATGATGTTTTATGGAGCTAGTTTCTTCAGTTGTTCAATACCTGCAAAGTATAGAAGTTATTACTGCTTATTACTCTAAAATAAAACTAAATCGCAGTGTAAACCCCACAATATTAATATTTCATTCCAGTTTTAAAACATGTTCCACATCAAAATGGGAGCAAAACCTATCAGATAGCAGTAGGACTTCAGGTGTGCTACAATACAGGGGCAAGCATAAAGTCCTTGCTGCATTAGTTTGCAATGGCTCCCGCAGGCAAATACCAAAAGTTGCTCTACTCCTGCCCACATACACCTTCTAATAAGCCAAAAGCAGACCTGAGCTGAGGCTGAGAAATGGGAAGTGAACGTGAAGCCCCCTGGAGACTAAAAGGAGCCTGCCAGAGAATATATGACAATCTTCATGGTTAACTCCAATCCCTGTTGGTTTTAAAGGATAATGAGCATGATATCCATCACAGTAAACATCAGCACTTTAGGCTAGAACTGATCATTAAATGACCTATGTTATCTTTCTCTGTTAGAGAATACTTCCCAGGTACCTCTACAGTGAGCACAAATCGTCCCACTGCTTTTGACACAAAACCATAGCCAGTTTTTAGGTCTGATCACGTAAGAGCTACTGATCAAATCTGACAGGTATTTAACAGTCATGGGTGTACTGGTGAAGCAGCATCTTTAACATATACGGTGCCTGTTTCTGCTCCTCAGGCACATAAATAAACAAGTATTTTCTGTTACTTATTTTAGCAGCTCAATATCACATTGGCAGGTCTCAATTTTTAACCCCCTACAGTATTTAATTCAAATTGTGAGCACTCAGTGCTTTTACCATCTCTGCAGGATCATTCTTAAAAGTAACAGACCTGGCTGATATAAATGTCTGTCATATCCAACAAAATGGGAGCAGAGTTGGAGACTGATTTTTCTGCATAGTTACGGCTGTTTTGTTTTGCTTGCCGTGCTGTTACACTGAAAACGGAAAGGAAGAGGAAATAACATTACTGACCTGAAAAGATTGCAGAATGCATTTTGGGTTGATTAAACATTTAATTCAACCCCTAAAATGTTTGCTTCAGGTTAGCTTTTAAAAACCATAACAGTTAAAATTGATTCGCTTTAGAAACTGTTTATGAAAAAGTTTCTCCTTAAAACATCAAAACAAAAGGTTTTGTTCTCCTGGGATTTCCTTCTTTAAAACGAAGCAATCTGGCACAGACACGACTTCACAAAATGTTCCTTTCAACTCAAATGTGCATTTGTTTTTTTCCTTCAGCTGAAAAATTTCTAGAGACCTTATCTTTCCCAGGCCTTAGCCTAGTGCTGGAAGTACCAGACCTTCCTTTCACTTCCTGAAGCTCGTGTCCCCAGGCACCTTTCCGCTTTTTTAGGGAGGAACGCAGCAGCCCTACAGATGGTCTCCTTTGCTAGATAGCCCGACTCATTCTCTCATCATCTCGTTGCTATACAGGAACCCCCGCGCTGTTAGAGGTGACACAGCTCAGCACAGATTGTCTCCCTCTCCTCTCCCCCTCCTCCACCGACTGAAACTAACTGTGCATGCCCTCATCACACTGGAAACCGGATTTCAGATCAGCTGCTATTTGCATTATTATTTTCCCTTTGCTGTAGTGAAATGAAATCTCAACGGCAATTAACAGGCTTGGGAGCTCTCTACCCTTAAACAAGTGGGACAAGATCTCAGGGCTTGCTGGCTCCCAGAGCTTCTCCACCTGACACCAGGCCAGCACTGCTCTGCTGCATGCCAATGTACCAACCTACACAGAGGAGGGAAACCCACTTAAAGCAGGTGGTCTAAAGAAGCATGCAAATGTGCACGACAGGCATAAAAGTACTATCAAGAGCAGGTGACAAAATATCCTGTAAATTTCAGCTTGGATACTAAAAGGTACGTTATGGCTCATAATTCTGCCAAATTCTTTTCTTTTTCTCCCGTTTTCCTTCTCTCTCTCTGAAAACAGCAGAACACTTTTCTCAGACCTCAGGCCTAGATCCTTGCCAAATTTTGATTCCTATGTCAAATCCCTGGGGCGCAGAGCTGTTCAGAAAAAGATAAAGTGGTTCGTGCAGAGTCTGCCTGTCTTCTATCTCTTGCTTCCTTCTTCACTCTCTGTTCACTTTGCTCTTGAACCAGTTGAATTCCCAAAATTCAAGGAATAAAGAAGAAAAGCAGCCTTAAAGCAGAAATAAGACAGAAATTCTCATGTCTGAGATCTTAAGAAAACAAAAACAAGGACTCGGAATGGACTCGCCACGAGACGCTAACATGCACTGCTACGTATTCCACGCACAGACTTGAATACACCAGAATACAGATCCTGGATTTAAGTAATTTGTAAAAGATCCCAAAATATTTGAACATAAAAGCATGAATCCAGTGCTTGTAGGAGCCAGTATTCTACGAATAGAAATAAACATGTACACAGAGTGTCACTTGAAAAAAGAGATCCTACTGTACAAACCTAGTCCAGCACTTGTTGAGATGGACTTTAAGGCACACCATCAAGGCTGCAACTACTCTTCAGAGCCATGCAGGCCCTGTGGGCTTCTGCTCACCTGCACTTCCTTACTACCCCTTCTGCATGCCCCAGCCCTACCTGTATCCCATCCCACCCCTTCTCAAAGGCTCCTACATCACCTTAGCTATCACTTTATGAGAAGATCAAAGAGTGCAGTACACAGTTAAGTCTTCTATTTATTTTGTCACATGCTTTACTTCTCTACTTGCAAGTCAAAAACATGACTTTGGAGCTGACATTTTAGATATATATTTCTTTCTACATATTTACATATTTTTAATATGTATATCTTTTCCAGCATCATATATCAACTTTACTGTAAGGCAAATTACATAATTCAAGGTGAACAAAAGCTAAAATTCACCTGGTCCCCCACTGACAGACTTCTCCATAATGGTGACATGTATACAACTTTTTGTCTATGCCTGCAAGCACAGCTGACTTTCCAAAATTTCTTCAGTATGTTACCCTCTGGCCCGATCCAACACTGATCATGCAGCCACACTTTTCACAACACAAGTATGAAACGCTTGAGCTCCCCTCTTTGCATGCAGGGCACTCAGACCCTGCCATTAGGTGCAATACTCCTACTGCAGTGCTGAACTACCATCAAGATCAAGATGAGAATGTGAAGCTTGCTTAGGTTGGTGAGTATCACAGTGCAATGCCAACACGCCCTTGGGTCTGCTCCTGAAGAACTGTGGGGCACAGCCACGGCAGTTACAGCATCTCAGTGCTGGCTATGCAGTGCAGGCAATTGCTGCAGAGATCTTGGAGATGTACTGGGAACTTTAAAGGCATTTTAATTCTTGGAAGTTTTCAAAACTTGGCAAGACCCAGAACAACCCTATCTAACTTCAAAGTAAACCTTGTTTTGAGCAGGAGGTTGGATTAGCTGATGTCCAGAAAAGCCTTCTGTTCTGCTTTTTTTCTGGTTTAACCCTGCAGGTGGCTGAGCACCACACAGTTGTTCACTCACTCCCCCCCAAAGCTTCCCAGTGGGATGGGGGAGAGAAGGGAGAGAATTGAGAAAAACAAAGTAGAACTTGTGGGCTGAGCTAAAACTATTTACTAAGAGAAAAGGATTCTCCTAGAACCAAAACACAGAATCATACCAGACACTCCGAAGAAAACAATTCCATCAATTCTGTGATTCTGCGATCCCAGCTGAAATTAAGACATCCCCCTATGATTTGGGGATGCATCATCTTATAACAAAAAGCAAGGAGGCCAGACTGAGTTGCCTGCATAAACAGTCTCTGCAGGTCTCAACCACCTAATGAAACACCACTGGGTTCCATGCTAACCTTTGCAAAAAGCAAAGCATTTTTATTTGCAACAGTGACCCCGACTCCATCCTCCTGCTGAGCACTGTTCTGTACTACTAAGATGCTCCTGCTGATTTCTGTGGGAGATAGCGTCTTATTCTGTGTACTCACAGTATGGATAAACACTGTTTACTGCCAATGAGGCCAGTGACAAAAAGAGTAAAAGACATGGGAATATAGAGCTTTCCAAGGAGAATGAGCTGAATAAAAAGCTGAATCTGGAAGTTCAGTCACCTGGGGAAGTCAGAGAGATAACAGTGTACTCAAGTTACCAGGGAGAAATAAAGGCTCTTAAGGAGCCAACACCCCTTCCAAGCTCACTCCCCACATTCTGACCACAAACTTGACTTCATGACTTAATTTCCCTTCTCTTAACTACTCAGAGCCCCATTTGTGATCTCCACCTCCAGTCCGGGAGACGCTGCCATAGGTAGAACAGGGGCTGCACCTTGTTCTGTTTTCCCAGAGCTGTCAGTGGTGTGAGCTACTCTGGCAGAAGGAGCCCAGCTGTCCTGGCAGGGAAGAGAGAAAGTGGATTAAAGAAACAGGCTACTTTATTTCACCTGTCTGCCACGTACTGGTATAATCATGGCAAATTAGGACAACAGGACTTAAGTGAAAAGTACACAGTTAAATAAAACACTGCGCTTCAAATGAGTAGCTGCATTAAGTTTAAACACAAAATCGGATTAGTTTTGTTTTGAAATCTATAGGTAATTTAAAGCTGCATAGATATCCTAGGGTCAAAACAGTATTCTGACTGATTTAAATAAGAATTGACAGTAGAATTTTAAATACCATATGTGCTAAGAAAAACAGACTTAAGAAGCAAGAGAAAACCTCAAAAAATCGCATGCCACGGAAGATAGCATTGGGGGCCAAGCAGGAAGAGAACAATCAGTACAACATTTAAGCATGCTATTATTTAGAGGAAGAAAATAAAAATCAGTTAATTAGAAACACTTTGTTAATTTATGTTAATGTTTTACGAATACACTGAACACATTCCCTCATAAGTAACACCTGGTTTATCAACATTAAAGCAGTCATCTGCCTTTGAGTGCACTGATCACTGGCTGAAGTACTTTCTAACTATAAACAAATCAATTTTTATTAATGGAATATAAAAAGAAAACAGAGAAAAAACAACTTGGTCAATATATATATTTTTTCTTTTTAGATGCCAGTTGGAAATTCTTGGTGAAAACATGGAATCAGTGGCAATCAATGACTAACTGTATAGAAAACCATTCACTTTGAAGACAGTTGCACTGAGCAAAGATACAAATCACTTTCTGAATGACAAGAGAAGTTTCCACTCCCTCAGAGCTGAAAAAGCAGAACGTTTTATTTACTGTATAAGATCTCCAATTAGAATTTGAGCATGAGCTCCACCAGGGCTAAAACCTTAACATACATGGATACATCATCACAGAAACAATCAATGTAATCTACTAAGTGTAAGTAAGTATTATATTTTGACTCCTTTATGGGTTTTTAAAAGCTTCAATAAACACATATTCTTATATATTTTCCATATTTACAGCAACTAATTAATAATACAGACACATTATGCTGCTTAGGCGAATTTTCAATTAAATTTTAATTTCCGACCAAATGCAGTCTGGCATAAATTGGGAGTGACAGGAGCTAATCATCATCTGAAACACAAGATATGTGTAACTCACTATTTTCTAAGAAAATGATGAGATGTAAAAATTAATAATGTGAGTAGTTGAATGCCGAGGTAAAGGCCTGACAAAATAACACTGTATGTAGAGAACTTATCCCTCTAAGCAAAAGTCTGCAAACAACCCTGAAACAAAACAATGAGAAGCATTTGCTATTTATGAAAGATATCAAAAGTACGAATGCAGTTCAAAACTAAAATAGATCATTTAGATCAATGCTCCATATGTTCAGATTTAAACTGTGGTCAAATCTCCCACATTAAATCATTTTGATTTCGACCAATTATTCCAATTCCCATATATTTTAAATATTTTTGAATTAATGCATTTGTTAAGTCACTTCCAGGGCAAGAAGAGGAACAGAAAAACAGAAAAACAGAAAAAAGAGGAACAGAGGGTAAAGAGAGGCAAGACGAACATGTACAATGTCATTATTAAATCAACCAACTCAAAGGAGTCCAGGATAAGACCAGGGTGTGGTGCTCAGAGAGAATGTTTATGAGAGTGTCCAAGTTTAGCATAAGAGAATAGGCAGGCCTGGAAAACCCAGGGGAATCAAAACGCATCTGTTGTTGTAGGCAGCCCCAGCAAAATGTTACTGGTTTGGTGGCCTGGGGCAAGATTCCCACCCTTCACCCCCAGCATCCCGTTCTTTTTTATTTTTTCTGGACAGCCAAGTACAATATTAGCTTGTCGGTTTCTTTTTGCCATCATCAGGATGAGGCTGGGTGAGAATATTTTGTGTCTAGACTAATAAATGTTTGTAAAGGTTTTGCAAGACTGGTTTATGGGAACAGAATCTCCTTTTTGTTTTCTGCTGGAAAAAAGCAGCATCAAAAGCAAATGAGCGTCATCATGCATTCGTTTTAAATTGCACATTACAGCACTGCTATTTTATGTGCAATCAATACATAATTTGGAAGAAAAATGCTTTTAAAATTCAGAGCTATCCCTGAGCAGCTAAGGTTCTCTTGGAAACTGGAGGAGGAGTCTGAAATTATTGTTCTTTTGTTTGCATCCCCCAGTGGGAAAGGCAGCACAACTCGAAACCACGGTGCTCTGAGGCAGCATGAATCATTAGGAATAAAGATCACCCCTTTCATTTATGCATTAGATATTAAAACTGAATCTAGGACAAAGGTAAACCAAACAGGCTCCTACCTTCCCAAGCAGTTATCGGGTTAAATAAAATATCAAAGGGACTGTATAAATCTTGTGAATTCCTCTACTGATATCAAAAAACAAAGATACTTAATGTTCTGCAAAACATGGACCATCTAGATCCCAATTACAAGCGTCAACTTAATCAGTGGAAATTACTGGGATACCCACGGGCCAAAACCTACATTTTCTTTTTAATATTTGTTTAGGAGGGCGGGGTATTTCAAAATGAAATGGCTGCCCGTTTCTATTTCACCGTGTTGGGTGGAAATGAGCGAATCTTTCCACGCAGAGCAACACAGAGTTGCTGCCCTGGTGTCAGCGGGCGCCGGGCCCAGGCTCCCTCAGGAGCTGGCTGCTGGGCCCGAGCCCAGTGTGCTGACAAGGGCACAGTCCGGACAGCCCGCACACAGCCACTTCAGGAGGATCAGCTCCAGAAACGGGTTACTTACCCTTATAAATAAGGGAACAGACTGACATTTTGCCCTCAAAACTAGCTCATGCTCATACGTGCATGGCCTAAAGCGCACCGGGAGTGCTGGCTGCTCTCGGTCAGTAAGCACGTATGATCACACAGTATGATCATTTGCTCTGTCATCAGCCCCACAAATACGAACGTACTGGAAAGCTTTAAAGAATTCTGAAGTCAAATGCTGAAAGAGAAAGCTTCTCCCTCTCTATATTTCAAGATTAAAATTAGATATGTATTTCTAAGGATGTACATACACATCTATTTCCTCAGAATGTTTGCAAGGAGTAAATTTGTTTTACTTCAGTATTACTCTTTTCTCGCCTCTTCACTCCTTCCCTCAAAAGGAAATAAACAACTAATATTAGCAAGCCCTTATTTTTCTCCTGACAGAATTCAAGAAAAGAAGAAGAAGAAAAGAAGAAGAAAAGAAGAAGAAAGAAGAAGAAAGAAGAAGAAAGAAGAAGAAAAGAAGAAGAGAAGAAGAAGAAAGAAGAAGAAAAGAAGAAGAAAAGAAGAAGAAGAGAAGAAGAAGAGAAGAAGAAAAGAAGAAGAAGAGAAGAAGAAGAGAAGAAGAAGAGAAGAAGAAGAGAAGAAGAGAAGAAGAAGAGAAGAAGAA
This sequence comes from Meleagris gallopavo, assembly GCF_905368555.1. NCBI lineage: Eukaryota > Metazoa > Chordata > Aves > Galliformes > Phasianidae > Meleagris > Meleagris gallopavo. Next base: position 82,636,434 of record NC_139406.1, read on the forward strand.
GAGAAGAAGAAAAGAAGAAGAAAAGAAGAAGAAAAGAGGAAGAAAAAAAGCCTCCTTCCATCATAAATTATTTCTGTTCATAAAATCAAAAACATTAGTTCTCTGCTCACCCACAGCCTCCTCCAGCAAATTTAAATAAACCACGTTAAGAAGTAAAATTTGTAAAACATTCGTCAGATAGAAGGAGTAAAGTTGTGTGGGTTTGTGTCGTATGCATAGAGATGCCTTTGAGACCAGCAGGTATCTGGTATGGGCACCAGTTCCCCCAGCACTGACCTCATGAAGCTAGCCTTCTTCAGTCCCCATCCTCACAAAGAACCTTGTGCGAGAGACCCCTAAGTTTCCAACACAACCAGGCTGGATACAGTGCGGTGCTGAATGCTCCAAGAATTCCACCACCCAAGCTACAAATGTGTTTCGTCTTGCTGAGAATCCTACTGAGAAACAGAAAACCCTAAATTTTCATGCTTGCTTCATCCAAGCTCACTTTGCAACTGCTGCCAAGAGCTGAACTGCTGATACAACTCTGATCTGCACAGCACCCTCAGCTCCTGCAGATGTTGCTGATGGCAGCTGACCTATATATAAAAAAGCAGCAATTTCCTATTTTGAAAGAAGCATGAAGATAACTAGGAATGGTGACTTTTCGAAGAAGCACACAGCTGTAATGGGGGTTTATCCCCCACGTACTAATAACTGTTCGTGCCTGATCCTTCCAAGTGCATCCCCTTTACTCTTCTGATGACCTGTGACATTCCTACATCTCCTGAGCAAAACAGAGCCCGACACTCATGCACAGCTCCATTAGGAGAGTTTTAAATTCAATGGCATGTTGATGAACAAAGCATATCTTTCTCTATAATGCAGGGAGGAATACAATTGCATCAGTATCATAACCTGCTTAGGCTAAAGTACCTCAATTTATAGGAAAGCCAAGCATAGAAATCTCCAATAAGACAGCCTGGGACTACACAAATACACATTTGCCTCTGAAGTTCTTAGCATCCTTGTAAGGCAAGCCAAACCTATAAGGAAGAAATCACGCCCTAAAACCTATACCACGTGTGCCTAACACACAGCACTCATTACGAGCTGGCAGCTCTTTCTGGGCCAATGTACATGGTTCTTAAGCTGCCCTGAAGATTCAGTGTGGAACACGTGGAGCTTTTACCATAACCACTGGAAAGTTCAAAAGCTCCTTTCTGTCCTTCTGCCTGTGGGGTGGATTTGGCACTCAGGCTCTGCACAGAACAGCTCTGGCTTTGCCAAAAAGCGAGGGCTGGTGTTACACATGCCTCATTGCACAGCTCCGTCTGCGGCTGCTAAAACAAAGCTCTCAGCCTTCAGGGCTGCTGGGGACCAGCTTCAGTTGCAGGTGCCCACATTAAGGTCCTTCATCCCCTGCTGGGATCAGTGAATAAGAAAGGTGAGCAGCAGATTCCAAAATGCCACAGGGGAGGGCCAAGTTGCACAACGTGAACCTAAAATACCAAACGACTTTACTGAATGGATCCAGACACAGTTTGAAGCCTGTTTTTTGGCAGTAGAACACACTGAGCTCTTTTAGGCATGTGAGGCACAGCACAGTTCAAACTTCCAAAGGGTTTTTTACATTGTTAAGTACTCCATGATCTTCAACTTCACTTAAGGAGTGCAAAAAGTAGCAACAGCTTCGAAGTTCTTTGCCATGTTTCCCTCCAGTGTTTTCCCATCCAGCCACATCCGCTGCTCGGTCAGTAGTCAGCAGTTCTTCTTGTTTCAGAGCTTGAGTGTGATGATGCACTTTCCATAACACAACAAGGTAACAATAAAATAAACGATGGACTGGACCCTGCATCTGCATTCCTTAAGAACGTACTCTTTCTCACTGAGTTCTACTGAACTTTATAACAGTTACTGCTATCTCAAAACACTGAAGGATAACAGAGTGTCACACATCTCCCCACACCTGATGAGAGCAGACGTTTGCTCTGTTTAGACAGACTTCCAAGGCTGGTTAGAAGAGATTCTGTTCTACACAATATGCTCCAGGTCCCTGTACTCTGCAGGACATGAGAAAATTCAGTGGACCCTGTGAAGCACCTCCCAGAAAGACAAAGAACTGGAAAAGAACCATCAGTTAAAGCAATGCGTAGGGCAGGACTACAAAATGCCATCTGGCAAAAGGGTAAGGAAAGGCATCATCATTGGCGGCTTCCACCTCCACAGAGAAAGAAACAACTGTTTGTGCAGTAAAGCGGTTTGAATACTTGGGAAGGTCCCCAACTAGCAGAAAAAAAACCACCACCAATAACACAAAAACAACCAAAAACGACCTAAAAAAAAAAACACCCTATACGATGAGTTGGAAAAAAGACAATAAAGCAAAATTAATAATGAAAATAAAGATGTTGAAAACATAAGTAAACATCTCCGTGGTGCAGGGAAGAAGTAAGCATCCTGAATGCCTGATTCAGCAATATGAGAAAGTTAATTAAAAACACAACACTGGATTCTTATTAGCATCTGTTCAGCAAAAGTGCTGCCACTGATGAGTTGAGGGATAGATACATCACCTGAACATTGGGACTTATACTGCTGCCTGGTGAGGAGACGGTGAATACAACAGACGGGGAAACGGTATTGTATTGACAAGGGCATCACTTGTTTACAAGCTGCTGACAACTCCGAGGCAAACCATCCTGGCAGCCGTGGATCAGTGACCTCATACCCAGAGCACAGTGGGACAGGGCACACCGGCCATTAACCTGCAGCAGGGAACAGCACGTCCAGGCCCTCAGCACCCAGCCAAAAATGTCCGGAGCTTCCTCCCCCTTCATGACCCCAGACTGTTTGCATTCGTGACTTACACTCATTAAACAGATGCTTAAACAATCATTCTATCAACTTTGCGACAGCCTGATGATTTCTAAAAACTAGAGAAATCAAATTCATAATATAGAAACACTGCATTTGGCACAGGGAAATCCTATGTGACAGAGAAAGGGAAACTGATCACTGAAGTAAAGGTTATGCATGGCCTAGCTGCAAGCGGTTATGCCCTGATTGCATTTAGTATGTGCAAACAGAACAAAAACCAGTTTATACTGATTTAGGGCTTCAGAAGTTACAGTTGCATAAGAATAGAAAAATTCTTAAACTTGGGGAAAGCGTTTGACTTAACATGGTCACGTATCTTTGAAGTAAGACTTTTCTAAACCCAAAAGTCACATCCAACCAAAATGCTGTCAGTGTTTGCAACAACTTGATGAAAACTTGAAGCAAATTTTAATCCTCTCCCTCAGGCTATAAGGAAATGAGCAGGGGAAATGTGGGAAAGCTGAAGGATAGCAAGGAGCCCAAGTGAAACGCTACAGGCTGCTGAGGCAGAGAAACAAGGAAAGTGTTTTTTGGTACATCAGGAACAAAAGGAACCCCAACACAGCCCAAAGCCGTCACTGCTGAAATTCTTCAGTAAGGGGAAATTTGCAGAAGGCAGAACAGCTCAACAAGCAGCTCCAGCACTCTACAGTGATACGCTGGCATACAGGAATAGATACTGTCTGTTCTGATAACAGCCACCAGAGCTCAATGACACCAGTTACGGCCAGACACCAAAACATCAGAGAGTTGACAGAGAGGAGAGGACCCAGGAGCACCCTAAGAAATGTTATGAGCAGGGAAGCGCCACACATAGAAAAGCTCTATCTCAACAATACACATCTGGAACAGTCCCTCCATGCAGGGATGTTGCCAAAAGGCAACAGCAAAGGGCTTCACAGCCAAGCAAAGTTACACAAACCCCTCGCCTGAAGTCAGCAGTAGATCACCTCGGTTACAGCAAGCGGCACCCGTTGCACTCTGGCCTGGGGAACTTCTTCATAGCAGGGCTGAGGGACAGCCTCGCTGGCAGGAGGTCAAGGCAGGAACAATTGGGTTCTGTGCATGGTGTGTGCTCGGTCACAGCTCTGTACCGAGGGCAGCCCTATGGTCTGCAGCACACAGCCAGCTCCCAGCAGCGGTGATAGGCTTCTGTCAGCACCCACAGGTGACGGTGTATGAGAGCCTTCTGTGGACATACACAAAACAGCTGCTGGTAAAAGCCAACCACGCAGCTCTCAGAATTCCTCTCTCATTTCTACCTTTAATGGGCTCTTTGTGTTCACCTAACAACTTTCACAACAAACTCCACTTATTTATGTAACGTTTGCAAGCGCTTAGACATCCCCACCGTGCTCTCCATTGTAAAACAGAAGGCATCGATCGCAGCTCGGAGAGCAACACCTCAGCCTGAGTTACTGCCCGCGGCACTGGGACACAAAGCTCGGTGAAGCCCGAGCGGCTCAGAAGTGAAGCACGGGCACCTGCCGGAGTGCTGCCCACCTCCGTGCGCGGCTATGGGAGCGGGTGCCGAGCTCCAGCCCCATGCATCCTGCTGAGCACAGAGCCGGGCATCGGGGCGTGCCATCGGCGGTTCGGACGACAGCGGCCCGAAGCACCTGGAGGAAGCCCGCCGGCCCGCCGATTCGGGCAGGGAAATGAAAGTTCTCCGCTCTCCTTTCCAGCTGACAACTCCGATGAATCCTCCTCCATCCCACAGCGAGCGACAGCGCACGCAGGCTGCCGACTTCGCAGAGGCAGGGGTAGAGCGAGCAGGCGGGAGCAGCGCCCCGCAGCCCATCGCGGGCTCCCCGCCGCTCCCCGCACATACAAACGCCCGCTCTACGCCCGCACGCTCCGGGGTGCGCGCTCCGCCGCCAGACAAAGGGGAGGCGGCGGGCGGGGCCGGAACACCGCGCCCACCCCGCGGGAGGCAGCGGCCCCGCCGGGCCCGACTCCCCCTGCCCGCCCGCCCGCCCCCGCGGGGCTGGAGCCGCCCTTTCCCCGGGGAGGCGCCCGCCCTGCCCCTGCCCCTGCCCCGCCGGGCAGCGCCGTGCCCGTCGCCAGGAGGAGCGGGCACGCCCCCGGGTCACCTCCCGCCGCCCCGAGCCCCCTCCCCGCCGCGGGGATCGCCGGCCGTACCTGCCGCCGCCGCCGCGCCGCCTCAGCCCGCGCCGCCCGCCCGCCTCCTCCGCTCACGGCCGCGCCGCCATCTTGCGTCTCACAAACTACTGCACTTCTTTTGGGGCGGGGGGGCGGCGGCCGAGCCGGGAACTCCCAACGCCGCCCGGGCCCTCGCCTCGCCGCCGCCCGCGGCGCCCACTCGCATCCTCCCGGCGCCTCGCTGCCCCGGGGCGGCCGCGCGGGGAGGACGGGCAGCGGCGGCCGTGCCTCTGCCTCCCTCGCAGGGAGCGGGGGCGGAGCCGCTCGCCGCCCCGCCGCCGCCGCCCCGCCCGTCGGCGGCGGACACCCGGCGGAGGCCGGTCCGGGCCCGCGGCGGTGCCCGCTAACTTAGCGCTCGGCTGTCGGCTTCTTCCACCCGCGGCTTTCCGCACGTGCCCGGCCCTGAGCGACGGCAGCGCTGCGCGATCCCGAGCCGCCGTGCCGCGGGCGGGGGGAGAGACGACCCGCACAGCCCCGTTCTCTGGCTAGAGGTGGAACTTGGACATCTTTCTCCAGCCCTGTCGGACACGTCGCTATTAGCTCCCACTGAGAGACTTTGCAACGCACCGTGCTTACATACTATGTAGGCTGCTCCGAAAGTAATGCCGCCCGCTGATTTCCTTGGAAACAACAAACACAAAGAGCACAGTAACACCGGAGGACAGAGCAAATTCTCAGCTAAGAAATGCTATTTTTCAACAGTCACCACCGTCAGCTATGTATTTTTGCCAGCAGTGAACGGGTGCATGCTGTACTAGTAGAGATGTGCTCTACTGGAGCTCACCTACTGTTTCTCAGTGTTTCACCAGCCACCATCTCCTTGTGCTCACATCTCATTTGGTGTCCATAAGCATTCAGCAAGCATTCATGAATGTCAGAGTGCCATCTCTTCCACATGGAGTAATTCAATTCCACACCTTTACTTCATACACATTTCCCTATCAGACACCATTCTATCGGATTGCCCCTCTGCCATCTGTCACACCACAAAATGTAACAATAGTGGTGGGCAGGTTCAACTGCTGTACCACCACCATCTGCCTCTGACCCTGTTGGCCAACATTATAAAATAGGAGGCATGACTTCCGGAGCAGCCTTTGTATTTCCTCCATCACTACTTGCAGCTTTGCTCAGACCATACATGTGATTGATTCCCGAGAGACAAAAAGCAGAATGTTGCTTGTGGGGACCGTTAACAGTAACAGGGAGCAAATCATGGAACATTGAGACTTCCAGGTTTCCAAGTTTTTAAAACTGTAGAGGTGTACTTTATTATTGAGATGAACAACAGGAGATGTTCACCCATAGCCTGAAGATCAAGTTTGGGTGAGAGGAACGCTCTTGGTTTCTCCTTTCCAGTCACTCCTTGTAAGGATGAAATCTTTGAGCGGCCATGCAGAGAGCTGACTGCAAATGATTGTATGGTGATAAGGGATGAGGAGAACCTGGGAAGCACAAAAGGGCATTGTGTGCAGCTCGAACTCTTACAGAAAAGACAGGGGATTTCTTCATCTCCATTACGAAGACATTTTCAACAAAGTCACTCAGAGAATCAGATCAGCAAACCACATGCACACCCCGAACAAGTCTGTGATACTAACCAAGTTGCAGAACGAGTTAGGGAAAAGCAAAGTTGACTCCATTATTACATTTTTAATGTAATATACATTAACTTGTGAACTTTGAGTGTACGCTTTTCTTGCTCCTGGCTTTGCTATTGCCACATAAGCAATATACCATAAACAAGAAAAAAAAGTGCTTTAAGTCTTCAGACTCATACTGTTTTTTAAGATTTTTAATGAATAGAAAGAAATAAATGGACATTCATTTCTCATTAATACTCATCCAAACACTACAGATGAAAAAAAAAATCCCACATAATTTAGAATGTTGGCACACACTAGAAAGAGACAAGAAAACACACATAAAGCACACACGGAGATTGCACAGTTAGGTATTCGGTGACATTCCAGCAACAGATACTGCTACATATTTCATCATGATATAATTGTTTTTTGAAAACAAAACTTTCCCCCATCTTAGGTTAATTTAAAAAACTGTCACATTAATTTTCTCCAGTAGTTTGAAGAAGAATCGACCTCTAAAACAGAGTCTTGCTCTGATATTTCTTACATATATTCTTGGTGAAATATAGTTAATTTTAAGAAATAGACAAATAGATTTTCTCTTGGTCACTAAGAAAATTATTTACAAATTTAATCCAACTATAAGGCACCATCCGTGCAACTAATAATTTATATTAAATTAATAAATATTAAAATACTACTTTCCAGTAAAAAGATTGTCACTGTTAGAAGCAAGACCAAGCATCATGTTAGGAAGTTTCAATACCAAGCCTGGCTTTGCCTCTTAAGTTGGGATTTTAATTGTTGAAAATACGCCATAGCAAAAAATCTTCGTGGAAATGTTTTCTCCCACATACTGTCCTTATGTTGTTAACTCCAGGAAAGCCACTTGAGATGGTATCAGGCAATTTAAAAAAAAACAAAAAAATCTCTGAACTGCACTAAGAGTTTTCTAAAGGCATTAGATTTCATATGTCAGAATCAGACTTGTTTTAAAACCCTTACATACCATGCTGTACAATATATATTTTTTTTTCCTGCAGAAATCTCTGGTGATATATCTGGGAAAGGATGATAAAAGCTTATCAATTTATCCATCCTTTCCTTTTAAGAAGAGGCACTGGAAGCATCTGGAAGACATTCACATCTACATTGTGACAAAGGCACTGACTGCAGTACTTCACAAACCACTTGAGACGAGGCTAAGGTGCTGTGTATTGGAGAGGACAGCTGAACACACTGATCTCAAGAGACCGTACTCCTTCTGTCCGAGCTCGCTATTCATCACAGAATATCAACAAATACAGGGAAAGAATACAAAATAAAAGCACTTAAAAAGAGTTTCTGAACATTAAAAATATATTTTAAGATAAATTTGTTTTATATACGTAGAAGACTGAATTACACACAAAAATAACAGAAGAATATGCAATGAAAACAACTTTGCAGAACAGAAATCAAGTATGTCACAGATCACATTAGTGCTAAGGCTTTAATTTCTTTCTTCATTACCTAATAAGAAAAAAACAACAAAAATATTAGTAAGCAGAAATAAAACTGATAAACACTTTCTACTTTTCCACAAAATGAATAAAGAATTCGTAATGACATCCAATTGTTAGTCATAGTTAGCAAACAGTGTGCTGCCTTCTTATCCCCTTTAGCTTCAGATACACCCTCATGCACCCAAACAGAGATTAGCACACAGAAACTCTATGGATCTATACCATAGAATCACAGAATGGCTTGGGTGGGAAGGGATCTTGAGGATCATGCAGCTCCAACCCCACTGCAGCAGGCAGGCCTGCCAATCTCCCCATTTAATACTAGGCCAGGCTGCCCAGGGCCCCATCCAACCTGGCTTTGAACACCTCCAGGGACGGGGCATCCACGACCTCTCTGGGCAGCCTGTTCCAGCACCTCACCACTCTCTTGGTAATAGACTTCCTCCTGATATCCAACCTAAATCTTCCCTCCCTCAACTTAAAACCATTTCCCCTTGACCTGCTATTATCTACCCTTTCAAAGAATTTACCCCTCCCCCCACCAATTTTGTAGGCTCCCTTTAGGTACAGAAAGGCTGCAATGAGGTCACCCTATAGCCTTCTCTTCTCCAGGCTGAAATATATCAATAAGTAAAAGGTAGAAAATAAATTAAAAGAAAATGGCTTGCTTGAAGTATTACAAGTTAATTTAAAGTCTCACAAGCCCGAAATAAAATAAATCCCTTAAATAAATCCCTTCTCAAGCTAAAACACATCGTTATCCTAGATGAGAGAAGGATGCAGTTTTTCCAAGGGTGGCTTTCCTTAATCCAAACACTCCTGACTCTTCCAGTCGTAAAAGACTGGTGCCTTAAAAAAAAAAAAAAAAAAAAAAAAAAAAAAAAAAGGCATAAAGAACTTTATCTGTTCTCAGGCACAAGCAACTCAAAGACAGATGGCTTCAAGGATCCTAACATCCAAATTGATGCAATACTGGGAATGCCTGACTTGGACCGTGGTGCCTCAGGAAGATTTCTGAGGAGTTCTGACAATTCCAAAATCTTTTTTTTTATTATTATTTATTTTTTTTAAATACAGGAAGAGATCAGAGAATTGGCCCCATTAGTGTACAACTGGCACAGGCAAATCTCCCTTTATGTCAAATTACAGATGCTCAAGCACACTGGTTAAAAATTGAGACTTTTCTCTAGTCTCACTACAATTTCTCCTGTTACGTTTCATACTTTGATTGCTCTTAAGGATGGAATGTCTACCAAGTATCACCGTGTCTTCCTGCCTGCAGGGGGGAAAAGAAGAAGCAGAACACTTCGAAAAGCACCCCTTCACAGCCCCCCACTCTTAAGTCAGTTTTCAAGAAAAACTACTGACAGATTAATGCTAACTGCTTGGAAAGGGCTGTGTGGGTGACTCATTGTCTTCAAGTTCAAGCTTTTTCCTGCTGGAACCACCAATTATGCCAAATCTAACAATGGTTTTGCAATATGGATAAATGCTTCCCAGACTGAAATGAAAAAGTCTTACTTTGGTTTTTGTCTTTGCACAGACAACAAAGCAGTAAAGAGTAATGCTAAAGAAGTATGATATCCAGAACGCACATACACTGCATACCAGTGATAGAACATGCTATAAGACAAAAATTACCTTTAGCAATTCGGTTTTGTCAAAATCTTCCCGATGTTGATAAATACACTGACAAATTGTAGCATATAATTTTTCAAAATGGAATATATCAGCCTCCTTTGTTAGCTCAGTGACCATATTCAACAGTTGCTGAGGGAAAAAAAAAAGGGAAAAATACAAGTTTAAAATAACAAAAGATCCCTGGCTCGTTTGTTTTTGGAAGTTTAGCAGTAACATTAATAAGTAACAGTACTAGCAGGTTGTCAGTGGGCTGTTTTAAGGTAAAAGGCCTGGTTGAATTTTAACGCTGAGATAAACTGCTTCCTAGGACAGCGCTTACCAGAAGTAAGAACAGCAGCCTACAGAAATCTACAGCAGCTGCAGGTGTGGAAACACATCAATCACAGTCCATTATAGGTTGATTTATTCTATATTTCCCTGCCATTAACTGTTTAAATTGGCACTGGTTAACAACTGCCTTAATTTATAGTTGTACATAAAGCAAAAATATCTCCTATTTCAGAATTTTAAAAAAGTTGAAGTTAGACATACTTTGAGCTCATAGTAATCCACCATCACTACAACGGCTGTCTCTGTCACAATGCCCATAACTTTTCCAGCACTCATCTGCCTCTGTTCTGTCTGAGAACATCTTGCACGAGTCATGTGAAGTACCCAAGGATCTGGAATGACACAAATTTCCTGTCAAGTTTTCTGTTGATCTGGAATACAGTGTCCATGAAGCATCCTGTAGTGGGACACAATCTCCCTCTACAAATGCAGACACAGCACCGTTACAACTCCTTCACTGAGCAACACTTGGCTTCTATCTTCTTTCTAGCTAAAGTCAGTCCTCTGCCAAAATGAGAAACTCAGAGCAAAAAGAGCACTAGAGAATACAGAAGGATAAAAGAAAGAAAAGAAGCAGTCATGTTGCCATTACAATGCTTCATGCTACTCCAAAAAGAATTCAAGTTAGGAAACATCTTACATTGCAAATATTAGGACGTGAGTCTTTACTCCATGCTACTCTGGATCCACACAGCTTGAAGCGCATTTTTTTAATCTTATGCTGCTCATTACTGGAAAGTTCCTCATACAACAAAAGAATGACAATAATGCTGTTTTTCAGTTAGGTAACATTAGAAAGACAGATGTTAAGAAAAAAAAAAAGAGCAGCTACAGAAAAACTTGAGCTTGGCTTACATAATTACACGGGCAACATTACTACTGAAGAAACTGTGATTCTCAAGAGATGTAACACAAATAATAGAATGAATTCAAAGGCTAACAATAAATAATATAATCCTCCTTAGATGGAACGTGGAGCTAAATGTTCTGTTGGACATTTCACTTACCATTTGCTTCTTTCTCTTCAGAGGTGTCTGGTTTTTGGCAAACAGAAACACCACTTTCCCTTCTCAGGTCTGAGCGTCCAGGCACCCCGACACTCTCCTTTTCACCAGCAGATGTATCCATATCAAAAAGCCCCCCCTCTCTCTCCTTTTCTGATCCAGCTTTATTTTCATTGCTGTTTGTCTGCCGTTCCTGAAGAACAGTTTCACTTTCTTCCCAAGTAGAAGCCTGTGAGGATTCAAATTCAGTCTGATCCATGTTAGAAATATAGCTTGCCAGAAGATCTTCCCCGTCACTCTCATTTGGGTCATCTTTGGGAATTGTATTCTCTTTATTGAATTGAAAAGTCCTTCTTCTCTTTGCAATGGAAAAAGAGGATTTGGTTTTTCTGCGTTTTCTTTTTGATGCATCTACAAAGAAACAGTAGAAAAAGTAAACCAAAAGAATTCTTTCAAAATCCATCATCTTCATTTTACTTAATTTACAAGGAAAACAATCAAAGGAATTGAAACACACTCTCACTATGTTCAGAAAAAAGTTAAACTTAATGGGGTTGGTTCACTATTAAAGATTGAAAAGTCAACTGCTTAATTTCATTCACAAAATAATCATCTTCAAGATGTTACAGACAATTCTTCCCTTCAATAGGAATTACTTCTACAAAGCAAGGTAAGACGTTTACTTTCTTATGACATGAACAACATAGATGAGCAGCCATGCAGCCTTTAAACCTGCTATCAAGCTCTAGACTTTGAAAGCAAAATACATATTAAGAGTTTAATTAAAGAGACAACTTTAAGGCAACATTCAAAGAAGAAAAAAAAAAAAGTCTGTAAAGACTTACACATTATATGCTTTCTAATTCTGTTAACCTTGTTAAAAACAAACTTTGTGGTTTTGCCCAACAGAAAAGCCCACCATGCTTTGTATTTACATAGGATTGCACAAAGTGTGAGTGAAGTTGGTGGCAAGATTCCCACTCACTCATAAGACCAGGAATCTTTACAAGATGTCATGTGTTCCAATGGAAAGAAGCCAAAGTCTCTTCATGCCCTACTCAAAGGAGCAGGAAAAAATAATGATTGTTCACTTTCCATCTCTATTTTTATAGCTCCTCACTTTTTCTTCACTTTCACCCTTCAGTTGGAAATAATAGTAAAGGGGTAGCAAGTATTTTAGCATTCTGGGGACAGAAGGGAGGAGAGGAGGAAGATGCTCTTTTGTATAATTGAAAACTAGTTGAGTATTCAGAAACCATGATACCAAGAATGAGCAATTTGGGAGTCATTCAACATCCGTTAAGCCATCAAGACCAGTGTTTTATACTAGTAAGCCCACTTTTTATTTGAACTTTAATTCATAACCATACTGAATGGAGGATCTCTGGATTTATCTCACTTTCTGAAGTAAATTCAAAAAACACAAAACCACGGGTGTGACAGGTTTCTGTGATGCCTGGCTCTTTATGTCACAATAACACAGGAGATATCAATGACATTGGCAAGTTCACCCAGAAAGTCTGAATAAATTGCAACTTGCCATTGGAGAGAGGTGTACTGGCATCTACAGGTGTCACTGTCATCTTTGTTTTTTCACTGCACTTTGCATCTGTTTTCTTACATTCAGGAGCAGAGTTTTCCTTTGGCATCACTGTGTAGAAATCTGGAGCATACTTTGAAGAGGTGCAACCTTGTGATAAAGAAAGCAAAGAAGTTTGTCTTGCATTTTTAGTTACAAATACAGAAACAAAACTTAAAATCCTGAGCCTTAAAACACATACCTCTTTTCTTACGAGATTCTTTAATTTCTTCACAGAGTTGTTCAAAATCTTCATCTATCTCTTCCTTCACAATGGAATGTGCAGTGTCTTTCAAACTACAAGCTCTGTGCCTAATGAGACGATCTGAAATTTTACAGGCAGAACTTACTATTTTCTACCAGGCAGTGAAACTCTTTTGATCACAGAGAAAAATGTTGCTCTGCATTGGTAGTTTCTGAAAGGATATCTCAGGGAATACTTTTAGCAATAACAACATGGAAGTTAATTTTCAAAGCAAAACCACTAGTTAATTGATTAATATTTACATTAACACTTACATTCCACATCCAAGTAGTTTAGTGCTACAAGATTTACAATCTGACAAGCAATGCTGTCCATGGATGTTAAAAAGGATCTGATGCAAGGTCTACTGCCTACACACACCATTTATCCATCCATGCATTTTACAAGGATCAAAAGTGCTAACTCACCTCCAGGGTCTTTATCTGGGTTATATTCTAAAGCATTACTACAGATGAGATCAATATCTTTCAGAAAATCTCCCGCAGTTAGGTATTGGTGCAAATCAATCTTAGACAAAACTGTTGAAAGATCCATTGGATGTTTAATAACTGTGTCATAGTCAGGCACCTACAAATGAAAAAGAAACGTTCAGGGGGTTTATTGGACTCGCACATCATCTACCAAAATTCTTCATTTTAAAAACTTCAACTAAGTGACTTCTGAAAAGCCCTGAATATTTGTGACATCAGGAGATACTGAAATTAACTAGTAAACTGCTGGAAAATGGAAGGAGTCTTTATAACTTGTTAGAAAGGGAATAAAGAAAAAGAAACAGAGAGGTCAGAAGCACAAAGATAGTACAAAACAGACAGATTCATTTCACTCAGAAAAATTACAACAAAGAAATCTGAGGATGTCACCCAACATTCTCTTAGTTATTGGCAGCGAGAAAAAGGCTGCATGAATTGCACCTTTGAAAAGTCAATGCTGGGCATCTACTTCAGAATGAGATAACTGGACCCAGAAGTGCAGACTGTTTTACTCAGACTGTAAGAGGAGCCTAATGACTAGTTGGGATGAGGACATATATATTTGTTTACATTATTCACACCTCTGGAACATAGAGGAAAAGGAAAAGACAAGTCAGCAGATCCCTAAGGGAACAGGACTTTGCTGGTACACAGCTATATGAAAATTACTGCTGACTTGTAATGATACACCCCTGATTTAGACTTATTCAGTCTTTGAAAGAGAAAAGGGAACCTAAGAAGTATATGGGAGAAAGAAGAAACCACACAGTACTTATGGATGATCTCATACTGAGTATTCCAGATGAAACAGAGAACAGAATCTCAAAATTATTTTACAAACTATGCTTCTACTCCTGTTCCCACAGAAACAATGGGCAGTCCACAAAAGTGCTCCAGGCCTTATTAAAATACTCCTATAAACGGTGTTTGTGATTATAAAGAAAGATGCCTCTATGTTTTCCAGTGCTATAGCATGCCTTATCAAAGGTCTTTTCAAGAGCAAACTGTGTTGGCTTTTGGTCTGAAGTTTTAGAACATAAACAGAGCTTTGACTGAATATTCAAACAACAGACAGCTGAGAGTCTAAAGAAATCAGCAGAAGTAAAAGCCCTTCTTGCTTCTAGCAATATCACTAAGAGTACAGTCCTAAAAACAAAGAGAAACCTTCCTATACAGAGCTCACCAACACGGAGAAATGATACGCACACACAGATGAAATGGCATTATAGATCAACATCACTTTACCTCCTCTGGGTCAACAGGCTTCGTAAAGGCCCTGAAACGTTTGTCAATGGCAAGTCTGTGAGTAACATCCCTCAAGAAAATCCGAAGTTCACGCAAGGTATCTTCCTCCTGCTCCTCCAGACACTTCATTTCTTCCTCTGTCAGAGGTCGAGGTTCAGGTGGTGGTGCTACAGGCAATGCTTCTAATGTCTGCCCAGCTTCAATTAATCAGAAAATTTTAGCCAATGTCAGGTACTCAAATACAAGTACATGCAGAAAGTACTGAGAGAAAATTGCCACCCAAGCAAATACTGAACAGCTAGTAACTTGCAGTTAGGAAAGTTTCAGATGTAGAATATCCTCACCTGCTTTCCTTTTTTGAGTGGGAGGTTTAGCAGCTTGATTCAAGATCAAGTCCTCAAAAAAATGTCTTCTTTCATCCTCATCAGGAGATTGGATATTGAAAACTTCTCCAAAATCATTGTTAAACAATGATCGTACCTAAAAGATGAAGAGAAAACTGTATTGTACACTGGTAATGTTGTGACATTCACTATGTCTAAGTCTGATCACTTTGTACTGACTTCCCTTGCTGCCCTTTAATTTTAACCTGCACAGTAGCTACGGAAGGAAGAGAAAGGGTTCAGTTCAGCAGACAAGAGAGAGCTTTCTGGTAAGTTTTTATTTCTGTATTGAAATAAGGTCTCAATTTGCACGCTTCTAAGTGCAGTCCATTTTTCTATCTCTACTATCAAGAAGTAGGAAAAGAATTTCAGTATTATCTTAGAAGGAATTTATCAATATAAAAACTTTTGTGGAAACTTAAGCACTTCCAAAGCATTTCATAACACATCTAGGTATTACCATCTTCCCCTTTGAGCACTGAGACAGAGTAATCAGAGTGAAAACAGCACATTTCCATTCTGAAGACTTTAATGTAGACCCTTAGAAGTCTACAAAGTTATGCATGTACACTTACTGAAGTTTATTTAGAAATACAACAGAAGTTTGATTTCAAAGTTACTTAGAAATTTGCAATTCAATTTGCAAAGCATTGAATCTTTAGCCTTTACAAAGAAAGGGATGGATTTTTTTTCTAGAAGTGTTTCAATCTCAATTTATTCTAAATTAAGTTTCATTACTAGCATTTTATCCACCCTACTATGCAATGGCAGAACATTAGAAGAAGTGTTCTCCGTAAAAATATCTCTTTTTGCTACCTCCATTGTAAGGACTGAACAATCTGGACAAAGTGGATACCTAACTGCCTTGCAGTCACTCAAATTATTGTCTGAAGTAAATTTACCTTACGTGTTTGTGAGAAGGAGGAGAAATGTTGGGTCAAAGTTGATCACTTGACTCAGAAAACACTTGAGGCAAATGCTTTCAGCATTTTTATTCTAAGCAAATTTGAAGGGATTTGTTAGGGAGCCTCAGTCATGACAGTATGCATTTTCAGAAAGCACAGTACTCCAATACCTCAAGAGTTCCTAAAACAAGAAACTGAATGAAGAGTTAAGAGAAGCATTGACAGAAATACCTCATCCGGCAGATCTGTGTGACGTACATCTGACGTTGCAAGCAACAAGACTGGAGCAAATGTTGGAATATTCTGAATTAGTGATGTAAAGGTAGCTTTCAGTGTAGCTCCAACACTGTCCCACCACAAATGGATGTGTGGAATATAAATTATGCTTGGTGCTGTCCGTTGAGCTTCTTGGATCAACTAGCAAAACAAAAGGTTGGATGAGACAACTCAACCATGTACAATAGGCTGCTAATTAATAAGTCTACATATCCATCAAACTATCCTAGGAAATGTGTGTACACAAAGCCAAACCATCAAAACAAACTAACCAAAGAACCACGAAGAGGGTAAAATTTCTACTGTTGCTCCAATATAGACAATGCTATACAGAATCACTGCTACACAGACAGAATCAGACCTGAATCTGCCTTTATTCAAAACTGCTGAGATATAAGAGAACTCCAAAAGAGCCTTGCAACTCAAGTGGTGTGATGGCGTGCCTGAACAACCAAGACTAACCCTTCAGCAAGCTGTTTTAGTCTAGCTAAATTCCTACATGTTTGCGGCTGCACCACTTTCAATTCAGAGTAGGCATGTATCCACATCAGTCTGCAGCACAGTCTGAAGAAACAAAGGCTTAGGTGAAAAAAATGAGGGCTGACACTGCAAAAGAATCCTAGTTTTAATTCATATTTTCTGGTACATTTTTATGAGGTCTTCAGCCTGAACAAATGGCTCTGTAACTCAGTTTCTCCTTAGCAAAGGATTCATCAGATCATATAACAATCTCAGGAAGTCTAACAAGCCACTGCCTACACATGGCACATCACACAAGAGGACATGCATCTACCATATGGCAAACGTCCTTTCACAACACATTTCTCTGTGCACTCTTTGATGTTACCAGCATTCAGGTAGCACCAGCTGCAAGATGGGAAGTGTATATCCAGGCAGGGACTTGATACTGTGGTTCTATGGCCACAGACACAGCCATTGCATAACAAAAAAGGAAACGTGTGACAAAGGAGTAACCAGTCATGTATCATGCCTGTCCTAACTTGTACTGCTCTCAAATGCTTCTAATAAAGAAGAAAAGTGACTTCCAACAACAGATTTTTTGCCTGAAAGCAAAATGGCTTTAGATCTGTTTGTTTCTTCTAGTTAAGAAAAACCTCACCACTGTACAAATGTAAGTGTTGTGATTTTTAATGCATTTACTGCATGTACTGCAGCAGCACAAAACATATAAGATGCATGTGTAACAAACACAGAAAACTATCAACAAAAAAAACCCAAACACTTCCCTGAAGCGTTGGTTGCCTTACAAATGTAACAACAACAAAAAAAAGGGATACAGAACTGCAGAATATGTAGTCTGATGTAGAGCCATCTACTGGGAGCACAGAGTCTTAGAAGGTAACGAGAACTATTTTCTGAATCCTATCGAGATGAGCAGGATTTTCTGCCACAGAGAGAGGACTATTAGAAGCATCTTTCAGATTCCTGAATTGCATCCTTACTGTTAAATTTGCAATGAAAACTACAGCCATGTACAACATCCCTATTGTTTAGGACTAGATTAAAAAGGTGATTTTTCAGACATGAACAGAACAATAATGCTATTGCCACTAGCAATGAATTTTGCTCATCTTGCAACTCAATTGACTGTTTACATTTAATCAATGAGATTGTGAGATTAAAGAGTTAAAAAAGAAAAAAAAAAGATACCTGTGCACATGTCTCTTCAGGTGATGAGATGCTAACAAATAAAACTGACATGTCCAGAGTATGAACTGGAAACATTTCCAGAGCATGCAAAACAGCAGGTGCCAAGTGGGATGCCTGGCCATATCCTGCCTTTCCTACTAATAGCAGGTGTGGCCTGCAGGATGTAGGCTGCCAGTAAGCTTTCCTAGAAAAAGAATCATAAAAAAGAAAGCGATAAATAGACACACAGATGTTCAAGGTATTTCTTTTCTATATATGTATATATTTACAATACTCTTCATATTCCACCAAGTCAAATTCTGTGACCAGGAAGTCTATCAAAACCCATGTTCTTACAAACTGCATACTGCCCCCTAAAAAATCCTACCAATCCCTGTCATGTCTGCTACTCATCTTGCTCTTTTAATTAATGGCTCCTGAATTGTACATGGAGACTGTCCAGCTAAATACACACAGGACAACTGGCTAGTTACCTGAGATGAAGTAGTACAGCAACTTCCAGCACACACCAATCTGGATGTCGCTATCAGCCAGACACTAACCTTCAGTAGGGCTCTCATTCAACTAATTGAGTTTTGACTACATCTATCAAATTTAGCTGACATGGCCATAATTACTGGAGAAGGTAGGAAGAAAGGAGCAGAGCAACGCTGTTAGAAAAGAATGGGTGTGGGCACTGAAATACACTGGCCATATCTAAGGAAGCACAAAGCACATACAAATAAAATATTTCTTTATTTATAGGGCAGAAAATTTTCTGAACAGCACAGCAATAGAATTGAGAAAAAAAAGTTTGATTTGGTTGCAATAACATAATCTAACTTCTGAGCTGTGGGCTTGACTCCCACGTGAGAATATCAAAAGATTAACAGAAGTTTGTGGCTAAATGGTAGCAAAAACAGTTTGAGTTCCTGCTACGTAATTTGCTACTGGTTTAACAATCCTGGAAAACAGATGGGCAAAAGATGGCTACACAAATTCACACAGGCTTTTTAAGCTGAGAGGATAGATAGCAGAGTTCTGTGCTTTTGAGTATTCTGAAGAACGTCATGGAGTAAATCAACATGCTCTAACAGCCTGAGGATCACTTGGCTTAGGTACAGAAAGCTGAGTTTTTCAGTTTTGAATTCGATCAGTTCTAGCAATGCACTTCATTAGAAATTCAGTACCTTCATGCTTACTTCCTGCAAATAACTGTCACCCCCTCAACACACACATTTTATTCTACTTCAACATCTATCACCCCCCGCATTTGTAACAGCCAAAACTGCTTAAAAAGTAGGATTTAAATGTAATTGGAACAGACATTTACCTACTAAAATTGAGGAATTTTTGCTGCGGTCTGCAAATCATTTTATCTGTTACATTCTCTTCGAAGATTGAGGGGGATTCATAACTTCTGTCAATTGTATCACCTTTTAAGATAGGATTTAAACTGCCTGAAAGACAAAAGAGGCTTGTTATTTTTTCCTAAACAGTCTGTACCTCTTTCTCTTGCTCTTCAGCTTCAAAATCAATGTCAAAACCCCTTCTTCATTTCAGATCACATTCTGACTGCTATTTCCTAGAGATCATTCTACTACAGATCTATGGAGGCCACACATCTCTGCAGTGCTGCTCCTTTAAGTTCCACAATGTGTATAAGCTATGTTTCTCAGTTGTTCATTCTTTCCCCCATAGAATAAATATAATTAGGAACAATTTATGTAGTTCTTAAATAGCTAAAAAATCCAACAAGGCCATTACTTCCTGGAGCAGGTTCCCACAGTGGAAACATGGAGATTAAGGATGTGGTGGCCACAGACTCCCTAGGAGTCTAGGACTAATAAATCATGACAGTGGTAAACCCATCTAATTAAGGATCCTTTAAGATAACTGATGGAGAAGATAATGGAAGGAAGGCAACAGAACGGTAGAGCAATTACCAATCCCCTACTCTTTCTGCTTCTATTTTACAAAAGCAAATGAAACTACCTGCTCTGCTGAGACTAACACTAGGAGAATATTCTCCAGAAATCAGCATGTAGCTCTAAAGGGACCTCCATTAACCAGGACTGGAATGAGCCTTACACTTCAATACTTACGCCTGTCTCCACAAATGCTAAATATGTTAACAACTGTCAGAAACAGGATGCTTCAGCAGGGAATGCTTAGCCCTCTGCTATGTATTGAGCCCTTCAGAACTTCCATCTCACACTTCACTTCAGAATCCAGAATAAATGCTATGCATTATATTCCAGTTATTCCTATAATAAGAGCATGCACATGCAAAGCACAAAATTCTATCATTGTTACTTCTGAAGTGTTTGTGTACACTGACTGCACAAATCAGAAGCTTTTGCTTTGGCAAAATCTTAAAGAAGTGGATCCTCTTGTTATACCTTGCTGCTGGTCCTCCTTCAGTGCAAGCTCTGCATGAGGAAATACCCTTTGTAGGGCTTGTAAGATTCTCAAGAGCGTACTTCCTAGAAGTGGTTTCATAATAGGTGACAAGGCTCGGCCCGGTGAAGGCACAGCCCTCTGTGATGCTGGAACGGTTTTCTGCATAGCCATCACGAAATCTTTTGCTTTTATTTTAATAGAATTGACGTCTAGTTGCAATTTCTCACTACTCGAGTAGATCTGAGGATATCGTTGGCGGAGGGCACAGAGAGCAGCCTCAGCACACAAGGATTTTATATCAGCTCCACAGTACCCTAAATAAACAAAGAATTAAGTGTTACATCAGCCTCAGGCAAAACATGAGACAAGATCCAAGTTTCCAAGATGCAACATTTAAAGAATTCGCAGTCCAAAAAACACGTGGGTTAACAGAGAATTTAAGGTGTTACTGCATGGTAGGGAAGTTTTGTTCTGTGACTGACTGTCTGGTATCCAAGGCATATGAAAGTTTCCTAATCACAACTTTGTTCTGGGGCAAGATGCCTCAAACCCATTCAATGTTCTGAGACAACAATGACAACAACAACAAAAGGGATGCAGATAAAAGCAGCTAATTTTGACTGCTGCAAAGGCATGTCAGCTGCCTAACGGACTGGTTCTGCAGCAAAGCACAACAGCTTGGGTACCACTGGGTACAAGATAAGATTCCTTAGAACTTAGTCACAGTCACTAACACGTTTTGTTTTCAGTCTTACCAACACATTCTGTAGCGAGCTCATCTATAAATGCATCCAACAGCTTAGGAGTCCAGTCACGAGTATGAATCTTGAAAATTTCTTTTCTGGCCTGGAAACAAAAAAATGTTGCATTTCATTTTGTCCTATGTTTTTCCTAAAAACAGCAACAACAAAACAAACAACACTTCCTCAAAAGCTTCATAATACTACAAACGGTTTGTTTATCTGCTAAACATTTGGTGCGGTTGACACGATAGAGGGAAGGGCTGCCATCCACAGAGACCTCGACAGGCTTAAAAGGTGGGCCCATGTCAACCTCATGAAGTTCAACAAGGCCAAGCGCAAGGTCCTGCACCTGGGTTGGGGCAATCCCAAGCACAAATACAGGCTGGGCGGAGAACGGCTTGAGAGCAGAGAAGGATTTGGGAGTGTTTGTTGATGAAAGACTCAACATGAGCTCGCAATGCGCGCCTGCAGCCCAGAAAGTCCTTCGAATACTGGGATGCATTGAAAGAAGTACAACCAACAGGTTGAGAGAGGTGACTCTGCCCCTCTGCTCTGCTCTTGTGAGACCCCACCTGGAGTACTGTGTCCAGTTCTGGGGTCCCCAACACAAGAAGGACATTGAGCTGTTGGAGCAGGTCCAGAAGGCCACAAAGATGATCAGAGGGCTGAATCATCTCCTCTATGAGGACAAGCTGAGAACTGAGGCTTTTCAGCATAGAGGAGAGAAGGCTCCAAGGAGACCTTACAGTACCTGAGGAAGGCCTACAGGAAAGCTGGGGAGGGACATTTTATTGGGAGAAGTTGTGACATGACAAGGGGAAATGGATTTAAACTGGAAGATGGTAGATTTAGACTAGATATTAGGAAGAAATTCTTCACTGTGAGGATGGTGAGACACTGGAACAGGTTGCCCAGTGAGGCTGTGGATGTTCCCTCCCTAGAGATTTTTAATGCCAGGCTGGATGGGGTTTTGAGCAGCCTGGTTTAGAGGGAGGTATCCCTGCCTACAGCAAGGGAATTGGAAGTAGATGATCTTTAGATCCCTCCCAACCCAAACCATTCTATAATTTTATAGTTAATTTAATATGTTCATTTTCAAGCAGGAAATCTAATAATTCTAAATTTGTTTCATTTATCTTTTTCTGAGTACCTGCAGTTAAAGAAAGGGCAATTCTAGCTTATGTAAGTTTCCAAAATATGTGACCTAATGATCTTCAGCAAGAGTGTAGAAAAGCACTTTTTTCCCCCTCCAACAAATTTCTCTTAAATTTGGAAAATTTCATGGTGACAGTCCCATTAGTTCACTGAACTTGCTTTTCTGTCAGTTCATTCAAGTAAAGTAGTTCTAGTACTACTCTTCAAGCTGCTGCAACTTCTATAAAGAAAATAATTATGACGACTCAAACTATACACCAGTTTTAACCTTGGTTAATCACTGCCACTGAATTAGAAGCTTCCCAAGCCCTTCCCCCCTGCAGTGCACTTCACATCTTCATCCAAGCTTCTGTTAATATGAAGCAGTAAGAATGTCAGCTCCCCCTCTCTGAATTATAGGTAACTCCCAGGACCTCCAGATTCAGAACAATCAAATGAAGTAATCCTCCATCCACTCATAAGTGAATTACTGAGGCCAAGAGAAGAATTTCAAGGAGAAAATGCCCAAGCAGATTAAGTAACTAAGCAAACACGAACAACTTTGGGAAAGATCTGAATATGTTCCATCACCAGACATGATAAAAGTTTTTATGCAAGCAGAAAGTAATTATTGAGGATGTACACCACTTCCTTCACCTTCAAGATGAGAGAAAAGTAGTTTAAAGCCAATTCACATTTTCATTCCTTCTTAAAACATGCCAGTGACAAGCAACATCCTGTTTTTCTTGACTAGTCACAAATAATATAGAGTGAACTACTTGTTCAAGTCATCAGCATATATATTCAGTAGCAGATTTGCTCTGCACAGCATGAAAGTGTCTCCAGATACCAGTCTTTCATTCAATCTGCACAACTTTTTGCTATAAAATTGGACTTTGTCACATTAGCATTAAGGTTGTATTTACTTTCTGACCTCTTTATTTGGGAGGCCGAAGAGGAATTCTCGGTCAAAGCGTCCAGGTCTTCGTAATGCAGGATCAATGGAGTCGAGCCGGTTGGTCGCACCAATAACAACAACCTCCCCTCTGCTGTCCAACCCATCCATGAGTGCCAGAAGCGTTGATACGATGGAGCTAATAGAAAAGATACAATTTTTATTCACCAGTTCAGTAAATTTTGTTACAAACTGCATGACTTAGTGTTGTTTTCAGCTTTGGGCACCTCAATACAGAAAGGACACTGAGGTGCTGAAACAGGTCTAAAGAAAGCCAACAAAGCTTGTGAAGGGCTTGGAGAACATGGCCTGTGAGAAGCAAGTTAAAGAAACCAGACCCATTTAATATGGGGAAGAGGAGACCTTATTGCTCTTCTCAAATATCTGAAAGGTGATTGCAGCGAGAGCGGGGTTGGTCTCTTCTCACTGGTGGCAGGTGACAGGACAAAGGCAAGTGGCCTCAGGTTGCACTACGGGAGGTTTAGGTTGGATATCTTTACTGAAAGGGTTGTGAAGCACTGGAATAGACTCCCAATGGATGTGGTTGAGTCACCATCTCTGAATGTGTTTAAAAACCATTTGGATGTGGTACTCAGGGACATGATCTTGCAGTGGGTTGTTATTTAGGGTAGTATGGTTAGGTTGTGATTGGACTTGATGATCTTGAAAGTCTTCTCCCACATAAGCAATTCTTTGATTCTATTACTTTCTCCAGTGAGTACTCAAAAAAGGACACATTTCTGTTATGAGATGCTCATCAGTGTCTCATTTTAAGACAGACAAAAATAGGTAAGGAAACACAGATCTTGTGCTAGTATTGAGTAAATGAATTGTTTTCTACTGTTGTCTCAAATAATCTCAAGTTTAGGAGCACCGAGTTGCAAGTTTTCAGGATAAATTAATAAGTAATACTAAGTGGTCATCATCTCCCCTCCCACTCCTAGCAGATTCTATGTAGACACAGAAAACATAATACCTATGAATCTGGTCTTGCTTGCTGGACCGGACAGGAGCAAGACCATCAATCTCATCAAAGAAAATAATGGAAGGCCTCATTTGATATGCCTAGAGTGAAAAACAGTAATATTGTAAAAGTAAAACAGCACTATTTAAAGAGAAAATACATGAAAGACATTATGGTTGGCATGTCACTGAAACTAGATTTTTTAGAGTAGCAACAGGGATTTCTACTTACTGACTTGGAGTATCTGACATAAGTAACAGAAAGCATCAGTCTACATCAGCCTACTGTGACCAGGTGACAGGAAACAAATCACACCAGTAGTTGCTACAGCTATTTGGCTGCCATAAAGAACAGTCAGAACTTAATTCAATTACAGGTTATGAAAGCAAGCTTCCTTTATGAATTTAAATAACCCTGCTTTCAGACAGCATCTGTTTCCCTCTGATCTAAAGCCATCATCTCTTGCCTTTTGCAGCCTTCTCTGTGGCTGATCTGGTGGGAGGAAATTTTTTTTTGCTTTGAAAGCTTTTCTCATTTTGATCTTTTCCCATTTCAAGCCCCTGATCCAAATTATGGAGGCACTGAAAAAGCAAACACTGACATTCCCATTTCAGTGGAGAAAAAAAAAACACCAACAACCCTAACAAAGTTCCCCCCAAAAAAGGATGCTCTTAATAATGTTAATCACAGAAAATTACAGTTTCAACTGGGAATAGAATATACTGTATATTTCAATCTTACCTGATCAAATAATAAACGAAGTTGCCTTTCGGATTCTCCTACCCATTTACTTAGGCAGTCTGCACCTTTTCTCATAAAAAAAGCCACTCTCCTGTTCCCTTGGCTACACTCATTAGCAAGGGCACGTGCAACCAGGGTCTTTCCAGTTCCTGGTGGACCATAGAATAGACATCCTCTGCAATAAAAAACGAATCAGACAGGAAAAAAAAAAAACATTGTCAAGAGAACCTATTACAACCATCATCCCTAGAACAAACAACTCCTTTTACCTAACCAAAACATTTCATGTATAAGACAACACAAATAGCTAAAGTTGGGTTAAGGTTCTAGCAGGTTGAAGTTTTGTGTTCCGACAAAATTTCCCAAGGCAGCAAAATAAAATCAATAATGAAGATACCTCAGATGTACACTTCCAGAACAGCATGTACTGTCCCAAAAGAACACTTACAAAACTGCTAGCAGACAAACAGGTTATTAAAGTAAACTCTAATTCTCTCTTAAAAAGCTTTAAGTTACAGGATTTAGCCTCCCAGACCATCTGTTGCTGGTGAAAAATGAGAAAGTCTAATGCTGAATAGAAAATTTAAGAAAATAAACAAAAAAAGGCATTTCAGATAAACATAACCATCAGCTAAGAAAGCACTAAATGTGCTGCTGTTTGAATTTCAGTGAATAAAGAAGTAAGGCTCTGGAAGGTGGTTTTTTTTTTTTTTCCTTATTTGTAATACTTCTAAAGTTATTCAAAGGAAATAATCCAAACTTATGTTTCCATATATCATGACTGAGTTTTGATTACTAAAAATATAAGGATAATCAATAAATCTAATAATTCAATTTCATAACTGACAAGATTAGCTATGTAAGAAACGGACAGTTTTTACTTTATCCCAAGCACAACAAACACCACAACATTCTTGTTGTGAGTAACAAGCATTACAAGTGATACCTGAGGACTTCATAAAAGGTGAGAAAGAGAAGCGGGCTTCCAAGAAACATATCAAAATGATTTCCACTAGATGATCTCCTTCTCCTTGTATATAAAACTCAAAACAAAAAACACCCCAACCCAACTTTGTAACACCAAGACACTTTTGAAATACATTCTCACTTCCAACCAGCAAACAACAAATCTTTATGCAAGACAAGGCACTGCTTATATATATATATATATATATATATATATATATATAAGCATATATATATGTATACATATATATACACACACAAACTCTGGACTCCATCCATTTTAAAGAAATTATTTTTTTTACTACTACTAAAACAACCCCTCACTGTTGCCAAGAAGCAAGGAAACACTGATAACTCGGTTGAATATTCTCCTGAAAACAGCTGACTTACAGTGAATGGTTTCAATCAGTTACCTTGGAGGCTGAATTTTGAATCTCTCAAACACCTCCGGATAAAGCAGTGGAAAAATGACCATTTCTTTTAAAGCTGAAATGTGCTCAGAAAGACCGCCCACAGCATCAAATCGCACCTGGAGATCAATTCAACAGAACACACGTTGTTAAAAAAGTAAGCAATTTCGATGAAGGTGTCACCAAAAATTATACATCAGCAAAAAGGAAATGTTTTGGGCTATTTCTGAAGTTGCTTGACAGAAAAACATCAAACATAGCTGCAGATGGCCCATTACTGAAAGCCTTCACAAACACTGACGCAGCGAATTAAAACCACTTACCGAACTGTCGATTTGCATTGGATCAACATCAGCCAGGCTTTTTCCAATTTTCATTCGATCCTTGCGAGCTCCCTTCAGCTCATCCTCCTGAAAGTTTACTGGAAGACACCTGATTTCAATTAAGGAGAAAGAAAAAGCTGCCTTATTTCAGATGCAGCTAGAATATTTGTTTTATGACAACATGTGAACATAGGAGATTTTATTAATTAACATAAACTTCTTAAAGAGTTAATATTCATTTGAAGTCATATACTTGTTAACATCCATAAGTAAAGAATAGAAAATGGTCACTCCAGACATTCATCTGAGACAGTGGGTTTTTTGTTTTCTGTTTTTGTTTTGTTTTTAAGCATGTATGAGTATCCTCGCCAGCCAAGATGGTACAAATCTGACTACAACTTTAGAACCAGCAACTCCACATATAAAAACAATGAACACATCTTAATTTTTGTGATGAAAGAACCCCCAAAAATATACTAACTGCTTTCAAAGATTTTTTGCTTCTACATTAAAAAAAAAAAAAAATATATATATATATATATATATTACACTCCAAGGGGACACATTTCAGTGTAAATTAACATTATGAAAGGCCTCGCACCACTGGTCATTCCCAAGTAGCTTGCATATCAGAAAGCACACCAGTCTGAAAGACATCACAGAATCACAGAATTGTAGGGGTTGGAAGGGACCTCTAGAGATCATCGAGACCAACTCCCCTGCCAAAGCAGGTTCCCTACACCAGGTCGCACAGGTAGGCGTCCAGGCGAGACTTGAATATCTCCAGAGAAGGAGACTCCACAACCTCCCTGGGCAGCCTGTTCCAGTGCTCCGTCACCCTCACCGTGAAGAAGTTCTTACGCACATTCGTGCGAAACTTCCTATGCTGCAGCTTATGTCCATTTCCCCTCGTCCTGTCTCCACGTACCACTGAAAAGAGACTGGCCTCACCGCTATGGCTGCCACACCTCAGATATTTATAAACCTGGATCAGGTCCCCTTTCAGTCATCTTTTCTCAAGGCTAAACAGACCCAGTTCACTCAGCCTTTCTTCATAGGGGAGATGCTTCAGGCCCTTCACCATCTTTGGGGCCCTCCGCTGGACTCTTTCCAAGAGATCCCTGTCTTTGTCATCAAAGTCATCTGGCTGAAGACTTGTTTTTTCGTGTGCGTTTATTCAAATAGTTTTAATAAGAAATGAAACCTTTGTCATTTCCTAGGTTTATCAAATAGTCAGATATGGTGGCTTTCTCTCTAGACAAGCTACTGAAAATTGCAGAAGTATGATTTTACCTAGAGAAAAAAAAAAAAAAAAGTGTTCCTCCCCCCATTCTCTCTTCACAATCACACTGCTTATAAGTAATTAATTTCTAAAAATTCAATTTGAAATGTTTGGTTACAATCAACAGGTGTGATTAAATATGACTGTCACTTAGTAACTATACAAGACTAAGAAGATAACTCTCCACAGTTATGGAGATGCTATCTGCTCAAATAGATCCATCCCTCCCATGTTCTCTAACTACAGTAACCTTCTTATTGTCCTGTTACGGCTGTGCATCCGACGCCTCTCAACACTCTCCTCCTCATCAGATGAGGATGACAAGGAAGGGGATGATGAGGAAGATGATGTGGAATCATCATTGTGGGCTGCATGTCTCAGTCTGCAAGCATTTAAACAAAAAGGTTAAAAAACAAACAGAATTCTCTCAATATTTGACATTACTTGTTGTTTACTTTATCTCAGAACTCACTCTCCAAGATCCATTAACTTTCCAGTTCAGTGTGCCCTTTATCAATCTGATTTCAAAAGCATGTTACATTATTTTCATCAGAACAGCAAGATTAGCTTTTTTCCCCCTTGGGAAAATAAAATGTTTTTATTTTACAAAGAAAGTTCATGAACAAATTGCTCATTGCTCCAATCAACCTGACATGCATACACATTTAACTCTGATTATCCTCCCTGTGAAACATAACCCCTTTCCACTGATGTAGTTAGGCTTCAAAAAAACCTCTTCCTTCCCTGACCATCTATTTTCAGGAGTGCTGAACAAAACATTCCTAATATGCCTATCAACAGCATTCTCTGTGCTTTAACTGCTTACAGAACCTAAGCCTTCATCATTACTACGGCAATTTACCATTTCATGAAGAATTTTTCTTGTTGAATGTTAGCTTCATACAGAAACATTAAGTGATTTCAATCAGAAACTATAACCAGTAGTTGAGTGGTTAAAAAAAAAATTCTACAAACTCTTTCATAAAGCCTTCCCTTCTAAGTCTAATGAACTTACCTTCAACTTAATAATTTCAACTTAATAATATTCAACAAAAAAATTTCAGGATGAAATAGTCTGACTAAGATTTTAGAGGGAGATTCTGGCTTCAGTTTCAGAACAAAAGAATTTCAATTACACAATCTCAGGCACGGCTTCCATAACCATCATATCAGTGACCCACAAATACTGTATTTTTAAAAATCCAGGAAATACCCACCTCCTCATATCCAAAGATTTTGGCTTAGATTACCACAGTGATAATCATAAGGTTTTTCTGTAACCACCAACAAATTGAAAACCCTTTAAAGCTGATAGAGTAACAGGACTGAAAACACTACAAATAAATATAAATTATCAGTAGCCAGGCACCAACCTCTTAGGCCGTTTCCGTGGGCTGGGAAAGAGTATCTTGCGTCGTCTCGGTCCTGTTGAAAACAAAGAAGTTAGAAAAATGAGATAACAGATCTGAGAGAGTAAAATAGGAAAAGATTCAGAAAATGTCATGTGTTTCATCCATTTCTAATTCCAGAGGAAATTTCAAGTGTTTTTGTTTTGTTTTTCATCAGCGTACAGTGGAAATGCAAACACATACCTGCCTTTAAGGACACTTTAAAACCACAGGAGCAAGACTATCAAGACTGTTTAATTAGAGTGAGGGTGGTGAGGCACTGAAAAAAGGTTGCCCAGAGTGCACCAGTGGTTGGTGCCTCATCCCTGGAGACTTTCAAGGCGAGGCTGGATCAGGACCTGGGCAACCTGATCTAGCTGTGCATCTCCCTGTTCATTGCAGGGGAGCTGGACGAGATGACTTTTAAAGGTCCCATCCAACTCTAAGGACGATTACTATTATTTCAAGGACAGATGGGTCATCTTTGATTTTTAATTCTTTTCTTTATTCCCCTAACTTAAAATCAGAAAGTTCTCAGATGGAAAGAATAGTTGAAAGAATACTAGTTGAAGGAAAACTGGTAATATAAACTCTAAATCGCATATCAAAGCACCAGGAGTACAAAGCAGAAATTCTGAAATCACACTGTAGCAGTTAGCAATAGTGCTGCAAAAGCAAATGAAAAATATCAGCAAGTGAGCCTTGACATAGAAATATAATATGCACAGGACACATGCATCTGACAATACCAGAATTTACTTGCAGAATGAAGGTACAGTATTAAATGGATCTACGTGTAACTAGATATCTATTTCACTTCTATGAAAGAAATAAACTCTTAAAAAAAAAACCATGTACATAACCTACTTTCCAAAGGAGCTTGGTAGGGCACAACAGTTTTCCTCTGTCGGAGGTCATAACGCTTTTGATTATCTTCAACATCATCATCTTCTTTATCCTCAATTTCTTCTGATGACGCTAGTGTACCGCAGCATGATATTAAATTGTTAGGTATAGTTGCAAACGGTCCTAAAACCAACATGTACTACACAGGTGCCTGTAGCTTTTACTGTTACCATCACCTAAACACAACAGACCTGAAAAACCTTAAGACAAATTCATGCAACACATATTTCAGAAATTCCTAATCCAAGACAAGCACACAATATAGAGGTTGTTCCATTCTCTCAGAAACTGTTAGGTGACTTGTCATCATACTGTTTAATAACAAAATTCTGTCACCTTGCTTAGCTAAAATGCAGCTCCTATGAAAACAGCTAGTTCAGAAAGTCATTACTTGTTCTTTCGATCAAGTATTTCCTGACAAAAAGTTTTAATATTCTACAATGGTAAGAATAAGCAATCTAGCTCCCAAGTTCTAGCTGTGCCCAGGCCCCCTCATTGTTCATCTAGAATCCTTCACTTGGTTTCCTCCCTCCCACTGCACATCCCTAAACTTCTCTGAGCTTCTGATAGGAAGTGGCAAAGCTTTTCTTGGATTCTGTCTCCACTCTTTTTCATTTAGAAAGTTCCCACAAGGATCATCTAACTTACTGCCTTCATTACAACTTTCCTCTTAGAAAACTTCAAGTTTTCCCAGCACTTCCAAGTTAACGTGGTCTTCTGTGACTTAACCTCACTCATCTCATTTCACACTGAGTAAGCTCCTTATTACAGGCCCCAAAAGCAGCTGCCATAGACTGCCTACTGCAGCTTCCATAGACTACCTGCTAAAGACAAAAACAGATAACACCAAATTCTGCTTAGCTGATCTTCGCACTTGAGATTCTCATACACATCTGGCAGCCTAGCTTACTCCTTGAAAATTCTTTCCATGCTGCTCAAAACCCTGAAAATGAGGCTTTTGGCTAGGACATAGTAAAGAAAAATTGGAAACAGAACTAACCTTCAAGCTCCTGTTGATTGTCAGGTTCATCACCTCCCTCAATTTCCTTCTTTTCACGGGAATACATATCAAGGTTTTCCTAATGAAAAGCAACAAGAAAGATCAGTCACAAAAGTGCATTAACACACAGGAGCAGTGAACAGGATTGTGATTATGACATCTACAATTTGTAACAAGAATTTCTGTACTGTGCCGGGGCACACTTGTAGAGGTTAAACGCTTACCTGGATACACAACTGCGCGTATTAGTTAATAACCTGACAGCACGGCAGAATCGAGGAAAAAGAAACACCCTTCTAGCAATGGTAAGAAACAAAACCAAAAACAAAACAATCAACACTCAAATAACTCAGAGGCAGGTGAGAGATGCTGCATCAGGTACTGCGGACACCTCTGTTTGCATTTCGCGTTCCTAGGCAACCTGCGCCTTGAGGAGGGGGATTGGAACTCATGACCTCCAGAGGTTCTTTCCAACCTCAACCACTCTGTAACTTGAGGGAAATAAAAAGGAATTCACATCTAAACAAAAAAAATCCAAAGGCAAATTTTAAACATCTTAATAGTCTACGTGCCTGTAGTTCAAACGCACAGCAGACGTTTGTAATTTAATAGAGAAAAACTAAGAGTAAATGTGGCATACAATTCTGACAGTGTTGAATGTGAAGGGCATCAAGATCCTGAGAAGAAACACAGAAACCATACATTGCCTTTTGTTAAATTTGCCAACTATAAGCGCTCTTGAACATGATGAGAAAGAAAATTAAGGAGCGAAGGAAAAACAGCTAAGTTATACAAAATGGGATGGAAAGCATCAGGTAACCTTTCTGAATTCAGTCCTCAATCAGAACTTTTAATAAGACTTCGAGTAAAAACTCAAGTTCTGAAACAAGTTTGTTTAACTGGATCTTGTTTCAAATGGATTTAAGTCCATCCCAAAACCATAAGCCAGTTCAGAAACTATAGTATAAGACGTGAGGTAATGCTGAGCTGTTAAAATACATCTTCTGCAGAAGGTATTTCTTCCACTCTTAAAGGATGTCTGTAGTACTATATCAAAAGTTCTGATTAGAGAGCTAAAATGCACAATATTGCATTGCAGAAAATGTATTATCCTTAACCAGTAATAAATTCTTTGGAAGAAACTTATTTCAGCTAAATTAAAATTACTACTAAAATACTTGCCCATGCAAAATATTCACCTTATGCAAAAACCATAAAATAAATGAGTATTTACTTCAGCATTGTTGAACACCCCAAAGTCTTCCAAGCCCTTTTTATGGCGTCTACGCATCTTCTCCATGTCATCCATTTTTTGCAACACTGCTTCTGCAGTACTAAGACAAAAAGTTGACATGTAAGAATGGAGATAGGCAAGTACACAAAAAAATTAAAATGGAACACAGCTTCAGTACAACATTTTAATATGGCATGCACAAATCAGAAGTCACGGACACCAAGCTGAGTTCTTAAACATTAAGAAAAAAATGATATCAAATGTTTATTTTTATTTATTTACTTTACACATATTGAAGAACATTTGAGGATGTGCCAACATGCACTGCTTTCAGATTTATTTTCCCTCTTGCTGAGCACAATTAAAAAAATGTATATGAATGCAGAAGGAAAGTAAGAATTCCTGAAGATCATAGCAGGACCATTATAAAGAAATTATGACAGCATTACAACCATGCAGAGCAGCTTGAGCACTGTTAAAAAAACTTCCAGCCGTCTTTACTTAACTGACATGAGCTGCTTATTCCTCCTGTAACTGTAATCTATGTTTCTTGTTTTTCCATAATTGTATGTGCTAGAAAAATAATCCCTGCTGCTGTCACATTTTGCAAATCTTTTAGATAACAGTGCCAATTTGAGCTCCAGAATGAGAGGAAAGTCACAGCTAGAAATGCAGAGTTGCTACATTATTTGACTTTGGCTGTATCAAACGTTTCTTAGTATCTTACCTGAGAGTTACCTATAGAAGTTCACTAGAAATGAAGACATCTGATACTAGGAAAATTATTGAAAACAGTATGTTAAATCTAAAGAAAATTGCAATGTAAAGCTACCATTTTTGGTCAGAAGACAGCACAGAAACCCACGGAACTCACATACAAAAGGTGCTAAGAGCACGAAGATTCCCCATCCCATACCTCTCTCTGTTGTCAAGAGAAAAACAAAGTCCATAGGCAGTAGCGTGTCATAGCACGAAAGCCTGCTAGTAAGGCTCATTTAGTAGGTTAGCAAGGAAGGAACACTTACTTTGTTATAAGTGCATCAAAAAGAACAGACTGATTTGTAGTAGTATAACGGCTTCGTCGGACCTCCAAATCCTCATTTTCTTCATGGATTTGTTCTACAGCTTTTGCATCAGCTCTGGTTTTCAGTGCCCTTGTGACTGAAATACAGTAAATATGTGAAATATTTTGAGACAGTAAAGATGTGATTCCCTTTCTTTCACAATTGCTTTTCTAAAATGTAAAAACAAACTAACAGAAAATGTGAAGTGGGTTTTTTTTCTTTAAATACAGATTTAGAAGTTTTTGTCATGAGCACAGCACTCTACTTAGTGCTTGTTTTGAACACGTAGTCGTCTACTTAAAAGCATGACCTGTACAAAAACTTTAATAGACTGAAAGCTTCCAGTAGAGAAAACTATAAATGTTTCTCTAAAGTGTTTTACTCCATCCATCTAAAATGGTATCTAACAGCATTAAAAAAAAATTATTAAAAAAAAAAAAGGCAAGTATTTTCTTAGGATTCAAGTGTTTTATTACCCTGTGTAATTATGGATCAGTTCTGTTTTCATGACACAACAGCTTATTTATATTATTATATAACAGTTCATAAGAACTATTTCAAGATATACATCCAAATGCTGGGAAACTCCAGCTCTTGCTTTCTTTAAAAGCCTGCCTAGCATTTAACATAGTGCCTCCTTTTTCACAAGTTTGTTACTTCTACTGTCATTGAAACGTTGACCAGAGGACACTGGGAAGGTAATAGCTACACCACAGTCTTAGTATGATGACAGCTATGATTTGATCTTAGTTTTATAGTTAGCAATGACACGTTTGAGCCTGCTAAATAACACTTGTACAATCGGAACATGAACAACAGCATGTGAAATGCTTTATTTCAGGCACTTGCCCTGGTTTAGCCTATAGCTGGTAGGACACTGCATAGAACGAGTGGATTTTCCCAGGTGTCAGAAAGTGATCTATCAACACCAAGTGCTGCTTTCTTCAGCTCTGCAGTTTGATTCCAAGTTAAACCCATGAACGTCAGTGAAACCTTCCAAACATCAGCGCATTTGTGCATCTCCTGACAAAACTGCTTTTTAAATTACATACATTGTAATACTGTAGTAGTCCCACATATTTGCCAGAACAACTGTCAATTATTTTGTGTCCTGCAGACTCCAGAAACCCCATGCAAAAGAGAAACCTGAGGTAAGGATCAGATTCCTCAGTGCTTAAGAACTAGCTGAAATTCACACTGCATTCTATTAATTTCTTGAAAGCAAGTGGGAAGAATATCTTCCTATTTGCATAAAGTCCATACAAAATTCACTGTCTTTGAAACATACTAATTTTGGCTGATGAGTTCCAAAAGTTCTGGGGCCAAGTGAAATAGACAAAGTGAACAATTGCCATCCTCCTCAGAAACCAGGCCAAATAAGAATTCTAGTGAATTACAACTGCTTACCTTCCTTATATTCTTCTTTTTGCAGGTCAGATTTTGGCTTTGTCAATTGCCTACATTAAGAGAGAATAAAGAAGGGAAAAAAAAGTTTCAGCCCCATTAAGAATTGGGATCCTCACCACCTTTATAATCCAGTATACAAAGAAAAGCCCTTAATCTACGTACAGGATTTAGATCCCAGATCCATTGTGTAACATATGCACACAGTTCTATACAAACATGTGCTGTAATGTGATAGAAAGTACAGCAATAATATCAGGGTGGCAAATACTTTGGCTACAGCAAACGAGAACAAGGCCCCAGCGCAGCAATTGTGGACACAAACATGAAGGAAATAAAGCTGCTTACGTTTGGAAAGCCTCAGGTACAAAGGGATCTCCAGTTGCCTCCACCGCCAACCCTTAAATGAGGTCTGGGAAGGGGTGGATCCTGGTTCCATCCCTTCTGGTCACTCAGCTACGCTGCATACAGCTGAGCCCCCTGGGGTTGGCCCTGACTTCCCATCAGGAGCTCAATCACTGGTTCTGGCTGTGACAGCATTCCCACTACATGTGCTAATCTTGAAATCTCAAAATATGAACTATATCTCATGAACCAAAGTGGAAGAGAGACCTCCAAAAAGTTGGGAAAGGGTGCATGGTTTTTGGACAAGCAGAAGACTTTCCCTCTGGCCTCAAAGTACTGCTAGTGACATTAACATACCCAGAGAGCTCTACAGGTTCTTATCCATAGACTTATCATTACAAGACTCACTGGGTGTGCTTTCACTCTTGCTTTTCACTATACACTGAACACAGATTAAGTGTATACAAATACAGTACCTTCCAAAGTGTCTCCTATTTATATTTTCACTCAGTATTTCCATACTTTTCTCAAAGCTGGAATCTGAATGCAAAGTGATGTTTTTTCTTATTGGTCTTAAACAGTGTCCACGGAAACATTCCATTTCACCAGAGGAAAATCTCTATGAAAGACAGAAATAAGAATACATTTATTGTAATCATATTTATTCATCTGAGAAAGAAATTCTACCTCATTTACACAAGTTAATTCTTTAACCCTCCTGTCTTGAAAGTGGGGTGACCAATGGCAGGTAGACTGAGCCCAATAAAGAATTCAGAAAATGAGTAGCTTTCACAGCTCTTTTCTTGTCCATCAACTTCTTGTGGATAACATAGGGTTAATATCTGCAGTAGATACAACATTCCAGCAAAGCCTTTTACAAAAACATACTCTTAGACAAAAACAAAAAACAAAACCAACCCACATTTTCAATTTCAAAATTGGTTCTGAGGAACAGTCTAGCTTATAAAACACTGTATATCCTAGAATTAAAATGTATTTAGAATTTTTTCTCCTATCTCTGCTCCACTTATGACTGCATTGCAACTCAGATTTCCCAAAGGGCTTCCCTCATCCACAGAAAAGCAAAGGGAGCCAAAAAAAACCAATTTGACACAGTAGCCTTTTCCATGTTTGTGTCTGAAAAGTCTCATACACCTTGCCAAGTAGTTCCATCATGAGCTCTGTCCACCCACAGAAAAATAAGAACAACATTCTCAAAGCTTAGAAGCCTTTTTATTGCCACTGACCTTCTTCACACCACTACTCGAGCAAGGATGACTGCCATGTTGATGCTGTGATGATCCTGAAAAGGGGCTCATTCTGATCACAGCATAAAGGCTCACTAAGAGTGCACCAAACTACATTTCACACAAAGAAAGGAAGAAAATAGATAGGATTCTTCTGCTTCTCCACACCAGCTTCACTATGAGCTATTTCAGTTAGCATTTGATCAAGACAGTGACAGGAGAGTGGTCACTAGCTGAGAGCAGCACGGGGCTCGTGGGATGCCAATAACCACAGCCTGTCCTGTCTTCTCATTTAGCTCTAGTCCTCAGAGCGAGGAGCCCTCTGTATTCACCACTCCCAACCCCTGCTCAAGCAGGGATATCCAGAGCAGGGTGCCAACAACCATGTCTAGGTGGCTGATCTCCAAGGAGAGACCACAACCTCTCTGGGCAATTTGTGCCAGTGCTCAGGTACCCACACAGCACATAAGTACTGACTGGTGTTCAAGGGGAGCCTCCTATGTTTCACTGGCCATCACAAGTTGTCCTGACATTGGACACCAATGGAAGAGCCTTGCTTTGTTTTTACTGCACTGTCCCTCCAGGTATTTATATATGTTGTAAGATACCCCTGAGTCTCCTCCTGGCTGAGCAGGCCCAGCTCTCAGTCCCTCCTCACAGCAGAGGTGCTCCAGTCCCGTCACCTTGGTGGTCCTCCAGTGGACTATCTCCTGGTATTTCTTGTACTTGATGGCCCAAAAAAGGACTCCAGGTGCTCAGTGCACA
The DNA here is from genome assembly GCF_905368555.1 of Meleagris gallopavo. NCBI lineage: Eukaryota > Metazoa > Chordata > Aves > Galliformes > Phasianidae > Meleagris > Meleagris gallopavo. The sequence goes on from NC_139406.1 coordinate 82,673,569, forward strand.
CTCTTCATGCTTATGTGTACAAGTGCTAACAGTCACAGAAGGGGACATCTATCATTATGGCCCATGCATCTTTGATGGCAGCAAGTGGAGCCTGGAGCACATCCACACTGCACATGGGTGTGTACATCAGCACATGCCAGCACCAACTACCATTCTGCATAGTTGGCAAGCAGGATAAGAGTTCTGAAACAGGGTACTGCAGCAGCCACAACTGTGGACCAAATAATGGAGACACCAGGGTGTTTACACCAACTGCTGTGCTGGGGGACAGCTACTGGAAACCATAGATCTGGGCCTGCTACCAGAACCCCAGGTGCGTGGCTGTGTGTCACCTGGGAGAGCAGGTCAATTCAGGGTCACTCACTGGCTTGTCTGAGGCCAGTGGCATGGTGCACCCACATATGTGCAGAGGGATCTGAGTACCAGCAGCTAGATCGAGGCTGGGCACCTTTGGGATTCACATCCAGCTGCTTGGGAGACCTGGGAGAAGCTACAGGTACAAGACCAAATGCTGCAAGGATCTGTGTTGCATGTGGGCTCACCCCTTTTCTCAAAAACGGGTTTTCACCCTGGTCAGCCAGAGGGAAAAGAAGTATGCTGCATGGACTGTTCACAGTCCTCTGAGTGCTGTGCTGTTGCATGGCCAGTTACAGGTATTCATATCAGTGTTTATTTATACCTAACAGGAATATGCATTGGGCTTCATTCTGGACAAACAGTGCTGCAGCACCCTCACCTTTGCAGGGCGACTGTGTTCCACCACCCCAAACATATAGCCCCAAACTTTCACAGGAGAATCAAAGTTTTAAGTACAAGGTGTTATTTCTAAATAACATAATCGCTTGTGAAATCACACTCCAAAGACACAAAGTTTACTTAAGCTTCTAAGTATGCCACTTGTAACTGCTGCATTTGGTATTTGTACCATCGACCTAGATGTAAATCTTACTTGGGAGAAAACTTAAAGGCTTCCAGCACCAGTTAAAAGATGACTGCAGCAATATGTCACACCGATCTCTGGGCTGAATTCCAAATTCAAATAAGAACAAACGCTAAAAGAATGCCAATATTGATTATTAGGAAAAAGACAATATAATGAGTTGAGAAATCTTTCTGCACGTACTTTTGCATTTGTTTTTTTTAAGAGACTTCTCTGTAACAACCTCAGTGGCAAACAGTTGTCCTATTCTTGATAAACTGTGCAGCCCTTCTATCTTCATTTTTTCATCAATTCAGAAGGATGCTGACAAAACAGTAAAAATGTACACTGCTAACTCTGGCCATCCTCCCCTCCCAGCACAGCACTGCAGTTCAATGCGGGACAGAAGCACGAGATTAACTCCAACAAGCTGCCAAAAGAGCAGAACTAGTTCATATCAGTTGCAAAAAGCTGAAAAAACACATCTAGGAGTAAATTAAGTAGAAAGAAGCAGACAAATCAGAACAGGAAGGAAACTGGATGAAGGAATTTTGAAAGTTACTTTCCTCATTCCATAGGAAGTGATCATCAACAATTGTTTCTCAAAAGTTAGCTGTACGACTCAAAGGAACCGACTGTACGCTGCAGTGCCATCAGAGCACACAGGTGTGTTTAGGCTATGAGGCTGCGAGCTCTGGTGCTGAGCACCCATGCAGATGACTCATAAAGAGTCTACAAAAGGGCAAGTTTTCACCTTGTCCAGACAAAAAGCAAACTATGGAGCACACAGATCTCAAGTACTGCTCACAGTACAGTGATCTTGCTCAGCCTAGGGAGTTTTACTAAGATTGTAAACCTATGGATACAAAGCTTCCAGAGGAACAGTAAACACTTGTGGCCTCCCATGGGACTCCTTGGGCCTGAGAACTTCGGAGAAGATAAACCCAGCATATTCCAGTTTACCTTAGACTTTCTGCTATACGCTCCTTAACCTGTATAAAGAAAATAAACGGAATAACTTGGAGATAAATGGCTTGCTGATATAACTGCAACAGCTGCTATCAAGACTTTGCACATCGAGCAGTTAGGGAAATGACACCAGGACTTCATCTTGGTTCTAACTGCATGTTCAACCCTACCCTTTAGGGCACTCCTACATGTCTCTGCAATCCAAGTGCTCCAGCAAAGCCTCATGGATCCTGGGAAGAAAGAATGACTCTGTGCCTTGAAGCACATTTCTGCTATGAAGGAGAAAAAAAAAACCAAACAACAAAAAAACCCACCACAAAACAAAGAAAAACATTACAACTTCATAATAATGATCCAACATTCACCGCAGTGATTATGTTCACGCTGAACTTCCCCACTGCCATTCCCATACTGACAACATGCCAGATGTTTTCTTCTGCCTCACTTTACATGTGAGGGAAGGCAATACAACGGGCAGCCTGAGACCATGGAGGCTTCCACAGCCATTTCTTGTACACATTGCAAAAGTGGGGATTTTTAAGCAGACTCCATGTCTGCTTGCAAAGAAAAGACACCCCAAGAACTTCTTGGAATGAGCTGAAGTTGCACCAACAGAGGTTCAGGTTGGATATTAGGAGAAATTTCTTCTCAGAGAGTGGTGATGCAGTGGCACAGCTGCCCAGGGAAGTGGTGGGATCACCATCCCTGGAGGTGCTCAAGAACCATGTGGATACGGCACTGTGGACATGGTTAGCAGGCATGGTGGGATGGGTTGGTGGTTGGACTGGATGATCCTTTTCCACTTTTAGTGATTCTATGAGTATTCACAGAATCACAGAATTGCCAGGGTTGGAAGGGACCTCAAGGATCATGAATCTCCAACACCCCTGCCACACGCAGGGCCACCAACCTCCACATTTAATACTAGGCCAGGCTGCCCAGGGCCCCATCCAACCTGGCCTTGAACACCTCCAGGGACGGGGCATCCACAACCTCTCTGGGCAGCCTGTTCCAGCACCTCACCACTCTCTCTGTAAAGAATTTCCCCCTGACATCCAACCTAAACCTTCCCTCCCTAATCTTCCCTCATCCTAGCTCTACAGTCTTGAGAAGACAAATGGGTCCCAACAACCAAAGGAGTTCTGAGACCACAGAGCACCTTCACAGCAGCTCCAGATCACCTCAGCGCTCACCAAATTCTGCTTTTCACACTCTTCTTGCCATCAGAACAGCGAGCGCTCTCTCTACAACCCTAACCACAACTACTCCAAAGAAAAAACATCCCTAAAATCTTTCTCGGACCACTTTTGAAGTTAAAAAATAAAAATAAAAAGCCAATCAAAATAAGGCTCGCACGGGACAGGCAGGAAGCAGAGCGGGCGAGGCGGAGGCAGAGCTCGCAGCGCGCCCTCTCGGCCCGCTCCCCCACACCTCTGCTCGCAAAAAGAGCACGCGCTCCAGCGCCGACACCGCCGCGCTCCGCATCGGGCGCACCGCACCACGCCGCGCCCGCCCCTCCTCCCAACCCCGGCGCCGCGCGCCACTTACAGCCGATCTCCCCCTCCTCTCCAGCCCTTCGGACCCGGTGGCGGCCGAGGAGCTCTGCGAGCGCGTCCAGGTGCGGCGGGAGCCGAGCGCGGTGGGCTGCAGGGAGATGAACTCGGAGCTGGAGTCCATGATGGCGAAGGGCGGCCCGCGGCGGGCGCCGCTGCTCCGCAAGACCACCATGGCGGCGGGATCCCTCCGCGGAGACAGCTTCCTGATGCCTTCCCCACCCCCCCCGCCGCGGAAAACGGCCTCGCCGCCGGCACGCCGCCGCTCCGCTCCCCGCGTTTTCGGAGGCTCGCTGAATTCGCTCTGCCCGCGGCCTCTTTTTCCTCCGGCCGCGAGTCCCAGCCCGCCTAGCGGAAGGACACGCGCGTCGCGCTGCGTCAATTTGAGTTTCGGCGCGGAAACGCCGCCGCGCGCCACTCGGGCGCCACGGGATTGGCTGAGCGAAGCGCTCCGCTAGCAGGGGGCGTGGCTTCCAACAGGGGGCGTGGCTTCCAGTAGGGGGCGTGGCTTCCAGCAGAGGGCGGGTGCTGTGCCGCCGGGTGGGCCCGGCCATGGCGCGGCCGTCTTCGTCCTCCTACCTGGCGGCGGTGCCTCCTCGGGCTGCCTGCGTCTACACCAGCTGCTACTGGTAAGGGTAGAGCCGGGAAAGGTCCCGAGGACGGGAGGTGGTCGCAGTATGGCGGCGGGCGGGGCAGTGTGTGGCAACGACGGTGTGCGGCAGTGGGGCCGCGTGAGGTGGGGAACCGCCCACAGCGGAGTTGGGTCTGTTGGGAATGTGGGAAGGAGAAGTAAAAACGCCGCCCTTGGTGTTTTACAGCGAAGAGAACGTGTGGAAGCTCTGCGAGTACATCAGGAGCCAGGATCGCTACCCTCTGGAAGAGTTCTATGCTGTTTTCATATCCAACGATAGGAGGATGGTGAGCGGTCGCGGTCTGAATGTGGTGGAGGCCGTGAAGCCCCGCCTGGGGGCTCCGCCGCACCCTTACGCCACAGCCTTTAAGCCTCCAGCGCTGTGGAGATGTGACCCCTGGCATTTCCGACCCCTGCCTGGCCTGGGGGGACGTGGCCCTACGGCCCTTTGGAATCAGCCCATCCAGGGTTAGGTGTGTTCGGGTCTCCCACTGTGAGATGTGGTTGTCTGATGTGCTTGGGGTAAAGGGAGAAGGGTGGTGACCCCATAGGTGGTGGGGAAACCCTGCCTTGTCACCTGGAAGTTGAGAGGAGTGGTGAGATAGGAGCATCAGATACTGTTCTAAACCATGCTAAGAGATAGGAGCTAGCAAAAATGTCCTGCCTGCAGCAGTGAGAGAAGGCAGTGCAGTGGATCATTGAGATTCATCTGCACGGAGTTGCAGTGTTTCATTTCAAATCACTTAACTTTCAGATTCCACTCTGGAAACAGAAATCAGGGCATGGAGATGAACCTGTTGTCTGGGTAAGGCTTTCTGTTTTTTTCTTTTTTGGTATTTAATAGCATGTTTGATAATTGACATTTGCACAACCATATGTGGGCAGTGTTATCCATATTTCCTGTAACATCTGCGTATCAGTAAAATAGTTTTTTACTGTGCAGACAGATGACTACTGGTTGCCCAGAGGCTGTGGAGTCTCCTCCTTAGAGATCTCCGAAAGTCTCTTGGATGTGGACCTGTGCATCGTGCTCTGGGTATCCCTGCTGTAGTTGTGCCACATGGACACTGAGGTCCCTGCAGCTTCAGACACTCCACAGTTCTGTATCAACATTTATTATTTTTCTGCAGCAGATTTATTAAGAGCCTAAGTCCAATGCTCCTTTTTATTGCTCATAGGAAAATAACAGTGAGCCACAAATCTACAAGTGACAGACCTTAACTTCAGTAAGAATGCATAACAAATCTGTGAAAATTCTGGATTTGTTGGGGCCACCAGTTCTGTAGAATCTGTAGTAGAAGTCTGTATTTGTAAGTAAAAGATGGATAAAATACCTACATAGGCTTTACATAGGATTGGAAAATGTAAGCATTACATGTCTTCAAGATTTGGCATGTAAACTGCCCTGTAAGTGGTGTCTTTGGAGTGTAGTTTGGTTGGTGAATGCAGTTCAGTAGTTGCCTCTATGGAATCTCTTTTACCTATGCAACATTACAGAGTTATTCCACTAAAAAATCCACTCAGTTTTGTGTGGTAGTGTGTTTCTGAAATTTAGCAAAAAATATTTGCAAGCTTCCTAATTGCAATTGCAGAATCATTAATTCTCTCCGAAAATATTTATGATACTTCAGTGGACTTTCAGTGGCATTTCACAGAATGGCTTGGGTGGGATGGGACCTCAAGGATCATCAAGTTCCAACTCCTCCGCTGCAGGCAGGGCCACCAGCATCCACGTTTAATACTAGACCAGGCTGCCTCATCCAACCTGGCCTTGAACACCTCTAGGGACGGGGCATCCACAACCTCTCTGGGCAGCCTGTTCCAGCACCTCACCACTCTCTCTGTAAAGAACTTCCCCCTGACATCCAACCTAAATCTTCCCTCCCTCAACTTAAAACCATTTCCCCTTGTCCTGCAGTTATCAACCCTTTCAAAGAGTTGACTCCGCTCCTGTTCATAGGCTCCCTTTAGGTACTGGAAGGCTCCTTGATTTGCTGTCTTCCTCAAGGAGAGCTCAGAACCTGTGCAATTTTGGCCATATTCTTTTGGTCACTGATTGCAATAATGATGAAACAAGAAAAGCAGAGAATTTTGTCCTCAGAGCAGACGTATTTTCATTCCATCCTTTAGCAGTGCAAATTTGATTGTTGATCCTGCACAGCTACAAAATAATAATTACTAAAAAATGTCTGCAGATACCTTCCATAGTCTTGCAGTAGCAATATTTCCATAAGTGCACATAATCACGACTCTAGTTTTGAGCAAATTTGCTTGTGTTGGAATATGAGCCCTAGATAGCTGAGAAGTGATGGGTTTAGTCTCAGACTTGTGTAACTCCCCCATATTGCAGAGTGGATGTCTCTCTCGACACAGGTTGAGATGAACCCTAGAAGAATAAATTCCCCAGTACTTATTAAAAAGAGATTTGCATGAGACTTTAAATGTAGAAAGAGTGAAGCCTTCTGGCAACAGAAATCTTAGATCTTACACAGCCCATCTAATGCAGGAAAGAAATAGTTGGCATTTACTCACAAAAGCTTGTCTTTTAAAAAGGAGGGTTGATTGCTGAACCAGGCAGCAGCCCAAATCAGCTTGAGCTCAGATGGAGTTTTTGTAAAGCTTGTAGTTAATTTTTTCGTTTACTTTGTAATAGACTTTTCTAAATGTTGTTTTTGTGTACAGTTGCATAGGTAGATTGGTCTGTGAAAATAGCTTGCCTGAGATCTTATTCATTCATTTCTCAGCCCTTTGTGCTTAGGGTTGTTCAATATCGAGTGTCAAAAGACAGAGCTTCAAACTTCTTGTGAGTGGATTTAGTGTTCTCTGTAGTAAACTGCTAACTACCTTCAGTTTAACTGTGGAAAGCTGCAGTGTAAGTAACAGACAATGTAAGTAACTCCAGTTTCTCTAAGCCTCTACCATGCCTGTGTTACTTATGTGTTAAGGAATAAAATAACTGGTATAAGGAGTAGTTTAGCTTTAGTTTGGCTGTCCAGGCTTAAATCAAAGGAGGCTGTAAAGAAATGGGAAGAACACCAAGGTTTACTGAGGAGTAACAAGGGTGAGGTGCCATTAGGAATCCTCTACTTCTGGTGGCAGCGGTGTCTGGGCCTAAATTTCAACGACAGAAATGATGTAAAGAAAAGGAGTTGTAGCTTCTGCTTCTAGAAGAATCTTTTTTTTTCCTCTCTCTTTCAGTTTCTGATAAACAACTGTTTAAATGATGACATTCTTCTTCTCAGGACTACCATGTTATCCTGCTTCACGTTCCGGGTGGAGAGCAGAACTTCATTTATGACCTTGACACTGTGTTGCCATTTCCGTGTCCTTTTGAGATGTACAGCGCAGAGGCCTTTAGGCCGGATGACAGCCTTCATCCAGAATTTCACAGGTGCTGACAAAAAAAATAAAGACCATGGATGGTATTTCCTGGAGACTAAGTTGAAGTTCTGTCTGTGGATAGACAGTGATAGAAGTTTCCGCTATATTTCAGGAAACTAAATGCACTGCATTATGTCTCTAAAGCTCTTTATCTAGGAGTTGCCATCTTTTAGTTATCAAAAGCCCTTCTCTTCCCTGCTTTAGTTTCTTGGGAGCTAGTTTGCTGCTTGGCACGTTTGTGAGTTAAGTATTTAACTAAATTAATGCTGTTCAAGAGAAAGAAGGGCTCTTGTTCAGAATGCCTAATTAATAGCTGTGACTAACAAATACGTGACAGTGGTATTATATGCACACATCATTTGATACAACTTTTCATCATTTTAATATTATTTATTTATTTGATGCATTTATTTGATTTTTTTCATTATTTCATTATTGTTTAGGAAGATCAGAATGATTCGAGCAGATTTGTACTTGAAGACATTTGCTTCAGACAGATCTCATATGAAGGATGCACATGGGAAATGGCAGAAACCTCCTCCTTCATACCCCTGCATTGAAACTGCTGGTAAGATGACAGAGTTGTGAAGCATTTGTCTTTTCTGAACACACAGAGTCTAGCATGCCTCCTGGCAGTTACCATTGTCAAACATTAATTACTCAGTTTTCATAAACTGAGCAGAGAAGAGTGGTTTTGTGCTATCATTACAATAGGGAGATGAAAGAAAGGCCCACATAAGATGTTGAAGTTTCTCTACCAGATGAATAGACCTAAGGATGCTTCGAAGGCAAAAGGGCAAGTCAGCCAATTCTTCCCCAGGCACTGAGTGTTAGTTTAGATAATAGCCTGTGGTCCAAGCACAGAAATAAAGAGTTGCCATCTCTTCTATTCTATATGGATTCTTAAGCCATACTTTCCACACAGCATGTCAGCTTACACTAAACACGTTTGCCAGGCTGGCTTTATATTTTCTCTCATTTTGTTCCCAGATGGAGAAAAGCATAAAGTTTAGTTTTAAAAGAGTTTCTGTTGTGTGTGTTTGGTTTTGCTCTTTCTGCTTTTTAAATAATGCAGTGCTATATATTAGAGAAGGTAGGGCCAAACAAATACATTTTGTATTTAGGGGTAAGTTTATTATAGTTTTAAGCTGCAGGGAACTTAATTCATAATCTTTGCATTGGCTTCTAAGAAAGTTTTGTGTTTCAAACTAAATATAAATTATGAATGGGCATGAGAGCACAGATATCATTTCATGGAGCTTTAGGTGTTTTTGGACATTCCAGGTTATAAAGCATCTCAAACCCTGTCTTAGTCCTTCTTTTCAGAAAAATGATATGCAGAGATGAGATTGGAAGCAGAGAATGCCTGACCTAGGCTGCAGTGCATGCTTCACTGCTAACTGAAGCCTCTTAGGTACTGAGGGCTTTTTGCCTGTGGAAACCTTATTGTTGTGATAGACACTAATGAAGGTGTGATGAGTGTAGACCAGGCCAGACTGGAAAGAGATGAAAACTCCCACTCAGGTTAAAATATTGGTGCACTAAGAACAGTTGTAAAATGATCCAAGCAGTTGTAGATATACCTCCAGCTGTAATGAATGACTCTGTAGCTACAAACCCTGTAACTCCCCTCTGGACTGCATGGCTGAGCTTTGCTTTACTGATAAACAACAGCCACATGGTATCAGCCAACCTCCAGATTGTCTCTGTGATGTTGGTAGAAACTTAAAGGTATATGGATCTTCATTCCTTCTATTCTTCATTCCTTAGTCTGTACCTTACTTAAGGAACATTCACAAGTCATCTAGTCAGGCTCCTGCTCTAAGGAGGTGTAATGAGATCAGCATTCTTTAGGGCTTTCTAGTCTAGTCCTGAGCAATGCCAGGGACGGAGGCTGCAACACCTCTCTAGGCACAGTGTTCTAGTATTTGACCACAGTCATGGAAAAATAATACATGTATATTTTTCCTAGTATGTAATTGGAATTTCCCATGTTCCCTGGTGAGTTGTGTTGCCAGACTCCTTTGAGAAGGCTCTGGGTCCATCACTATCCTCTAATCCATTACCTGTACACAGCAGTACCTCCTTCATCTTCTCTGTTGAAGGCTGATCAGGTCTTGTTCTCTCAGCCTTTCCTCAAATGACGTGTTCTCCAGGTCTCAACAAACTTGACCAGAAGTCAGTGAGGAGTTTAGGTCTAACAACTGTAGAGCAAGCATGTGCCTAACTTGTAGTGAAATCCTAGCCTTGTGCTTCGGTGATGCAGTTCAGTAGATCAGCAGGCATCCTGCAGAACAACATGGAGGTTTAGAAAACATTACTGCCAACATGGGGAACCAGTAATTTCTTCCTCTAGAGACTGGTAAAGAAATAATTTCTCAGCATAGTTTATCAGGCATAAAATACCTTTTTTTAATCTTGTTTGAAAACTGTGTGGCTGACCTTTTGTTACCACAAAAGAGCCTGAAATATTAATGTTGACATCCATGCCAAATTCCATTGCGGATAATTGTTTTCTCCCACCATTTCACTTAGACTACTCTGCTTTCCATGTTAATTTGTGATTGTGTAGATTAAATTGCTCACATTTCACGTTAGAAATGACTTCAATTTAATGGCTGACAGAATTGGCTGCATATATTGTTTTAGTGTCAGTTTATTTGTGAAGCATATCAAGATCAGAGCATTATATTTTTCTTTGTTATTGTGTGGCTGTCATTTAGAGAAGCTGCACTTCTAAGCTCTTGAGAAGATGATTACAAAGGCACGCAAGATTTTTATACTGCTTCTGTTTGATATGTGTCTTTGATGTTGAACAAGGGCTTTTTAAAAAGAAGTTAAGGATTATTTTAAAAACAAAAAAACAACCAAACCCACAAAAACACAAAAAAAGTAAAAAAGCAACCCAGACTCTCATCACATCTCATCACATGCTAATGCAATTTGTTTTTGCAGCTGGCTCTGCCCTACTCATTTGCAGAGCTAGGCTTGTGTGTGTCCTTTTGACTGTGCTCTGGCCTCTGCTGTGAGTGCCAGGTGAAGCTGCTTAAGCAAATTGGTGAGCTGCACACACAGTGCTTTCTCACCCAGTTTTATGCCCCAAGCAGTTCTGCTGGAATCCTCATGCTTGAGCTGTAGCAGACTGCTCTGCCCTGTTCCACCTGAATGCCAGTGGCTTCCTACTGGAAGAAGACAGAAGAGCCTGGTATTTTTTCTTTTTTTTTTTTTTTTTTTCTTTTTTTTTTTTTTTTGAACAAGAAATGATTTAAGGCACAGATTCATCATTCTTGGGCTCTCTAACCCAGCCTGGTGTTCTCTCTTGCATCTTCCCTCTACAAATTAAAGAGGTTTGGTTCTGCTTACCTTATGGGTCCTGATGAGATCAGCGCTCCTTACTGCAAGCCCATGTAAAACACAGCTTGCACAGTGCTTTTCACAATTACTCAGAACAGATGGTTTTACAGCTTGTGTACAACTGTTAACATCGCTCTTAACACTGAAAACCTTGTTTGAATTTCAGTACTCCCCAAGTGTGTGATAGCACATGTGAGGATTGATTTCCAAAGGCTTTTTTTCCTTTCTAGTTTTGAAGGTAATGTAAGTAGGACAGTTGAGAAATTCTGGAAGTGCTTTGTTGCTTATCTGTGCAACAGGCAGGCTGCTAGACAGACGCCAGGCAGATGTCTGCCATTTCTGCCTTTCTCTGCCAAAGGGGTCAGGGAAAAAAAAAAAAAAAAGACCACTATGAACATAAGTAGCTCATATGCACTATAACCCTTAGTTCCTCTCATTTGAGATTAGAAAGAAAGACATCGAGGCCTTTGAGCGTGTCCACAGAAGGGCAAGGAGGCTGGTGAGGGGTCTGGAGGACAGATCTTACCAGGAATGGCTGAGAGAGCTGGGATTGTTCAGTCATAGAAGAGGAGGCTCAGAGGATACCTTATTGCTCTCTACAACTGCCTAAAAGGAGGTTGTGGTGATGTGGGGGTTGGCCTCTTCTCCCAGGTAGCAGCGACAGGATGAGAGGTAATGGCCTCAAGTTGTGCTGGGGAGGTTCAGGTTGGATGTTAGGAAAAAAATTCTTCTCCTTAAGAGTGGTCAGGTGCTGGCACAGGCTGCCTAGGGGATTGGTGGAGTCACTGTCTCTGGTGGTGTTCAAGAAATGTTTAGGTGTTGTTCTGAGGGACATGGTTTAAAGGGGAAGTATTGGCAGTAGGTGATTGGACTGAATGATCTGAGAGATCTTTTCCAGCCTTGGTGACTCTGTAATTCTATTCTGTGAAAATTTGGATCTGTCAAGCTAGGCCCTTACTTCATGAGCTTTTGCACAAATAAAGAATCAAGCAGGATAGTCAGTAAAAGTACAACTAAGAACAGAAATTTTGTAGTAATGGGGGTGGCTTACTGAAGTTACGCAGCTTTCTGTGAACCTTGGAGGCTTTGGTTCAGTCTTGCTCACCCCCCAAGTAGTACTTGAGCAGCTGTTGTGCAGAGCAAGTCCCGTGTCTGGGAGCCAAGCCTCGGCTGCAGCACCACCTTCTGCCTCCTGTCAGCAGAAGCCACAAGTATATCTTGGCTAATATGCTAACTGATAGTCAACAGTCTATTTTTTTATTTTTTATTTTTTTTTGTCCCTGCTTGGGGAAAAACTGTCAGGTTTCATTAAAAAAAAAAAAAGAACCTATGCAAGAATTCCAGGATGCATCAGTTAGGTCTTACTGACTGTGAACAAAGTTGTTTTGGTCAAAGAGGAACTGCTAACTTTGTTCATGCACAAATGCAAACGAGCATGATGCATACAGCATCTGAGGAGGACTGTGAGTGTAATATAAATCTCAACAATACATATTTTTAAAAAGCTGTGCTGCTCTTGACTTTGTGTAAATCTTACGTAAAACATGCAGCTCCTTGCTTCTGCAGAGGAATCCTCTTGGTTTGTCAGCTGTTGCATCCAGATGTCCCATTTGTAAATTCTGCTGTGTATCATTCTTTTATCTGCCTCAGGAAAAGGACTTTCTGTTGTTCTCATGTGTTTTTTTGCTGGGCTGCTTCCAAAAGCTGTAAGGTCTAACATAACATGCATGGCATTCAGAGATAACATATGAATAATAAGAATTTTTATCTCCTGAAATGAATAAAACATGAGTCTGTTTTCCGATGGATAGTTGTCATATTGCTTCAGTGCCACCTGCTGGTTGGTTCTTGGACCATCCATTGCTGACAGGAGGATTCTTGTTTGTTGGTTAAAGCAGCTCTTCCTTTTATTAAACTTCTGTGACAGACAGTTTTGCTCTGCCACAGTCCTTCTGAATGCAAGAGAATATTTCACTTCCTAGAGATGTTGTGACAGCCACTTTCAAGTTACTAACAGCAGCAGCTGTGTTTGAAACTCCTGGAACAATCCCTTTTGGGCTTCTTTACTATTCTCAGAATGTTATCACAAAATTATTATTCTACAAAGTGCACATAAAACAGGGAATTACTTATCCTTCAAATCTTAAACCATATGAGTAATCAAATCCATTTTAAAATAAAAGCATCTGGAAAGAAAAGACAAGCTGAGAATTGGAAAATAAGCTTAGCAGTTTACCCATGAGCAGGAGCTGTTATCCTCTGCTAATTGTTCTTGAGCTACAACAGCAAATTGCTGGGCTTGTGCTAGTTTAAATCATCACATAATTAGGCAGAAAGTTGCCCTCTTCTCTTCTTTGGAAGCATCCATGCTTGGCTGGATGAGAGGATTTTTAATGTGCAAAGCCCAAAAAGACTTTAAACAAGAAAACGGTGGATTTAGGAGCCAGACCTTACAATTGGTGAGAGCTTGGATTCAGCGAGTTGCAAAGCCATCGTGGTGTAGGTGTGGTGCAAAGAAGAGAGCTGGGTGATGGCTGGCACCGCTGAGCTTGGGCTTCCCAGGCATCCTCTCTTCCTCACTTGTGCCTCATAATGGTAAGCCTAGTTATGTGAGGTTTTTGCAGCTGAAGCAGGTTACATCCTAGGATTTTCTAATCCATTCATTAGGGCCTACTCTGGTTTGGTTCTTAATCCTAAAGTGTGTGCATGAATCATCCTTGTTAAAATAAATACTTAAATGTGACAGAAAAGCTGTAACAATAAATCCATGTGCACCCCACTCTGTTCTTTAAACTCAATCTCTTTTAATATGTATTTTAAAAGGTTATTTTCACAGCTTGTCAATGAGAACATACAGTAACAAGCCCACAGATAGGAAATCTCTGATCAGTATGGTTCTGAGTCAGCACAGGATGCTTGTTGTACCAGATCAACTCTGGAAAAAGGATACACAAGGCGTCTAAACCCAAACTGCAGATCAGCACGTTTCACTGAGCACTCTGGGATCTGCAACTGGGACAGAATGGTTTCTACCTTTCCTGCTGAGGTCAGGTGAGAGAAAATCCCAGGCAAAAGGCAGTCATGGTTACTTTTCTCTCAAAAACATGGCAACTAACCTTTCCCCTTCTGACCTCCTTCAGTGGTTCGGGAGTTAAAAATAAGTAAAATACAAAGTGTTTGCCCCCAACCAGCCTGAGCATCCCTCTTGGCTACAGGTGGGTCTCTGTCAGATATTTCATCCTGTCCACATGGCACGGCCTTGCAGCAGGCAGAAAGCTCAGGGCTAGAAGGAACACAAACAAATGTAAGCAGCCTGAGAAGTAACAGATTCTGGGTTTGCCAAGGGTCTAATCGCTTCTGAAGCACATAAAGCAGCTCTGGATCTGCTGCTGTGACCCAATTCCTTCGTTGCAAAAGGTCCCTGATTCATCTGAGTTTGGTTCAGGACATTGTGGGGAAATATCTCCTCTGCCTTTGAGTAGTTGGGATTTTATGAATGCAGAGATCAGTAGGTGCCTGTTGCATTGCAATTGCCTGCTTTAGTTGTTATTTGTGCTACAGTTCTCTGACACTCAACCTTTTTAGGCTGCTGTTGGAGGGAAAAATCTTTGTCATGCATACTGTTCTATGACTAATGATACTTACTGATCAGGTAATGCCATTATTGATTATTGCTACAGACAGAGGGAGGGGTCAGGGGCAAATCAGAGAATCACTGAATTGTAGGGGTTGGAAGTCCCTTCATCTGGAGATCATCTGTTCCAAACCCCTGCTGAAGCAGGCCCCTTCAGTAGTAATGTAGAAATGCATCAGAGTGGGTTTGAATATCTCCAGGGTAAGAGACTCCACAACACCATTGGGCAGCTTGTTCCAGTGCTCTGTACCCTCTAAGTAAAGAAGTTTTTTCTCATGTTTGTTTGGAACGTCTGTGTTCTGGATTGTGCCTGTTGGTGCGGTGTTACAGATGCTGGGTACAAACGTTCTTGCAGTACTGCACAACTTGCAGAATGTTGCTGGACTGCTGCTCAGCAGATGTGCTCTGAACTCTGCCTTTTTAAACTCAGCTTTCAATGTTTTGTTCCGTGGGATTTTCATTACAGCTGCTACTGAAGCTGAATCAGGAACTTCAATTTCACTCTTCTGCTTCTCTTTTAGATTCCAAGATGAACTTAGATGATTTCATCAGTATGAATCCCAAAGTGGGATGGGGCTCAGTGTTCCCCTTAGTGGACTTTGTGTATCGATTTGGCAGACAGACTGATTGCAGCCCTTCCTTGAAAGGACAGTGAAGTAAACAAAGAAGGTGTCTCTGCTTTAATTTTGAGTCGGTTTGTTTTGTTTTGCTGCTCTTACAGTATATTTATGAACGGTTTATATTTCTTTATATGGAATAATTATCTGGGGAAATCAAATAAAGCCTTTTGTTTTGTAAGAATGAACTTGTTTGTTTTTTAATATATCAAATCAGAGGTAGACATCACATTATAAACATATTGCTTTTCCACCTACTTTGCCCAAAAAAAACACTGTGGGGGAAAAAAAAAAAACTTTTGGAAAAATATGCCTGAACTACTGCACAGTGTAGCTCAGCATGCTGAATGTTACCATGCTTAAGAAGTGAGGATCAGTATATTTTCTTCATTATTTCTGTCACTTAGATAAATTGACCTGGTGCATCTCAATTTAGTCACTACATCCATAAAGGGAACTTCCAAGCACTGTGTAAATCCAGATAAGTTGATGCTTCTGTGCTGTACGAGAGGAGAATTAAGTGCCTGATGTTTCAGTCAAATTCACCTAATGCTAAGGGGTGCTGGAAGATGCACTTGCTTTTCCTTCTTGCATTGGCTGCACATTCTCACCTATCTCCACATGCTTGCACTTGGCATTTGTCTGGCCCCAAGGTAATCCAGGCTAGGAAGCTAAACTAACAGAAGGAAGAAAAGGTTTTTTTCTTCTGTTTAGCTCCTTGAACCGGCTTGCTCTGAGGTCAGACACCTGCTACTGCTGGTATAAGTAAATCAGCAGGAGCATATGGCTGGGGGGGAAGGGAATGAACAAGACTGCCCTACAGAAGGATGGAGACTACAGTAAACAGTTGTGAAACACTTCAGTCTCGGTGAGGAAAAGCACAGTGACAGTTCCAAGTGTTAAAGGGATCATCTTATTTCTATCTACAGAAACATGTATGTAATATACAATTTCATCCAGGCATCTTTTTCTGAGCCATAAGGACTGGCTGTATGCAGCAGCTTACATTTTCTGTTGCCAGATGCATGCAGTACAGCTGGGTGCTGAGCAGATGGGTTGCTAACATGGGTTCCCTGGGAGCCAGCGCAGACTGAGCAGGAATTCAGTTGTTGCAGCAGTCCTCTGCAGAGTGGGAGAGCTGATCTGTAGCCTCTGGATAGAGAATAGCAGGATGGAGAATGTGAAGAGCCACGTCTTGTTTGAATGGCTTACATGAAGCACGTCCTAAGTGACTGTATGCTCTGACTTCTGAGCATTCCTCAACTGAACTTTTAATTTGTTGCAGAACGTGGGGTTCTCATCCCTACCTACTTGAGTTTGTCATTTGATTTAAATACTGAGCTACCACCCTGAGCTGGTGTTTGGGGGCTGAAATCTATGACACTCCCTTTAGTGAAGCCTAGGTAAAAGGAGATGCGTGGTTTAGTCTAATCTCAGGATTGAGGTTTTTTAAGAAAGAGAACGAATGATACAACCATCATTCAGAATGTACAAGTTAAAATATCAGTGTGAAGAAACGCTCCCTTTTCTCTCTAATCATTCTGAACAGATGCCTAATCTTACATGTAGCAGGTTCAGTATGTGTGATGGAAGCTTTCTTACGACAATTCGTTTGTAGCTCTTGTAAAAAATATGCCATTGCAGGTAACAAAAGGCAAAAGCCAGAGAACAATTACAGCACTGCTTGTGTTCCCATCACAGCATTTCCTCTGTGGCCCTTCAAGCCTGGTGGCACTTAGTAACATCAGAGAGGATGTGCTATCAGAAAGTCAGATTCAGGAGTACACCAAGTGCTCATTTAAGGTCCCAAATAAGAGGTGTAACAGAGGAGTGACTGCTCCCTGATTGCTAACAATAATTAGTGGAGACAGTCCTTTTTTTTAGTGCTGATTAGTCCTAATGGACCCTCCAAGGGACCAAGTGAATTTGTTCTGTGCTTGCTCCTTTCTCTCACCAGTTAACTCATATCCTGTTTGCTTTGGAGACCTTATCGTGTTTAATCTTCATGCTAACACTTGAGGCAGCCACATCAGTGTTGACTCATTGAGCTTCCAGCTGTGGACAGACAAGCAGTTTGTTCAGAGCTGCTTTGCCAAGTACCTGCAGAAGCAGAGGACATGAGAGTGCAAGCAAAAAATTGCTGCTGCTGTTTGTAAAGCAAAGAAGGCAGTGTCACTGACAGACACACTTGTGATCACTAATGTATTAAACACCTCCGATTGAAAAGACTTTTTGTGGGGATAGATAAATGCAGTGCACCATACAACAAAGCATGGCAGGTACAGCTCCACTCTGGCTAGTACAGCCACACAGCCCAAAGATAGCATGCATGGAACAGCTCAGCACGTCCTGCTGTGAAACATGAAATAAAATGAAAGCTTTGCCATCACCTCTGGGCTGACTTGCTGGAGTGTGCTGGTGCAGCAGCATCACCACGTGCTCACGTACACTTGGTGCTATTGACAGCCCCTGAGACTTTTAATTCACGTGCCTAGATTATGTCCTGAGGCAAGCAGCAGAAAGGCATGCTGCTGATTTGCCTTTAGTACGATGATTTCTTAATGCAGCTTAGCTTTCTGTTCTCTTTCATCCTTCTTTAGCTTGTCCTTTCCCACAGTAAAATTTGCCTGTCTTTCCATTGTTCGTTATGATTATGGTATTTATGTGCTGAGGGCACCTGGACAGCAGCTTTTCAGTCTCGGCCACCCTTGAGTTACGCATTGAACAAGCAGAGAAGGAAGTTCCTCACAATCCCATTCTCTCTTAGCTTCTGCATGCCGTTAGTGACTGGAAATTGTGCAACACTTTCACTGCTGGAAATGTTATGGCAGGACCATGCTAGCCCTACCTCCACGCTGGGCACCCTGTCTCACAGGTTGGCCCTCGCATTTCCTTGGAACTATGGGTGCAGTTGCGTGGGAGGTAGGAGACCCACATCTATCCTGCTATTTTCTCTTCTTTGCAGCTTCTCTGTAGTTAAGAATATCATTTGCTCTATAGCTAACCTCTTGCTTACCTGTTTGGGATGTTAGGAAAGGAAAAAAAAAGAAAGATGTTTTTCTAACACATTTTCTTGGCTGTTAAATTTCTGTGAACATAAACAGCCAGGCCCAACTCACAGCTGGTGAAAATGCCATTTTTGAGCCGGCCAGCAGAGAGAGCAGTCAGCACGCAGCAGGCAGGGAGTGGGGCAGCTGCTACAGTTCTAAACAACCTCAAGAGCAGCACGGCGCTGATCTTTGTCTTATGGGGCTGCCTGAGATCTGTGTTGCTCCTCCTGAGCATCGAGGGCCGTGTGGCAAAGTCTCCCCACTGCCTGCCAAGCCTTGGGTTCTGCTCAGCATTCACAATTCTACTGAATTGAGTGTGTAGCACCTTAGAATATCAAACTAATCAATATACAGGTTTCAGAAGCTACATTTAGGCACTCAGGACGCTGCAATATGATCTGCACTATTAAATGTACAGCTGGGAGGCACCGGACTGTGTTGATATGAATCAGATTCCAGGATCAGAGCCCAGGTTGGAACACTGTGGCCTGTGGCCTGGTCCATTCCCTCCTTGCCTGCTCATCAGCCAGCCAGATCCTTGTGCATGCTGTAATGCACGGCCCTGCTCCAGCCAGCTACTGTACAAGTGTCCATCTTTAGGGTCTGTTTTTCTCCTGCTATCATAGAATCACAGAATATCCTGTGTTGGAAGGGACCCACAAGGATCATCGAGTCCAACTCCTGGCTCCATGCAGGACCACCCAAAAGCAGAGCGTATGTCTGAGAGCTTTGTACAGACACTTCTTGAACTCTGCCAAGCTCAGCACTGTGCCCACTGTGCTGAGGAGCCTGCCCCAGGGCCCAAGCACCCCACAGTGTCCCTGCTGCTGCCACTATCACCTCCCACTGAGGAACAGATGGCCGAGGTTTGGAAGGGGTGCCCTTCTAAGACCCTTTGGATTTGCAGGCTTGGAGATCTCATCTTTTCTCAGGGTGAAAGCTACCTTGACATTTGTGTCTTCTAAGGTAATTGCCTACTCAGAAACTGGGGGGAGCGAATGCTGGTGAGTTCCTTCTCCCCTCTGGCCATCTCCTTGTGCAGGATGAAGGGTCTGTGGGTATCTGTGCAGGTTTGTGCAGTGGCTGTCCAGACCTCTCGGCGAGGATCTGCTTTCCTTCTGCAGCCATGGAATCTGCAGGGCAGCACTTGCTGTGTCGGGCTGAGTGCAGCTGCAGTAGTGGTTCTGGAAAATCTCTCCAGTTTGGCCTAAGATAAACAAATACGGTTGCTTAAGTATCTTCAATGTTTCCTTATACTTACAGTAGGAAATACCTTGGTTACTGAGGGCAGCTAAAACAAATCTTGCTTAGTTATCTAAGGCCTCTGGCAAGCCCCTGGGTTTCTGGGTGAGCTCAGCCATTTCCTATGCAGGAGGCAAAGAGCTTTGTTTTGTGTTGATAAAAATAAGCGTGCGAAGGACCTGAATTGCAGACGGTCCTTCACGGCCTCTGGGAGATGGACTGGTTCACCTGGAGCTCCAGACAAGCAGGGTGTTTCCAACAAGCTGGATTCCTGACATTACTTCAAAGCAGGAAATGCTCATTTGGCATTGGGTTCAGCGTCATACAGCCTTCCCATGCAGGCCTATATCTGGAACCCAAACACTGCAATAAGGCAGGAATCATTATATGTTATGATTTTTTACGTGGCCTACACAGCGAGAATATGGTAGTTATCTCAGCCTTCCCTTCTTCTGCTTGTGTAATTGCGGTGTCAGGCATCCCACCACCTCAGCATGGCTGGGAGGGTGGCAGTGCCCCAGCTCCATTCCGAGCCTCCAGAGAAAACATTCTGCTTTAACTGTTTAGCTGCAGAGCCTCCTCCATGCCTTCCAGTTGGAAGCTGCCATGGCTTCTGACTTGTGGGGTGAAACAAGGGTTTCCAGCCCTTGTTTATGCTTTGTGTAAGCAGTTCAGCTATTTATACTGTGCTCATCACGGAGCACTTCGCTGTATGAAATGGATGTAGTTATATTTATACCAGTACAAAACAAAGTCATGACAAACTGAGGCAGCAGCATTTGGAGTGTTTTTGCCCTGCTCTGCGCTGCTGTTCCTTCAGCAATGGGAGCTGCAAGCTGGCGAAGCTGTGCTCATGGCACAAACCCTGCCCGCTGTAAGGCAGGAATCCCACCTGCCTTTTTATAAGCTTGTTTTTTGTCTTTTGTGGGATAAACACGGCTACTTAGCAAGGGAGCTCCGACCAGCTGCCACCTCGCTGTGAACACAAGGTGATGCCAGCAGAGTTATATTAGTTCAACTGAAAGCAGAGTTTGATCCGTTCTGCCAGAAGCACTAAAAATACCTTCTAATATGCTAAGATATGTGTCTAGCCAGAAGTTGTTCTCAAACACGTTGTTCCATGGAGCTGCTGCACAGTATACAGAGCCCAACCACTCATGTGGTGCAGAGGGAGTGGGGCTGGGTAGGACCGAGCGGCCTGGCCTGGCTCTGGGCTGTGGGGCATTGCATGGCACTCCCCAGCCATGGCCCCAGCAGCAGGGCAGGAGGAAGAGGCCTGGGGGTGACACTGCCCTGCCTGCTGTATCTACCAGAGATGGACACTGGGGAGGATTATTTCCTTAATCCTCATTTAGGATGCAAGGGAAGGGCTTAAAGCTGCATGAGGTGAGGGTCAGGTGGGAGTTAGGGAAAGGTTCTGCACCAGAGGGCGGTGGGCATGGAAAGGGCTGCCAGAGTTCAAGGAGCATTAGACATTGCTCTCAGACATAGGGTTTGAATTTTGAGTCATACTATGTGGAGCCAGGAGTTGTACTCAGTGATCTTCATGGATCCCTTCCAACACAGGATGTTCTATAATTCTCATTTAACTCATTCCATAATTACTCACAACACCCGGGCTCTATATTTCTGACATCCGAGGGGCATGAGCTGTTTTTGGTTCTCCATAGAGAGGAGATGAGTACAGCCGTGGTCCTCCTGTGCTTCCCACAGCCTGCAAGGCCCTCTCAGCTTCCACCTTGCACAGAGCTCAGGACCACCTGCAATGAGCAAACCCAGGCATAAAGTGTCCAGAGCTGGCAACCTTTTTGCCCCCAAATAATACTGTTATAATAATACTGAGTAAATACTGCTATAACGACTTATGATAGCTCCTTAATGCCATTTGGAGAATGAGCCATGGACTCAAGTGGTATGACCACTTGTACTGCTGAGTTACTGAGTAGAAGCTCTGTTTGGAGCTCTGTAACAAAATACAGTTTTGCTGTGGCACTCAGGCTAGGGTTACACTGTCAGCTTCAGAAAACAAGGATAAAAGGTGATTCAATTTTAACCAGGATGCAAAGTCCTCATTGGTCTGGTGAAGGGCTGGGGTTGATTGCCAGATCCACTACAGCCACGCTGGGGTCAGCTAGGGCGACTGTGGGACTTCATCTCCTGTTCCTCCCTTCATAGAATCATAGAATCATTAAAGTTGAAAAGGCCACTAAGATCATCCAGTCCAACCATCATCCCATTCCTGTGGCAGCTCTAGACCATGTCACTCAGTGTGGCATCTACCCTTCTCCTGAGCACCTTCCTGGGCAGCCCATGGCTTTCCCTATGGGCTCTGCTCAGCCTGACATGACAGCTGGGAGAAATGGGCTGCAGCTATTCCTCCACCATTTTCTAGCTCCAAGAGACTTCAAGAGTTGGGCATGTGCTTGTGGAGAGAGACTGAAATGAAGGCACTCAGAACACCTGTTTTTCTTTTTTTCTATTCAGATTTCCACCTCTTCTGTAAATCAGGCAGGCAGGCTGTACTTACCTCAGGCAGAATATATTCGTGAGAAATTGGTGTATGATTAATGCAGAAAAATTCCTTCCCCACCACAGGATGAGCCACGTCCTAAAACCTCTCCTTCAAGCAAAGCTGCTGCTGACAAGAAAATTACTGACCTCCATTACTCACTCTGCAGAACCCAGCTTCTCAAAGACATCTTTTATTAATTAGGTGCACATAACATGCACTCGGGTGTCGGTGTGCCTCTATACATGCACAGAGAGAAGACATCTTTCTAAGTAGCACAGTTTGCAGTGGTACTGTCTTGACAGCTCTCCTCAACACCTGCTGCAGCTCAACCAGCTTCCTTTCTCTCTATGAGAAAGGAAGAAGGCATGGATGAAGGCAGTGGGTACCTCCATGCCCCCTCTGCCCTTTGTACAGCTCCACAGAGAAGCTCACACAGAGATGATGCTCTGAGGGCAGGCGATTCCCTTATCTCTCCCATTAGCCATTGGCTCCTGCTGAGACATATTCACACCTTGACTGTCACTACCTGAAAAGCTTTTGTAGGCCAAAATTTGCAGCATGGTTGCTCACTTAAACTCTCATGGTTCCTCATTCCATAAAGCTTTGGAAACAAAGATTATTATTATTTATGTTTCTGATATGAACTGTGCCAATACTTGGTTTCTTCAGCAAGGCAAACTGGCAGTGGAACTGACAAACCCATGAGCAAATATTGTATTACTTAAAAGCCTTTCTTTAGGCTGCTCCACTGGGGGGAGTTGCTTGTGCGTTGGTGGTTTGGGGTGGTTTGTTTGTTTGTTTGAGATGGTGCTAAAGATGTTATAAGATCAACTATGGTGCTGTCCTGGTGATTTGCACTCTGCAGCTTCAACAGGCCTTTGAAATGAAAAACAATCATCGTAAAATGAAGCAATGAAATGCTGGGCAGGGCAGAGCTGTGCTGCTCTGGCATGGGGACGTGTGTTGCTAGCAGGTTGACAGCACGTGTGGGACAGTGGACTCCAGCAAAATGCTTCAGATGAGGGAGATGATGAGCTGTGCATGAAAAAATTGGGTCCTGTTCTGGGTTTGGACACAGAGAGAGTTGCTCTATTTGGCCATGATGGCTACAGGTTCCTGTTTTTCTAAAAGTTCAAGACAGGGAATTTTGCATTTTTTCAGTTTCTATTTCAAAGAAAGAAAGAAATTTGCAAATACTTAAACCCCTCGAGGCCCTGGGCTGAGGAGGAGGATGTTAAGGTGCTCAGGCATGGTACAAACTCTGAGTGCACAGAGGACGGGTCCTGCTGGCTGCCCTGGGCAGCTGAGTTATCTTGTGTGTGAAACTGGTTGGATGGCCTTTATTTTCTTTTGAATATTTGCAAGAAGCACGCAGTAATAAAATGCAACTTTTCCCTAGAGACCAAAGGATAAGAATTACTGCCTGGGTGTAATGAGGGGCAGAGCCCAGCTCTTTATTTTCTGCAAAATAATTCCCATGGGACCAGTGGTTTTTTTTTCTCTTTATTTTCTACTTCCTTAAACTTTTACAGATATTCTACTGTAAAATATTTCACCCGCTCCCATGTTAGCTAGAAGAGAAGAGGTTAAGTTCTCCTTTCTTACTCTAATGTAATTCATTTCCTGTTTTTCACAACTGTCTAGACACAGATCTAACGAACATTAACCCTGAATCCCACCATTGGGTTAAAAATAGAGGGTTTAAATATAAAAGGGTGTAATAAGAAAAAGATTGTAGGTTTCTACCTACTGCCATGAGTCAGCTATTTTAAATGAGAACCATCTCATTGGTTATATGCAAGGAAAAGAACCAAATAAAATGACTTTGACTTTAGAGATTTAAAAAGGATTTTGTTTGCTTTACGTACAGACAACACAAGCGCTGATGAGCTGTGGCATAGCCAGCTTGATTCCCCTTCAGGAGTTATATCTGTCTGGATTTACACCTCCAGCCACATCCAAAAAAGAAAGACTAAATTCCACTTCAGTGAAAGAGCTATAAAAAGAATTAAGATAAAGGTCGAGAAAGAGTCTGTGTTGATAACTATTCAGGTTCTGGTGGGAAACCAAATAACACCTGGTCATCCATGGGCAAGTTCTCTGGGTACCAATTGCTGCAGTAACCAAAGCCGTTTGTCTTAACATAGCACGGGCCAAGGTGCCAATGCACAACTGTACTTAAACACTCATGAGCAGACTCCATGGGAGTCTCATCAACTTGAGCTATATCATGGAAAGCTGAACGCTGGCCGTAGCGTAAGCTTGGAAATCTCCCCTTAGATGGGAGGCATCGCATGCAGGCTGGGCTGCCAGAAAGAGCTGTCTGGCCCAGAACGCAATCCAAACTCCTCTCAAAAGTACAAGTATTGTCTATGGAGAAAAGGCAAAGAGAACAAAACCCAGAAGTTATCTATCTATTCCCAGTGCTTAGGGCAGCCAGCAGTATGCCACATACACCACTTGACAAAAGATCACCTGTCTGGTCATCATTTTTGAGGTACTTTATGAATTAAATTACTCTCACAGACATATTTTTAACTCAGTGGTTAAAGCTCTTTTAAAAGAAGTCAAAATTCATGGGTTGCTTCAAAGAGGAGGAAATCTCATTTCCTATGCTGATTACATTTCTCCATCTATAAACACAAAATGCAGAGGGCTCTTTGTTTATTCTGTAGAGTTGGGAGTGGGCGTCTTTCCTGTTTAGCCACTCAATTTTAGCAGTTGCATTTTGTAATTTCTGCAACAAACAACAGAGATCACTGTGACAAAACACAGCCAAGCTGGAAATTGTTGAAGGCATAAAATCGGCCAGCATCTCCGAATGCGAGGGGCTGGACGTGCCACCTCAGCCACAATACTGTGTTTGGTTCTTCCACTTCTCTGCTGTGAGTTCAAGGTTTGTTCAGACCGGGACCAAAATGATCCAAGAAAAACAAATTAAAAGGATATTTGCTTATTTTCTACTAAAAAGCACAATATAATACGCATCACGAATTGAGAGGGGTGAGCTGATGTCCTTCCAGCTTAGGAAAGACCTTTGAACCTACACAAGCTATTTATAGAGCCTTTTAGAAAACAGCTCTCTCCTAGTTCTGCAGTTTAACAAAAGGAACAGCTCAAGTTTTGTCCAAAATAAAGCATCTCCCAAAACGGCTGAATTAGCTGATATTCAAGGAAAGCTGGGGCAAAGGTGAGCCATTATCATTCTATTTGTTGTGCAGGTAGCTCTCAAAATGCTTTTGTCTCATTCTGTACTGGGCAGAAGGTGAGGATGCTTCACTGAGCTCCCACTGCATTTTTTTTGCTAGAGATCCATGTTATCATTGACCAGTGAAAGGCCTCCTTCATGCTTCAGGCAGCCAGTCAAGTCCTAGAATCACAGAATCACCCTGGTTGGAAAAGATCTTTAAGGTCATCAAGACCAATCATCAACCTGAATCCACAATCCTGCCACAGAACTATGCCCCTCGGTGCCACATCCACTCATTTCAAATACCTCTAGGGATGGAGACTCCACCACCACTCTGGACAGCCCATTGCAATGCAATCCCAGACCCTGTGAGCTCCTAGGAGAGGGGAGGTGTTACAGTACTGCGTAAATAGGAAAAGACAGTACAGTACTGTGGAAATAGGAAAAGACACGACTCAACCTGTGTCACCTGAAGGGATCGCTGACCCACCCAATGCATTCCTAGGGACCAAGTAACCTCCTTAAACGACTTAGTCCCTAAAAAGTAAGTACAACTGATTAGTTGTACTCGTGTTCTAACCAGGGCTGCACACCTCTAACTGTACTCCAGAGACAGCATAACCATGAAGATAAGCACAACCACTCAAACACTTTAAATGACAGCAAAAGCACCTGCATTCTGTGCTTGTTTCCATAGCTGGTTTCCATGGAACAAGTCATCCTGCTCTTCCAAGATAACCTCTCCTGTTTCAGCCTGAGATGCATTTGCCTTTAAAAAAATATGCTTTTAGTATTATTTTCCCCAATTTATTGACAACTCCTTCATGGGCTCCTCACTTGCTTTCCCTCTGGACAAGAACCTGGGTCTGAGTATTGCAGTCCTGAGTAACCAGATGTCGTAACTGGGAAAAAAATAAAAATAAATCAAAGTCACTTGGATAACATGGCTAGAAAAACACTTCCATAAGCCAGAAAGTGAAGCTATTGGATCAGTGCAATCACTAGAGATTATTTCGGAGCAAGCCACTCCTATGTTTTGGTAAGGGTGCAAATTCCAGAGCACTCACTTCAGGTATGTACTGAGTTTGGGATGTAACGGTTTGACTGGAAGAGAGTGCTCCATTCACTTCATTTTCCTTTGAGTTGCAATGAAGTAACAACTCTACCCTGGACATTCCCATGTACCTTCTACCATGATAACCTGAGTTCTGGATGTTCCTGCTTGGAGTCATGAGAAGCTCAAGGCTGATAAGGTCAACAGCTTGGAAGCAGTAAGACAACCAACTCTGTGGATCACAATTGTTTGAACATTTATTGCAATTCAGTGTCAAAAAATGTTTTACAAAAAATACATTACTGTTTGCACAGAACAGCTGTAAAAATCAGAGTTGAACATGCAAGGGAAGAGGAAAAAAGTGTGCAAATTTATACGGAAGGATTTTAACCACACAATAATATTAAACAAAAATCTTACTATACAAGGGATGTCTTTCACTTCATATTATCTCTACTTAGAACTTTAAGGAAAAACAAAACAGAACACACTCTTCCATATATAAGTAGGCATTTATAATTACCGTAGATTAATTCCTAGACGAGCACATTTGCCATTCAAATTAAAACTCTTCCTTAGTAGCAGACTGTCAATACTCTGCACCACTCATGACAGCTAAAGACATGCAATTTCCACCCTCACTTGCCCTCCCAGGAAGAGAAAAGGCAGTGCTTGGCCAACAGAGGGGAATCTCTCTGGTGTTCCTAGAGTAGACACTGCCTATGTCAAAGATGAGATGGATTTGTTCCCCCTAGAGCCAGATCCCGCAAAGCCCATGTGGTACCAGTGAAGTCACTGGAGGAAGACGGGATAAAGATCAGGCACTGATAAAGAAATTCACACTGGATGTGCGAATGGCTGGTTGCGTCTGCAGAGCCTCTAACTAGCATCATTACAAGCAGCATGAGCAGAACAACAGTCTGCAGCCTTGTAACTGACATTCTTCACCAACTCCATCAGCCATGAGCTCCACTGGATCTGCATTTTGCTAACAGGCCAGCTCAGCAGAGTGACATTTTGTAATTCAAAGCTATTTCTTCTTGGCAAGGTGCTGCTCTGTGGGGAAGCTGCAAGGGTTTGTAAGAAGAACCCCAGAAGAAAACTCTCGTTCATTGTACCAAACAGCAGATAAACGTGAAACTGCATGTCTGATTTATTAGCTACTTCACAGAATGTGAATTGTTCCTGCTCTAAATCAAATTTTAGCTGCTAAGGGCCAAGGAATTTTCTGGTCAGGAAAAGCTGGTGTAGTACTTGTGTATGTTCTACAAGGAGAGAGCTTTGCAAGAGTAACTGAAGTCAAACAAACGGGAACACAAACAGTTAAAAACTTGGGGCAAAGAAAAAGGATAGAAAAAGATGCTTCCATATACAGAAAGTGGCAGGGTGCAATTAAATGTTTACATACAAAGCAGTGTCTTTAGAGCAATACAAGTTTTCCTAATCACTTTACAAAGCAAAAGGATCTAGAAACTTTCACAATTAAAAAAAAAAAACCCAAACAATATGAGGAGTTGCACACATTTTAGGATCAAACTTGACCATGCCATAGTTAATATAAATGGCTTAAGGTATGTACAGCTGAAATGGTGCCTCTTGAAAAGAAAATCTGAATGCCTGCCCCTTCAGGAAGCCAGAACACAAAGATCTCCCCTGCATAGATCTGTTTTTCCTCTCCATGGTGCCATGGCTCTACACCATTACATTGCTTAACAACATCTGAAGATAAGGCATTTTTTTCTGCATATGTTGGGAGCAGAAAAACCCCGAAGAGAGAAAAAAACCTCTTTTCACAGTATAAGAACCAATGCATTTCTAATGGGAACGCATCAACCAACTTGAAGCTGGAGACACTGTTTGAAAAGAACATTCGATTTCCAAAATACAAGTAAAAGCCTGTTTCCTATTCACAATAGCTTTGCCAGAATCGTCCTAAAATAAATAGGTCCTTTTTGTGTGAGAGCAGCCTTACACCATCCTGCCTGGAGACCCAAGCTATCCCAGCTGGTTTTCCTGCCCTGCCATCCTAAGGCAAACAGATGCCTTTGCACTGCCAAAATACTGATCATTTTGTTTAAGCAGTTAGACTAAAGTATTGAATTCCCCACAATACTTCCCCGTACCAGCCACACGATAAACAATGAGTCTCCCAAGGAGATCACGTTCTGATTTGACAGCTGCTGGTGACTGAGGCCATAACTGAATGAGGCACATTCTGCTTCTTATTGTTCAATCAGATTTCTTCTGCAGCACAGTGATTGATTGATTTTTTGCTGCTTGGAACACCAACAGCAATATCCCAGGACTTGGGATGAGCAATGTACAAGTTGTATCAGGACTGATCTTCATCACTTTAACATCTACACAGTGCTAAGAAAAAACACTAACTGAAATTAAATTTCACCAATAGGAGCCTCAATTGCACATTAAGTTGTTCACTGGGCAGAGGACACAGCATAAACTCTTTACTCAAGACCAGTGAAAGGCTGATAGAGGCAACAGTGAGAACAAAAATGTTCCTGGACCACAGCTAAAGGCTGGGATTTTCCATCTTGTTGGGCAGGTAAGATTTAAACCTGAGCTTAAAATCCACCCAGTGTGACAATCTCAGTGGGTAAGCATCATCTGATGAGTATGGCCTCAGACTGTACAGAAACCCCCAGCATCTCATGCCAACTCCGTCACAAGAGGCTGGCTTGCAATGGATGGCAGGGGGGGATCCACAAATCAAACCAAACCACCCCCAGTCCAGAGCAGGAGGATCATACATGTCCTCTTAGAAACAGTAACAGCAAGTGTCTCCAAAGGCAGTGGCAATACGTCATTCACTTGCAAGTTCCTGTCCTTAATGTCCTCTTTCACCAAGCCAGATTTCATCCTCATCAACCCACTGACATCAATATGGGAATGAAAACAGAAACTGGCCTCCCTCACTCATGAGCATCCCCCCAAAACAAACATAAGTTCATTTTCCCAAGGTAACAGCTTTTAAATCACTTTCAGTTGACATGAACATGATCACCAGGCTTATTTTCACCACCAACTGATGGAGAGAGCTTCAAAACAAATATAGTTCCCTATCCCATATTTTCTCCTCATCTCTGATGATGCCAAGCTCTAAGCCACAGCTATGAGCAGCACTGGCTCACAGAGCTCTCTAGAAGAGCAAAAGCTTGGGTTTGCTGCGGGAAGGCAAAACAGCTGTTTTGTGGCAGCATTTTCCTGGCTTCCTCCTTCCCAGGTTTCCTCCCCTCTTCCCCACTGCTCTGCCCAGAGGCACCTTTTCTTCTCTTTGAGTCTCTTCCAGGGTATGCAAAATCATTTAGTTTGCAAAAATGCAAATACTGACAATTTTTTAAAATATAAACAGCTGCAGAAAAGTGTTGAAAGTCAGTTATAAAAATATATAAAAAAAAAAGGAACAGAATATTTAACAATATTAACTCAAGTAGTTCTTCCTGAATTGTCCTGAGTACTCCTCTTCCTCACAATTCTTTGTACACGGACACGCAGAACCAATAAAATTTACCCTTCTGAGGTATCCTGCTTACATCACACAACAGAGAAAGTGCTATACAGGAAATCTTCTGGCAAATGGCAAAACTTTCCAATGCAGGTTTTCAAGTTGTTACATACGAGCTGGAATCTTCTAGCTCCACCACAGTGAAAAGTGGAGATCATGTTTGGAGTTTATTGACTTACTCAGTAGGACTGAGAATTTAGCTCTAGACTAGTGTTAAAAGATCCCATAAACAGGTCAGCACTGGAAGATGAAGGGACTAGACTAGGTCTTCTCCATTTTCCTCAGCACACAGAAGTAACCAAAGATGTTAAATGTCATGCTGGAAATCCCTTGCTTACCTCAGCCTTGACTGCAGTTTTTAGCAAAATGCCGACCAATTTCTGCTTTCTCATCACCCTGAACTCCAATAGTATGAAATGAAGCAGGATGCTGCCAAGTCTTTCAATGAATAAGAAACCTCATCGTTTCACAAGATTCAGTGGCCCTATTCTCTTTACAAACAACCAGCTCTAAGATGATTTAATTCACTTGACAGCAGTCAGAATATAGAGCAGCATATATGTTGGAAAACTAGGAGGACACGGGCTTGAACCAGATTCTAACCACATTTGGGATTTCATCCAATGCAATTAACCCAGTAGAGTTGATATGAATTTACCTTGCAAGATTAAACTCAATCCTTTGTTTCTCTATAATGGAACTTCCTCCCTTTTGGATAATCTTCATCCTTGTGGCTTCTCTTCCCTTTTACTTAATCTTCCATAAAACCAACAAATTAAAAGAGGACGGAGTAAAGTCTTAGGTATTTATATAGTGCCTATCATCTAGGCATTCAAGCACTGAGTAGAGCAAGAAAACTAACATAAAGAGGTAAGCATTAACGTAAGAAAAGATGCTTACTGTCACAAACATTTCCCTTTAAATCATTGTACAAAATACAAAAGTTCACATTGTACACTGGATTTTTGTTTGAAAGGTACTCAATTTGTTAGAGGTAGAAAGTGGTACGGTGCGATTCTTTTGTAAGTAGGCTAGAGTTCTATGTTAAGTCTTTCAGAATGTCTCCTTTTTTTAAAAAGAAAGTATTACTAAACTTGTCACAGGGATATTTTTCATAAATACTTTTAAAACGTCATTTATAAATATGCATGCTAAATAAAACCAGATGGAGAAGCAGTCCAACAGTCCTAGCCTCATATTGCTTTCTCTCAATTATTAGAAATGAATCAAAAGACTTCTCAGTGGTTGTGGGGCAAATTCATTATTAACTTTTAAAAACACAAATGAAGGTTTTGCCCTGTATCTTGTACTCTGATCATAAAAAAAAGGGACTCTGTACAACAACTGCATTTATACATCAGTCCTATGGAAGTCTGTATTCCTTAAGTGCTGAGCGTCAGTGAGCAATTTCACCTTTCATCTCCAAAAACCTTTTGTTCCTTGACTCAGGAGCTTCACACAAACATGAATATTTACACTATTTACAAACAGAGTGTCCAAGCTCAGTGGCATAAAGTGTCCTGTAAGAATCAATTAAGCTGTGGTGACTCAAGTTCAGAATCTGAACAGGTTGATAAAGTCTTGAGGTGAAAGAGAGGTGGAGCAGGTCTCTGGGTTGTTGGCTGTGCAAGGGTGATCAGTACCCTGGGAAAGGAGAAAACAACTCCATTTAGAGAGATTGCAGAAGGGGCTTCAGAACATCAGCCAGCTTAATGCTGCCACTCTGCCAGATGCCTTGCTTGCAAACAGAGCAGAGCCCAAAATAATATTTCTACTCTTGCCAAACCAGACAGCTCAGAACTGTGCTTCAGATTTTAGGGGCTACTGTCAAGTCAAGGGAAATAAAACCACCAAAGATCCACCCCACTCTTTCAATCTATTCTCTGAAGGATCAGAAGCCAGTGATCTAGAGATATGCTATGGACATCAACGTAGTGGGAAACAAAACTGCTGTGGTCTGTCTGGTAGCCACCAGCTCTCATTCTAGCTAATCCCTCTGCCAAGACCTTCACCTCCATGGAATGAGTGGCAGGAGTTATGGGCAGTACCAGCATGATTTACTGCAGGCAGCCCTACACTACATCCATCTTCCTCCCTTTGGGCCTCGATGGCCACAATTTGTTCAATGTAGAGAAAATGGGAAAGTCTGAAGCATAGCAAAAGGGTCTTAATAGCTGAGGGAGAACCAAGATATTTCCTGTGCCTGCACACTAGCTTGTGCAGGCAAAGGAATTGCGACTCCTTTAGGCTGCTGCAATCAGATTGCCCCGTGGCTCCTGTCCCAACCAAGGCGGTCCCACCAACACTTCATACCTTCCAAGAGAGGATGTGGCAGTGCCTGCACAGCTGCAGTGTGTCACCATACTGCTCCTTCCGTGGGTAACACCTTATGAGCTTGAAGTACATCTTTTTCCAATCCAGCTGTCCCTTGTCAGATAGGATTAGCCGTTTGCGAATCTGGAAAAAAAGAGGTGGTAATTGCAGCAGATAAAAAAAAAACACATTGTTTTCTCCATTCATGGTGTTCTCTTCTCCCTTGCATAAATTAAGCACCATCCTTGCTGATCCCATAACAGTTTCTGTGTAACACCAGGGAAACTCCTGCTCTGAATGCCCAGCTGTAACAGGCTTCCTGAGAGCAATGGCCTCACATAATACCATCAGCAGGGTATAGATTCATTTCATGAATACTACCATAGGAAGCCTGGGAGTTATTTCATATTACTTTAGCCACTGTTTCTGGCTGGCAGGAGTGCAAGCGTAACTGCATTTAACAGTTTCAGACAATCAAGTCGGTGATTTGTCCTATTAGTTTGAGAGAGTTCTAACTTTCTTTTTGGGTTCATTATTGCAGAGATGGAATTTGAATGTACTTTTAAACGAGAAAGAAATGACTTCCCCAGAATAATTTTCAAAGTCAGACCCAACCTCAGCAAATAAAGCAAGTCAACAGAGAAGTCTGGCACACAGTCCCTGACGTGCAGAGGCCTGGTATAAATGCCCCACACATCCACCCATAAACAGATCAGTGTGAGGGTTTTTTTCCATTAGTTTTTAATTTTAGAAGACCAAGAGATTACCAAAAGGCTGGTTTCCACATACTGTCCTGTCACTCACAAAACAGCTCAGAGGGGATTTCTTGCTCTAAAGGGCAGGAGAGTACAACTCATTGCTCACACACCACATCCACTGAGATTTCTCCAAGAGGGTGTCAGTCCCTGGGACATGGCAGTTAACGCCACAGTTTGGCTGCACGTTTTCACTGCACACGTGGGATGGACACAGCCATGACTTGCAGTTGTTACCACCTGGATTAGGGATGAAGAAGTTCACCCTATGACTAATTCCTCAGGCTCCTATTTCAAGGAATCATTGCTGTGGCATGCAAAACCCTCTACATAAATCATCTTTATGACCATTCTCATGCCAGCCTGTATTATCGGCTTGCAGCACAGCCCTCAGATCCAACATCTGAGCATCCCATCAACGTGCATTCACTCACTAACGGGTTACAACAGGCAACCGACAGCAATCTGCATCTCCTCATACCTGTCTGTCTGTGAAGTGGTACTGGCAGAGTTTCTTCCACAGCAGCCGGTCTTCGCTGAGCACTTGCAGGTCGGGAGCCACTTGACCAAGGCTAACCAGGTCCCTCCCATCACTCAGTCGCTGCATGATGTTCAATTGTAAACACAATGGCAGGTCTGTGAAGGTAGTTCCTTTAAAGGCAGGCTGGAAAATATAAAATAAAATTGAGTTCAGACAAGACTAAAACCCAAGTAATTCTACCTTGTAGTAATGTTACTACTTCAAATATTGCTCTTTATGAGGGGAAAAAACTGTTTTGAATAAAGAGACATTTCACCTTCTGCCCCAGAAAAGGATGTGAGATACCTTCAAGGAAGAGTACATTTATACATATCACAATAGTAGGAAGAAGCAGAGTTACAGTCTATGCCTCTTCCTCTCTCATCCCTCTCACACCCACTCTGCCCCCAGAGATGCCACCACCAGCTTCCACTAGAGCAAGACACTGGAGGACACTGGCCACATCACGGTGTCAGGCATGACTATCCACATCTCTGCAAGACAAGAGATGTTGGCATTCATTCTCAGCTTCAGCCTTCTGTCACCCACACTGCTGGGAACCTCATGCACTTCCAGCATGTGTTCTAGCTCATGCCGTCACAAGATCCCACTGTAACCACGGCAATGGCTGATGAGTACCCACAGCAGGATTTTTCTTGCATGGACTCCCAAGTCACTGCTGGCAGGGCTCATCTTTCCTCTGTGAACATCTGCAGAACCTGCCTCTTTTCCAGCAGCCACAGTCCTGCAGGCTGCTCAGCCACACCAAAGCACATCCCAAGGAGTCAAAAGCCACCTTCACTTCCAGTCACTTTTGCCTGGTCTGCACAAGGTCTGGGACTATTTTACAAGTCTGCATAGCAGCACAGCTCCAGAACAAACTGGTAACAAAGGATCAGCAGGTCCTGAACTCTGGAGCAAACCAAGGCACCCATGGGAGCAAAGCCTCTGCAAAGACCACAACGTGGGCTCTAAGCTGCTCCGAAATCAACCCCAGCCTTAATAAGGCAAACATCAGCTTTGCAGATTGAGCCTCAAAGAAACAATGTTAAAGAGATGTGCCAAGTTTATCATTTACCCTGCACAGAGATGCTGCTATTTTTAAGCTGCAGTCGCATCACCCGCCTTGCAATTGGCACGGCCATTAACTGTTTCAAAAGAGAAGCACGAGGCCAGTCAGCAGCAGGGGAACGCTGCGTGAGGCTGCTGTGAATCACATGGTCTCATCTCCAGCCATCTAAAGGCATGTGAGATTTCCTGGGCACAAAGAGTACAACTGCACATAAACAGTTCCCACCTTCCCCTTGGTGCTCAGCCAGTGCTGCTTTCTGCTCCTCCCCCAGCCCAGGGGACCTGCAAGAACCAACGACTGAAGCAAAACATTTCTGTCCAGTTCTTCTAGATAAGCTGAACTGTCTTGGTCATCTCCAGAGGGTATCTGTTCCAAAACCAACATAACTTTGACAGTGCCATGGTGAATTATTTCACTGATCGACACGAACAGTTGTTCCTCTGTTCACATCCCCAGCAGCCTCACGCTCTCTACCCTACAGAGATTCTCACCCCAGCTCTTCTTCTATTCCTCTCAGTAGCTGTCCCCTTGAGAGAAAAGGACACCTCCCCACTGCTACATGCTGAGGGTTAAACTGTGAGCACACTGCCTGGTTATGTGCAGACACTTGGTGCTCTTGGAAATGAAAGAGGAGGCAGACAGCCAAGCTTCAGCACTCCTGAAGCCGATGAGTCTCCTATTTGCTATGCAGCAGGACCAGTGTCCCTGCCTGGTAATGCACACTGAGGTCATCCTTAGGAGTAGAAGGAATGTGCTGCAGCCTTGGATCACCTCTCACTGATCTCCCCTGCCACAC
This sequence comes from Meleagris gallopavo, assembly GCF_905368555.1. Classification (NCBI taxonomy): domain Eukaryota; kingdom Metazoa; phylum Chordata; class Aves; order Galliformes; family Phasianidae; genus Meleagris; species Meleagris gallopavo. The sequence goes on from NC_139406.1 coordinate 82,708,654, forward strand.
TGTCTGTTGTATGCTCCTGCAGAGAGCCCACACAAGTTCCACTTGGGCCAAACTACACTCAGAGGCTCTTGGTTTAACAACAGAAACAAGAGCAACAAAAACAAACAACCCAACTGAGGAACACATCTTATTTCTGAGGAAGCCAGTGGAACTAAAGCAACTCCATACAGGTTTTCTGAGTCAGAGCCAGAGACTCATCTGCTGCTACTTTTCCCTCAGTACTCCTTTCCAGGACTTTTCAAACATTACTTTCTTTGGAGAAAGAACAGAGATTAGATCAGAGCAGATCGTTATGTTGTCACTTTCTGGACAGGCTTTTTTTTTTTTTTTTTTTAAACACCACAAGCAACCAACTGCAACAGAACTGGGCTTGCTCTTCCTTCCTCCCCACTCAGCTGGTTTCATTCTAGCTTGACCTGAAGTCATCTTCCAGTGGTGTGTATTGTTTGGCTTTGGGAGCTCTATCTATTTTACTCTCTAAATCTATTTTACTTACTTATCAGAGAACTGTCTGCAAACCTACACCAAATGTACATAAAAGGCAGCTCCATTCACCAGCAGTATTTTGATGCAGTTTTACTAAGATAGGCCAAGCTCTGAAATGCTTATGTGGGTTTTGAGAGTCAGTGAAGTAGAGGAAAAACCACGCTGTACTCCCAAGTAGAGCAGCAGGAGGTAGGTCCTGACACACAGTGCATCAAGGAAGCAGACGCCACGGAGGAACTGAACGCAGCAGTGCCCAGGCACAGAGCAGCTCCCCATAGCAAGGCACCAAGAGGGATGGACATGTCCCAGAGCAGAGCTGGGGCAGACCACCATCACACAAGGCAGTGCTACTTTTGCAGCTCTTCAAACTCCCCGGATCCTCCCAGAGTTCATCTTCTCCCATGTCCTGCTGCCTGTATCATTCTTTAACTGAAGGACTGGAAATTACTTCCTGGTGTTCCCAGGGAATACAGTCACATAGAACGATAAAAGCAGGACCTTTGCTCAATCCTTTAAGAGCATCTAGTCAACCCATCAGGGAAACATATTTTTTAAATTCCCTCAGGGCATGCTTTGGTCTGCCCAATGAGGAAATTCACAACACAGTTCTCTGGAGAAGACTTTACAATGGGCACACAGGAGGAAGCGTTTAGCATTTCTGTGGAATCAGCACCCATTCAAGGTGAAGTGGAACAAGTTCAGATTTGTTTTACACACAAACCCAGGTTAGAATCTTATCAATTAATTTCCCCCATCTGCACAGACGCTGTTGGAAAACCAGATGTTGTGAAAGCAGGATTCGTCTGGCTGGAACAGTCAGCTCCAGACTACTGGAAGAATCACTGATGTTTTTCAGCCAGGAAGCATGAAGTTATGCAGCTATTTGGAAATTTGCATTTATTTGAGATTAATTTATTTTGGATTAAACAAACCAAAAAGCCTCAACTATCTGATAAATAAATTTTCAAGGCAATTTCTCAGATTGAGAAAGACTGAATTGACTTTTCATACTGAGGCCTCATCTCTCAAGACTCTCAAGAGGGCAAGACCGTTTTCTGCCCAGCTCAGCTAAAATAGAACCTCATGGCCAAAAAGTACCGTGGGATGCAGCCACCAAATGAGAGCTAGTACATGAGCTTTCATGAAGAAGCTGCATTATTTTTAGCACTTAGGATTCATGCTTACCCTGGTGATTTGAATGTTGTTCAGTTGCTGCTGCCAATGGAGAATAGTCTCCATCCTGTGCACCCACATGTTGATGTTTCCTACAAGGACAGACTTGCCGACCCGTTGAACCAAAGTGCAGAGGGACGTATAGAGGGTCTGCAGCAATTCCCGTATTAGCCTGATGTTCTGCTGGTCTTCAAGGACTTTTGAAGAAAAAGAATGGTTATAAATGGAAAGTGGCCAAATCTCTTCCTGAATCTACATGTTTCTAAGGAAAAGTAAGCTGCCATATTCACACAAGAGAGCCAGCCTATGATTCGCTTTCAGAGAAAAATGCTTAAACATTAGCTAAGCTCAGCAGGTTAGCAGATGGTAAGATTTTCCTAGGATAAGCAGATGAATTATCTGCCTTTTCTACAGCACTTCCCATTTCAGGCTGTGGAAATCAATCAGCTTTCTCCTCTAACATGTGTGATGTTATCTGTATGCTTGCTTCTTCTCCACTTACCCCAGCTGAGGGGCAGGGAGACAGCTCAGATATTCTGTTAGTGTGTGTACACACAGAGTGCTCTCCATTCCCTGGGCTCACTCAGAGCTGAAGCACTAGGAAGGGAAGCAGCCCACTTAACTGCAGTCCAGTCCTAAAGAAGTCCCAGGGGCTGAGACAGCCCATAAGCTTTACTTTCCCCCAGACGAGCGGAAGCATTTTCTACAGCAAATTGGAAACATGGAGCAAAAGAGACTGAAGACGTGCCAGGCTGGGGGGTAGGAACAGCTCTCTCTTCTGCTGTCAGAAATAGGGCTCAGTAGGTAGCAGAAGAGATGGCAGTAGGAGAAGAAGGAATTGCCTCCCAGGTATCTATTAAAATATGGACATTTATTCCCACTCCCCCCACTCTGCAGAACCCTTCACTGAGAGAAAATGGAATTACAGACTACAGAAAGCAGAAATGGTGTCCCCCACTTCCCCCACTCTGCACTGCCTATTCTTGAGGATGTGGTTCATGCTGAGTACATCAAATTAAATCAAACTCCTCCTCCTCCCCCTCAGTGTTTCCATTTCTTACCTTTCTGCACCACTTTTTCCAAAATGTTCATGTAGTTTTTCTGGGCAATGCCACTCAGTGACGTCAGCTGAGACTTTGCTATCAGCTCCAACAGCTGTGGATAAAAATAGAAATTGCAAGCCTTAGAGAGCAGAGATACCTTTCTAATCTTAACTCCTGGTCACATGACACAGCAAAACAGTCCAGACATTTGTTTGCTGCATGAAAAAAAGTAGATGGAACAACAGAGCAAACACATGGGGGAAAGAAAACAAGATAAATAACTAAATCCACATCAGAAAGGAGGGAGTGGGGGCAAAAAAAAAAAAAAAAAAAAAGAGGTCTTTAACAATCTTCAGGAGAAAAACTTGATTTCATGGTTCAGAGATGCAGAGAAACCACAGCAGCTCAGACTGACAGCATCTATTCACACCAAGGAACAATGAATGGTAGACGTCACCGACCTTCAGTGGGGCATAAACAAGCAGTGTCATAAGGGAGCATGACTGAATGCCAGTTTGGATGGGGATATTATTGATGGGGCATTAATAAGAATCAGACTCCTCGATTTACGTCAAACTCCTTGGCTGCATGGCTTTTGTCAGAGTGCTGTCACCACAATGGAAAGGTTAAGAACTGTACTAAAAGTTCAACCACCCCTCCCCAAACAAACCCCTATTCCCTCAAGATTTCCTCCTCTCCATGCAGCTTTTGCAGCTGCAACAATATCAAGTCATTCACCTCTCACTGTTTGTCCTGTTTACTCATTAGCCTCCTCTAATGAGAAAACTCACTTTTACTTTCGATTGCCATTTGCTTCCCATCACAGAGTGCCTGCCTTGTACACAGGCAGGATGCTGGATTTGGATTGCAGTTACTAAAGGAGCCATCTCCCACAAGGTAAATTGCCCTCTCCTCCCTGGGCTCTGCTGGCACAAGAGCAGCCTGCAATCATATTCTGCAGAACATGTGGTCTGTGATCTCCCAAGCTTTCCTCCCCCCCAGCATTATATAAATACACAGACTGTCCACACAGCATTCCATTTGTTTTGGATGTACACGGCCTTCTGTTTCAATTTAGAAGGGAAAGGAAAAACCTTTTATGCTACAAATCAATCAACACGTTACCGCATGACTAGCTTATTAATTCTTTATTATCTGGAGCTGCGGTGTCCTATTGCTGGCACCACAGTACAGAGAAGGTGCAACTACTTGTGTCAAGTAACCAAGATGTTTTATGATAAGACTTGATAAGTCAGGAGCTGAACTGTTTGCCCTGTTATAAGAATGACAGGAATGCACCCATAAAGTTACCCACAGCTTGCCACAGAGCAGCACGCTCAGGGAGAGCAATTATTTCAGCCATTCACCCATTCTGCTCCTCTCAGGCACACAACTGCCAGTTTGGAGAAGCAAGCTGCCTGAAGCAGCCAATCTATTCTTCCATTTAATTTCCAGGCCAACGCCATCATCAGGTGGCTTTGAGTTTACATTCTATTAATATCTCGCACCTCACATGACTGAAAGAAAACAAAACGTAAAAAGACCTGCACAAACTTGAGAAGGGCAGGCTGCCTGCTCTCCTGGCTCATTTTGGAGAAGCGAGGTGTAGGAGCGTTGGGTAGTGTTTAGAGCACACAGCAAGAAGAGCCTCTGACACTCCTCAGCAAAACTGAGACCTCAAAGACCTGATACTCTTAAATTAAAACATGCCAGGCTGCAAGATGCTGGCAAAATCTTAGAAATCTTTCCCTAATTTTTTCATGTACCAAAGGAAGTAGAAAAAAACAGCGTTCTCAAATGAGCCTGCAATACTCTGCTTACAGTAACCCAGTAAGCCTTCAGGCCTTTGATTCTAATGATCAACTTGCCAGACTCCGTCTGTACATTAGCCACACATGCACCCAGATCAGCTCTGCTGTGCACAAACAACTGCTGCCTCCAGATTGCACTGTTCGGGAACTGGCACACAGACAGCTTCCTCCAGGCTGGGCGTTAGCGATGTGCCCGTTGCTGAGCACACTGAAATATCCCCAGCGATAAGTATCACGTAATGCAATACTGTAAGAGCTCAAAGCCAGGGCCATTCTTTAGGAGGAACAAAGATAAAAATCTCAGTTCCCTGAAGAACACTAAATTGGCACAAAATTAAGCTAGCCAAACAAATACAAATTTGCCTTGTCTGCTTTTATCAAGGTTCAATTTCTGTTCAGTGAACCAGTTACAATGTCACGTGTCACCTCCCTCCCCCTGCAGCAATAAACACAGGATGAAATTCCATATGAAAACTATGTTGTGAATGCTTCTAGGACTACTCCACTCCCCCAGGACCACTGGCTGAAGCAACTGATCGGCCTTCCAAACCAAAAGACATTTTTATTCCTGTCCTCATATAATACATGTAAAGTAGGTAAGTGATACGGTTGAATGAGGCTCGGAACCATCCATGTCCCAGACTCCAGTGCAATGAGGATCTTGTAGGGCTGGCATAAACCCAACCGAGCACAGTCTCATTTTATATACTGACAAATTTGAGTCTACAGCATGATACAAATCAACAGTGTCACTTGCATAACGCAGACTAAAAGCAGACTGATGAATTCAGCTTAATGCTGAGTAGGGTAAAAAAAACTGGAAAGCTGCTAGCATGTGTTGTGATGCATGGAGCATTAAGCCCAGTCCACGCTCAGCTGAGACAGACAGATGGTAGGAGAGAGTGCAAAGGGAAAGGTTAAATGCAATTTTTAAAAGCCTGCTTTTCTAAAGCCAAGTAATTGCATTCCAGCTGACTTCCACTGGGGCTGGGAATCCGTAGCACCTCCTGAAAACAGGGCCCTAGATCCCAGTTCACTCTTTCAGATTTTCAAAAGTTGAAAAACAGTGACCTGGTAGCTTCTGTAGAAATCCTTCCTGCTCCTGGCCTGTTGTGATTACTCTCAGGGATCTGCAACAGCCAAGAAGAGGCAAGAGATGCAGTGGGTTATTCCAGAACCTGCCAAACTGGCAGGAAGCAGCAGCTTCTACAGCTGAGTGAAAACCTGCTCACTTCCCCACATGAACAGGATGAGGTTTCTGCACAAACACCACTGGCAGCAGCATTTCCACTGGAGCCAGAAGGGCACCTACAGGCCTGCACTGCACTGAGGAGGGTAGAATCTCACCTCAAAAAGTACAATGCTTTGTAACAGTTAAATCACATGCCTCAAGTTCCTCAAGTGTAAGTCCACATCTGAGTGCCCCAAACTGCCCAAGCTAAGAAGGAATGCATCCCACAGTGACCCCCCAACAGCTGAGAGCTGGGGAGCTGGCTCCTCATGTTGGAACTGCGTGGAGAAACTTACTGCAATGAAAGTTTCCCCCTCACTCTTGCAGCCCTTCACTTTTTGTGGCTGAAATGTCATATTAGCTGTGAGCTGAAAGGTAGAGCAACAGCAGGGTGAGTTATAATGATCTACAGTGCAGGTGCTGACAGATCTCCATGAGGCAACATTGAGCTGATATTCTTTCAGCGCAGCATAAATCCAGAACTCCTGGAGCTAAGCACTATAAAAACTGAAGAAATAAATTTTAGAGACTACTTTAGCAGGCTGCATGCTGTCTAGATCATGTTATGCCAGAAAAGCTTTGCCCATGCAGTTTACCCTGGCCTAAGTTTTTATGATCAGAAACAGCACCTTCCCTTGAGACATCACAACACCCATCATATGACAGATCTTTCTGAAGGAAGCAGCCTGCAAAACCTCACTGTCATCTGAACAAAGTGCTCCCAAAGGAGAACCAACAGCTTCTGGGCTGCTGGCACTTTTCTCTCTGCTTGTATTGCATATACTCACAGGAGCACTTTCAGTCTTTGTTAATTTTTTAAGAGCAGAGAAACCAAGTCTTTTTCAAGACAAAGAACGTTGTGGGTCCTCTGGATCAAAGAACCTTCCTTACTGGCTCTAAAAAGGGAATATTTTCCTTGTAATGCGTAGGTAGATGTTATACAGTTCAAGCTGTCAGCAAGGACCAGGTCATGGCAGCAATACCTGTACTTAGCACTTCCAGCACTGTATCAGCACTGTCAAGATGAGAATGACATTGGAAGAAATGTCTTCTTCAGTTACTCAGTGGCCACAGCTGATAGTACACGATTATGAAAAAATATTTGCTGTGCATTTTGATGCCCACACTTCCACCTGACCTGGAGGTACCCATATTGTAACAGATCATTTGACTGTTAAGAACTCTAAAAACTTAGTGTGGGAACATCTTGAGCAACAGACATTTTTGTATAACAACAAAAATCAGCACCAAAACACAACAGCACTTAATTTGGAGATATTTGTAGTCAAGTGCTTTGAAAAAGGCAAGGGCAAGTTGATGCTCAGGCCTGAAAGGTCATTTTGTTATCAGCAGTAATGCAGCTTATCTACAGAGAAAGTTTGGAGGAGCCAGCAGATCTCAGGTCTGTAGCTATTTCTTTTCCCTCCTTCTCTGTGGATATCCTCACACTCTTCCCAAGCCTCCATCTCAACTTTCCCGCTTGGAAAGCATTTACTTGATGAAGTAAATACCGTGACAATGATCAGACACCCTGAGCAACGGGGTGGAGCTAAAGAGAACAAGGAGAGGGAGGGAAGGGAAAAAAGTCTGGTCTGTCTGCCAATATTCAAGGCATTTTCCATGTGACAGATTGCTCATCTGTGTACTCTCAGAGGCCTGCAATTTGCAAAGGACCATAAATGAGACCCACATCTAGGCAGAGCTTTTCATAAATAGATTGGGCACAAAAAGCATTTTATAAGCTACTGTCCACCACAGACTTGGCCAATACAATTCCTTCACTTGAGAAGTCAGTTTTACATTTGATCAATGGTACCAGCTTTAGGTTTTTTTTGTTGTTGTTTGTTTTGTTTTTTAAAATCAGCCAAACTACAAGTCAACCTCAATTAGAAAGCTACATACTCCTCAGAAGAGGTGTACCCTTAAAACTACTTAGCTTTAAAAGCTCAGAGAGGTAACTTGTAGAAACAAGGATAAATACTGACTTCCATATAGAACACTACTAGATTGGACACAAGCAGGTCTGGTATGCTTTTATGAAGGCATCCTCAAAGCAAAATAAAGGAGGTCAGCCTGAGTGTCCCATCAGACTGCAACTTCAATGAAATTTGAGTTTAAAACATTTAATGGGTCTGCTTCCCAATGGTTCCAAGCTTGTGCAAAATAATTGTCATATTGGGCTACACAGTAGAAGCCCAACCCAAAGCTGGACTTGGAAATATCCAAAGCTGAAAAGGATTCATAAGGATCACTGACTCCAATTCCTTAGTAGTGATCTCTGTGGAGTTTTTCATAGTCATGAGGTAGAAAATCTGCCAAAATGATCCTTGGAGTACCAAATACTTGCTAAAGAAGGAACAATAAAACTTGTGGGTTATGGCCTTGGCACAAATTGTTTCTTCCAAAATAACTGCCCTGAAGTTGACATGGTGGCGTATTTATCCAATAGCAGAAAACAGTGGGCATCTGTTCTGGCAGGCACCTTCTCTGTGCAAGCAGTAAAACAAGCTGTCCCAGGATAGCAGAACTAAGAAAGCCTGAATTTCCATGAACTTGTCTCCTGCTTTGCCTCTTCTATGATCCCCACCACCACCTCTGTGACACTTTGCCCGAGCAATCACCCTTGTCCTGCACCGTGGGTGAGTAATCACTTCCCAATGCCTATACTCCTCCCAGGGTGACCGGGCTTTTCAAGGGCTCCCAGTCACCTCAACAGGTGAACCTGTTTCCTTACTGACTTCTTCTGACACTTGACTCAAAAGGAAAGCAATACCACTGATGCTTGCTTCATAACCTAAAACCTAGACAGCTGGTGTCTCACCAGTGATTAATGGCTGATGAAATGTGAAAAGGAGCTGTTTATAAACAGCCTCAAGCTAATAACAGCTTTTTTTTTTTTAAGCTTATTGAATTCCAAGCCTTGACAAGCATTCAGAAATTTGAGATCAATTTGCAGATCACATGTGCATAAACAGTCTGCAGACCCTGGGATAGCAGATACCCCAGAACATCACCACTCCTTGGTCACCTGAGGGAAATGAGAAGCCCTGATCCATTACACAAAGCCAGCACATAGGGAACCTAGGGCCAATGACTCCTACCGACTGAAAGCATAGGGGCAAATGAAATGCTTCACCCACTGAAACTGCTGCCAGTCACACAAGATTAAGGGCATCCACGATCCTTGGCAGTTCAGATCAAGGACTTGAAGAGGTTCATCCCATTTTCTCGTTCCCAAAACACTCAGCTCCCTAAAGTCTCTCCCTTATCACTTCACAGGAGGCAAACCCTCCAGCACTGATGCTTGCAGCTATTTTAGCCCCTTGCGTAAAAAGATGCCCCCACTTCTTCATGGCTCATGCAGAGCCCATGCTCCTTCTGGAGTTATAGGAACATTTAGAAGCAGAACTTAAAACTCAGAAATTAGAAGCAATAGTTTTTCTGGCTGTCCAACATGATTTCCACACAGCTGAAATTATGTATTAACTGAAATTCTCAACTGTTCATCACAACCTAACTAAAATATAGTAGGAGTGCTAGGATAAGGACAGCCCATCAACACTATCATCACTATCTTTCTCCATCTTAAAAGATCTTACAATAGGTTTTGGGGTTTATCCACACAATGTCTTCCATCAATCACTTCGCACAGCAAAGCCCAACATCCCCTACTTGCCCACCACCGAACTGGTACTCAGTTCAGAAGCCCCACCACCAACACGGAGATAAGCCCTGGCCTTGCACTCACCCTTACAACATAGTTGAATCGCCGGGAGTCCAGGATAGCACTGGAGAAGTCAAGTCTGTTGAAGGCTTCTCCCAAGGTGCAGTAACCATGGCGCTAAGGAAAAAAACAGTCTGGGTCATGTTTTGACAGACAAGAATCCAGACAGCACCAGGAAGACGTGACCCAGAGCAACTTGATTTAGCAAGATCATGGGTACAAACCATGGGACTTGCTCACAAGCAGAGGAGGCAGGCCCATCTCCCGTGGAGCTGCACTTACTGACGTCAAGAGTGGGCATGGTTCAACATAGGTTGTGGCATTTTCCCAAAACTGACTCAAGCTCTATTTGTGACCTTAGATAGCTCAGTTCCCTTTCTCCAGAATTTACAAGGGAGAATAATTCTGACATTCCTAGGGCTCAACATATAGCACAAGTTTACAGAGGGTGGTTGCATACAGCCACTTCCCTCCATGAGCCTAAAGCAAGCCATTGTGATGAATTCCAATCATTTTCCATATTAGGACTGAACTGGGTGAAAGCCAAGAACAGTATTATGGCTGGGTCTGCAAATGGCTTTTCTTTCAAAGGGAAGCAAACAAGTCATATTTTAAACACCCGTACAGAATCTTGCACAGCAAGCCCTGGCTCCTTGATTGGGGTTTAAAATCATTACTGAAATTCCAACCACAAGCCAGATCTTTCACTTATCTCTTAATAGTTTCTGCTGATTTATATCAGCTCACTATCTTCCACTGTGTGGAAAAAACAGTATGAAAAGGGAACAAATATGAACTACAGAGGCACTCACCTCTTTTGTGCTCCCCTTGTGAACATAGATCCATTTTTCTTGATGAAAATCTGTTTAGACAAAGATATTTTGCTCAGTTAATCTTCCACTCTACAGCAGGCTGGATCTCTGTTCTGCTGACAACACTTGCTGCCCTTTTATCACAAATCAAGTTATTTTGTATTTATACCACTGAACTTGAAACCAAAATGAGCAACTTGCTGAAATGCTTTGTTTCCAAAGCCCTTCATTTGAAACAACATCCCTGATCCTTAAAAAGGGGTTATGTTTCAGTGACACAGCTGAAGACTGTAAATGTTTAATCTGCCAGTCACAGATATACCATAGCACCTCCTCTTCTTCAGTACCAAACAGTAATCATGGCTGACAGCCAGGTTTTGTTATTGATTTTATTAACTATTTATTACCTTGGATACAGGCTTGGGATTGAATGTCAAATTTGAAGTTGAGCAAAAATGTCATGAGACACCAGGCATGTGGGAGAGAGCTTTTAGCAGTGAGGTCAGACTCAGAGGAACATACTCTGCTTGTGGCTAACTTGCTAAAAGAGAAAAACCTCTTTGGGTCCAAAATTTTTCTACTTCTAATTGTCCCTTCCTTCAAAAGTAGGAATTGCCCCCAAAATAACTTCCCTATATCCACCACAAGCTGCTACTTGTTTGCAGAGAAATCTTTACTGTAACAGCAGTTGCACCACTCAGTCCTTTCCCCACCCCATTCTTAAATAGGCTCTTAGCCCTTTTTTTTAAACCACACACTAGCAATTCATCAGCTGCATAAGTCAGAAATCCTCTCCACCCTGCAAAACTTTCCCTTAAAGGGTTCCAGAAGAACAATGTCTCATTTCCCACCTAAGGGCACAGGGATGCAAGTTTGTAGTACTAAGATTCCAGGTACAAAGCCAGCCTCAGCAACAGGCATGCAGATCATGCAGATCAGGCCCTTCTTAAATGAGTAGGTCACAACAGAATTCAGCCAATGGTTACATTTGTTTTTTCACAGAAAACTGAATGCACAGAGGGGCCAGATTTTGGCATGTTTCTGAAATCCTGGGGGATGCATAGTGAGCTAATACTAGTGTGGGAATGGTAACTCATTTCCTCTGTGTATGTTTACATTTGCAGCCTTTGCTAACTCTAGTACCTATCTTGCAATCAGACGAATGCAGACCTTGCTGTCCCCACAGCATCCCCACATCCTCCCCAAGGGTGACATCTGAGACCTCTACTGCTCACTGCATGCACAGAAAGATTTCAAGCCTCTCATTGTTTTGAGCAAGCTGAAGTCTTATTTCATTTTTTTCATGCACTCCATGCAAAGAGATATGATCAAAGCACACATTCAGCCTTATAGCCTCCAGTAACATAGATTAGTACTCAACATGCATATGGAAAGGAGAATAAATTTAGTCTGTTGTGCACAAGGAAGTCTGCAGGGGGAAAAAAGCTGGAACTGGTTCATTTGAACGTACCATAGGAAAAAATTACCCTCCTTCTGACAAATACAAGTGACAAAAACTTGAACACAACAAGCGTAACTCCTCAGAGCAGGGATTACTAACAGAAGCATAAATCTTCACATTAAACTGAATCCAAGTTCTCTTCTTAGGTCAAACATGGGCGCAAAGCCCTTTAAGATAGTTTGGAAGACTTATGCACTGCACAGAAAAAATGGATCTGAAGCATTTTCCATTCTCTTCCTGAAAAAAATTTTATTAAAAAAATGCCCAGACATCTTACACTGAATCTTGGCTTTGTTATTCAGTAGGTCTTTTTTCCTCTTCTTGGCAGCAACATCATAGTTGAGGCTGTTGAAGAGATTCTCTTTGTTGTGATCTTCCTTCTTACAAAAGCTGTGAATGACACAAAGCAAGGATTCTGTTTATTTCTGCAGTGTGCTAAATGTTAGCTTTCCTTTAAGGCAAGAATACACAGGTTTTCATAATGCTACTGCTTTGTATACTGTTTTACACATAGCTTTTTGCATCCAACAGCGTTATTCTTGACAATCTTCAGTGCCCCATCTAGTATTGGAGAAAATAAATGTAACAGACAGGAGTAGGGAGTGCACAGTAGTGTTGGGATGCTGTTGGGCAGTATTCTTTTCCACCCTTTAACCTGTTTTATGCTAAATACACTTTTCTACTGTAGGTGGTGGATCCCTACAAGACAGACAAGCACATTTATTCATCTGAGGACACACATACACATGAAATATTTACAAAGTCTCATTTTATTTTCAAGCTTACAGAACAGTTCAGCTGAAACCCAGACTTGACTGGTGGTTTCCCACATAGCAGTGTCTGTACAAATGAACAGCTAGGATCTCGCACCCAAGACTGTCCATCTTTGGTATTTGCTGAAGATCTGCTTTAACTATATGATTAGCGAAGTGAGCTATAACCCCTTATTTTCTTCGGGCAATGAAAGACCAGAGACTGTCTGCATCGAGGTCACCGCATTCTGCAGACCTGCGAATCAGTAGATCCAAGCAGCAGTGTGAAACTGAGAAGCCCTTAGGCAGCTGCAGTACTGAGCCAGAACTGAAACAGAGCTGCCAACACTGCTCTAGCAGCATGCAAAGGATGGTAGATGGCTGCCTGCAGGCCTAAATCCCAAAGAAAAGGGTCCATGAGGCAGCACCAGCCTGAGACTTCCCTGGAGATCTGGGGCATGCTGCAGCCTGTGCTTCTGTGCTACTCACAGCATGGTGTGAGCTTCCTGTGCAACAGCTGCAGGGACCTAGTGCAGCCAGGCTGCTTCCTCTGCAGATGTCATTTACGCTTTCAGCTCTGAAATTGTTGTGATTACCCCAGACTCCTCACACCTGATAGCTACTCAGGACAGGCTCCTGCAAAGCAACAAAACCTGAAGGCCAACGCTCCTTGCTTCCCTTCACTGCTTGGTCTGATGGCTAGCCCAAGCCCACAGCCACACCACCAGCACACACAGCAGACAAGTGACCAAGGCTAATTTTTGGTTCCCAGAGTCAGAACAATCTATATGTGAGAACAGAAGACCTGACTGCTCATTTCCCCAACCTATGCTGCTTCACTTTTGGGGACCAAAAGCAGACAACACAACAGACAAGGAAGCTTTTTTTGAGATGTTCAAGTTCCTATTTTACCTAAGTTGCACAAAATAAACAGTGGGCCAGATGGACATGCCCAATGCAGCTGTAGAACTCTGCAGCCTAAGAGCACAAGAGGTGCTTTAAATTCTGCATGTCAACAGCACACCCTTGACTGCTGACTTCCTACTGAATGACTCTGTAATCTGAAACCTTCATAACAGCAGTGGATGAATTCTAGCACAGGAGACAAATTATTCCCTTGCTTAGGTATTGCCAGATTTTCAAATGCTTTTCTAAGGCATCTTGACATGCTGAACAGTTGGAGACTGGGACTTGACATTGCCAGGCCTGGTATGTCACCTCTGCACTTCTTGATGCAAAAAAAAAAAAAAAAAGTATGAACCCACACCAAACCTCAATGTTCCCAACTCAATAGCCACTGGCAGCCAGGCATTCTTCTAGAATTTATAAAATAGATGTTTTTAATACTAAGCTTGATTTGGAGTCTATATAGAGGGGAGAAAGAGATAAAGAACCACCACATAACCTCCTTGCACAACAGGATGTCATCTGTCTCACAGCAATCCCTGTTTGCTCCAAGCCACGCCATCATGCACATTCCTCTTCCACCTCCCAGCCCTGTGCCAACAAACACAGACCTCACCAGGCTCTGCTGGCAGCAAGATGGAACTCTGCATGAGGAGTTTGGTTTTGACAGGAGCAGTGTGGCCAGATTGCTCCACATCCATACTGCAAAGACTTCCTGCTGCAGCTTTACAGCACTTCACAGTCTCTGGGTTTTTGGTTGTTTTGCAGTCAGATTAATTGTGATTCTCATGAACTGGGGAAGATTTATGGCTTCACACACATCACACTTCTCCAGCTCGAGAACCAGGAAGCCTAAGGATATGTCTGCTTCTGGAGAAGGAGAGAGGGATATCTCCAGAGCTTCTCAGCAAAGGTGGCAGCAAGTCAGGAGATTTTCAGGGACACTCCTTAAAGGTACATTCCCGAGACCACAAGACAGTGATTGTTTTGATATTTTCTTCACTACAGCAGCATCAGGAATAAAAGGCTGCCGCTGCCCAGCCTATTTCTAAATTACAGCATGCCACAGAACAGCCACCCCCATCCTCAGAGCAGCATTACAGAGAGCTTCACAGCTCTATTTCTGTAGGAGGCTGGGTGATGGCACAGCACAGCTCGGCAGGTATAGCAGGAAACTGAGCCACCACACTCTCCTACACAACAGACCCTACTAATCCCCTCGCCCCCAGCATCAGCGCAGGCCAAACTGTGCTTTATGGATTTATTTACCACAATATAGACGCTGGCTGATGACTCATAGGTGATTTACTGCACAGCATCATGTGATGAGCTCAAAAGCTTCGTGCTTCCAGCAGGGTTTTAAGATGTGTACATAAGGGGGAGGAAGTGCTGGAAGCTCCAGGTGGGACTCAGATGAGCTTCCTCCCCAGGCTCAGCCCAGCTCTATGGGATTAAATTTGGCCTCAGGTGATCAGCCTTAACCCTGACCACTGGAATCAGGGAAGGATCTGGGACTGCAACACCCTGATCTAACCTTCCTAGGTTAGGAGCAGCGCTGCCCACCACCCATCGGGAGAAGATATACCAAAAGAGGCAGGCAGCCCCTCCAGCAATGTGTTTCACCATCCCATCTCTAAGACAGGTCACTGCAGGCTGCGAGGGGGCCCGAGAATTTCTTTGGGGGGTAGGAGGGGTGCGGGCAGGGGGCTTGTCAAACGAAGGAGAATTTCCATATCACAAAGCTGGGTGCACACTGCTTTATTTTATAGCCCGCACACCACGAGGCACCGTTCCGAGTTCTGCGTGGGGGTCAGCGAGCTCGTTTCAGCCCGACCGCGTTCAGAACGACCACAGCCCGGCAGTGAGACACAACCCCTCCCGGGCCTCCTGTCCCTGATCCCAGACGGCTGCCTGCACCTGGGTCAGAGCGCAGGGAGACTAAGAGGACATTTTTTCTTTCCTTAAACATGACGGTTTAAGGACTCGCTCCCATATATCTCCCGCTTTTCTGTCGCTGACACCGCTCCCCACTAACCCCCCCCATCCCAGAACCGCCGTCCATCTTACCACCGTCGCCCCCCGCCCCGTCCCCCCAAGGGCCGTAATGGCAGCGCGGCACCTCGCACTACGGCGCCCCCTTGCGGCGCACAGCGCTCCACGAGCCGAGACACGGAGGAACAGCACCGGGACCGGGCCTCGCACCGGCACCGCGCCGCCGCCGCTACCTGCTGAGGTCGCCGACGAAACCGCCGCTCTTCTCATCGAGGAAGCGCGTCCAACCGTCGGCCGTCTTCACCCAGCTCTGCCCAGGGGAGCGCCAGTCCTGCCCGAGGAACGGCATGGCAGCAGCGGGCTGGGAGCGGTACTAAAACGACAGAGCGGACCGGTGCGATGCGCGCCTCGGCGGCAGGGCTGCGGGCGCCGCGCCGCTCCGCGTTATTTATGGGCGGCGCGCGGAGTGTTGCCGGAAGCGCGATGCTGGCCCGGCCCCCCCGCCGCCGCACGTGGCGGTGTTTATCGGCACCGCCCCCGGAGCGCAGGGACGGCCCTCGGGGGGCGGGGCGGCAGCCGGGGCCCTGCAGGGTAAACAGCGGCGGGGGGAGGGGGGAGGGGGGTGGGTGGGTGGGTGTGTGTGTGAGCTCTGCGGCTTACACGCTGTGCGTAACAACAAATATATAAAACAGAGAATGGAAATGTATTTAAAAGCAATGTTACGTGCGTAGCGGTGTTCCATAGACAGCTCATCTACTTGCTTTGTTACCGAAGAATATAAATGTTTACACGCGTATGTATGCTTATGTATCTCAACTACAAACATTGTCGTTGTTCACACATCAACAATGTATATTTTTACAGAAACAGAGGATAAACACGTGGGAAAATGTATAAGTACACAGATTGTATACGTAGAATATTATGTATAGTTTTACACAAATAGAATGACACCGAGAGATGTAGAGAATGTTCTGAAATGTTTCTGATATATTTTGCAATTGCATACAGTGTCTTATGTATGTATGCTTATGCGTGTATGCTCTGTATGTGCGTTATGTTCCATCTATAAAGCGGTGTCTATAATGCTATATAGGTGAATATACATAAGACACAAATATTGTGTATGAAAGTACATATAGATCTATAGATGTTGCTCACTGGTAACCAGTGTATTCTGTACTGGGCTTTAAAAGTGCTTGGTAACCAATGTATTGGCTTGAGTGCTTGGTAACCAATGTATTCTGTACTGGGCTTTATAAGATGCAGCCTCTCATGCAGGCCCAGGGCTGATAGTGCATTTTTAGGCAGCACAGCTCATTCTGTACGTGTGGGATGCTCTGCTCGCATGTTACAGTGCACGTGCCCTGTGCTGTGGCATACCCATCTGCACACACAGATTTCCCTATGGTGTGACAATGGGAACGGCTTTCCTGCTGCAACCAAGGGGTGAACTGAGAGTGGACAAAAACTGAAATTAAAATGAGAGGACTGAGTGCCCCTCCCTGCTTCCCACCCTGCCAGTGCCCTTCCTTGTGGGAGATAAAACTGCTACCTCAGATTGCTGGCTATTTTTTATGTAGGGGGGGATATCGCTAAGCCACGAGAGTGCTGAGAGCTGCAAAATTATTTTGGGTGAGTGTCCTGTGATTGAGCAACCTCTGCCTCCACGAAGCAAGATGGTTGCAATCGTGCACTACAGGTGATGCTGCTGTCCATCTGCAGGGGCTGATCCAGTGGGGGGTGAGGACACCTCCATGCAGGGTGACCAGCTCGGTGTCAGTGCCCTCATCCCGCCCACTGCACCCGGATGGATGAGTTCAGACAGGCAGATCTATGCCACTGACAACACCTTCATCCTTTTCAGGGAGCACTGAAGGTTGGGTTCAGTCTGGAAGGGATGTGGAGGGCAATGGATGCTAGGGAAGACAGACACATGGACTGCTTTGTCCCATCTCATTTAAAAGCCATCGTGGTGTGAGGGCAATAACCTGTAACAGGTAACTCAGGCACTGCAACTCTGCCTTTGGTCCTCTGCAGGATGTTGGTGTGCAGAGGTTAGCATCCTCCTCCTGGCTGCAGTGCAGCATCTCTTGCAGGGGCCTTTTCAATGTGTTCATAGCTGCTGGGGTTATTGGCTCTGCAGAAATACATATGCATGCAGACAGCACAGTGACCACGTGTCCATGTGCACTTGCACAGATATCACAGAATCATGCAGAATCACAACACGGCTGAGGTTGGCAGGGACCTCAGGGTCCATATGACCCACCATTTGCTCAAGCAGGGCCACACAGAGCGAGGGGCCATGGTCACATTCAGGCAGCTTTTGGAGCTCTCCAGGGAGGAGAGCCCACAGCCTCTGGGTAACCTGTGTCAGTACTCCATCACCTGCTCCATCTTTGGAAGAACCTCCTGTGTTCCAGTTTGTGCCCAGTACTTCCTGTCTGGGCACAGAGCATCACTGCTAAGGGCCTGGCTCTGTACTGTGAGCACTCTCCCTTCAGATATTCGTGCACATTTATGAGATCTCTCTGAGTCTTCTTTTCTCCAGACCAAACAGCCCTGGGTCCCTCACCCTGTCCTCGTAGGCGAGGCTCTCCAAAAGCAGCTTCTCCAAAAGCATCAAAGCGGTCTCTTATACCTCCTCCTAGAGATCGTGTCCCCCCAGCCTTGAAGTCCCTCCCTGTTGTTGCTTATTATACTTTATACATATGGCTGCACAACCTGGGGGCACCTGGTGTGGGGCTGCCTGGGGTGGCACCTTGACTCGGCCCTGTGCATACACTGTGTGTCAATGCCTGTAAACACCACAGGGCCAAGCTAACAGCAAGACATCAGCTCTGAGGGTGCAGGATGTTGCGTCAGGGCGGCGTGTGACAAAACCCAGTAGCAGTGTTTCACAGAAGTGCAGCAGGTGCCTCCCTGTTGGTTGTGACTCACTCGGGTTCATACAGGTGAGGGGGCTCAGAGTGAATTGTTGGTGTGGTAACTGTGTGGTGAAGGAAAGCCAGGAATTCTCCTTCAGAGCAAACACTGGGCAGACATGTGAAGTGTTGGGTTAGAAAGAATGAGAGACTTGTGGCTTACAGCTGAGAGCATGTGTTATAGGATCCTGCCCACACCACAGGCTGAGGCTTCTTCCACCAGTCGATGGAAAAGGTGAGGAATCCATGTGCTGCCTGCCTAGGTGGGCAGCACGCAGGTGCAGCAGTAACACCCATGTTGCCTATCAGCACATGCACTTCTCATCTTTAAAGCATTACTCGGTGGGAATTAATCCTCATACCAGGCAGGTGAGTCTTACCACACATCACTCTGCAAAGAAAAAAGAGTAAACGATGTGATGAAGGCCCATCAAAGGGTGAGTGAGGTCACAGCTGCAATGAAGTCTCTGCAGTTCCTGCCTGCCTGTCCCGTGAGCATTGCACTGTGTGTACTCATCAGGTAGGCAGCTGGCAGCTCCGGCAGTGCCGGATCAGAGCTGGTTTTCCCTGGGCAGTCACTGGGTGCATCCTCTGAGGCTCACAAGGCCTGGTGGTAAGAGACTCCCTAGCTGAGGGTGCTGGAAGGCTGAGGGAATTGGCTTCCAGCAGGATATGGGTGCAAAATGTTTCCTTTGTCACTTTTGGGTTGGAGATTTCCGCTCTCTGAATGGAGGCTTGATGGTGGTTTTGGGGGTGATAGGGCTGTTTGTGTGGATCCCTAGCAAGGACTAGGTTGGACATTAGGAAATATTTCTTCTTGGAAAGAGTGGTGAGGCAGTGGAGTCCCTGGAGGCATTCAAGAACCATGTGGATGTGGCACTGAAGCACGTGGTTCAGTGGGCACGTTGGTGATGGGCTGATGGTTGGACTAGGTGATCTTAGTAGTCTTTTCTAACCATAATGATTCTATGATTCTAAGTCTCAGGCTAAGGAATTGGCCCCAAGGACAGCTTTGTTCTCACCAGCTGCGGCCTAAACTGGGGCAGTGTTCATCATCTCACACTTCTCTGCTTGATGGGAGCACAGAGAGTGGTGAACAGTACAGTGTCCTGGGCAAACACCTGCAAGCAGCTGTGAAAACTCCAAAGTAAGCAATATTCAGGAAAAACAAAACAAAACAAAACAAACAAAAACAAAAACAAAAAAAAAAAACAAACCAAAGCCCTTGACTTACATCTGTTGAAAGAAGCATACTCTGAAACACAGGGTGATGTGGTTAGGACAGATAACACAGAGCAGAAGGCTGTGGCAGAACTGGCAGTTCCCTGTGCAGCAGGACAAGGAGCAGTGTGCTGCCTGCAGCCAGCCAGCAGCAGAACAATGTCAGCACACTGGCTGCAGTGAGGTACAGCCCCAAGGGCACGTGCCTTGCAGGAGGAATTAGAAGGATATCCAGGAATTCTTTCTTGCTCGTAGTAAGTCAGGCACAGTTTAGTTGATGGCAGTCCTGGACATTTGATTACATAGAAAATATATGTTCTCCATGTCAAAGGGTGTCTCCACCTCCTGCCCACTGTGTCCAGCCCAGGAGTTTATAGCCAGGAACTGTTAGTTCTCTGACATTTAGTTCCACAAGGGAGAAGAGCAGAAGCAGAACACTGAGATGGCAAATGGCCAGCAGTGCTTGCACAGTGCCTGGGTGATGGTCCTGCATGAAGCAGATTTCTCTGCGGGACATCAGAGCACCAAAGCCTGTGATGTTTGGCTGCTGGGGCTGCACCACAACCACTGTGGGAGCAAAGAGCATCCAAAGGCACTGAGCTCCTAGGGTGATGCACTCTGTGCACCTGCAAAAAGCAAGTCATCAGTGAGGTTGGTTTGGGCTAGATTTGTAGTGTGGATAATGGCTGACTTCCTAACCAGAGATCTCCTATAATTACCCAGGGGACATCACACAGTGACCATACCCTTCATCTCTTCTGTCCTTGTGGCACATCACAGCTGTAGCTCTGAAATGGTTCTGAGCATTTTTATTGGCACCATGGTGTCTTCTGTGGATTCTGGGATTGATGTTTGGTGGCCCTCTGTGCATTGCTGCCTGATTGCCTGCAGACTCAGGGGATCTAGCTTTGTGCCCCTCCTTGATGCTCCTCCTTTTGCCCACTGCTCTATTTCTCAGGATGCCTGTGAAGGGAGGTGGTTAACACTGGGTACTCAGTTTTGCAACCTGTGAGCATTTAATTTTCCTGCCTCCTAAAACCTTCAGAAACAGAAGGATAGTACTGTTCAAGGATAAAGCCTGCTGCTGAGGATGGACAGACAGCCTCTTACAGTTTTACAGGGAAGGTGAGGACACAGATGAGGGAACAGAGTGTTAAATTTCAACTCTTGTTTCCCCGGCAGCCTGAAGAAAGCAGCTGTTTCCATTGCGTGAAGGCAGGGCAGTTTCCAAAGGTGGCCCAGACAAGGTCTGGGAAGGTGCCAGGGACTGCAGCCCTGCCCACTGGGGGAAGCAGCCTGGGAAGTTGCTCCTTGCAAGATTTAACCATGCCCCTTTGTTGTTCCTCTTTCTTCTTACATGTTTCTAACATAAAGGTTAACACAGAACCAGCTGCTTTAGAAGACAGCTCATTTTTGTCTATAGAAGACAGCTCTGTGCTGCATTAGCAGTTACTTTCCACAAAAGCCAAAGCCTGACCACTTGGTCTCCATGAAGAACCCACAAGAGTATCTCGAGATGTTCACCTCCAGGTCTGTGGCAGGCTCCAGCCTGGATTGCTCTGTATTTTGCTTACTTAAACATGATCTCAGCGGCATCAGCAAGATGTAGTAAGCTACACTTACACTTACATCACTGCCTGATGGGAAAACTATACCAAGCTGCACGGGGATGACTGGCTCTGGTGGGTGGCCAGCAATCTGTGCAGCCACAGGAGCAGACTGCAATGGGCAGTGGGACAATTTGCCCTGTAAAAGCTCCCATGAGCAGAGGAGCATTGTTATTAGAGATTTCCGATTCTGGCTGTTGGTAGGTTACACAATTTTTCCTAAACACAGCCTGTCCAGCTGCATTCCTGAAGCACGCATTCTTTGCCTGCCTAGCTCACCCAGAGCGTGGCCAGGAATAGCGCTGCAGCTCTGCATGGGACCTCTCCCAAATACATCTCTAATTGAATAGGGCTACTTGGCCCACGCGCTTGAACTCAGACCAGGAGAGGAAGAATTGTAATTACTGATCTTTTTTGCTGCTTTTTATCCGTTGCCATCTATTCTTTATTCTTCACATTTAAGACTTATATTCTTCCACTATTTCAGCCTCATTTTGTTTCTTGAGCATCTGACAGATGCTGTGCAAGTACCACTGCCCTCTATTGGGCCGTGAGCAGGGACAGCAGAGCAGCCTTCTTGGTTTCATGCAGTTAAGGCCTGTTGCTGTGCAGCTGGATGTGCTGATTTCTTTCTCTAAATCGGCACAGCTGAGATTCAGCTGGTGACTTGTAGCCACAAAGAATTCTTGGCTGGAAGGGCCATTGCCAGCTTTCTGACTTTTATTGTAAATCTGGTGGTAGCTGGCTTACTTTTGGTAGCCCTACTTTCTGGAGCATAGTTTTGGGGTGAGACACTCAGCTTTCAGTTTAAACCCAGGATGCATGTTTGCAGCCCTGACAATTGCAGGGAGAAGCTGTGAGGTGTGTCCTGCATGTGAACCCATGGTTCAAAAGGCAAACACGTAATCTTTGGTTAAGAAGATGTTCAAATATATATGTAAATATTAAGTTGTAGTATTTGACTAATTGGCACTGGCAATTGTATGGAAAGATGCTGTTGTGCCAGGCCTTTTTGTTATGGAGAAGCTCCCCATCATGTTATGATCCAGGTCTGCAGAGATCTAAGAGTCCTGGGCCAGGTGGCAAGTTCTTCCCTTTGCTCCCAGGAGGTGCTGAGCAGGCACAGATGTACTAACCACCTTTCCCTTGCCTTGCATATCACTGCTCACAGGCAACCTTAATGCCAGGGCTTTAAATCTAAATCCGTACAAGTAAGACATTTTTATAACATTTTTTCTGTTTCAATGATGAAAAAGAGATGTTTTCTGATCAGTCCTACTGCTGAAAACCACTGTGCCTCTGAGCTTTTCCCTTCCAGTAGATAACATCAAGACATGTCTTAGGAGCTTTGGCTTCACCCCATCAGGCTTGGTGTAGCTCCAGCAGAGGCAAAGATTCTATGGCCCAGAAATCACAGTTTTTAATTCTCCTTTTGTGCTTCTCTTTGCTGTGTGCAGACATAATCACAGTGGTCAGTTCTCCCTTTCAACTTCCCCCTTGCTGCCTTGTGATGTTTACATGGTGCGTAGCATTCTGCAAGCTTCAGATAAACAAATAAAAACCAGTGTTGGTTTGCTTTAGAAGAGTAACCCGTGGAGTCAGCAGCCATCCACTGGTTGTAACCTTTAACTCTCTCACCAAGAAGTGACTTTATAGAGGAAACAAATAGAGTATCAACTTAAGGTTTCTATGTGTCACACTGTTTTCACATGAAAGCATTAACAAAATAAAGGCAGCACGGGAATGAAGCAATAAAGCATCTGGGCTTTCTTGGAGAGCAGTGAAGTAGAGCTTGCCTGATTTTTCCAGGAAGCAAGTGGATTTGCAGAGAAAGTGCCAAGGAGTCACAGCAGCATCCCTTGTCATTACAAGGAGGGGAATTTCAGCACACGCTGTGCCGAAATGATGATGTGCAGCTACTACATCTGTAGGCTCTTTTGTCTTTTTCCAGGCAGTGGGAGCCCAGCCCTTGGAAGATTCTGTACAAAGTGAAGAAGCCCAGAGGCAGCCCAAGAGCGATACTCTCTAAGGTGTTTTCCATCAGTCTACAGGTGGTGGCTACACGGACAGGGGATAACGCTGGTAACTGCATCAGGATGAATGAAGTCAGAGGGAGTATAAGTCCATTTTTATTTGATTATAGTTTCCTCTTCTTTTCGTTCTTAGTTGGCAAAGAGGCAATCTTCTTCTTGTAAAGCGAAAGGATGACCTAAGCAATACAAGACCTATCTTTAAAAACATATACCAAGTGTCTTGATGTTTGTTTTAAAGTATATTTAAACTTTGCAAGAAAAAAAAAAAACACAAAACAACTTTCTGCTTTGATGGTCTTTTCATCAAAAGACAAGCCATCTATGAAGTCCTAACTGAAGCTAATACTGTAATTACACAACCACAACTTTGTGCTGAGCTCATCTTAAATCTTGGCTAATGGGCAGAAGTATTTCTTGGACACTGTCATGGGTTACTTTCCCAGAGGTAGAAGTACAAACCATTCCTCAAAGTCACAGAATCATAGAATCATAAAATTGTTTGAGCTGGGAAAGACAGTTAAAGACCATCTAGTCCAGCTCCCCAGCAATGAACAGGGACACCTACAGCTAGATCAGCTGCTCACAGCCCCGTCCAGCCTGACCTTGAAGTCTTCAGAGATGGGGCATCCACCATATCTCTGGGCAACCTGTGCCAGTGCTTCACTACCCTGATCATTAAAACTTTTTTCCTTATATCCAATCTAAATCTCCCTTCTTTTAGTGTGAAACCATTTCTCCTTGTCTGTCACAACAGACACTGCTATGGAGTCTGTTCCCTTCTTTCTTAAAACCCCCCTATCAGGTCTTCCTGGAGCTTTCTCTAGGCTCATAGAAGTGTTCCATTCCTTGGATCATTTTTGTGGCCCTCCTCTGGGCATGCACCAACAGGTCCACATCTCTTCTGTACTGAGGACTCCTATCTGGACACAGTACTCCAGGTGAGGTCACTGGCACTACTCATCACTGATCTCCATCCAGACACTGGGTAACTTAGTCACAAAAAGGCCCCTTCATACTTTGGAAGGGATTCAGGTGGGATCATAATTCAGAAAGAACTCAAGCAGGCCACCTGAGTGGTTGGAACATGTTTTGGGTTTTTATTTTTTTGCAAGAGCTTGCCAAGATTAGTCTCTAAGCTCTGCAGAAGCAGTTAGGTGCTCTACTCAGCCACTGCAAATCAATCCTAAAGGGGAAAAAAATTTATCTGTCATCCCACATTGGCGCACAGTAAGATATGCGAGCTGCTGCACTGGTTGTCTTTTGAAGAAAGCTTTTAAATTGGAGGAAGAAAGAGGAAAAAACATAAAATCATCAGCTCCAAAGCCTTCCTATCATTGAAATTGGAAGCCTCCTTATCTCCTGGTGTGGTTTCACTGTAGCTGTGAGCTTGTGGGAATGGATGATGCCACAAGAACAGTTGATCCCATTTATCCAATTTCCACCCTTCCTGACACTGGAGTTTGTGTGGGATTACATTCAAATGCGTTTCTCAAGAAAAGTCAACTGGGGATACCACTCAACTCCCTTATCTCTACTGATCTCCAAAGCCATCCCCATCTCTTATGTATATATGGACAGAGATGCTCAGTGCATCTCAGGGCATCTTCCCTGTTTGATCAGGCTGAATGATGATCAGCTGATCCAGCAGCAGAAGTTGGTGTAAAAATGGAATTGCTGAAAGATTTGTAGGCTGTGGAGAGGGGACAAAATGGAAAGCACAGATGGAAATAATTCCCAGAGAGGAGGGGTGGGGTGGGGGCTCAGCAGTGCTTCCTATCAATCTTCCTTTACTGGGGTGCATGGGGTCTGCGAGAATGTGCTTTTTCTTAGGGACATTGGGAAGAGGCTTCAGGCTTTAGGTGATGCTAGTTATAGCATGAATTCATGGGCAATTGCATGCTGTCAGAAAGACCACAGTTCCGTATAGATAGGGGAACACATTTTCTCTCCCTCAGAGGCTGAAGTACTGAGAGCAAAGCATTACTGATCTGATCTGACTAAGCTGACATAATAGGTTTCAAGTCGATAAGTCACAGCCAGGCAGTAATTGCAGTAACATGGACTTAATGGTGAAGACAGGGATTGCTGCAGGTATGTTGCAGATGCAGAGGGTGTTGTCCCTTCCTTTGCTCCTCACCATGTAGAAATCCATTTTATAATTGACAGTTATAGCTTGACTGGCACTGCAGACCCGAACCAACAGATGAAATGAAACCTGATAGCTCCTCCCTGCTATTTAAAATAATATTCCAAAAATATCCCCCTGTTCCCCAGGCATGGAAAGCACAAAGGGCAGAGCAGGACATGGTCTCCCAAATGCAGTCACTCCATCCCTTTTTCCCCCAGCTGTAGCCTGGTCATCCTCTGACTGTCCATACAATGTAGAAATGTTTCTATCTTTAACTGAGGAAAGGAAAAGGGGACATTCTCTCATGGCTTGCAAAAGGGCTGACTGCAATGTTTCCAGCAGGAAAAGGTTAAAATTAGCTTTATGGTGCATTTTATGGAGTGTCTGCTTTCTAGTGAAATTCTGGGTTTAGAAGTGTTACTTTGCTGTCATGTTGATACTACCTCAGGGTGCCCAAGAAGGCAGTGTTTTTGTTGCTCTGCTTTTCTGTCCTTTTCGGTGGGTCTTCTGAGGTGTACCAGCATTAGCTGCTCTCATAGCACAAAGTTCTCCTTTGTTAGGGAGGTTTAGTCTTTACCAGTGAAATGGCTCAACCAGTTGGCAACATAATGGATTAACTACAGGTTTTATAAAGCTTAACACATACAAAAGTCAGCTTCTCCACATGTAAACCTAATTTTCTACCTAACTGTATGCAGGATTTAATTTACTTTATCCTCTACAGTCTAGCAGCAGTCAGTCTGTTAGCAAGCTGGCTTTTTAACCCTTAGAAAATGCAACACAGAGCTTATGCACAAGGTCATGGCTGAGAGAAACTAACCTGATGTAAAGGACGTTCAGAACAGCACAAAAATGAGTCCTCACATAAAAGCTTTAAGTGGTGCAGTGTTATTCCTGCAGTCAAACTGACACAGTGTAATTCAGACCATTCATCTCATTTGTAGACTGACAGAGAAGGATGAAAATGAAAACTGGCAGATACCGGTTCAGCCCAGAATTTAGTTCTTGGAATAAATTTCAAAACGAAAGCCTGGTTCTGAATGTAGGAGCCCATCCAATGAATGGTTTATTCCCCTCTGCTGGGAAATCATAAAAGACATCATTTTTACCAGCGATAAAAGCTGATATCTATTCTCAGAAAACTTTATTGTGAACTTCAGAGTCATCATGTTATGTACAGTGTTCATCTCCCTGGCATGTTGGACCAAAAAAACTTCAATCCATAATATTCTGGTAATTCGCTGTAATTTGTGTGTTATGCCATCTGGCCCCAAAAGTTGTTATACAATGCACAGGATGATTTATTCCCTAGCATATGCAGTAACAGCATGTGTTAGTGCTGCATGTGGGACCAGAACTGCCCCCAGCTCGAGCAAACTACAGCATTATCCCCAGCACACAAGTGTGTATCCACAGGGACAGCATTTGGAGTACAGAGGAAGCCTGCTGTCTCCCATTAAATGCTTCAGCCAGCTTTCTTTTTCTGCCATCTAAAATGCCCTGCAGATCTAAGGGTAGAATTTAGATCTCAAAACTAGAGAGCTTCCACTGTAGCACAAGCAATATCCTAAAATAGAAGAATGAAAAACCAGAAATGTTGTTTTCCTCTTGCAGAAGTTTTGCAGGAAGCTAGCAGTGAGAGACCACTGAAATGGCTCTCTCCCAGATTGCCTCTCCTGATCTCCATCACTCAAAAGATCTCTCATCCTAAGGTCCAGAGGGACCTTGATATTGTGCCTATGGCTCTGGTATTACCAGAAACCACCTTAAGGTAACTGAGCTCAGGGCTTGGTCTTTGTGAATCGGTTTTAGGGAAGCTGACAGCTACAAATCCCCATGTTTTTGTTCTGCTGAAAACAGCCTGAAGATCTAAATTTAACGGTTGATTTCACAATACTCATTTTTCACTTTAAGTAAAATCACTCTTGAAAAATAGCACATAAGAGGAATATATTCTCCGGATGCCCAAAAAGCAAACCAAAAAAAGCAAACAGGACAAATATATCCTCTTTCACAGCTTAGGTTGCTTCTGATGGAATAGATTTCTACTTGAGATCCTGGGGTGAATTCTGTGAATAAAGATGTCAGTTACAGAGCACAGTTCCTGACCCCATTTAGGAGGGAGATACAGCACGTATCTCAGTGTTCTGGTCAAGGAAAACAATGCCTGCAGATCAAATCTGAGACGTGAATGTTTTTTTTCACGTTAGTGAGACAGAAGATTTTTCCAGAATAAGAAAGACTTCTTCGTGCACAGTTATTCTGATAAATTTCCCCATGTAGACAAGTAATCACTATCACTTACCCCACGCTCACATAACTACAGTGTAATGAGGCCATAAAGTGGATGTAAATATAATTTGTACTTCAGGAATGGCATAAATCACCCTCACATTATGAGGCAATTTATTGTAAATGAGAGTGAGGCCTCCCAAGGGAAAATCTGTTCCAAAGAGTGACAAATGGCATCTTCTACACATTGCTTCCAGATATTTGAAACAAGGTCTGCTTTCACATAAGCCAGTGTGGATACAGAGGATGCCTCTTGCTCCTCCTTATGCCTTCTCAGCAGCCCAGCCCAGGCACCACAGACACAGCTAGCAAATTTATTGGAGAGCATAAGATGTGCATGTGTCCTTGGAAGCACAATTTTTATTTGGGAACATCTAGAAAAGCGCTGGAATTTAGCCTGGCCCTTGAGTGCCAGCGGATTTTGTCAGTCTGGTATTTAGGAAAAAAGTCATTGCACTTAGAAACTGAACATAGCAGAGAAGAGACACCAAGAGGAATTGCACAGAGGCTTCAATAATACATTGTGCCATGTCACAGCCTCCTAGAACAGGAGATGTGCACCCATTGTGGCTCAGGACTTGCCTTTCGCCATGTCCTGATGGTCCAGGGGATGACAGAGATGTCCCCTGTCTCTGTGCAGATGTATGACTGCATGGACACCTCCGAGGAGCGGGTTTGAAAATGGCGACTGTGGGCATAGGCACGGCCCAAACCACCCTCCTGGGTCTGGTCTCAATCTCCCCCACCTGGAGTCCTCAGAGTGCCATCCAGGCCATAAGAGAGAGACCTTTCCCACGACGGTAGGATGCTTAAGACCGCAGGGCACATCCATGGAGGTGACACTTGTGGCCCACCGCCTCTCTTGAGTATTTTCTCCTAGGGAAGCTTCTCATTATTCACGAGTAGAGCTGCTGGCAGGAGGGCTGGCTCTGCAGTGGCAGTGTGGATGTGGCAAGCAGCTGGGTGCGGCTGAATGAGCTGCAGTAATAGCAGAAGAATGCAACGTGCCTCCTGGGCTGCAAGGCAGCCTGTGAGCAGGCTTGCCCTTGCCTGGCTCCCCTGTCATATGATGGATGAGCAGGTGGTGTGGCATGTTGCTTTTCACTCATTGTCAGGGCTTGTTTTGAGAAGCGGTGTGCTGCTGTTGAGCATGATATGTTCTCAGGTGTCCAGCCGGAAAATCAATAGAGCTCTGCCTGGGCCACCAGCTCTTGTTCCCTGATCGCAGCCATCTCCTTGGGGGAGGCAGGGATTGACAAACTTCACTGGGAGGAGCTGAAGCAGGGCTGAGCATTTGCTCTGTGGTCAGGTTTGTGCAACTGTCCCACCAGCAGTCCCACCCCATGTAGTTTTGCTCCATCTCGCTTCCTCTCTCTTCTGCCTCAGGTAGGAGCCTGGTCTTCAGGATGTAAATAGTAATAAAAGCAACTCTTTTCATATCAGTCCTGAACCTCAAACTTACCAATCTCCTGGACGTTTGGTTCAGAGCAAACTGCAGCTTCTCTAGTCTGCCTCGTGTCTGCCTTGATTCAGTGCCAACCTCCTAGTCCTTCCTAGGCTCACTTCTGGAAAACATTGGGCTTGAATCTGCCTTGCCATATTCACATTTACTTCAGATGGGAAGACCTTTCTGCCTTGGGTCCCAGCACTTTCCGGGAGACAAATATTCCCCATTACAATAGACTTTATGTCTGCCTTGGAAAACCTATGGTCTCAGAGCTGAGCTCCAGCCACTTAAAGCCACAAGCTGTTTGTGAAGGACCTGTGAGTCTGGAGAAATTTGATGGTGAAGCTGTTATTTTGGGTGTTCTTCAGACACTGTTGCCTACTCGTTGTGCCCAAACTAGAATTTAATTCATCTGTATGGTTTGAGGTGAGGCTGTTGATGAAAATTAAGAAAACACAGCATCTTATGAGAGACCCCTCATGGTACTGGAAGTGGTTTTGTTTACGAAGGTCTACTTGTCCGATGAATTTGTTAGTTTAGCATCAGTTTAACATCAGTGAGGCTTTGTTGGCTTGTACACTCAGAGGATTTGGTTCCAGCCCCCAGTCTGTATGGTTTTATAGCAGATAATGAATGTAACGTGTTGTGCTTGGTTTTCCTCCCCTTTTCTGAAGCTGCAGTGCTACTGACCTGAAAATGCTTTCCCACTATGGAACTTTCAATTAGGACACAAATCCTTTTTAAGATGCTGAATGCCACACGTTGCCTTCTCTCTGTGGGAACAGCTCCACTGTACCAAGAGGAGGTGTCGTCTTGACAGGATAGTGATTCCTTGTGGCACTGACTCATACATGGTACGTATGCACTCATTTTCACATCTTCCTCCTGATCCTGTTTTAGGCTGCATTTCCATTACTCCTCCACCCTGGGGGAGGTATCCTCAGCCAGCACAGATCTAACCCGGAAACCACAAAGGCTGAAAAGATCTTTCATAGCAGTAATGATACTGTGTTCCTCTCCTCTGCAGCTGCATTTTGAAAACAAAAGACCAAGAGGCAAAGTTGCCTCCCACAAGCAGAACTTGCAGCTCTGCAGTCATCGGGGACTCATGCAAATAGACTTAACGCAGATGCCAGGGAATATGCTTCCTACTGACACCAGCGAACAACCACCAAAACTATTACCTAATCTAGGGTGAGAACAATGTCTATTTTTGCATATTTAGCAAGGATAGGCTTAGACATGAGATGAGAATTTAGCTTCGACCGAATTTTATTTGCAGCATTTGTAATAAGCTGATTGGGTCAATCTATTAATAATCTATATATATAGATACATAGTACAGTAGATAGTAATAATCTATAGATTACTAATAGATAGCAATCTATCTGTCACTTCTCTGAAAGAGTGGTCAGGCACTGGAATGGGCGGCCCAGGGAGCTGGTGGAGTCACCAACCCTGGAGGTGTTCAAGGAACGTTTGGATGTTGTGTTGAGGTTTAGTGAGAACTATTGGTGATCAGTGGATGGTTGGACTGGGTGATCCTGTGGGTCTTTTCCAACCTTGGTGATTTTATGATTCTATGGTAAAAAAAAAACAACAGGGAATATCTGCAAAATAAGGTGGCTCATGCATTTCCACTTGGTTGCAACTCTGTAGATACTCACATCTATGCACATATTCTAGCTGCATGAAAGATTTCTTATCAAAAAGATCGGAAGACATGTTGAAGCACAACCAGTAGTTCAGATGAGACCATTATTTCAAATGAAATGTAGATGAGTTGAAGTCTGTGCACTGATGAATTCTTTTTACTACAATGTTTTGCTAGGCCAGGTTTATTTGTGTACTTCTGGGCTAAGTGCTAGTACAGATAGTACTTTTGAACTGGCAAACAGTAGGTGATTGACATAAGACAGAAGGCCTGATTTCATCAAGGCTTTGGTATGCCACTTGCTGGAAAATCTATTCTGATAAGTGCCATCCAGTGTTATTAAATGTGGCACTGGAAGGTAAACTAAGTCCCTGCCAAGGAACTGCCATTGTGAACTTGTTTGCTCTCTGTTCATACAGACAGGCCTGATGTTAGTCGTTAATGGGAAAAGGTCAGTGGGACTAGGAAAGGCTTGGCTATATCTGGCTTTAGGTTCTGAAATCCCCAGCCACATAGCAGTAGTGTAATTCTGTAAGCTTAGTATGTAGAAGTCCAGCTCTTCCTTCTCTTGGACAAATTCAAGAGCATGAACTGGAAGTAAAATATGACCTAAAACTGTGTGGTATTTCACATGCACTTGATGTTTCAGTACCCCATGTGAGAAGTAGGACGGTAGAGAATCAAGTGGATGTCCGCATGAGCTGCTTCTGAGCACCTGACACCCTTCCCCTCTATCCAAGGCTGTCTGAAATGCCTATGGAAAGCTCTTCCAAGAATTCCTTAATACTGTATTTCAGATGTCGTGCTATTTGTTTTCTTCTTCACCTGCTAGGAGTTCACCGCCTTAGCTGCCCAGGGCTTGTTAATCTTCTCTGGATCAGTATGCACTGCTTGGATTTCTGTTGCCGCCTCTGTGTGACCTGTCCTCTGCTTGCCAGACACTTGCAGGCTCACATGGGGCACCCACACTCAGATGAAGACACTGGAATGGGTTATTTCTTCTGAGTTGATCAGTATCGCACCTGCACCACCCTAAAATAAGGGCATCATATCAAATAGCACTTGATGCTCCTGAATGCATTTGTCTTCTCGAACTTATGAGGTAGGGAAGAGATATTTTCTCTCCGGTGTGGAAAGGAAACAGAAGAACTGAGACGCCAACGCCCACATCTACAAAGGTATTTAAGCTCTCTCTGGGATCTGAGCATCGTGGCCAAGTGGTTTGTTGATAGTCACACACAGGCTGGGACAGCAGGTGCCTAAAGCCATGCTTTCAAAGTCCTAAGCTACTGCCCTTATTGCAAGGATTGGATTCCTCCAAAACTCCTTTCAGGATCAATTCTAAGAAAGGGCTGACATGCTGGTGCCAGTTCCTCTGATAACTTCCCATGGTGCCCCATGTCCCCAGACATGCTGTGCAGGGTCCTTTACAGGGGTTGCTCTCAGCACCTCGTGGCACCCAGCTCTGCTTGTTCCTGGTGGGTGCTGTGGAGGAAACCACCTGTTGCTGTAAATCTGGTGGCGTTTCCTCATCTCTTCTGCATCCCCTTTCAATTGCTGTAACTACATCTGTGTGACCTGTTCTCCCCTGTTATGTAGGAACTTAGGCAGTCACACGGGGACATGTGGGGTAACTTGTACTCCCCTGACCCTGTAATTATAGAAGGGTCAGTTTATTTCCAGAAAGTATAGTTTACATATGGTTTTCCTTTCATTATTTTGGATGAAGTGACTTGTCAGTTAAAAGGGCTCTGCTTGTTCCCTGCAGCAACAGCAAGTAAATACCTGACCTATTTAGAAAAACATAAAGGAAACAATAGAGACCTGGAGAAATCTTTGGATGCAAGATGCTTATTGAACTGTGTGTGACCCTCTGAAGAGCAACATTAGCTTAAAATATTAGTGCATGTTATTTAGTGACGATAAAAGAATATTAGGGAAAATATACAAGGCTTGAGGTCAAAGGTTCCTGTGCAGTCCATTTCCCATTGAAATCAAATGACCAAAATGAAGAGGTCAGCAGAAGTTTGCTTGAATTTGGATTGAGAGAAAACAAGGAAAGCTTCTTGCTCACTCCTGGGAGTGCTGTTATCAAGAAGATCTCATCATAACAGAACAAGGCCAGGATTTTCAAAACTAGTTGGTTTGCTTGCCTCTCTTGAAATGGGGAGAGCAGAGCAGCTTTTGGGAAGGTGTGAGAAGCCACTAAGCACCATGGAGACCCATGCATATCCTTGAAGTGCTAGCCAATACCTCTAGTGTGCTTTGCAGTATTTGACCCATCTAACGTCAGATCAGACTCCAGGGGATAAATTAGGGAATTTAGACATGGTTAAAGTCTTTGCTTCTGCCATCTTGAGCATCTGTGCTCTGCATCCCTTTTTGTACTGAGGCAGGCACATAATGTCCAAAGAATGGAGATGCCTGATGTAAGTCTTAAGATTTCAGGATACGCTGAACTCACCAATGCAGGTGGTGAGTGCAGAGTCCTCAGGAGTGGTGTTTGGAAGACAAGGTTGAAGGACTCCTGTGGTTCACAAATGCTACTTTGGAACTGGAAAGTTGAGTACTGCCAGTTCCTAGAATCAGCTTAAACTTAACAGAGTGATGGCAGATGCCCAAACATCCTCACAATCCTCTATTTGCAGGCAGTTTTCATCACAGTACAGACAAAATATAATGTTTTTCAAAAGCAACACACCCTGCAGGTCTCTGTCCTCGCCACCAACTGTATGAAATTTAAGCTACCAAAAAAGAAAAAGGGAGGGAGTGAATTCTTACAAATAATGTAATTGGATAACCTTGAAAGTGTCAAAAAATGTGTGAGACTTTGATACATTTTTATCCTCTTAAAATAAAACAGATGCTGAGGGGAGGCTATCATAAGGCGTCTCAGGAAGGCTGGTGCAAAATACTGAAATAGCTAAAATATTTGCTTTTTTTCCAAGAGAAAAGCTAAGAATGGGCTCCCCAGGGCAGTGGGCATGGCCATGAACTG
This sequence comes from Meleagris gallopavo, assembly GCF_905368555.1. NCBI lineage: Eukaryota > Metazoa > Chordata > Aves > Galliformes > Phasianidae > Meleagris > Meleagris gallopavo. Next base: position 82,742,353 of record NC_139406.1, read on the forward strand.
CTGGAGTTCATGGAGTGTTTGTACAATGCTCAGACAATGGCTTGAATTTTGGGTGGTGCTGGGGTGAAGGCAGGAGTTGGACTCGATGATCCTTGTGGGCCCATTCCAATTCATGGTATTTTATGATTTTCAATTAATCTGAATTTTGAAATAAGGTTTCAGATGACTTCATGGATGCTTTTCACATCCAGGAACACGATGAGAGACTTCTAGCTTACGTGAGACACTGCCTCCAGACAGAAGAGCCATTGCTTAAACAACAGCATTTCTGCTCCCCAAGTGTGACACTACTCGTGTTTGGGATCTTTTTATAAGGCCATTCTTCTCCTGAAGGGTCCATAACTCCATATTTAATCCATTCTTGATTTCAGTGGAAGGCAGCGTACAGAAAAAAATTGTGACGACAGAAGGTGGGGGCTAACTTCAGCTCTATTATTTAGAAAAGGTTTTCCTAACATCGCTAGTCTTTAAAAGAGCATTTATTATTTTTTGGCAACCTCGCTCAGAATCAGACCTCCATTCATTTTATGCCCTTCTGTATTTATCCAGCAGATCATCTGTTCGTGTAAGTTCATCGTTATGTTCATTTAAGAGCACAGTGTTCTGTTACTGTAGGTGTGGTTACTTTGTAAATAGCAGATAGCTGCAGAGGGACTGTACAGAAGCTGCCTTTGGCAGTTCATGAGAGACAGAATTTTTTCAGGCTTTAGAGGATTTGTTTGCAATACCTCTGTGGGGTGGGTAGCATCCTTATTGTAATGGTGTGGCAATAGAGACACAAAAGGAGTGACATATTTTGCTTCTGATCACTCAGGAACTCCCTTCATTTGACTGCCACCTAACTGCTGCTGATGTACACTGAGAAACCAACTCACACGTCCACTAGTAGTGATATAGGAGTAAAGTATGAAATATGGTAAGAATGGATGTCAGGAGAGTAACAGGCACTGGGATCACAGTCTGTCTCCCTTGGGATCTCCTGAAAACATAACCTAATCCCATGAGCGGATAAAAGGTCAGACAGTGAAGATAATGTGCTCCTGAGCTTCTGGCTCCTTTGACACTTTCCCTGTCTTGGACAAACCTCCTCTCTTTCTCAGCAGTTAACTGAGTACAAATCTCAGTATTCTCCTCCTTATGGCTTATTATGAATTTATTAGGAAAAAAATCCAATCCCTTCAGCTATGAAAATCACCCTCTTATGTCTATAAATAGGTTTAACCTCTTAAACTGTGTCAAATGCTGCTGATTCACCAATCTGATCTAGATCTTCAGATATTCTCTGCTCCTGCAGCTCCAGGGCAAGTGACTCATGCTGTCTACAAGTGCAGTATCCCGCTAAGCCTGGCAGAACCATGATTCTGCTGACAGTGCCTGCAGATTTCTACTGAAACCTGGGCAAGGGATTTTCTCCATATCAAGGTGAGCTCGCCAACATGCTGCAGCCCTACAAGCTGTATTGTATTTACATGAAAATCCATGTATTTGCACTAGTCCAGCCACAGATCAGCAGAGGAAAAATGTCTTATAGAATCAAAGAAATATGATAAAGGCAAAGCCCAATTGATACATGTAATCACCTCCCCAGCTGCATTTCCCTAGCAAGCCTAACAAGGTTTGTCTGTCCTGCCTATCACCTTATTTTTGAAATTGCCTTGGAAATCTGAAAGAGAAATGCTGAAGTATTTTCTAAGTGGTTTTTATAGTTTGTATCTGATAATCAAAGAGCCTTAACTGGCTGTGTTCCCTCCTTGCTCTGTAAAGCAGAAAAAAATCACATTCTCAGGTTGTTTTTTTTTTTTTTTTTTTTCAGTTCCTAGAGCCGTCCCAACCCTTCTGCTACCTTTAGTGGGGAAGGGGAATATCTGGATGTTGAAAAGCAGCAGAAAAAGCTCTTTTCCTATATATGTTTTAGGATGATAGTGTCCTTCCAGCCATGGGGCACCTGGAGACAGAAGAGGATAGCATTAGCTGATGCCTTGCCACCACTTATCCCATGCTTCCTTGGCCTTAGCGCTTGTCTGGTCTAATTTGTGTGCTGATCAGTGTGATTGTGTGCTGGTCAGTGTGCCAGGAAGCCACTAGGAAGAGCTAAATTTTATCTCAGGTGTACTTCATTTATCCAGGTTAAGGTGTAAGGTGTTGCTCTTGCCTAATGAATGAGCTGGATGCTCTGAAACTCTGCTGATAACACTCTGAGGATCATCTGCATCCTCTGCTCTGCATCCCTCGTAAAATCTTTAGGGTAAAGACTATTGTGTTTTACACTGCAATCACAAGTAATGGACTCTTGGCTTGGAAACTATGATTAATTGTGCATGTCATTTTTAAAAACATAAGATCAAGCTTGGAAGGTCAAACACAGTTTTGACTTCTCTGTCATTTACATTTCAGTCTGCAGGCAACTCTTCTTTCACTGGGTGTTATTCTGGTGAGGGTCCAGAACCCTCTCTGACTGAAGAAGAAACTGACTACTTTTACTGACATTTGTTTGAAGTTATCATGAGCAAAAAGACAACTCTAACAGAGTTAGACGGGCTCTGTTTAGAGCCTAACTCTCTCTCATCTAGAAGCCTTTGGAACTTCAGTCAGCACCTCTCAAGCCCAAGTACTGCTTTCATATAAAAAGGACTGAATTCTTCCTTTAATATCACAGTTTCTTGAAGGACATCCATAGGACTTCTCGGTTTTCACAGAATCATAGATTCATTTAGGCTGGAAAAGACCTTCAAGATCATCAGCTCCAACCATCAGCCTGAACTACTGTGTCCCACCTCTAAACCATGTCCTTGTTCAAGGCTTGAGCTGGTGCCTGGCTAAGCTGCTGGGAGCCTTCTCCTTAGGATGCCCTGCCTATTTATGTATGTACTGCTTGCATGAGCATGAGTTGGTTCATGCTGTTGGTGGGGAAATTTGGGATCCTATTAATAGTTAATCCATGTGCAAGCTCCCTTGAAAGGGGATCCAGGGCAGAAGCGTGGCCTAAGGACCACAGCTGTGGGCACCATAGACACAACCTGGGTGACAGGAAGTCCTTCCAGGCCTTTGCACAGGACAAACCGTGGGAAAACACCTGGCAATGGCAGCAGGAAGATTTGTACTCTGCCACTGGCATCCTATCTGTGAACTGCAGTGCAGAGCAGTGGAGTCTCCTCCAGGACTCAGCTCTTTGCTTGCCCCCAAGGGATGCCATCCTGCCAGGTGGCAGCAGGCTATGGCCACTCATGCCCTGATGCCCTGCACTGGTTTCCCGTATCACAATTGATAATGCTGTTTATGCCGAAGGCAGAATTTTCCTGACAGAGGCCACGCTCTGTAGTGCTCAGGCTGTCTGTAAGAGTAAGAGCCCTGCCCAGGGAACAGATAAACAGAACAGTGTTTCAGCCTCTGGTACTCTTTAAAGTCATTTTCTGGGAAATGTATGTGTCATAACAACATAAAGCAGGCATATTTCCCTTGCTTTCGATCTGCCTGGTGCCAGGGTCTACGTCATTTCAGCACTGAAGCAGATCCAGCAAGTTCATGGTAACTTTGCTCTCCCCAGAGCTGCCTCTTTTGCCCCCTTGGTTTGTACTTGCCTCTTGCCTTGCAGAGCTTTCCTCACCACTGTCAGGGAACATCACATCTGTTATGGTTAATATCTCATTTTCACAGGAAGCCCTTGGGAACTGGGCCCTTATCTCTACATACCATACACATCAAAACTGTTTAATCAACCCTATTAATTCCAGGGCTGGTTGTTGATCTGGATAAAACACTGTGCTTTCCCAGCACCAAATGTTCATAGCCAAGCTGCACATTTCAGCAGCTTCCATACAGATTTCTCTCTGCTCCTCAGGGCTGGACACATTCACCCACTGTCCTCCTGCTCTTGTAGAAAGGTGTCTGGACTCTGCACTAAGGGTCTGGTCGATTTTGGTTTTGCCAGACCAGGAGCATCCCACTACCATGAAAACTGGGGTTTTAAAAGGAGTTGAGAGTCCCTGGTGTCATTTTCTGCAGTCTTGGGGTGCCATTGCCACTTCAGAGCACCCACAGAGCACATCTGCTCAAAATTTTGGCCTAAGAATGTGCAAGAGGAAGGAGAAACTTCAGCAAGGAGCCAAGTCCAGGGGAAATTGGTCCTTAAGGCTGTGGCATCAGTGTAGCTGAGGATGGGGATGTGCCTCTGCTCTGATCCAATGTGTCTGCTTTAGGGAGGTGTAGTGGAAAATGGTTCCTTCAACAAGACCCAGAAACAATTTTAGGAAGACTGCATATGGGAGGACTGGATAAAAGAGGATGGGTTATAAATAGATATCTCCTGACCAGATGAAGAGGTGGACGGGTTTCTGCCACATTTCCCCACCTCCAGCAGTATTTCATCCTGAGCCTAAAGCATCTCCAACGGCTGTGGAGATGCCTTGTGATTACAACACTTCAAGGTATGCAGCTAAAGGCTCGGGACTTCTTGAGATGTGCTGCTCCTTGCTTTTCTCGGAAAGAGTTCTCACAACAAGAAAGCAACGCAGGCAAACAAAGAGCCACACAGCAAAATGACAAGCAGCAGCTGGAGCACGTGGGCAGCCCACAGAGTGACAGGGCAGTTGGGCTCCTTGCTTCTCTGCTGCTGTTTTGGAAACCTCAGTAAACAGAAGAGCCCAGATCAATCTCAGTGCTCCGGCACAAACTCTGTGCAGCCCCACTGACTTCAGTGGCAAAACCTGAGATACATGTTCCTTCCTATGCATCATGCACAAGCTAGTCTAAAAAAGCTGCTGAAAACACCATTAGCTGCCCACTAGTTAGCAGGTCTCAGCTTGTTGCAGTGAGGAATTTGTGCTCATTTGTGTCATGAGGAATATGAGTGTTTAATGTCAGTGGGGGAGCTTTCCAGCAGCTGGAGAAAAGAAAGTATGTATGTTTGTATTTTGAAAAAAGGGATTGTTTTTGCCGCTCTCAATTATTAATGTCTCTCAGGTCAGGCTAAGGAACAACGCCAGGGATAAGTTACCCTGTGTACTATTCAGATATGCTCTCCCCAACTGTTTCCTTCTCAGCTAGAGGATTCACCTCGCAATGAACTCCTTAACGGTTGGAAAAAAGACCGACGGAGGCTGAACTCGGTGTGCCCGTTTATTTATGCAGAAACAGCTTTTCAACTTTGTCAGGTGTGTTTAATCAAAAAGAAGCAGGAAATGCATTATGATTATAAACACATATTAGTGCACAAGCAAAAGGCCGCCCTTGGAAAGGACTGCACTGTTTGAGAAATGGTTGCAGTGAAAAAACACAGGCTTAACCTATGGAGCTCTTTGCTGAGATCAAAGCGGTGCTGCCTACTGCCATGAGCTGTCTGGGTGGTGGGGTTCAGCTGTGGGCTTCCAGTTAGGGAAGTGGAAGAAGGTTAAAAAGAAAGTGCTATCGTCTTTCTTTTTTCTTTTGCCTAAAACATTTTCCCTAGGCTAAAAAAATGACTCAAACGTTAAATATTTGCTGTTAAAATTAATAGAATTAGTGAAGATTCCAGCTGAGAACACAATAATTGCAGCCTGGTCCAAAGCCCATGGAGAAACTCATTGTTTTCAACAGGATCTGGCTGAGGGCCCTGGTGAGACAAAGCGAAGATGGAGTTAAGGCACAGCCCTGGGACAGCTTGGATTCCCCACAGACTTTCCATGTGACTGTGCCCAAACTTGCACACGTTCCTTAGTCCTGAGCACAACCAACCTCAAGCTGCTGCAAAAAGCAAATACCCTGCTGGGCTGCGTGGCTGGGTGTACTGTGGGTAAGATGCAGGAGGGATTCAATGCACTTCTTTGGCACCATGATGTTGTGCTTAAAATAAAAAATAAAAAAATAATACAGACAAACTGGAAATTGCCCAAGGGAGAGGAACAGAAATGATAGGAGGCCCAGAAACACTACTTACGAGGCAAGATTGAAGGGGCTGGGTTTTTTAGTCTACAGAATTCAAAGTGCTAATAAACTTCAAAAATGTAAAGAATAATGTGATACCACAAAGGGTAATCAATTGCCCTTTAACTATGTGGGGATAGCTGAATGTACAGCAAAAAAGATTTAGGTTGTTAAACACTGAGAAGTTAATAAAGCACTTTAGTATGTACGCTGGGAGGGAGCAAAGTGTCTGTCATGGGAGATTTTCAATGTGCTGGACATGTATGTGTGATGAGGGATTGGATAACTTGCTGTCCCAAAGAGCAGCCTGCTTTCAGACTCAGTCCTACAGTTTCCATGATTTAGTGACTGTTATGGGACACTCAGATATGAGATCTTGGAAGTGATGAGTCTTCACAGCTCTCCTTGATTAGGGAAAATCCAGCAGCTGCTCTGCCCTCAAAATCAAGGATCCTTTCTGCAAACCCTCATTTCTTTGGTTTCTACAGTTATTAAATAAAGAGCAATACCCACATCTGCATGGAGCCATGATCATATTTGTGAAGTATCTTGCTCCCCTCCAATGAGGGATTCCCGTTGAATCGAACACTTGAATGCTCACATATGAGGATGATGAGGCCTCTGGAAAAGCACATGATGATTCAGAAAGTGCTGGGGGTAATGGTGGCCCTGCAGACCAGGTTCAGAGAAGTCTCCTCCTGACATTGGAGGAAGGGTTGCCTTGCTGACTCCTGCTAGAAGAGCTTTCACACATATCACCACTGAGCACAACTGCAAAGCACTTGGGAGAGTAAATAGATATTGCTCTGAGTGGACCAGGTGGTGGCCAGAGCCTGAGCAGACAAGCAGCATCCCTTCTCTCTTTAGCTCCGGCCCTGAGGCAATAGAGCCCTGCCCTGAAAGAACTGAGGGTGATGTGAGCTTCCTTATAGGCCAGGGAAAGGATGCCGTGCTCAGCACTGCTGTGACTGTTCCTTTTCCTTTGTCCCTGTTTCCTACCCAGTGTCAGTTATGAGAGGTATTATTTGGTCCTTGTGTGAATACTGAGAAAATTGTTAGTTATATGATATGGGAATTAAGAAAATCTGTCTGCTTCCAAGCATAAACCAATGACTGTGACAATGATATGCAAACACAGGGTTATGACCCCAAGTTGGCTTTATTTTTTTTCTTCTCAGTTCTGGGTACAGTCACGAGCCTGGCAGGAATCTGTGTAAGCTACAATGTGTGGCAATGCCTGGCGTCTCCCAGAGTCTTTGAGCTGAGTGGGATCACAACAGGAAAAAGTTTGGGAAAGTGCCACTGAGAGTTTAGGAATAAACAACTCCCATGGGCAGGCTGTCCATAATTGGCCATGACAAGGCTTCTTTCTCCAGGGAGCCAGAGCTGGCCTGTGAGGAAACAGAATGAATCACTGCTCTGGTCCAATTTGGCAAGTGCTGTGATTTAGCCCTGCTTTGCACGGGAGGAGATGATGATATAGACTGAAAGGCAGGAGAAATGTAGCCAGCGGCTTCCGAGCTGGGGGATGAGTTTGGGTTCCCACTTATTTCTTGTTGGTTTACTCAGCTCCTTAGAAGGAAACCCAGGCAAAAACCATTGATACAAAAACAATTCTCTTTATCAACAATGTAGAGGAGACAATGGGGACTCCTCAACACAAAGCCCATACTAACAAAAATAAACATTTTATTTTGCATTGTTAAAATAGCATTCAATATGCAAGTCCTCCTTCCAACCTCCAGCTTTGTTAGCTATTTCTGTAGACTTTCTGCTTCTGGATACAGATTTACAAGAGGATATCATAGAGGTTGGAACTGGTGTCCTTCAGCACGGTAATGACCACATGGCTGTGCAGCCTTCTGTGAAGAGAACGGTTGAGTGTGGTTTCCTCAAGCCACCCTGTGCCCTTGGAAAAGTCCCATTTTCTTCTGAATATGAGGAAAATGGTGTGTATTTTATGCCATTCCTTTTTTAGATGGTGGTCACCATCTAGAGCAATCTTAAAAGCTCCTTGCTATCTTGACAGTCTTACCAAGCCTAATAATCAGTTCACAGCCTGTTCAGTATCTGATGATTAATCCCCTCCCATAAAAATACTGGCAGAACCCCATAAAAATATTGGTGGAGCCAGAGCTGCTCTGCCAAGTGGCAGACTTAGATTTGCTCTTCTTGGAAAGCTGGTTTCCTGTCACTGGCATTGTCTCATCACTGCTTTCCAGTGGTTTGGAAAGAGGAGAAAGGGAAAAAAATATCCCACCCAAATACATCAACTCTTTTACATCTCCTTTCCTCCAGCAGCTCTTTTGTTATTTCTAATTTCAGGAATACCATCAGCTGAAGATCTTCCTAACCAACCCTATTTCTATCCCCAGTGCAAAGGAAAAAGGAAGCTTCCTTCAAAGCAAGATCCTTCCAAAAAGAAGCCACAGATAATCTTTATTTCCATTACCATTCTGCTCCTTTGAAGAGCAGGCAAACGAAACAAAAATCTTCACTGCAACATGAAAGAGAGGTAGGTCAAGAAAATCAAATCTGCATCTTGTAATGTAAGCATTTAGATCAAAGCATCAGCCTTTTAATATTTTTTTATATCAGTTTTCTATTGATATTAGAAACATTAAAAGTGTCAGTCTCATAAGATGTTTACTGCTAATGCAGACAGATGCTTCCAGGCTGGCTACACATTCAGAACTTGGGGCTTCCTATTCCGAATGTTGCTGCCACTGGAAATAGAAAACTTGGTCAACTCCAAGCAGCAGGGACCATGACATGCAGCTGAATAGTTCTGCTTCTTTGCACGCTAACATAAATGCAGGTTACCGAGATTTTACTTCCTCTGGAAGTATCAGCACTCCAATCTGCCTTTCATTTGAAAGTCTTCACAAGGCTAAATCCTGCACCAGGTTCCTACCCAGTAATTTTTCCTTCATTCTCTTCAGATTCTGGGTAAGGCCTGAAGGCAGGATTTCAGCAGTACCACATGCAGGATTGGTCAGATGAATATGGCATGAGCATGAAGATCATGATGTTTCTGGCAGAGTAATTGGGGAATGACCAACCCCACTAGGACCTTCAAGAACAAGAGTTGGTGGGACTACAGGACGATTCCCTGTGCTCTATGCAGAGCAAGGAAGAGGAAAACAACAAACATCCTGTCATTCAGAGAAGGTTAGAACACGGTACACACTGGAGTGTAAGGCACCCATGGTCAAAGAGTTTGTGTGGCAGTTTTCCCTTTGGTGTCCATGTGTCGGTCTCTGGGTCATAGCAGTCCAAAGAATCTGAATCTTCAATGACATTGTCCACAGTGAGACATCGTCCTCCTGTAACATACAGCTTATTCTTGATGACAGTGGCCCCATGATGCATTCGCCTGTCCCTCATGTCTGCACATTTGACAAACTTGTTGCCTTTTGTATCATAAGCAATAATTCTCCGAGTGTACCCTAAATGCAAAGATGGAGATAAAAGAGACAGATGCAAATTAAGGTTAATGGCTCAGTTTATACGGGTACATAATTTGGCAGAACTAAGATATCTAAGATGGGAAATAATGATCTGTCACAGAACTGCTTGCCTATCTACCTTCTTGTTTATCTTGATCCTGTCTCCTATCACCTTGGTAGCTAAGGCTCAATGAGCACTGGTGGCAGTCAACCTATTGAACACACTTGGAGCTTGCAGTTTTCCATATGCACTTTCAGATGTCCTCTAGTACTTCCCTTTACCCAAAAGGCTTCTAGAGCTTCACTCAGAAATACAGAAACCAATGGTATGTGGGAAGCCAGAAGGGACAGGGGGAGCAACAATGCCTTTCTGGGTTGGAGTTGTAGCTGTAAACAAAATGGTGCTGTGTACAGGATAGTGCGCTCCCACTGCTGCTTACTCCATTCCTATACCCTCCGTGTCACTTCTGTGTTGCCCACCATGCTGGCAGCCCAATGGTTGGCTCTACCACTGAGGGGTAGTTCAACCTCACATCACTGAGAGGCAGGGGCTGGTATGGGTCATGAGCAATGGAGGTATGAAGTTTGTTCCCCAGCAGTAGTTTGTCTGTGTATCTCTCGTCTATGTAGATAATCAAGAAAGCTCATGGCAAACAAACTGCTTTGGGCCTTGTTGTGCAGGCCTCGAATCCACTTTCCCTAACCTGATATCATCAGCATTGGGGGTCGATACAGGCTCTTCAGATAAAAGGTACATTGCTAAGGGTAGCAGTGGCTTCTTGAAGGGAAACACAGTGCTTTTGAGTCCTATGTTATACAGGTTCACTCCTCTGCTAATGCTTCTCTATGTCTCATTCTTTCTTAAATAATCTAATGTGCTTTCTCTTGTCAGAACTCTAGTCAGGAAAGCTGCATTAAGGACTGTGGAGTCCTGAGCTTGGTCACTACCAGTGAGGTGTGATCTGTCAAAGTGCCATGGACAGAGACTGATCCTTGAGTTAAATAAGGCGGAGAAGTTTCTCCTCTCCAGGTGGCTCATGCCCCTCTCAGGGCATTTCTCCATTGCCTCCAGGAGGCAGCTGCAGGAACAGTGGACCTCTCAACTCCAGCACTGACCCCTTAACCCACCCATCCCAAGAAACTGTCCACGGCTGTGTGGTAACCATGCTCCTTCCCTTTCCAAGAAAAGCTATCAGAGAGGAACAAGCTGTGAGTAAGAGGAAAAGCAGATCCCCATGCCTTTTTTCTTTCTCTCTTCCTCTACAGAGAAGTAACTTATAATGGCTTTTCCCCATTTTCCCCCACTTAAGTCTTGCTAACAGTGAGAAGGTACCTGTAAATACTTTGTTCCCACCACTTCCATGGCCCTGAGACCCCATGAGAGACGTGTGTGGAGATTGGGAATAATCCACCTCTCCCTCACAAGTGCCACATGCTGTTGCAGCTCATACGTGACTTTTGCTCCTGCAGCATGATAGCCATGCTCAGCATCAATGATTCTCATTGCTGACATAGCTGGCTGCCACTCTGACTATCCCTGGCCAGAGCAGTGTCATCCTGAGCAGGAAGCATGAAAAATCTTGCTGGATCTGTACATGTGCAGGCAGGAGGGTGTGTGAAAAAGAGCCCTTACCTCCCACAATGATAATCTGGTCTCCAATCACAACAGCTGGTGCACAGACGTTCTTCACCACTCTGGTCTCCATCCGAAACCACATATTCCTGGAGACATGGTAAACCTGACAAATAAATAAAGATGCACACACAGCTGTTTATGTTGCTTTTTGACTGGCAATTGTAATTATAGAGAAACTTAACATTTTCATTTTGTCTTAATGAATACAATCCACTGGCTTGAACTGCTGGGAATTTTTATCCACTCCTTTTTTCCTAGTATGTCCCCTTGGAAAGCATTTGTGTTCCCCTGGATGGGCTGTTCAGCACGCACACTAAGGCAGAGAGTTTCTGTCATGTGCAAGCTTCTTCACTGTAAGTTATCCTATGACCACTAAGTTGCTGTAACTCCTGGCTAACACTCTCCCAAAACCCAGGTCACATTCCTTCATTTTCCAGTTTTCTCTGTAATTCTGCCTTTCTTCTACATTTCCTGGGCAAGCCAACTGCAATTTCACCAAGCTCTGCTGGCAGCCTGTGTTTGCCCTGCTGCTATATTTGTGCTGGTGGCTGGTATGCACTCAGGTTGGCAAAGAGACTTGTTGATGGGACCTAGAGTGATATCTAAGTCATCAATTTCTGTGAGAAAAAAACTGCTGCCAGATGATGATCACTCAGTCGTCTGTGTGTGGGTGACATAAACTTTTATGTCACGTCATCTGCTTCTCAGTATAGCAAATATCTTCAGGACATCTCTCTACACTGATAATCACGTTTCCTTTGCCTTGATAATTAAGTAGCATTATCATTATAAGTAAGTATTGCTCAAGTGCTGGCTGCCGTTTTGGCCTTTAATGTTGCTTCTTAATTAAACTACCTAACCAGTGAAAAACACTCAAGTGGAAAGTAACATTGCATCACTAAAGCATCAAATCAGATAAGGAAGGATTTAATGTCTTTTACCCTCCTAATATAGCTTAACTACCAAAAGCAGGCAGAGAGCCAGCAACATGTGGCAGACTTTTAACACAACTGTTTATGTGAAATAACTGTCAGTTTAAGCTCTGGTCTTTTGATGAGTGTGAGTCTAATTGCTCTAATGATCTCAAACTGGCATCTTTACTGTCACTGCGAAGGAGCAGATGTGCAGCTGAGACTCCAGCTTAGCTGCAGGCTGGCCAAGCATCAAGCACTGATTTGGGTGAATGGTTACAAATGTGGAGGTGGCCATGGGGTCAGTTATTGCCTGCCATAGCAGCATCCATGGGAGTTCCCAAGACCTCCGTAGGAAATTCTCCTGTGACAGAGTCAGCACCAGAGAAAGTGCCTCAGGCCTTGTGTCTGAAAAATATTCTATGGGGAAAATGAAAGAACAACAACGCTCCTTAGACACAAGACTTCCTTGAAGCAATGATCAACTCGTCCTGCCTGTTGTTGCAACTCACAAGAAAGTTTTGTTTTGGAATTGACTTCTTCATCAATGTGATGATGAACCACTGACAAATTGAGGTAAAACTGCCTATGTCAAGGAGGACTGACTGTTACCTGGATAAGCCGGACAGGGTTTTGCATAATGTCTTCTCCCCCAAAGAGGTACACCCTCTGGTCTTTGGCAGCAACAGCAGGATGAAGGACAGCAACAGGCATGTTTGCCATGCTCTCGCAGGTGTTGTAGATGCTGTCATATCTTTCCACAGAATTCAGGATTTCTTGGTTTTCACCAATTCCACCAAATGATAAAATATAATTTTTATATGCCAAGCTTCTGTGGGAATAACGTGGAACTAGCATAGGCTCAACCAACCTCCACTGATTGAGTTTGAGGGAGTAAATGTAAATATTATCACTGACTGGACTTTTCTTATTGCTAACAGGCATCCCTCCAAGCACATAAATATTACTGTGTAAGCTCACTGCAGATGCTTTGTACAGGCGTACAGGAAGTTTGGCCAGGCTTAGCCATTGGTTAGTCTTGTCATCATAGAGCAGGACATCCCTTGTGGTCTGCTGGTTGTCCTTCCTGCCACCAATGATGATGAGGAACTCTTGGTTGGAGTATCTGCGAGGAACGTGTACCATTGGCTTGATGTCAGGTGCGTTGGTGCTGTACAAGGAAAACATCTGTCTCCGAGCTGACTCGAGAATGCTCCTGCAAGTGGGTGAAGACTGAACAAGGGAGTCATTGGCAATGAAATGGAAGAGGAAAGTTGGATGGACGTACTGAAGCCGGACCTTCTTGAACAAGTCTTGGATGTAGCGCTGCCTTGCCTGTAGGTCATGCCGGATCCAGACCATCAGTGTCTCAAAGACCTGCTCCTCCTCCCCACAGAGCTCATCATCCCCAAGGTAATCGAGGAGCTCCAAAGGACAGAGATCCTTGAGATCCTCAGAAGAGGCCACTTCAGGAAAACATTTCAAAGCCATAGCCTTGGCCTTCTTATTCAGGCTTTGGCAGCTCAAGATTTTTGCCAGTCTGATCATACTTAGACAGTTGTCAGGAGTCAGCTTATCTTGGAGGTAGGCAGAGCAGGCCTCAAACAGCTTAGCGTACTGCAGCATGGAGGCTGTCTCCAAGAGGTACAAGACATTCTCAGCAGATATGAGAATCTCCCCTGTGTAAATGTAAAGGATAATCTGGTCCAAAATTTCAGCATCAATACCCTTCAGGGTGACTTTAGCTTGATGACTCTCTTTGAAGTTGTTACAGAACATCGCCTTGAAGTATGGGCTGCTGGCAGCCAACACGTTTCTGTGGCAGGGGACTTCAAAGCCCCCAGAGCAGAGGGTAACATCAGTCAGCATCCTGCTCTGCCGCAGCGCATTCAGCTGCCTCAGCAGTTCGGAGGAGAAGTCCTGGTCTTTGAAGAGAAACTCCTCAGCAGATCTCTCCTCCATAGCAAAGAGAGAGATGAAGTCTGGACTTGGCAGAAAAAAACAAATTCTTAGCAGCTTTTATAGAAATATCCAGCTCCAAGGGAACAAATCAGGACTTTGATGTTGCTCTAAATATTCATTCGCTGTTATGCATAAAAATGGAACATGGGTTAAGCACAGTGGGAAAGTAATAAAGAAGCTAAAAGGTCACAAAGACCCTTTAAAATTTTTATAAATTTATCAGATAGATTGCAGCTCTGGGGTCAGCATTGCCTGTGTCTTTGGCAAGAAGCAAAAGCACTGAAGTTATCTCACTGATTTGGGATGAAAGCTGAACAGCCGAAGCAACAGGGAGGTTCATTTTAATCATGTCGAATAAATGCGCTTGGACATTTATTCACTATTTTAAAGTATTAGCAGTTTAGTAACTTGCGTCTCTTTCCCCTAGAGTTAGTCATTCCCAAAGAATGTAAATCTGGCAGAGCCGAACTTTGCAACAGGGCTAACTAAACGCTAGAGACTGGGAATCTGCATTAAAAGAGTTATTTATTCACTCTGCTTAGCTGTGGTTTTTTATGTTAATCAGACACACAATGACTAAATTAAGTGCCAGGCAGAACAATCTGATGAGTATTTATTTCATGCCTAACCGCTTAATCTGCAGTGAAATCGTACGGTAGAAATGTTTACCTTCTGATGTCCTTCCCTGCATGCACTTACTCTCTGTCGCTTATTCTCTGCTGAGATTTTCCATAGCTAGAGCCTGGATAAAAACTATAAACCCACAGGACGTTTCTTTCAGTAGGTAAGTGAATCATAGAAGGTGATTTCTGGACGTGTTTACTCTGAAGTCACTTTTGCCGCTTTCAGGAGCTTTGTGCAGGAGTGCGAGGCGGTGGGGCATTGTATACATTCCAGCACTAAGAATAGGCACATATGGACTTCTCACAGTTATCACATGTGATACCGCCGTCGCCTTTTGCAATGACCTGGCTGGTACTGAGCATGCCCAAGTGGTGTTTTTCTGGCAAATGTTTACATAAAATAAATAGACACAGAGAGGAAAGTTCACTTATAAAAGTCCTGGCTGTCCGTTTGGAAACAGCAACAGGACCCTGTCCTAAATTGCCTGGGAACTTGAGAAGCCTGTAAACAGTCTGCAGCGCCTTGCGCTAGGTGATGCACTGTCACGTATTTTTGTGGAGCAAGGAAAAAGCAGAGCCTGCAGGGATCCCAGAGGGATGGACCATGTCTCCACCTGATGGAGAGGTTTTGGGAGCAGCTGCTGTTGTGGTCTGCAGTGGTGGGTGGGTAGGATATCCTGATGCGCTGGGACTCCCATGACCATGGCACCTAGAGTGGAGAGGGAGAAATATAGGAATGTATTGTAGAATCTTAGAATCGTCGAATCACCAAGCTAGGAAAAGACCTCCAAGATCATCCACTCCAACCATGCACCTACCATCAATATTTCCCCACTCAACCATGTCCCTCAGTACAGCACCTAAATGTTTCTTGAACACCTTCGGGGATGGAGACTCCACCACCTCCCTTGGCAGCCTGTTCCAGCACCTGACCACTCTTTTAGAGAAGAAATTTCCTCTAATATCCAATCTGAACCTCGCTTGCTGTAACTTGAGGGCATTCTCTCTAGTCCTATCACTTTTACCTGGGAGAAGAGTCTGACCCCCACCACAGCATCCTTTCAGGGAATTACAACTCCTCTTCTCCAGACTGAACTATCCCAGTTACCTCAGCCACTCCTCATATGACTTGCGCTTCAGACTCTTTACCTTTTGAAGTATCAAGGGGCATCATAAGGATTAAGTTCAACAAGGCCAAGTGCCAAGACCTGCACTTTGGTCACAACAAGCTGGCTTGGGGCAGAGTGTCTGGAAGACTGTGTGGAGGAAATAGACCTGGTGATGTTGGTCAAAGTTCAGCTTAACACGAGCCAGAAATGTGCCCAGGTGGCCAAGAAGGCCAGTGGCATCCTGGCTTGTAGCAGAAATAGTGCAGCCAGCAGGAGCAGGAAAGTGATCATTCCCCTGAACTCAGCTCTGGCAAGGCCACATCTTGAGTACTGTGTTCAGTTTTGGGTCCCTCACTACAAGAAAAACATTGAGGCATCTTCTCAGAAGCAGTGGTGAGGTATTGACTGGAACAGTCTGCCCAGGGAGGTGGTGGAGTCTCAGTGCCTGGAGATTTTCAATAAATGTGTAGATGTGGCACTGAGGGAGATGGTTTAGTGGGCATGGTGGTGATGGGGTGATGGTTGGACCAGATGATCTTAGTGGTCTTTCCAACCTTAATGATTCTATGATTCTATGATTCTATGATTCATACAAATAAAAGCAGGTTATGGTTTTTTCTGCAAGAATTTCATCTCTCTGAAATCCCTGAAAAAGAAACATGACATGCTTTGAGGAAGGTGAGTGGAAACTGGAGCAGTTTGCTGGAATGAGGGTAGCAGACTGGAAAAATCACTGAGGTAGTTAGTCCTGGGCTCCTCATTGCAGACCCTCTAACTGCAGATGTCTGCAGGTGAACAGGGTGTCCGAGGTCCCCTAGCAGCCGGTGAACTCTGGTCAATACAACCATGGAGTTATTCTGGTCACCAGCAAGTATCACCTGTTTTGGGGCAGGTGAATGGTCCTCCGGGCACATCTGACTGTGGGCTGTGGCTGTTCACGTGTCCTGGTGATGTGTAGGTGTCTTGTTGTACACTCTTCTGTACTCGCTGTATCACTCCCAGATATTTGAGATACTCAGCCTAAATTCATCTGCTGGGCTTGGATTAGTTGAGAACCACGTGCCCCAGAGGATCCTCAACAACCCCAGATGCCTACACAGACTGGGACTCCAGCAGGTGTGATGTGTCTCAGCTCTGTGCCAATATCATGGGCATTTCAGGAAATACAGCTCTAGCTGCCCCACGGTGATTGACCTGGCGCGCCTGGTCTGTGCTGAAGTTCTTGCCTTTGTTCTGAGATGTGACTGAATCCAAAATGCTATTTCTAAGTGCTGCTCCTACGGGGAAAAACAAGGTTAAAGCAAAACTCCTTCTTGTTCTCAAAGTCAAAGCTTGCTAGTGAGTCATGGCTGTGTCTGATTACAGTGGGTCAGATAGGTGAAAATGCTAGGAGATGCAGAGCCCTTGTATCAACTACCATGCACAATTTGCCTCCTCAGACCTCTGAGGAGGTCTGGTTGGGACTGCTGTCCCAACAAGCTGCAGGGACAGAGAGGCTGGTCCTCTAAAAACAGCAGCTTTCATCACAGGCTGTGCCATACGAGTTCTTTCCCAGAGGGTTCATCAAGGAGCCTACTGATGGCGCAGTGAGGCCAAAGGCCTGTTGAGCGCCAAAGGCTGTTTAGCCCAGAAGATCCTGTGTCAGCATCAGGCTGGAGTAAAGGCTGCGGCATCTCTCTGTGTGATCCATCTGGTGAGGTGAGGGAGGAGAAGAGAAGGAGCATGGGGTTGCCTTGGTGGGTCACTGTCAGGCACTGTGCATCCTCTTCCTTCTCCTTGAGCAGAGGCTGAGCTGGAGACAGTGCTGGGCAGAACACACCCTCCCATCCTTGCTTGCTGTCATTGCTGCCTCCCCAGCTGGCCAGGATCTTGCTGTAAATATTTAGAGTGGCATTAAGAAAGAAAAAGGAGAATTTCTCCTTCCTCATCCAGGGAACGTTAGCTACCCAAACAAAACGCCCTCTCTTTTTCTTTCTCCCTCTGTATGCATACGCTCTCGTTGCAGCCCGTTTCAATGATGGATGCAGCCTTATGCCTCTGGCTCAGGCTCTTTGCTGCCTATTTAGTTCTGCCTCTTCTTGGCAGAGACTGGATTATTTTTTTAACCCTTAAAGAAACAAACTTTTCTCTCTGACTTCACTGCTGACACTGCTTTATGGGGTCGAGGAAGGGTAGGTGGCATGTTCATGTACTTTAGACACAGATAAATGTGGCATTTATTTAGAAGATCCCAGGCTTGAGAGTTTTGCAGGGTTATGCAAACTCCTGCTAGCGTGGAGTACATCATGTGCTGTTTAACAAGCTTACTGCTCTCGGGGGGGTGCTGCCCCCTGCTCAGTCCCCATGCAGGTCCCTGCCAACTTGGGGCCGAGGCTCCCCAGCACTGAGGCTTCCGCTGCCTGCTGTACAGCTTTCCTCTTTCCTTCCCAGAACTTACGGTTTCCTTCAATCAAGTGGAGATACTTAGCTAAGATTTCCTTTATAAATAAACTAAATGTTATTTTTCATGGCATATCCTATAATGGCTGGCCCTGTATGGCTCCTGCTGCTGCAGCATACCTCAGGATTTAGTGTATTTTTCCTCATTACCTCTGGTAAGAGAGAGAAGAGCCATTTCTTCTGTGAGACTGTGTAACTTGTCTAAGAAAGCCTGCTTCTGAGTGAATCCTTGAGGCAGGTTCCCTGAGTGAGCGTGCTGGTCACTGAGCCAGGTCCACGAAGGCTTCAGTGGTCCTTGTTTTGGGTGATGGCATTTTGCATTAAGCACAGAGCAGGATATTGCATGGGTAACGGAGAGCAGTCTGAACACTGTGTGCAAATGGAGAAGTGGGCTTGCTTGCAGGTTATTTCACCCACTGGCACTGTGAAACTCAGTGCTGCATGTCCTCCATGCCCCTGAAGAAGGTTGGAGCCACTGGGAGATGATAAAAACACAAAACCTCAGTAGCCTCTGGGCAATTACCAGAACACAGAAATGTCTATCAAGGAATGACCACTCTGCTGCTTTTGAGCACTCGCCCTGTTTCTTCTGCTCTCTCTCAAGTGTTTAGAATTGCTCTATTTTGGGATTAGGATGGCTAAATCTTTGATCTGACCCAGAGCACATCTTCTTATGTTTTAGTGTAATGGGATGATGAAATGCCTATTATCATGCACTAAGCAGCAGAGTGGAAAAAAGCTGTAATCTAATCAGCCAGCAGGCAGGTGCACAGAGAAGACTGGTGATGTCAGACAACTTCTAAAACCCATATGCTGATCCTATTACACTTCAGGTGAAAATGAACAAATATGGATACGGAGAAAGGACAGCTCAAAACAGAGAGTCCACAGAGCTTAGGCAGCTGCATGCTGCCCTGATGACTACCAGCCCGAGGTACCACTCCTCACCTAAAATTTACAGTTTAATTAGGCAGGAGAACAAGAAAAATAATATTCCCTATTATGGTCTTATTAAAACTGGGAGACATAACAAAACAAAGGTTTATCATTTCTCATAATAAAAAGAGATAATTAGAGGGATCACAATTAATCAGATGCTGTAGTTGGAGAGCACAAGGAGGTGCCCTAGGCAGCAGTGCCAGACGGTTGTGTTTTCAGCATCCAGCCCCATTTGAGAAAGCAGCTGGCACTGCCAGATACTGCCTGCACTGGCAGCATGGAGCCTGGTTGGTGAGAACCTGATGCCATTTGGCTTCTTACAAGCTGAAGGGGAGAAAAATATGTGAACAGAAAGGAAGGCCAGTTATATGGGGAATTATTATATTTATGTATTACATATTTGTTGCATGGAAATATATATAATTTATATGCGTAGTGAAATAAAGAGCAAAGATATATCTGCAGAAGCAAATTAGAATCAAGAGGTAGCAAGGGATCCTTCTGCTCAACACGTATGTCTGAAACTAATCAGCTGATAGCACAAGGATACCTAATTCCACATGTGATGTCTGGGCCAGACCCCTGAAGGAAACATTTCCTCATATCCAAAGCAACCTCCCCATGTCTTGTCCATGTTCAGCCTGAGCCGAGTGTAGATTCACTATTTGGCTTGCTAAATCGAGAAAATAGGCCTTTGACCCTGTCCTCCTCTAGCTTGCTGGTGTATGGCTTAGGTTCACTGAAAGCAGCAAAACACCCCAAGCTAGCAAATAATAGAGAAAACGTTAAAAAGAAAACAGAATCCAGCATGAATATAGGGAATTGGTGGACAATTGCCTCTGACAATAAGATGTGTTACTTTAGGCAAGAGAAATACAATGGCTATTTCACATGGTACTGCCACGTGTGGTCTCCTGCTCACAAACTACTGAATTCTTCCTAGAGTCATTGGAAAATGTAGATTGGAGGGACCCTGGGAGACCAGCTAGCAGGTCTACCCTCTACATTAGATCAAGTTGCTCAGAGAATGCTGGTGGATTTTGGAAATCTTGAAAGATAGACACACAATCTCTCTGAAAAATCTGTTCCAGCTGAACCACTCTCCTGAAGAAGTTCTATTTAATGTCCTTCAGACAAGAAATTATTCTAATGTGATTTTTGACAGCTGCCTCTTTGTCACAGAGAAATCTGCTAACTTCCTTTTACCAGCACTAGCTTTCAACTATCTGGTCTTTTTCCACCTTTGTGACTCTTCTCTCATTTCTCTATTAACTATTGCATTACTTATTTTCTGTTTAGCTTTTCAGTAAGCACGGTTCCACCAAGTGCCCAACCACCACTGCTGTCATTCCCATTGGTATGATACTTGGTCCCGAACTAAGGCTTAGTTTAAGACTTGATGGGGTCTGAATTGAGTTCTGATTTAGAGGCTGAATAATTGACTCATCTGTAGATACTGGTCTTGGAATTTGAACTCAGATTTTGAACCTGTGACCTGAACTTCTGGTAGAAAGGCATGGGAACAAGTTTTACAGCTTTGAAGACACAGAGCAACTTCACAAGTGTCACCGCCATCACTGTATGTATTGTGTACAAACAGATAGATAAATATAGCATATAATTCAGTAATGACTTTGCCCCAGTATGTGTGGGTGTGAAGATGTGTGGGCT
Organism: Meleagris gallopavo; assembly: GCF_905368555.1. NCBI lineage: Eukaryota > Metazoa > Chordata > Aves > Galliformes > Phasianidae > Meleagris > Meleagris gallopavo. Next base: position 82,762,990 of record NC_139406.1, read on the forward strand.
TCTGGCTTGGTTTCAGGCCAATCTCTAATTAAAGAGAGAAAGATTAAGATGAAAGCGATTGTACTCTTTCTTCTGTAGTTAGAATGACTTGCTAGCATTAATTAAAACAGTCTTCAGGCAAAAATAAATTTGGCTGACAAAGTTATGCGCTTCACATTAAGTAAGTACATAGCTGGGTTTAAAGAATGCTGAAGGGTGCTAGAGGTTTCACAGAAATCAATCATATGGCTTCGGGCATTCTTCCTTGAATATTTTAAAACAAATCCTTTGCCTAAACCAGCTTCTTCATGCACATTTCAGACAACTGCTGGCTTTTTCTTCCAAGTACATCATTTGAGAACTGGTACCTGCCAGCTTATCTTGGACAGAACATACAGTGTGACCTCTGAGGTATAAAATATCACCAGGAACATTAGACACCTAAGTAGATTATTCATGTATCCTTTCTATGGTCTCTGGTTACAAGAGACTCGTGGCAACAATATCAAGGAGATACCCATATCCCACACTACCCCACTTTCTGGGTCTGAAAATTAAAGACATAAAGTCAAATCTGGAATCATATGGCTCATTTCAGATTCAGTATCTTCCTCTGATATTTTTAGGTTGCTAGAAGTATTGTCAAAGGTGGAACAGACCTCTAAAGTGCTAGGGCATCCTGTTACACCAGTGAGGTACACAGATCCTAAAGCCTCCTGTCTTTCTCACTGTCCATTTGTTTTTCCCCCCACCTTTACAGAGTGTAACTAGATGTCCGAATACTACCATTGTGACATACAGAGAGAAACAAGTCCAGGTCTTCAGAAATACTATTTTCAATGGAAAATAGTTGACAAAATACCTCAGAAGAAGTGAGTCTGAAGGATCCTTTCATAGCGGGCTGCACTCAGAATCGGGAAGTGACCAAGTGCAGAGAAAAGCTCACAAGCCCATCTTCTTCACCCAGACTATTTCTTCTTATTTGTCAGACTCTCTCATGTTATTTTATATCTATATCTTCTGTCCCAATTATAGAATTTCAGGATAATTCAGGATAGAAGGGACCTCAGGTGGTCTCTTGTCCAACCAAAAGCAAGGTTAGCCATGAGATCAAACCACATTGCTCAAGAGTCTTATCCAGGTGTGTCTCTGAAACCTCCGAGGATGGAGATTGTGAACTGCCCTGAGATCCATGTCTACTGTGGTAGGACAAGTATGTCCATGATGGATAGATCCATCTCATGAAATCCCATCTCTTCCATGGACGTTTTCCTGTGCCGTATCTCAGGCAGTAGTGCCAATGTAGGCTGCAATTTCTTATCTCCCTTATGGGATAACTTAGGAGATGAATAGGATTGAGAGGGAAACTCACAGACAGGGAAATCCTTCCAACCTCCCCTGCTGACAGGAGGATTTTACTCAGGGCCTCACTTAAATAATTAATTCACAGCCTACATGTTGTTTAAAGTTCTGTAATAATGGGTTGAGAAGCAATTACCACCTATTTTCTCTGGGCAGGACTGCAATGGCATGACATTGCACCCCTTACATTGAGGAAAAAACACAGGGAAAGAACAAGGAAAATCTTAAGAACAGCAGTAAGTCTTAAGAAAGGCAGGAAGTCTACACAGAAGAAATGACAGAAAATATTATTCCACATTTGCAGACATAAAGAGGACAATTTAGACTCAGTTTTTTAACACATCTTTATTGCTTAAGGACATTTGGTGAGATAGCCATAACATAAACCTCACGTCCAGCTTTACTTGGCAACGTGTTTCCCAGCTGGAAAGAAAATAAATTGGATTTTTTTCTTTGTGCTAATGCCACATTTTTTGGATGCTGTTTTGGAAGCTAATCAAGAGGTGGCTGCTCAGCACGCCTCTTCATTCTTGATGGCTTTTTAGTGCAAAATAGCCAGAAGCAACTTTCTGAAGTCCCCAGAGGTATCAGATCGGACAGCTTCGGTTAATGACTTCTTGTACATTTCCTGGAACTTCCCTTTTATTGCTGGAAGGTCACTCTGAGAAGACACCAAGAGCCTCTTTAGAAGAGTGGGTCATGTTTTGTACCATGTGCCCTGCTTCTACCAGGACCCCTGAGGTCTGATTCAAGGTCCACTGCAGCCAGTGGAAGAAGAGGCGAAAGCAGGAGGTCCAAACACCTTAGAGAACCTTGGAGTTCTTGTTAGGACTTGAGGTAAGCCCATGTGAGATGGTGTGGTGAGGGGACACTAGCTGTGAAAAAGGGGATGGGCATGCTGGGGTGGCCAGGGGCATCTCTACCTGGTGCTCAGTGGTGCTGTATGGACACGCTATGTGGTGGCAAAAAGGAAAAGGAGCACTTCCAGGGGTATGTATAAAAGATGGAGTATAAAAGACAGTTTTGTTGGTTTTGTTCCACTCACAGAGGTAATTTTCTGGTTACTATGAGGGGAGAATGAAATGCCTTGTTTCAAACTTTCTGGTGAAAAGGAACCCGTTGCACAGTTCTGATCTTTATTACTGGGGTCTTTAAGTGTTCTCTTGATTGAACTGCATCTCAGTGAAGAGACTACATTGGAGACTGATTACACACACTGCTGATTATTGAGAAATATGCTCTCCATGCCCATGTGAACAATTCCTCTTCTGCATCAAGACTGAAACAGCCCCGAGGTTAAAATCTCAACAGCTTATAAGGTAGGAAGAATTAAGGACTATGTTCAGGATCTCAAATGTCTTTTTCAATTTTGTTCTTTTTAAAATTACAATTATCTCCTCTGGCTCTTTATTTTTCTTCCCTCCTTCCCATCTGCTTTTCCTAGCTGGAATCAGAAAGAATTGGCAACATATATTTATAAGCAATTATTAATTTGAGAATTGCTGCTTAATAAGTACTTAACTAGGAATTTACTTTTACACATCTTATTGGGTCAGGAACTCACCACAAGCCTTTTTTTTCCAAGTACAACTGACTCTACTATAGGCTTTCTGTATGCTTGCTCGTCTTTTCAAAACCAGAAATAGATGCCATAGCAAAATTAGCATTGCCTAGGTACAAAAGTGGAGTGTCACCTCTGATGTCATTGGGCTGTATGGGGTTGGTTCAGCACACAATCCACCAGAGCTCACTCTGTACTCTCTAAATTTGTATTTCTCACAGAATTGATGGTACTATAGTATTGCAGATTGCAGGATAACCTACCTCAGCCCTGGTCACAAGGATGCGAATCAAGGTATCTTCATCAGTCCCAGCTCCTTTCATTGACTCGTGCAGAAGTTTAGCAAAGTAACCTGGACAGTCTTTGGCACAGCTGACTGAAGAACAGTAAGAGACTTCATTACACTTACATATTTATACTTTGTATTACATCTTCAATCAGAAGGAAATAAGTAAGGAAGAAGTACAGAAAACTCTCTAGAGTTATAATCATGTAGACATATGAGCCGGGAGAGTTTTTATTTTATAACTAGTTCCCTATCCACATACAAGGAGCAAGTTTGGAATCTGAATGGAGTCACACATTTCTCCAGAGGGAAAGTTTATTACACAGTGAAATGATAAACGCTGACTCCACTGCTATTCCACAGTGAAAATGAAAATGAAATGAATGGGGATGAGCATTTGCCCATCTGGAGTTCTCCTTGATGATATATTTACTATGTCCAGGCCTTGGACACCCAACTCAAGAAAAATATGGAGCTATTGGTATGGGCTCAGAGGAGACTATGAAGAAGATGAAAGAGATGGAGCACCTTTCTTGTGAAGAAAGGTAGAGGGAGATGGACTTGTTTAGCTTGGAGAAGAGAAGGCTGTAGGGAGACCTCACTGCAGAGGAAGGAGATCATGAACAGGAGGGAGACCAACATTTATACAGTCTGATAGTGACAGGACAATGGGATATGGCTTTAAACTAAAAGAGCGATTTAAAAGAGATTTAAGTTAGATCTTAGTAAGAAAGAGAGTGGTGATGGGCTGGCACAGGCTGCCCGCAAAAGCTGTGGGTACCTGGAGGTGTACAGGGCCAGTTTGGATGGGGCCCTGGGCAGCCTGAGCTGGTGGGGGGCAGCCCTTCCCACTGCAGGAGGTTGGGACTGGATGTTCCTTAAAATCCTTTCAAACACAAACCATTCTTTGATTTTATGACTCTATGATATATTCTTACAGTACTTGCTCACCTGCAGCTTAGAAGGGCAAGACTTGGGAGAGCCCAGATACACACAGATAAAATCAATACCAGTAAGCTAACTAGATCCAGGGTACAGGTGTAAATACTGGTCACAGTCATCCCCAGCGCTAAATGGCCAATATGGACGCTGTACGTTTTTGCAGTAGTGTTGTAGCACACTGCTGATGATGCCCAGGCTGGAAGTTATTCACAGCTATGGCCTCAGGGGCAGTTTAGAGAGGAAATAACTCAGCCTTAGGGAGGAGTTGTATCTGGAAAGATTTATTTTTAGTGTAAGGGGCTCCACATCACTACTGAAACCTGTTTCTCCTTTTCCTAGCAGATTTGTCAGCTTCAGTTTAGGGTCACCAGACTGTACACAGAATCCCCAAGAACCAGTGTCAGAGGAGAGCAAGAACTAGAAAAGAAGTTCTCAGTGCTTTTTTTTTTCTTTGTGTGTGTGTGTGTGTTACCAAGAGTAAGATAAGCTTTCTCCAGATCTCCTGATGTTTCACTTTTAATGGATTCTTCTATGTCTTTTCCACACACCTACAAGGACAACAAATGTAGCTGTAAGAGTTGCTCTTTGCACACATCATCACACTGCCATAAAACCTGCCTTATGTTTAGGATCCAATGTCAAAAGATCAATTCAGATACTTCTAGCTCTTTACAAAGGAGTAATTCAAGGACAAATGAAGCCTTTCTCTGGTTTAAGTACTCACAGATCCACTGGCACCAAGAAAACAGGGCCTATAAGGCCTGGTAGGACACAGCAGCTAGGAGATGGATAGCATCAATCAAGCAGTTGTACTCATATCAGAGGGCTTCTAGAACAAAGAAGCTTCAGCTTCTTCTTGAGTGACCTTGAGTCTAGAAAAAAGTCTCTGAGTTCCCTCTAATCCTTTTATCAAGGCTCTGGACAGTTTCCACACAAAGATGATAAATTTTGGAACTCTACCAGCTCTATGAAGTTTTGTTACTTATTGTCTTTGGCTTCTCAAGGAAAGTTTACAAGCACTTCAGTTGTTCCCAAGTTTTTGTATTATTCTGTAGAAAAAGGGAAAAAGAGACTGCCACTTCAAAACATAGTTCATTTTGACCTTTGTAAATTTTGTGAACCTCAAAGCCTTTTACTTTGCTGATTTGCTATCTGGCTGGCTCTGCGTGTTTCCAATGGACTTTAGCTCAGACCTAGCAGAACACAGATACAAGGCAGCAATGGGTACCTTGTGAGGTTCTACAAACCCAATTTCATATTGATCTCTCTCTATTAATCTTTCCAAAAGTGAAGAAGGACTTAAGTTTGCACGGCTCTAATCTGGGGCCCCTTTCTCAAATACAGCCAGACAGGATGTGGTAGATTGGTTTGGGCAACCTTCTTGGTTTTTGGAATCAAAAAGTGAAGGTAGCTTGGAACCGCCAGGGTATGGGCAATTCCAAGGGAGTATCAGTTAGTGACTGTTTTTGTCCTCCTGCCAGCACCAAACCAAAAGCTGGAATAAGCTTCAAACATTTTTCCAACTAAGGGTTCCTTATTATGCTGACATTGAAAGAAGACTGTGAGTGATGGTTTTCCATTTTCAATGGCTCACAGTTTTCTGATGAACTCAGAGTCATCCTAGGGAAGTTCAGATTTCTGAGTCAGAGGCTGGATAGGAGCCCTCTCCAAAGAAAAAATATCACTGCTGAGCTTCCACCTAGCTGCTGGGAGAACTTTACATCTTCCTTTGCTTGAACTTTCACAGGTCAAATAAATAGCCAAGATTCTGCTGCTTACTTTGTCTTTTGCTTGGGGGTAGAGGAGAGCACAGCAAAAACCCTGCACCTGCTGTCTGCTCAGAAGAGGCAGGAGATGCACCTCTGCCTTAACAGAAGGGCTACGGAAGAGTGCAATGGAGAGGATGAGAATAGGCACCCCCAGACACTCCAAGGTCTCACGAGTAAGCCAGTGACAGACCCAGCATGCATTCACCCAGCTGTGTGCCACCTCACTGCCCCAGAACAGTCAGCCCTCCTGCTGCAGGAACGGGCACACGCATCATCATGCAGCTGTGGGACATCACAACTTTTATTTGGTTGGATGCTTGTGGGTTATGAAAGGGAATACTCTGTGCTTAACTGGCAGACGATACAGCTTTTTCCCTCTCTAAGATCAGGATCCAGTCATACAGAAATAATTTCCATATTCCTTTTAAAATGGCAAATAAAGGATCACCTTCTCTATGTGTTGCTGCAGGGTCTGCAAGCTGCACAATACATTCTGCGCAACCCACATCACAAAAGGGAATAACTCACCTTTTCGTAGGCCTGAAAAGTTGCTCTCAGCTGACTGTAGCTTCTTTTTGCTAAGACAACATTGAAAGCCAGCTCCTCTGTTCCCCAGCGGCCTTCTCCTGCCTTAGATATTGCATGTTAATTTTTGATGCATTTATTTATTGCCACATGCTCAGTGAACTTTGTCATCATCTCATTGCTGAGCAGCACAAGATAATTGTTGTTTTTCTTTCTTTCTGTAGTTTCACTTACTTTATACAGATCTGAGGCATCCTGCTCAGCGAGCTCTATGTTGACCTGTTGGTTCTCATCTCGGGTTGCCTACAGAAAAGGACGTTACAGTGGAAAAAGAGACTCAAGTGCTGGTTAGTTTGTAGTGAAAAGTGGTCATTTAGTGGCCTTTGCAAACGTTTTGGTTTAGTTTTACTGCCACCTGCTGACATCTGTTTAGTAATGGGCCACTGTACAGCACTGGATAGAACTGTCCAAGTTCAGCATAGACTTGAGGTGAAGCCTGTCCATTAATCTGCTGCATACTCCCTGAGAGCTGTGAAATATTCCTCAGGAAATGGATATAATGCATGCTCTGAGCATTCACTAGCACTGTTTTTTGTTTTTTTTTTTCTGATTGAAATTACAAACAAATTATCTATGAAAAATATATATGAATAATACACATTTGTGTCTCCTGAAAATAGATACCAAGAGGTTGAAGCAGTGCTTTCCAGGCTGGTGGACTTAGCAATGGGACTGTTAGGACTTTAAAATGTATCAAATCTTTTCATTTTCATGGGCTGTCTGGTCAAACTGTTGCATTCCTACTTGTGATCCTATTCTATTTAGCTATAGTATATCTTTATAGAAATGTTATTCATTTTTTATTTCATGTGGCTGGTTTAATATAAAGCATGTTGTAATGCAAAATACGCTTTCTTTTTGTGAAACTAACATAATAGCAATCTCTTTCTTACCTCTTCGTATCTATATGTATAGTAAATTCTTCAGTTGAGATTGAAATCAGGTGCCACAGGTTTTAGAATTTAGCTTAATGTAGTCATGATCTTTCATGGGTACCATTCTATCCTAGGGGTTTTCAAAAAATGTGTAGATATGCCATTGAGGGGCATGGTTTAGTGGGCATGGTGGTAATGCGTTGATGGTTGGACTAAATGATCTTAGTGCTTTTTTCCTACCTTAATGATTCTACGATTCTATGACACCATTACTGTAGTAAAAATAATAACGCTACACTGATGCCTTCAAATTCTCCTGCAGAAGCTGGCAGCCCGTGGCTGGGTAAGAAACTGGCTGGAGGGCTGGGTCCAAAGAGTGGCAGTGAATGGAGCTAAATCCAGCTGGCGACCAGACACTAGTGATGCTCCCAAGGGGTTGGTACTGGGGCCTGTCCTCTTCAATATCTTTATCGATGACCTGGGCATTGAGTGTGCCCTCAGTAGGTTTGCAGATGATACCAAGTTGGCTGGAAGTGTGGATCTGCCTGGGGGTAGCGAGACCCTACAGAGGGATCTGGACAGGCTGGAGAGCTGGGCTGAAGCCAATGGGATGAGGTTCAACAAGACCAAATGCTGGGTCCTGCACTTTGGCCACAATAACCCCAAAGCAGCACTATAGGCTTGGGGATGAGTGGCTGGATGACTGTGAAGAGGAAATGGACCTGGTGATGTTGGTCAATGCTCAACTGAACATGAGTCAGCAGTGTGCCCAGGTGGCCAAGAAGGCCAATGGCATCCTGGCTTGCATCAGAAACAGTGTTGCCAGCAGGAACACTGTTGCACAGCAGGGGCAGTGATTGTTCCCTGTACTCAGCTCTGGTGGGGCCACACCTCGAGTGCTGTGTCCAGTTTTGGGCCCCTCACTACAAGAAAGACCTTGAGGCCCTGGAGTGGGTTCAAAGAAGGGCAACAAAGCTGGTGAGGGGTCTGGAGCACAGGCCTTAAGAGGAGCGGCTGCAGGAGCTGGGATTGTTCAGTCTGGAGAAGAGGAGGCTCAGGGGAAACCTTATTGATCTCTATAACTACCTGAAGGGTAGTAGTACCCGTATGAGGGGGTTGGCCTCTTGCCTTCTGTAACTGGCGATGGACTAGAGGGAATGGCTTCAAGCTGCACCAGGGGAGGTTTAGGCTGGACATTAGGAAATACTACTTCTCTGAAAGAGTGGTCAGGCACTGGAATGGGCTGCCCAGGGAGGTGGTGGAGTCACTGACCCTGGAAGTGTTCAAGGAACGTTTGGATTTGTGTTGAGGGACATGGTCTAGTGAGAACTACTGGTGATAGGTGGACAGTTGGACTGGATGATCTTGTAGGTCTTTGATAACCTTGGTGATTTTGTGATTCTGAGAAATCATCAGAATTTTAAAAATTGCTTCTGAATTTGCATAATCCCCATTGTTACTTTAAAAAGCTAGAAACTTAGAAAGTTCTTGTCCTGAAGAATGCCTCTAAAAATGTCTTTTGTTTATGATAATTACTTTGTTATTAAATTACTTATTACAGTAATCTTATTCTAAATAGCAGCTAATACTTATTATGATAAAGAAAAGAAAATCTCTCTTCCAGGTTGGTGCATAATAGCAAAGTTCACAGCCTCACCTCCAGCACAGCGACCAATATCTTCCTAAGGGAACCACTCGTGTCACCTTTCACATCAGACTCCAGATCTTTATCAAAGACTGTACAGGAAAAAAACAAATCTGTGAGGGTTCACTCAGTGATGAAGGCCTCAAGTGAGCATATATGAAATGCAACACTACTTACGCCGCTTGTATGCCTCCTTTATGCTTGTGATTTCCTAGGGAAATAAGAACATAAATCAACTAGCAAACAAGCAGACAAAGCAAGTCAGCTCTCTGCACTGCTACCTAAGATACATCACATGTAAAATCTACCAGAATGTCCCAACCTTATTGTTTTGTGTGCAGAGGATCTCAATCAGCAGCGACTCGTCAGTCCCGGCGCCCTTCATGGCCTTGTGAAGCTCCCGGGCCTTATACTCGCAGGGAAGGTCCAGCAGAGCCAGCACCGCCTTTTCAAAACTGCCACTCAGGTCTCCCTTCAGGACCTCTTCCAAATCCTGTAAAGGCAGTTGGAAGGGTTAGTGCAAAAGTCCAAGTGGAACTAGAGAATTTTTGTGATTTCAAAGCTTTTTCTGTACCAAAAAGGGACAAAAATAAGAAAAAAAAATAAGGTATGTGGGGATCTTTTTGCATATTAAATTTTCCCCAAAATATTGAATGATCTTTTTCTCCTGTCTTCAATTATCAGCTGCTCATAGTCCAGTTTGGACTCTTCCTTGTTTAAATACATGTACACTACCATTTAAAAAACCTTACCAGGAGAATTCGCTCCGAAACACAGTGCAGAAACCTGCTGTGAAAGAGGTGCAACAGAAGGGATCAAACCTCTCTCAAATTCTCTTCCACTTTTGGTTAGGATTGACTTACTAGAAAAAGCAACATGTTTCTATAAAGTGCTTTGCATTTTTTTTTCCACCAAAGAAAAAAAAGGAAAAAAGAAAGAAAAAGAAAAAACCCACAAAGATCCTTTCTGATCTTTTTAATTCAAAAATTAATAAGACCCTGGAGAAGAGCTGGTTAGTGTTTATGTGTCAGCTGAGTACTCATGTTGAGAATAACATCTACCAATGATTTATTTCAAGCTCTTTCTTCAGCTAACATTTCCTGCAGTCCAGGAAGTATTTGACAGCTTCAGAACAACAGTGAAGAAGGCCAGTTCTACATCTATTGTTCTGAACTGTGCTCTTGCCCAACCACAGATGAGCTCCATCCCTTGAGCCAGCAGCTGCCACCAGTGCTGGACGAGTCCCAGGACGCTGGCAGAGCGCACTTCCTCTAGCAGTGTGCAGCTCTGCTCTTCCAAAGATCCAGGGTAGGAAGGGTTGTGATGTGCCCACGTCACTGGGATGACCCCTGGATTTTGCCCATTTCCAATATCTGTTTTTATTAATCCTCATTAAAGAATGAACTCAGTGATGTGTATGCACTCAAAATCATGCTTGCTGTCTGGTCTCCAAGGGCTGCTCCAAGCACCCCTGGAAATTTCTCATTTTTTCAATGTGTGGTCTGTCTCATTATGAGCATAAATCAATATTAAATCTATTTGACTCACAAAAATATACTGATGTAAGACCAAAAAGTTCCTCTGAATTTGTACTTGGTCAGACAGGGATTTAAATCTGAAATTTCCCTGTTACTTCAATTGCAATTTGTCTTGCAACTAATTGCAATTGCCTTGGTTTCAGGTTTGTTTTTTCTTTTCTAAATGCACTGAAGAAGAGCACAAGCTGAGATACAGAATCATAGAATTATTAAGGTTGGAAAGACCACTGAAAGATCATAGAATTACAGAATCATAGAATGGCTTTGGTTGGAAGGGACCTCAAGGATCATGAAGCTCCAACTTTATTGCAGCAGGCAGGGCTGCCAACCTCCACATTTAATACTAGACCAGGCTGCCCAGGGCCCCATCCTACCTGGCCTTGAACACCTCTAGGGATGGGGCACCCATAACCTCTCTGGGCAGCCTGTTCCAGCACCTCACCATTCTCTTGGTAAAGAACTTCCCCCTGATATCCAACATAAATTTTCCCTCCTTTAACTTAAAGCCATTTCCCCTTGTCTTTGTCCTAGACATTTGGTCCAACCATCAACCCATCACCACCATGCCCACTAAGCCATATCCCTCAGGGCCACATCTCCATGTCCCTTGACCACCTCCAGGGATGGTTACAGCACCACCTCTCTGGGCAGCCTGTGCCAACATTTCACCATTCCTTTTGAGAATATATTTGATTTTGGTCATGAATTATTTTATAGTTGTCTCAACATTGAGTAAAATGCTCTGATCTGGTTACGGCTGAATTAAAAAAAATATATATTCTGAATCCTAATGTTATTAATATAACAGTATTTTGGGAGCTAAAAAAATTGCTGAATCAGAAACCTTCAATCTACTGGTGCCTTGATATCTCAAAAGAGAGGTATATGAACTCCATTACCAGCATGCATGCTGTTCAGAAGAGAAAGGCCATTTATTCTGAAATACCTTGCCATAGAGAGCTTTGTACTTCTGTTTAATTTGTTGTCTCTGCTCTGATGTTCGACTTGACAAGACTTCAATAATTTTTTTTTCATCAGTTCCTGAAAAAGAAGGTTGTACATAGACAGGTTTAATCAAGAATCCAATGCAGAGGAAAGAAAAGAGGACTGAGTGCTTTCCTCTCTAAAGAGAAAGAAATCAATATACATACATCTACTTGGGCAAACTTTGGGATTTGTAGCATCTGAGATTCTTCTGAGAATAGATTTATCTGTAGTCAGCTACAATATTCAGAACATAAAATAAAAGATCACTGCTTTATGCTGCTTGTATGTTATCAGAGGATCTGAGTCTTCTGTTTCTGATCAGGGTTCTGACACGCCAATGCCCTAAACATGTCCATGTTTAGGGTGGCACTTCTTGTTGGAGCAGTCCCTGCCCCTATTTTCCACCTCCGCAATGCTTTTCAGCTGTGGCAACAGCAAGGGGCGAGTGGCTGGGGAGGTGAGGATATGTTCAAAATCAGTCTCGTTTACTCACTGCCTTAATGGTGGCCTGTGCAAAACAAGTTGTCCTTTGTGCTAGATGATGGAGTCAGAAAGAGGAGAGGGAATTGGTCTTCGTGCTCTGAATCTCTTTGCTGATGCTGTTTTGTTTGGCAAAAATAAGTGGGAGAATGCAGCTGCTGGGAAGTCCCAATGATGGGCACTGCAAGGGCTGTTTCTCTGGAAAGCCCACAGGGAAACTGACCACACAACGTCCTGCCATGGGAAAGTCCTGAGGAAGATTTGACCTGTAACTTACACAACAGATAGATGCTTACTGAAGGCAATGACCTTGTTCTTGCACTTTTCTTGCCCTAAGCCAATATAAACAGATGTTTGCTCTAAACAAGGCAGCTGGAAGGCATCAGTTGATGTTTGTGGCTAATGGGACAGGACTACAGCAGTGCTATTTGGGTTCCTAAGTGACACAACAGAGCAGCTATTGCATTAGCTTGTGTCCTGGTGCACTTCCATCTGTGGGGCCAATGACTTGCCTCAGGCATTTACTCAAGACAGGTACTGAAATGAATGTCTGGTTGGAGACATCACTAGCCCTGACTGAGGTGGGCATTGCCACAATGTCCATAGCATATAAAGGGTTTAAATGGCAGATGATATGCATCAAGCCTTAGGCCAGTTCTGCTGATGCACGTGTGTCATGCTGGTGGACACTTCCCCATGGTCTTCTTTTCCATTTGTTGCTTTCATCTACTGGGCTTTGTTTCGTGCCCCATTGCGGGCTCTCAGGAGCAGAGACTAGCAAGTATTTCAGAGAAACTACCAGTATGGATGATAAAAATAAAAATAGTATTGGCATTCAGTAGCAGCTGATGTATTTTCATCCTTGAAGATCACCAGTGGGTACATCCAGGAAAAGTTCAGTGCATCTTGTCCAGTCCTTCATGCTTGGAACCAAGATGGTAGTTAAGGTCCAATTTTAGAAGGAGCAGCATCTCTATTTGACAATGTGGAGTTAAACACTTAGTGGAGAGTCCTCTGGGACTGTCTTGATAGGGGTAACTTGACAGGACAAGAAGATTTCCTAAAATTCAAGTACTTTACTATTCAATCCTGAATGTCAGTGCTATACCAGGAAGAAAGGCTTAAACGTTTACTGTGCAAATGCCTGGTGTGTAAAATAACTTAACATCTTCATCTGCTGCTCAGCTGTCCTTCCTCTGCTGGACATTGGCACCTCCATGGATCTGAGGATCCCATGGACACAGTACATTCCTCATTCACACTGCTGCACAGTCAACCATCTTAAAACTACCAGAGGAGATGGTGGGAGCCAATATGTTTGGCTAAAAATCACTGAAGCAGACTGACTGCTGACCATATTCTTTTCATCTGGAGTGGGCTCTAGTATATGGAGTGGCCATGTTTTTGGCTGGTCCCTGGGAAAGGATATATTGCCATGCCCTTAACCTGGCCTTACTGGCTGGACTCCATGAATGTCATATCAGCATTGACAGCTTTGTGGTCCTGTCACATCAGCAAATAGCAAGTTTAGCCTGATCCTTTGGAGTCAAGCAGTTAACAAAACCAGTCTTTGAGAAACAAACTGACTGCCTTTCCCAATTACATTAACTCCATGCGTGTGCATGCTCTTTAAGTCAGTGACAGAAAGCATAAAGATTAACTGAAAATAGTTGAAACATTGTTCTTGAATATGGATATGCTCTTTATAATCTTGCAAATTGCCCTTTGAACAAAAACAAAGAGCTTTCTTACCTGCTCCTTTGCAGGCACTGTGTAATTTCTTGGCATCTCGGTCTGCATCAAACCCATGATGACGGCGTTTGTCGGTTGACTGAGAAAACAGAGACACAACGGACACATGGGAAATGACTTTGCATTATTCCTTTTGAATCACAGAAGTCTGGGCCAGGTTCTTGCCTGATCTTTAGTCACATCTTCTAAATTGTGAAGTTCAGATTGGGCTTTGCTGAAACACTCTGTCTATCACAAGGTCTCCTGGAATTGGAGCAAAAATAGCTGTTTCCACATGGCACGTGATGCTGATCCTATGTAACTTTGCTCTGACAGTTCAGGCTTGTTCAAATAAGCTGAATGTAATAACTTTATATTGGACAACTTCACGTCAGATCAAACACTGTTTGTTTGTACCACATTAACAACAGGCCAATATAAATGACTTATCAGATGCATGCAGAACCCTGTGCATACTTAACAGTTAGAAGCTGACAGTCTCTATGGATTGAATAAAAATGGGTCCTGCATACCTTTCTTGAATGGATGTCCTTACACAAAGTAAATGAAGATATATAACGTCATGAAGATGGTGGTTGTACATATGTGTGTGTGTGTACTGAACATATGGTTACTTTGAGCTAGATCTATCAGGATCAAAGTCCACCACTACAGCAGCAGTTTATAGCCTGACATATAAATGTAAACAGAAAGCCACTAATTTACACTAATTTGTCAGAGTATGAACCAAAGGAGATGCAGTTCTGGTAGTCCCTTGCTCTGCTATTTCTCAGACAAGGGCAGAAGTATCTGGGAACAGGCCAGCAACATTTTCAGCCCCTGTAGCACCATGAATCAGATAATTTAAATGCCTAAGAGCTTAAATAATACTGAAAAATAGCTCCTGGGCTCCTAAATCAATTTGAACTATATGCACACCATCTGCTCTGAAGGTCTAAGTGTGCCCTATAAGTGCTTTGGTATTTCCATTCAAATAGCAGCAGGTTGATCTGGCCGTTTGTTTCGCAGGGCTGCCAGGCACTGGCTCTCCACTGCTGTTACTGAAGGGTGATGGCACCCAAAGGCAAAACACTCTGCTCTCCATTAGGGACAGTTAAGGGTGAGGACACCCCGGGACATGCCACTCTGCTCCTACGCCCTTCCAAAAATGCCACTCAGCAGAAAAGCTACATGGCTGTGTTGTCTCCTTGCCCCAGGGGAGAGCACAGGGCACAGATTACTCCTGAAAAATGTCACAGACAAGGTCACTCTGTTGGGCTGAGGACAATTTACTATATGGACTTTGAACATGCTCTGCCATGTATTGGTATAGCCTGTTGGTATTCCCCTGAAGTTTTATACACTCTGCACTACCAGTTTTGGTGGAAGGGATACAGCTCTGCATTAAGTCACCCTCTATCAAGAGACAAAGGGCCTTATCTCAAGGATAACCTCTAAATACAGTCCCTGTGTTACTCTCCCTTTGTAATAGACTAAACACCATTTAAGCACCTTGGCTTTTCTAATGCAATCAATGGCTAGGATACAACTTACTGCTAATGGCAGTGGCTGTAACACAGCTTTCTCACTCAAATTATCTTAATTGAAAGTTATTCTTTCAACAGCAATTATTAAGGTACAGGATCAATGCAAAAGGTTCTCAGATTTATGGCACTGCAGCCTCACAAGGTAACACCTTCACCAGCTCGTTGTTGCTTGTGAATGTGCACCCTGCACTATGCTCTCAGTGGTTGGCAAAGCATGTACACACTTTCCCAAACCTTTCCAGTGAGGTGGGATTAGATGCATATAAATAATATTTTCTAGTGGGAGATTTTATTTAACAGCTTCTCAAGAACCTTGCTGAAAATGAATGGGAAAAGCACAGTGTTAGAAAACAAAAAACAGTTAGCAACCACTGTCTGTCCAAAACAAATCACATTAATCGCTTTCCTATTTTTCTACTGTTCAGAGGGCAGTTGTGCTGCTTCTTGCATGAAAGATTTTTTTTTTTTTTTCACAATGAGAGCTGAAAATTCAACAACTCTAATTTATTTCTGCTTTTCCAACAGTCATGTTACACCTTCATTTTCCTTTTCATCTTGGTAACAGAAAGACTCATCAGAATAAAGTTCAACTTTTTTCTCTGCAATCCCAAAACAAACTGCAGAGGCTAACTTCTTCAGGGATTAGTCTTGGGGAGCAGAATAAAAATATCCCACAAAAAACAGAAATCCATTCTGGACATACAGCCCATCAGTTGAGCGTGCCCTGCAGAGAAGTGTCCTCCCTCCCTAACACCAAGCTGATAATGCAAAGCACTTCAGCACTTCAGTCCATATTTTGACTTGTTAAAGTTGTCAGAGTTCCTCCTGTGCTTGGTAATGCACTGATAATTTCTTCCATTTGTAGCATGCATTCTGGAGCAATCCCAATGGGCACTGCAAGTTGGTTTGTTACTGTATGCCTCAATGGTTTTACTGCTGTAGTCAGACTATTGCTAGTCCCTGACCCCTATATGCCACTTGTTGGTGTAGCTGTTGGGTGTGTGTAGCACAGTTGCTACAGGTAGGAGAATGGTAGCACTATCAACTGAAATGACATAGTAGATTTATGAGAATTCATAAAGGCATAAAGAAAAGTATTTATTTGCAAGGGTGAAGTATGGTGAAGAGAAGGAAGGCCAGTTTCTCAGTGATGTTCAGGATATGTTTGTTTTAAAGCACTACAAGAATGAGCTGTGTTGAAGCCACCGTCTTCAAATAAACCACTGTCAAATGTTAACTGATGACTCTGAGGATATCACCTGCGTAGTACTGTGAGTAACACTAGCATTAAGGCTTTGTAGATTGGAAAGCTGATATTTTGGGTAGGAAACTGTCAAGGTCAATTCCTGAGTCACTCAGAACGCCCTGGTTAAATCTTGCTGTCTGCTGGGTCTCACCCACAGCCCTCCCAGGTAGAGGAGTGAGAGCTGCTCCAGACCTGGGTTTCCTCCTGCCCTGCAGAACTATGGGTGCATTCTCCTGAAGAGTTACATGGCAAAATAAATCGATGCTTTATGCAATTTGTGACACTGTATGCATTTTTCTTTGAAAAATACAGGCAGAGTCACTTTAATATAGGTCTTGTTTTAGAATTTAAGCTCTCAGATTAGATTTGATTGGCAATGTCTTGCAAGCATTGGTGCTGCAACTGTTCTAAAATGACTACTTTTAACATGTAAAGCATACCAAGTTGTTTTTCCTGCTGTGAATAACATTTTACTTCAAGGAGATTATAGAAACACAGAATGGCCAGGGTTGAAAAGGACCAATATGACCACCTAGTTCCAACCCCCTGCTATGTGCAGGGTCACCAACCACCAGATCAGGCTGCCCAGAGCCACATCCAGCCTGGCCTTGAATGCCTCCAGGGATGGGGCATCCACAACCTCCTTGGGCAACCTGTTCCAGTGTGTCACCACCCTCTGTGTGAAAAACTTCCTCCTAATATCTAACCTAAACCTCCCCTGTCTTAGTTTAAAACCATTTCCCTTGTCCTATCACTATCCACCCTTGTAAACAGCCGTTCCCCTTCCTGTTTATACGCTCCCTTCAAGTACTGGAAGGCCACAGTGAGGTCTCTCCGGAGCCTTCTCTTACCCAAGCTAAACAATCTCAATTCCCTCAACCTTTCCTCATAGGAGAGGTGCTCCAGCCCTCTGATCATCTTAGTGGCCCGCCTCCAGACTCACTCTAAGGGCTTTATGTCCTTCCTGTACTGGGGCCCCAGGCCTGGACGCAGTACTCCAGATGGGGCCTCACAAGAGCCGAGTAGAGGGGACAAGTTTATAGCTGAAGGTGGTCCACAATGCTTAGAGAAGCATATGGAGACTCTTCTTGATGTCAGCATGTGGAGGAACCCTTATGGTACACAAATAAATAGTACAATTGGAGAGATGTTGTAGTATACTGTGTAGATTTCTGAAAACAACAGCTAATAGCTTCCTGGAGGTAAAGACAATACATATATATAAACTGCTATGCTGTCAGAAGACAAGAACAGAAGGAATGCTGCCTGAGCATGCACACAGGTAGCTTTCTGTATTGCAAAAGAGAGACAAAGTACTCTAACTGAAAATAGCTGATAATATATCTGAGCAACCACTGGTATTTTTCCACCCCCAACCTCTTAAGCAGATGCACAACCATGCTTGGGAGCAGAGGTTTATGGAAGAGTAATGTCAAAACAATAGAAAGGGTGGCTGCAAGGGATGCTGACCATGTTCTTCTCCTGCAGCTCCAACATGGATCGATGCAAAGTCGTGTATGGATAAATGCAGATGCAGACCCCAAAGGCAAATCACTAGGAAGAGCCAACAGGAATGCGGCTGCTGCTCAGTGTAATTGAGATACAGATGGAATTGCTGCGGGTAGAGCTCTAACATGGGCTGGATCGACTCAGAGATGTCGAGATTTTTGCCAGCTCCATTGAAGTGAATTATTCAGCAGATGTCTTATTTCAAGACTGTCTTTGGTTGTTGTATTCCACTGCTCTCTGGCTTAACAACAATAAAAATTAAATCTAAAATGAGAGCCTGCAGAAAGGGCAGACTGACCTAGCCAGGATCTCTGCAGCATTAACTACTGCACATGAATGTGGTCTGGAATAATATTTAGGGCAGTATTCAGTTGTTGGTGTTTGGTGCTATTAGAGATGCCTCAGGGTAAGCTCAATGCCAGCTAGAAATGTGTAGGCTGCTGTGTGACCTGCACCTGCAACTTGTTACAGATAGGTCTGAGGGCATCTGCAGTGGTTACTGGAAATTGGTACAGAATCAAGCCCCAGTTAATTTACTGGTTTTGTCATTCTTCCATGCGTTTAATTACGATCATTTCATAAAAATGCATTGGAAAGAACCAAGATTTAAACAAGAATTACACAAAGCAGTTCCACATGGAACTATACAAGCTTCCCTTGCCATCCAAGTCTCATTTCTCACAGATTCCCATCTGGTTTCAGACTGGTTTCAGTGCTTATCCTGCAATTTCTGTGATCAGCACAGGAACATCATGAGGATTCTCTGATGTCTGCCACAGCTTGAGGTCACACATCAATCTTTTACTAAAGGAATTTCTAATACAGTTTCTCTCTTCTTTTGATTTTCATGAAACAAAACAGGCACCAAATAGCTTTGAGACTAAAACCTTGCTGGTAAATTTAGCTAAAAAAAATTACAATAGGTACAAATGTTTTTAGCTAGGTGTCCTGGTTTTGGCTGGAATAGAGTTGATTTTATTCCCAGCAGTCTGGATAGAGCCATGGTATGAATTTGAAATCAGCATAGTGCTGATAACACTGATACATTAGCTGAGCAGTACTAGCACACACTCAAGGACTTTTCTGCTTCTCATGCAGTGAGGAGGCTGGGAGGGGACACAGCCAGCACAGCTGACTCCAACCATATTCTACACCATCTGACATCACAATCAGCAATAAATCTGGGGAGAATTTGTCAGGGGTTGCCATCTGAGGAGTGGCTGGGCATAGGTCAGCTGGTGGTGAATTGCCTTTTGCATCACTTGTTTCTTGTTTTATTTGTTCCCAACCTCCTCTTTTTATTTTTAAATCTAAGCCCATGAAAATTCTCACTTTTGCCTTTCTCATTCTCTCCTCCCTTCTCATGGAGGATGAGCAGGTGGCTGTATGGGGCTGAGCTGGGGCCAATCCCAGCACTGAGGAATACACACAGATAGATTCAGACGCTGCAGTATCCTGCAGCCCTGCTCCTTCAGGAAGTCGGGCCCCTAATGGGAATTACAGGAAAACAAACAGCTAAGCCAAAACAATGGTAAACCCAACGCAGATTGGAATGTTGTACTTGCTGATTTCTCAGTTCTCGCAACACACAATCCCTGATCCATCAGCTCCACCAGCTTTGCAGAGCCCCATCTCCAATCAAATAGCAGCTCTCCTCCAGCTCTGCACTGTGAGATAGCTCAGGACTGGTTTGGGTAGAGCTTGCTGCAGTAGGTAAGTTAGCTGGCACTCAAGGTCTCTTCCAATTTCATGCTCCATTAATTTGTTTTCATCTTTTCCCTGTCTACCAAGATGTGTCCCAAACCATTTGGTCACCTTGTTAGCATGGTAGCAACAGGACTGGGGTGTTTATTAGTTAAATTATATCTAATATCTTATGACCATGGACGATCGCTTTTAGCAAATCACCACTTACATGATAAATGTTTTATCAACATATATGTACTTAAGATTAATTATTCATCTTGGCAGAAGCTTTTAATGAGCTATAACGCAATTGGAATCTGAGGTTAACTAGATTAACACACTGAGGGAAAAAATGACGTACTGCCTTAGATCTTATGGTTGTGGTCCTCCACTATACCCCCATTACCAGCAGCGCCTCCTGTGAACATCTGAAAGGGCAGTTTTAGAGACAAATTGCCCAATTCTCGTCATTCATTTCCAACCCCTTCCTTGTGTTAAGAATAAAACACAATATGGCAGTAGGCTGCAGTGTTTGGTTCTGATCTACTTAAAAAGAGAGATTGAAAACATGGTGCCATGTTTCTGGTCAGAAATATTTTTTCAGTGTAGCGTAGTGCTACCTCATGCTGCATGGAACTGGATGAATTTTTGAATCACAGCAGAAGCAACGAGTGTAATAGGAATGGTCACAGCCTCTGCTCAGAAAGCTCCAGACTGTTGTTCAGAAAGGGCAGAAATCCCATGTCACCTCAGAGCATAGATACTTCTGTTAGAAAAACCTGCAAATACTAGGACTGCTCAATATGGTGGGGAAAAAAAACAGATGAACAAAGATGAATTACTAGGAGTCAAGGTTGTGCCTTATCTAACTGGGAAAGGCTGTTCATGGGTGAAGATACTTAGTCATTACTGCATGGTTGTTTCCCCATCTCTTACTATCCTATCAGTGTAAGATGGTCTTCTGCAAGGTCTTCAGTAAAATTCAAATAATTGGGCTCTCAGTTAGGAACCCATGCAAACAGCAACAGTTTTAACACAGAGGTCAGATTAGATGGGAGCTAGTATTTAAAAACAAACACAAGTCAACAGCTGTGGCATGCTGGCAACAAGGCAGTATCAACAAGCACTGGGGTTTGTGCTGTGGTAATAAAAAGGTGGGGCTGATAGCATCTGTAATAATAGGAAAGGCTCCTGGTGGTGCAGGATTGCTGCTCTGGGTCCCCATTTTGGCTATTTCTGTGTGGCAATATTGGCCAAAGGGATCTATCTGTTTTTAGAGAATGTAAAGAGATCAAGCACAGGGAAGGACTGGCTTAGACAAACTGGATGCATGGCAACTTCAGAACTATATGTGTTCTTTTGACCACCACCTTTCTTCCTGTGCTGTTTCACAATGCACACCTGTCATTTTTGTTTATTTGAGCAATTTTCTCTGTCAACTGGAATATATAACTGGAAAATTGCCATCTGTCTTCCTGACTGCTTAGAGAAAAACACCTTTGCCATTTGCCACCTGCCAGGCAGGCTGTCCCTCTCCAAAATCTTTATGACTGTTTTAGGTTTAACAGCTGTATGACAGTAACATGCACCCAATCTAACTTTCTGCTGAAGTTTGCTGCTATGAAGAACCAAACAGTTCCAATATGAAGTGTAAGTTGGACAACACAATGCACATAAGTCATGTAAACAGGGCTTCCTTCCTCAATAGCCTTTGTAATGACTCAGTTACTCCCTTTCAAATCAAGAGGTGCAAATAACTTCATTTTCTACATCTGAGACTAAAGATGCAGCGATAACAAGATCCTAATAGAATTAGTTGCACTTGCTTTTTCCTGCTATAAACAATTCGCAATGGGGATACTAACTGGACAGCTAATTAAATGGCAAAGTAAAACAATTCACCTCCTACAATGTTTCTCCTGTTTCTAAGCAGTTGTTAATGCATCATCTTAAAAATGCTTATGGCTATTTTTAAAATCAACTTAATATAATCATCCTCATGACCATGACAAATGAATCCATAATTAGGAGAAGAAAACTATGTTTTGGTGAGTTTCTCTTACATCTAAATTTTGCACTGTCTGTTTTTAATGTGCCCAAACCTTGGATCTATCTGGTGGAACTCCTTAAAGCAGATTACTTTTAATATCAGGGATAGTTTCCTGACTGCCACATAGAGAGAATGTGAAAGTCACAAAACTGCAGCTTTTCTTCTTAGAGACTTCAATTTATCTGTACATAAATTTGTATGTAAGACGTGCCAGAGCATGAATTGGTCTCCACATTACTTTCTTTGAAGACTTACCTTCAAAACAGAAACCACAAAAGTGGTTAACAAATGGCTTTAATTGCCTAGAGGAAATCTGGTATTCCAAGTGTAGGATAATTTTCCAGTGTGCTAAGGATAGAGTTGTCTGCTTTTATATCACTGACCATAATGCTTGGCTGGAAAACACTTTGTATGCTGGGTCATTATACAGCTAATGATAACTAAAATGACTGGAACTGCCAAATTCTGCCTGTTTTTCAGCTGAGATCCAAAACCTCTGCCTTACATACTCCTACAGATATAGTTGAAGTGTTCTTATGCCTCATGAAAAAATTTTCACTCTTCTCATTACCTCAGTTGAAACTTGTGATGAGTTCTCATAACTGACAGACCTGAAGTTAACTATTCAGTATGCCAGCAAAAAAGCTAGCATCACTTAAGTGCATATTTAAGTACTGGTATACTTAAGCTTACCAACACAGGGCTGCAATACATGGATGTAATTTTTGGGAATGTCATACTGACCCATATGCACAGTCAAAATCTGGAATTTTTAAAGAAAAGAACTGGAGGGACGTAGCACCCCAAAAGAGAAACCCCAAGACTGCATGCATCTGGCCTTGGCCCTCTGCAAGATGTATTATCTGAACACCATCTACGTATTCATAGATACATATAAAGGAAATTAATATGCAAACATTGCACGTTGGGTGTCTGACAAACCAACTGCATCTACCAAACCTGGAAGCTTCTTTGTCTAGCTGCCTTCCACCTTGCAGGGTGGAAGAAGTCTCAGGGTGCTCTCAAGTTGGCCATGGTTCTCCCCCACTGTTGTATGAAGGTATTTCTGTCTTCTGCTGACTGTGGGCTTATAGCCAGAGAATGAAAAACAATCTACTGACACTGAATGCCAGTCTGCTAGGGGAAGCAACAAATAGCTTTTGTTGAGCTTTGCAATGAGATGATAAAACTAACTGCAGTTAGTAATGCTTGTACTAATGAGGTACTTCCATCCTTGTAAGCAACACACAAAGACCCTTGTGATGTTTGTGAGCTTGTTCCCAAAGGATCCATCAGGTGGAGGTGCTCTCAAGGTTATACTTACATTTTTACCTTCAAGTTCTCAAACCATCTGGCCCACCTCCTGCCATCTCCTTCTTATGTTAATAGTGTCCTGCCTGGCAGGAGGTTTGGGCTGCTTTACAATGGGAAGATGAAACTCAAGGGACTTTCAGAGAATTGCAAAAAATGGCTTAAATTAGTAACAAAGAATTAGTCCATCCTCCAGATTAGCTCGAGAACAACAGAATAATGCATACAGGGCCTTGGATTATTTAGTGACAGAAGTTTAAAAAAAAACAGTTAAGCAATTTCACAAATGTTGAAATCGATCAAAGTTTTCAAGCCATCATAACATGAAAACCATTGCTGCTATTCCCCAAATGCTCCCCAAAGCACTTTGCTTACAGCAGAATAGCCACTCAAATTTTCACATGGATTGATTCCACTTGCAGTGATCTTGAAGAAGAGCAGAAGTACAGATAAGCTTAAAGATGCAAGAATGCAAATGGAGAAAATAAACGTAAATGACTTTAAATCTCTAGGAATGAGCAGTCAAGAACTTTGGTTGATTGTAGAAAGAGTCTGGACTGAGCTTAGACAGTGAGAAGCATGTGGAAGTGTGCAGATGTGGAGCTCAAATGTTGCGTCAGGTGCAGCTCAATCAGAAGCTCATATTCTAAAAGAAAGTTACTTCTTAGAATTGGTTGGATTTTTTTGGTTGAAAGCATATTTTTCAGTAATGTTTGTTACTTTTGTTCAAATTAGCATGCTTAGGAAGATACTAATTTTGATGAAAGCTTCATTTTAAATATCAGACATTCTGATATAGCTCTCAAGTCCAATTTTAACTTCCAAGCAGTGATATCTTTGCTTTCCTACAAACATTGCTCCTTTGAACAATGCTTAGTTTTCAGTGAAAATTTCATTTAACAGTAATATTTTCCTTTTTTTTTAAGTTCTAAACTATAAATCCATCCCATTGGTACAAAATACCTTAGCTGACAGTGATGATTCAATTACTACTTCTCCCTGCAAATTTGGGTTAGCCAAAGAAATTTCACTTATTGAATTTCAAGGCGGACAAATTTTGGAATGATGCAGTATTGAACAGAATGAAACAACCCAGCTTTACTAGTGCTGATCTTGATCACAGAAGAGGAGCTGCCTTTGTGCACTGCAGTGCCTCCCAAAGCCACCGTGAACCCCTGCAATGTGTGCTGTAACACCACAGTGCCCCTTTCATCCTTCGTGAAAAGAGTGCTTACTGGCTCATCTGTTGACAAACTTGTTGTCCCTACGGTTGGTTCCCGTTTATCCTCTGGGAGGTTGTAAGACTTGCTCTGGAGGTTTAAAAAACACAATATATAAGACACTCATGAACCTATGATTGCAAAATATGAGCTGAAAACCTCTATTAAGAACTGAATGTTTTCAGGCTGTGCCAGAAGTGGTTCTTTGATATAGCTGCAGGTACTTCTCCAAGACAACCTGCAATTTCACACGAACAAACGATGAGGAGGGAAGAAACAGGATGTCTTCTATTTATACATACTGTTAAATTGCAGATTTAGGGCAATCAAAGAGATTGACACACAACTGAATGAATTGTAGTTCATTCATGAAATTATAAGTGAAGCTGAGACCCCTCCAATTTCATCAGTACAAGCTACTTCATTTTCAGAAGTGCTGATCATTCACTGCTTCGACCCAAACACACAGCTATCACTCAGACTATTTTGAGGTTAAATGTCATTATTAGATATTTATTATTAAGCACCAAATCATTGGCCAAAATTGTCTCAGCCTCATATGATATGATTCAGTGTAGTAACCTGGATTTTCATCAGACCTGCCTGCAAGCATCACACTTTGAGATTACTCCTGTCTCTACTATTCAGTGATAAAATTGGCTGAATTTGGCCTCTGGAATGGAAAGCTTTTTATAGATCTTTAGGGAACTGTTTTAGTGTTTAGAAGGTTCCAACACAAATTTGCTAATCTAACTCAATTTAGATGTCTCATGACATCCAAAGCATTACTTCTTTTTCTCAAGGTGCCTGCTTCCCTTTTTAACTATGCCATTAACAGTGCTAAAACAAGCAGAACTTGTGTGTTACTGCAATAATTTTATAATTCACATATTGCAAAGAAGTGGATGTTATCAGCTATATACATACAATTTTTCCGCCCATGCTTTAAATAGACTTTAAATTTAAATCATTTGCAGCTGTATTAATGCAATTTAAAGTGAAAGGGGACAGAAAAAAAAAAACAAAAAACAAAAAACCAAAAAACAAAAAACCCACCACCACCACCAACAAAAAAATACAACAGGAAATTCGTGTCCAAATTAAACTATCCAAATTGAAGAAGTACTTACATGTGAACTGCCCATTTTTGCTTAGCCTGAGTGTGGAAGACACAATTCTTCTCTTCAATAACACAAGCATTCAGATGAAATAGTCAACTCTTCATAGAGCTGCTATGTTCTACCCAGCCCTGGGTTAATCAATAACTTTGGACTTATTTAAATTCTAGTCATTTCAAGGTGGGGTGTATTCATCATTACACGGTGGCTTTATTATCCCTGCAATCTAATAGCACATCCTGTTGGGTCATGGAGTTGGCTGGTTTTGCCAGAGAAAATAAGGATTTCATAATATGAGCCCTAAGGTTATACATACAACCTTTTATCTAATTGTTATTACAATGATTTAAAACACTTAACTACAGTAGTGCCTAAAATACAATTTCCAATCATTTTAGAAGGAAGGATGCTGTTTCGAAAAGTTAATATTTGATTGTATGGGACTTAGTGGTATTTATTATGTCACTGAAGATTCACAGCTCCCACAGAATACATCAAACAGAATCTCACAGCGCTAGGTTTATGTGGCAAGGTTTTGGCAGTGGGAAGAAGGGGCTGCAGGGAAGGCCTCTGGAGAAGAGACTAGGGATTGTCCTTGTAGGCAGTGCCAGTTCCAATTTGCTCTGGCCAAAGCTGAGCCAGTCCATGAAGCTGATGGCATCTCTGTGACACATATTTAAGAAAGTATAAAAAACCATGCAGCAGCTGTGTGAGAGAAAAATGTGAGAGAAACAGCTTTGCAGCCAAAAGGTCAGTGTAGATAGAGGGCAGGAGGTATTCCAGGTTTGGAGAAGTCCCCTGGTGTCCAGAAGAGCCCCATGATGGGGCAGGCTGTCCTCCTGCAGCCCACGGGCAAATCTCCACATGCAGCCATGGAGGAGCCCGCAGTGAGGCAGTGGATGTCACCTGAAGGAGGCTGCCTGTGGGGCCTGTGCTGGAGCAGTGCAGTCCTGAGAGATGGGCCTGTGGTACGGACCCATGCTGCAGCAGAGCATGAGGAGCTGCAGCCCATGGGAACGTTAACTCATCACACTGCCTTAGAGACCAGGAAGGACAGCCAGAGAGAAAACTAAGAGAAGAAAACAAGCACACTTGAATAGTTGAGTAGTTTGGGGGAAAAAAGTCTGATCTATTAGCTAGACACTAAGCAAAAGGAACTCACAAAAGTGCAGCAATAATTCTAGCTTTGAGAATATTCAACATTTATTTAACATGTATGTTTATTGTGAAGACACCAGTCTGTATTTGACAGACAGTACTTTCCTGCAAAGACCTCAATAACTTTCAAACACTTAAAAATGAATGATTGGGTTTGATTGTGGTGTTCTAACACAAGATGTAAAAATCAAATGTGAGAATGAGGAGTTTTCTCCAGAATTCAGTGCCTTGTGGTGGTCATCCTGTCTTAGACATCTTCAGTACTATTACTGAGCTAGGAACTATCCACTTCTTCCATGATAATTTAGGGAATAAAGCTGACCCAAAAGACACTAAAGGAAATACTGAAGTTGGAGAAAAAACAACTGTACGGTTTCTCTGGAATCTGCTAGGTTGGTGGGCAACCATAGATTCCAATACAAGCTGATAATCCTAATGCTCTTACTGAATGTGAGAGAAATATAGCATCCCAGTAGGTAAAATAGAGGGCAGCTCATTAAGGATTTAAAACTAACAGTAGATTGAGTAATACATACTATGCTATGCTGTGCATGCGCATGGTCTATCTGAATATATAAATTAGGGCATCAGTAATGAAACATGGAACTAACTTATTGCAAGGAATCACAGAATTCACAAGGGTTGGAAGGGACTGCAAGAGATCACTGAGTCCAACCCCCCTGCTAAAGCAGGTTCCCTACAATAGGTTGCATAGGTAGGCACTCAGACAGGAAAAAGCATAGACAGAAAAAACACAAAAGATCTGTAATAAGGAAAATAAGCAGATAATTTTTGAAAAAGCAGTGAACTGAGAAGGTAAATCTCAAGATTTACTGTGTGTAACTACTGTGTAAAACTAAAAGAGACTAAATTAAAAGAAGTACAGTAGGAAAACATATGTGTACCAGTAATGCTGTGACAGGTACTTTTAACCAAATTAAACTTCAAAAAACACTAAACCATAACTGAGACTTCATGCAGATGCAGAGAACAAGAAGACAGGAATCAATTTAGAAAGCAAACTAATAGAATGAATTATGAACAGTTAGAGACATCAAAGGCAACAAGATGGTCTAAACAAACCTAAGAAGTAGGAGTCAGATAAAGGTAAGTGTAGATTACACAACATGGAAGAAGAAACAAAAGGATGATGCACTCCAGGCTGAAGTGTTAGATTTCTGCTTGTTTTCACAAAGGAAGACTGTAACTACCGAAAGTTTCTTCCTAATTTTCTTGGTTTTGCTTCCCTTTTGCCAGTGCTATCACTGAAAAGTCTGAGTTAGCTGATAGGAATATAATGGAAACTACCACACTATCAAATATGTTATTTTTTATTTTTTTATTGCATACATTAATGTTATACTGACTACCAGAATTTTTAGTTTGTGAATTTTTGTACCTGATTTAATAAAATAGTTACTATGTCCTGGTGCCACTAACAAGAGAATTTACTTCAGAACCATCCATGAAAAAATCATCCTGCCCTTCTGTGGGGAGTGTCCAATTACTGATATCAAAAACAAACAGACAGTACCAGCCAAAGACCTGCACCGCCTGGTTTATGTAGCAGTGAGCAAGAAAAAGTGGCTTTGTATTAGTATCTCTTCATAGTTCATTTATAAACCAGCATTGGGTGTGACAGAGAAGGACTCATGTGAAACCTGAGAACTGTGGTTTGAAGGATGAGGTCAGTTCCACAGGCTATGATTGCGCTGCTGGACTGAATTACTACAGAGCTCATTTCACCACCTCCCCAGCTGCTGAGATCTCTGTGGGCAGCACACGGCACATGTGTTGCCTGCGGCAACGTGTCTCTGCAGTCACACAGACGTGAGATCCCAGAGATACTGGTGACGTCAAAAATGCAGAACTGGGTCTGTAGTTCATTGACACTGACTCAAAGGTAACAGAGCACTGAGTTGCTCTCCGTTTTGGTCCCCTTTCACGTGTCACCATGGCCTGAAGGTTCCTACCAAGCTTTCCATTCTTTTTACTTATTTATCAAATAATCTACTAAAGCACTGTGTAGCATTAGAAACAGCCCTTCCACATCTGTAATTTGCTGACAGTAAGAAAATGCTTTTGCACGGGAAGTTGGCACTGATTTTGACTGATAACATTCTGCATGACTGATAAAAACTTAACTCCTAAGAGAAGGCACTCCCTGACCACACCATCCCACTGGCTTAATGCCCTGTTCCAGCAGGATGGTGCAGCGGGCATTCAGGTCCGCAGGTTCTCATCCCCAGACACTGCAGACCCTACACTGGGGGCACAATCAGCTGAAGTAACCCAGGGCTACTGCTAGAGGAAGCATTCCTGCTTGTTGCATGTCATGAAACGCTTCCTTCTGCTCCAGATTCTGCCCTCACGTTAAGCAGTCACCAGCATTGGTGCAGAGGGACGGCAGGGGGTTGTCAGCGGAGGGAGGGAGGAAGAGACGGAAGGAAGAAAAGGAACGAGCCCGCACAACTCCGCAACCCTGTCTCACGCACCGCACATGCGCAGCTCCCTCCCATCCACGGGAAGTGACGCGTGATCACTTCCGGGGCCGTGACGCGGAAGCAGCAGCGGCAGCGGGCGAGCAAGAGGAGGCGGTGGCGGCGGCGGCGGGTTAAGAGCAGAGAGGCCCCGGGGCTGGAGCGCCCCCCGGCGGTGGGGCCGTGCGGCGCGCTTTGCTCCCCTCGCCATGAACATCGACGTGGAGTTCCACATCCGCCACAACTACCTCTGGGCCCGGCTGCCGGCCAGCGTCAAGCAGGTAGCGCCGGGCGGGCAGCCTCAGCTCCTGGGCGCGGGCAGCGGTGTGCGGGGAAAGGTGGCGGCTCGGCACTTGCCTTGCCCTGCCCTGCCCTGCCCTGCCTTGCCAACTCGGAGGCAGGCGGGCAGGCGGGTGGGCGACCTGGGCCCACCTGTGGAGAAGGGAATGTGGGGTTCTGCAGGAGGGTTGGGGTGTTTATGTGGGGAGAGCGGCGTGTAAGGGTGGTTTGGGGGGTGTATCTGTGGAGAGGGGCTCATAAGAATGGTGTGGTGCCTGTCTGAGGGGGGAGGGGGCTGTTGGGGAGGATTGGGATCCGTGTGTGGAGACAGAAAGATCTCTATATCCTTTCTTGGGGGCAAGCTGATCCAGCTTGGTGCCATCAGAGAGCGGTGCTGCTCTGTGCTCAGAGAGCTGCCCACTGTGTGGCCTGGGGAAAAAAACAGCTCATGAAAGTTTGATGTGTGGGGTTTCGCAGGTCCCTGACAGCAGCGCTCAGGTAGTGTGTCAGGCCAAGAGGAAGGCTTCCATCTCCGCTCCAAAGCCAAGTGCTGTTTGAAGGAGGTGGGATGGAAAACAACTCCTGCTCTTTCACAAAGGATGGAGTGGAAGAGTAGTGACTGCAGGCCCTGAATAGTTACCTCCATTGAATGTCAAGTAGTTCCTCTTACAGAGGAACGTGAATGGTGGTTTACATTTACTTGCCCAGCTGAGTGCCATGCTATGTAATTAAGGTGGAAAATACATCGTTGTATAACGTGTTATTATATTTAAAGTAGCTTCTGGGATACAACAGTATTTAGTTTTAGAATAGTATTTAATATTTTTGTACTTGGAGGAAATACTTCAAATTTAAGTCAGTTTTGGATCTTGCCTGTGAGTATATTTCTGTTCTGTAATACTTGGTTCTGCAAGGGTACTGTGCTTGTTTGTCCTGTATTTCACAGAATTGCAGAGTTTGGAAGGTAGTTCTGGAGGTCTTCTCGTCCAACCCTCCTGCTACAGAACGTTCTGTACAGTAGCTTACACAGGAAAGCATCCAGATGCGTCTTGAACTTCTCCAAAGAGGGAAACTCCACAGCCTCTCTCAGCAGCTTGTTCCAGTGCTCTGTACCCTTACAATAAAGAAGTTCTTCCCCATATTTATATGGAACTTCCTGTCTTGCAGTTTTTGACTGTTGCCCCTTATTCTGCACACCACTGAAAAGTGCCTGGTTCTATCTACTTGATTCCCATGCTTGAGATATTTATTAGCAGTGATAGGATTCCTTCTCAGTCTTCTCTTCTTTGGGCTGGACAGATTCAAGTCTCAGCCTCTCTTTAAATGGGAGATGCTCCAGACCTCTAACAATCTTTTTGGCCCTCCGCTGGACTCTCTTCAGCAGTTCCCTATCTTGAACTGGTGAGCACAGAACTGGACACAGTATTCCAGATGTGGCCTCATCAGGGCAGAGTAGAGGGGATCCCCTATATTCAGTAAAGTACTTTTCAGTCTAAGGGTATTTTGTAACATGAGCATCAAGTGAGGGAGCCAGGTGAAGAAAACCTGCTCACTTTTTAGTTGAGCAGAAGAATAATGTGAAGGATTTTGCAGGACTGTTTTTGAAATAAGGCATTTAAAACATTAACCAAAGTTCTCTTTTTATCTTGTTTTGGGATAGTGAAGCACTGTATGCCTTAATCTTGTGACCAAAGATCACTTGATTGCCTGCGTGTGGGAAATTACAGCTGAACTGTTTCATTATTTATTTCATTATAAGCTTCTTAGGTGCCATAGCTGAAACTTTGTGTCATTCACAGTTACTGATTCGTGCTGCACTAATTCTAGGTGCTTTTTCAAGGCTGCAAGATGCTGAATGCTTGGTGTAACGCTCAGTGCTTCATGTAACCTAAAAGAACGTTTATAACCTTTGATTTGAAAGTTACAGGCTCCTTTTTGGTCACAATGGTTCTAGGAAAAGAAATAATATCTAGAGATCACTATTTAATTCTCCATCTGGTGTTGAGGGACCCATTTAACTAAAGATACTTCTGACCTCACAGAGGAACTGAAGATACTATCACTGTAATGATGTGGGGGACTCATTAAATAACATGCCTGCATGTGCTTCCTTATGAGACACCTTGTGCTGGTTTAACTAAAACAGATTTTGTGCACATCAGCTAAAAGGCTTTTCTATTTTTAAGGCTCTTGGAAACTCTCAGAGGGAATATGAAAGGCAGGTTGTACTCTACAGCATCCGCAATCAGTTACGGTACCGAAATAACTTAGGTGAGTAAAGCAGCTAACTTTTAATTGCTGCCCGAATCTTCTCTGTGGGAGATTGTCTTTACTCTAAAACTGCAAGAATTAGTTCTGTTTAAAGGTCCTCTGTCCCTGAAATACTTCTGAATGATAAAACATCATGAGAAGTCTTCACATCTGAGTCCAGGCTTCTTTGCAGGCTTCCATTTTATTTTGCATTGACTGCATCCAGTCCTCTTTTACAGTAGATAATAATTTGACTAATGAACACATCATTTTCCAGAGAGACTGCATGAGTTGTCTCAGTGGGCCACTTCCCGGTAACCTGCAAAGTAGATCTGCTCTGTTCTGATGTGTAATGGCTCTGAGACTAATTATATTGTATGTAGGAATCCCTGGGTGCTACAAGCCATATAGCCCTCCTTTATCTTGTTTTTAGCTTTCTGTCAATCTCTGTTGCATTGTTTCTTAGTCTTCTGCTGAGACATTTTTTGACTGAGCTTGATCTAACAAAGCAACTTTTTCTCCTCTTTTCTTGTAGTTAAGCACGTCAAGAAAGATGAACGTAAATATTACGAGGATTTGTTAAAATACAGTCGTGACCACCTGATGTTGTACCCATACCATTTGTCTGACATCATGGTGAAAGGGCTGAGGGTAACACCCTTTTCGTATTACACAGGCATAATGGAGGTGAGTGCAAAACTATGTTGAGAAATGGTGTATTATGTCCTAGAGATGTCAGCGTATGCAAGACAGTGTCAGGTGGTTTATTTGTTTTTGGGTAGGAACTGCTAACAGATTGCAGCTTTTAGATAACTACTTGTATCTGCTGTTTTTTCACCCCTGTAGCCCCATAAACCTTTCAAGAACTGGACTTTGTCATGTGGAGTTGGGTGGAACTCGTGTTTAAGCCCATCTTTCTTTTGATCCTTGAGATCTGTGATTTTCATTTCAAACTGCTTGTGAAAGAAATGTCCTATTCTGTTTGATTAAATAGAATTTTGATTGAATGAAAGGGAATTTTGCTTGAAAAAGCCCACACCCAACTAAACAAGAAAAGAACAACACGTTTGTACGGTTGTTTTCTTCAGAAATGGCATTTGACCATATCAAAAGCTTTTTCTGTGAGTACTAAAATGGTTCTGTTTTCTGTCAGCTCTCTGGCAAACTTTTTGTTTTCTTTGGATGTCAGAGAGACAAGGGAGAGAATTGTCAAGGGTAAAGGTGAGAAAACTTGTGGGTTGAGATGAAGACAGTTCAGTAGGTTAAGCAGAAGCTGCACACCAAGCAAAGCTAAATAAGGAACTCATTGGCAGCTTCCCATCAGCAGGCAGATGTTCAGCCATTTCCTGGGGCTCATCACGTGTAATGGTTACTTGGGAAGACAAATGCTGTAGCTTGGTGCATTCTCTCTCCTCTCTTCCTCCTTTCCTGCAGCTTATGTTGTTGAATACCACATCATATGATATCGTATGACAATATGGAACATCTCTTTGGCAGTTTGGGTCAGCTGTCCTGATTCTGTCCCCTCTCAGCCTCTTGTGCACCTCCAGCCCCTTCTCTGGCAGGGCAGGCTAAGAAGCTGAGATGTCCTTGAGTCTGTGTAAGCACAGTATTCCACGGTAGCTAAGACGCTCATGTATTATCAGCATTGTTTTGATCACAAATCCAAAACATCTTCTACCACGAATAAAATTAACATTATCCTAGCCAAAATTAGTGTACTGACTTTAATAGATTTCTGATTTAATTTCATGTTTTTGTTTTTTTTTTTAAAGGATGAATTTTACATTTGCTTCTCTGAAGCAATGACATTCTTATTGCAATTGAATTTTCTTGTCTTTTTCAGGATATAATGAACAGTGAAAAAAGCTATGATTCATTACCCAACTTTACTGCTGCAGACTGTAAGTATTATCTAGCTGCAATACTCCTTTCAGTGAATTGGAGTTAAGGACCTTCTGAAAATGAATTAATGGGGCGTCTATTTGCTTGAACACAAATGTGTGAATGAAGGTATAGAAGCATTTAAATAGTGGTATTCAAAAAGGTGTGCTCTCCATGCAATGTTCTGTCTATATGATACGCACAGGAATGGAGCTGATTCAAGTACTACTAGGCATGGTAAAAACCAGCTTCTATCCTTGTGTTTAGTGCCTTCCTGTTTGTTTGAGCTTCTGGGTGGAAAGTCTTACTGGCTGTTGTGTCATCCAGCTGAGCAGCTGATACTTTCCCACTGTGTGTTTTGGTGTGTGTTGGGCAGAAAGCTTTGGGAAAACTCTGAAAGGCTGTTGGCTCTGTTATGAATGTACAAAGATGTACAAGAAAAGAGACAGTCTATCTGGCACATTCAGGGGTGTCACAGAGTGACAGTCTTGCTTTCTGTTAGACTGTTGTGGGCACAAGAAGGGGAGGTTAGGGACGTGAATGCGTAACCTCATGTTAAACTTGAAGGAACACAGAATGATCACCCCTTGACAACTGAGACAGAATATGGGTTAAAGCTCCTGGGTAGTTTTCCAGTATCTTTTCATAATTTGTTAATGGTTGAAGGCTGGCAGTTATAGAATTAAATTGTGATTTATTTGAGCTGAGCTAGATCTTAGTCATCTTCCTTAAAGGCTTACATAGCCTTTTGTGCTCTAATTCTTAGTTTACAGAGTTCTAATTGAGTGCATGATGTGGCAGTAGGGTAGAAAAACACCCTGTTGATCGAAACAGATACAGCTTTAGTTCTCTTGTTTTGAAGCATTGTAATTACCTGTTGGAGTGAAAGCAGAGAGAAAAGAGTTGGATTATTCCCTGCTACTCTGTGACTTGAGAGAAATTGGATACTTAAAAAATATATATAATATGTAAAGTAAATGAATAGGAATAGATTGTGTTTTTTAGATGGACACGGTTCCTGGCCAAATTCATAAATTCTCTTAGGACTGAATTTATTTCCTCCAGGTATCCTTTTATTTCGGGAAAGAGTAAGTAAAAGTATTAGTTACAAGTAGGTTTGATTGTTTCAGGAAGATTTTATGTATCTTCACTTCAGCTTAAACCCTTCCAAGAGAAATAAAACTTTGATTATTTTCCAGGTCTAAGACTTCTTGGTATAGGAAGAAACCAATATATAGATTTAATGAACCAATGTAGATCTTCAAAGGTAAGTTTGTCTTCCGTTTCTTCTTTCTTCCTCATCTATAGTGCATGATTTGAAAGGAAGTAGTGGAAAAAATTTGTGGGCTTTGTTAATTTACTATTATGTGTAATTGAGTACAACATAACATATTGCTAATTATTTTCTGTTTCTTAACAACAACAACAAAAAATTACTAAAACCAAAATAGACTGAAGAACAGATAATCAGCATTAGTTTAAAAAAAAAAAAAAAAGCAACAAAAGAAAACAGAATAACAATCAACAAATACAAGGCTGTCTGCCAAAATATGAAGTAGATAGAGTAAATCTAAAAGTAACAACTCTACAGTGGAAGAGAATGGAGAATGAGCTATTTAAGTGTGTAAGTGAACAGTACATTTTAGTTTTTCTTTCTTGTACTGAAATTCACTGTACTTTTATAGCATCTTACTTACTGAGAATATGGAATCTTGGTCTTTTAAAGTAAATAAACTGTGTTCTTAAAATGGATTTTAAGACTGCTGCATTTATTTAAAGTAGACCGATTGTATACTTGTCTGCTGTTCTTGGACTTGATCTTAATGTCTTTAGATAGACTTTTAGTTAGTGACACACAGATTACAGATACATGTGGAGATTACATCTGACAGTATCAGGTGTAAGTAATTTTTTTCTATCCCAATCTCATATAATTTGGGAGAGGAGGGAAGCACATCTGTTTCTGATAAAGTGTGAGCCTTTACTAAAAGGCAAGGTTAATAGTATTTGTGTGCCCAGTCTAAATATAATGTACTTAAAAATCAGATTATATAAAGGTAGATGGTTGCCTGCACGTGTGAAGTGCTCTTTATTTCTATCTCAAATGGACTGTACCACTGCAGAAATTTTTCAGAAGGAAAACTGCGCGTGATCTGTTACCTGTGAAACCTGTGGAAATTACCATAGAAGCTTGGTGGGTTGTGCAGTCTGGCTACATCACTGAGGATGACATCAAGGTACTTCAGTGCAGCTGGCAGCTCTAATTTTGGTTGAATACTCATGGTTCCTGAAAACAGACTTCCCTTTGTGTATTCTACACAAAGACTGTTTGAAGATTGGAGCTTTTATAACAACTGACATGGAAATAGAGATTGGAACTGTTAGAAGTGGTATCATTCTTTGTTGGTATATTCTGCCCTCTTCCTTCTTTGTGCTTTATGTCACATTCAGTGCTGAGGTTGCTTTGTGTCAGCAGAACTGGGAACTGAAGCGTGTGCTGCAGTGCTTTATAGGGAACAGGCAGCAAAATGTGCCTTCTTAAATTTCATGTTTTAGCTCTGACATCTTGGTTTTGACTAAATCTTCACCTTCAGTGCTAGTGGACCTTATTTGTTACTTGTCTTCATTTCTGCTCCTTGTATCTCTATTTGTTTCATTTGAAACTTGAAAAACTTGTGAGCTGGCTTAATGTTCTGTCATCATTCTATTTTCATTTTCACAGTATCCTATTTCATTCTCACAGTTTTTCTACAGTTAGCTATAGTCTCCTGATCTCATAGAATCATAGAATTCACTCAGATTGGAAAAGACCTCAAAGATCATCGAGTCCAACCACAACCAGACCGTACTACCCTAACAACCCTCCACTAAATCATATCCCTGAGCACCACATCCAAACAGTTTTTAAACACATCCAGGGATGGTGACTCAACCACCTCCCTGGGGAGCCTATTCCAGTGCATAACAACCCTTTCTGTAAAGAAGTTTTTCCTGATATCCAACCTAAACGTACCCTGGCACAACTTGAGGCCATTTCCCCTCGTCCTGTCACCAGTGAGAAGAGACCAACCCCACTCTCACTGTAAGCACCTTTCAGATATTGGGAGAGAGCAGTAAGGTCTCCCCTCAGCCTCCTTTTCCCCAGACTGAACAGTCCCAGTTCCTTCAGTCTCTCCTCGCAGGCCATATTCTCCAAGCCCTTCACAAGCCTTATTGCCCTTCTTTGGACCTGCTCTGGCACCTCAGTGTGCTTTCTGTACTGAGGTGCCCACAACTGAACACAGTACTTGAGGTGAGGCCTCACCAATGCTGAGTACAGGGGCGGGATGACTTCCCTAGTCCTGCTCACCACACTATTCCTGATTCAAGCCAGGATTCCATTGGCCTTCTTGGCCACCTGGGCACACTGTTGGCTCATATTCAGCTGACTGTCCATCAGTACACCAAATCTGTATTTAATTCCTTCTCTGTTGGTTTACCTTTCACCTTAGATTGGAGCATAGCTAATGCAGTGATGGAAACTTCCTTTGGCTGTTATTGGGAATATCTTGGACAGTGGTTACGTACATTCTGACATTCCAAAGTAGTTAACATGAAGGAACTTACTTTGATATTGAAATTGCCTTCTTTCTAGAATGGTTCTAGTTGCATGTTTGAACACTTAGTTTAGAAGTTTTAAAAAGCAAAGCTAATATACACTACTGTAAAACACCTATGCAATTAAATACTGTTCCTGGAGCACAGTAACTTTATTCAGGGACAAGAGTGAGAACTTCAGTAAGAAGCACAGTGAATTCTTCAGTGCAAACATTTTAATGAAGAACATGGTTACTGTCTGTATTTTTGTATTACCTGTGACTTATCTGAATGTGAAATTTTTTTTTCTGAGCAATATTATTCAAGTTGCATAGACTCATTTCTGCAACAGACTAACACAGTTTTGTTTACTTAGATTTGTACTACATCGGAAAAGTCTGCTATTGATAAAATAATTGATTCAGGTCCTCAGCTTGCTGGTTCACTAGACTTCAATGTAGTTCACAGTAAGTGTTTAATTGGCATTCCTTTTCTGTGTGTAGATCTTGCTCAGTAAATTCAGAGAGTAATGTCTGAAAACTTAGGTATAAAAGGATTGAAGGTAGCTAAAGTTTGGGAGGATGTGGACGGAAATACTCAAGAGCTCATACAGGCTGCAGTCTTAAGTTTTGTGAATGATTTAACAGTGAGCCATTAGGAGGTGTTGCTCTGATATTATTTCATGTAATTTAACACATTCCTTTCTTAGAAACCGATAGTAAGAGAGGGAACAGAGGGTATATGAGAATGAGAGAAACTAAAAATAAAAATGACAAAACTGGTATTGCTGGGAGCTAAAACGTCACTATTTGTTTTTCAAAGAAAAGGTTTTGAAATTTCCTACTATTTGAACACTATCAAAAAATGGAGCTTGAGTCTAAGAGGTTTCTACCTCAAATGTCTGCAAGTGTTAATGAAAACTGTGTGCTTCTCCCTATTCCAGTGTTACAGACAAATCATATTAATCAAGGGAATACAAATTCATTGACAAATCATCTTTGAGAACTCTGTAAATCACAGAATTGAAGAATGATTTGGTTTGAGAGGGACCTTTAAGATCACCTAGTTCCAACCCCCTGCTATAGGCAGGGACACCTTCCTCTAGACCAAGTTGCTCACAGCCCCATCCAGCCTGGCCTTGGATGCTTCCAGGGAGGGGGCATCCACAGCCTCACTGTGAACACAACTTGTTCCAGTGTATCACTACTCTCACAGTAAAGACTTTCTTCCTGATACCTAATCTAAATCAACCTTTTTCCAGTTTAAAACCATTTCTCCTCATCCTGTAACTACTTGCCCTTATAAAGAGTCCCTCCCCAGCTTTCCTGTAGGTTCCTTTCCAGGTGGTGGAAGGCTGCTATCAGGTCTCTGAGCCTTCTCTTCTCCAGGCTGAAGAGCCACAGCTCTCTCTACTGAAAGGAATTGGTAGGGTGATGAGACCTCTGGAAAAGCACATTATGAGTCAGAAGGTGTTGAGGGAAGTGGTGGCCCTGCAGGACCCGTTCAGGGAAGTCTCCTCTTGACACTGGAGGAAGGGTTGCCTTTCACCCATAGCACTACTGGGCACAAGAACTGCAAAGCGTTTGGGAGAATGTCAGATATTGCTCTGGGTGAACCAAGTGGTGGCCAGAGCCTGACTATAGGGGCTATCAAATATAGCTGCTTCAATTTCTGGTCATTATGTTGTGCTCTGTTGTTCTGAAAGTAGTTCTAAAGCTCCAGGTATATTGCATCAAACTTCAAGTAAAGAGCTCTGTTTTAGGATAACACCTGCTGAATGTTGGATGTGGTTTATTGATTGTGTATTGCAAAATAATGTTGTGCTGTTAAGCTAATAGGAAATACTGCTTTACATTCTGAACTGACTGATGGGAAAGTCTATCTGTGTCATTAGGGCTCTGCAAAACGATGTTTCTCCAACGATTTGCTTTAATTTATACAGGCTTGTATAACAAG
Source organism: Meleagris gallopavo (assembly GCF_905368555.1). Lineage (NCBI taxonomy): Eukaryota > Metazoa > Chordata > Aves > Galliformes > Phasianidae > Meleagris > Meleagris gallopavo. Next base: position 82,802,000 of record NC_139406.1, read on the forward strand.
GGATTTATTTACCTTGATGTACCAATATCTGATGACAGCTGTATAGCAGGTAAGTAAATATTTTTGCAGTATAAAGCTGCATTTTCTTGGATTTATTTCAGTTGTTATAAAGACATTGATTTTATTGTACGTAGGACTTTTTTCAACTTGAATTCATATCTTTTGATATAAATATCTAGGTAAGTTGAGATTGTTTTAAAGATTCACAGTACAACTTAAGTACCTTCCTGTGTATCTGTAATGGAAAGGAATCACAATGTAAAGAAATGTAACCCCTGTGTTAAAAGGGCTTGAGTTTTGATTCCTATACAGCTTTTTCTTTTTATTTGACTCAGCTTTTTAAAAATTTTATTTAAGAGATATCAGTTCCACCGTCCTTTATGTTTTGTCACCTCAATTATAGTGCTGTGTCTGGGCACTAGGTAGGAGCTTAAACTAGTGCAGCCTTTGAACAGCTCATGCTGTGCTAAGTCTCAAGGGTTTCTGAGTTGTGTAAAGAAACACACTGTTGAAACCTGCCCATGCAGAACTCCATGTTGTTACTGTAGTAGAGATCAATTAAGCAAATGCCCTCTGAATACAAGAGAGTTGCTACTGAAATACTAGCTTTGGGCTTCTCCCAGAGGGTGGAGAGGTGGAGCCCATGGTGGAAGAAGGGTGAATTTTTTTGTTTTTGTTGTCATACTTCAATCCCCACTTGCTTTTTTCTTTCACAGTTTACTCTCCGTTGGCATTAGAAAACTGTTTTATGGATTGAATGGCAAGAAATTATCTGTAGTGGATGAGCAGGAGTCTGAAAGACAATGATGCAAAGCGGAGCGTGTTTTTTTTTTTTTTTTTTAATACTAGAAAACATTTGGCAACCGTTATTTTCTTAAGGGCTAGGAGAAATTTTAGTACCATATAAACTCTCTCTAGGCTTTTATTCTTTGAGACTTGATACCACTGTAAAATGGTAATATAGGTGTTATTTTATTTTCTGTTTTATGTGGTTTTGGTTTAAAAAGAAAATTATCAAATTGTAATCATGCAAGTAATTCATTTCAGTGCCACCACTTGAAGGTTTTGTGATGAACAGAGTGCAAGGTGATTACTTTGAAACACTCCTGTACAAGATATTTGTTTCAATAGATGAACACACTAATGTAGCAGAGGTAAGTAAAACTCACCTTGTGTCTTGGTGATGGGAAAACCATGAAAGGGCCCAAAGCACACTGGTGAAATACTTAAGGCAGAAGAATGGGTAGGTATCAGGAAGCTTTATAAGTATTGTCTAACTTGCAGAGCTTGAGATAAATAGGTTTCCTTAGTATTGAATATAACTTAATTAGTTCTGCAGGTAGGATGCACGTTCAGTGAAGCAACTCCATCAGCTGGAGTGAATTTATATGGGAATAATTTATGCAGCTTGTTCTGTACTGGCTAGAATTGGAGTCTGTTTTCCCTCTGTCCCAGCCATATTGGTTCTGTTTTGCTAGTGTGAATTAAGTAAAACAAAAATAAAAATTTCTGATTGTGAAAACTTACAGGGTATTGGCTTAAAGTAGAAACCTGACTTTTGCATAAATATGTATGATTATAATTTTTTTTCATGTCTGATTCTCAAACATGTGGGGAAAAAGTACCTGAAAAAATACCTTATGAACACACACAGATTTTATTTTCTTCTCTGTCTTACAATATACATGATTAACCTAAAAAATATATAGAAGATAACCTCATATTTCTTTTGCATGCATTAAAGTGGAACGATCATGAGACTTCATCCCATTTCTTTCCCCATTGCTTTTGGTCAAGACAAAATTGCTTCTACCATTACAGTCTGTATTAAGAAATAAAGAGACAAAACCAGCAAAAAATGCAGAAGCCCAAAAATTGTGCATTACTCTGCATTATTAATTTTGCATTGTTGACTTTTCTTTTTTTTCTTTTTAGCTTGCAAACGTCCTAGAGATTGACTTATCTTTAGTAAAGGTATGTGTGTTGCACTTATGTTATTTGATGTGAAAATCTCAGTCTTGCAAGTTGACTTGGTGAAGGGGTTTCATAATGCAATTCCTTATTATGTTTGTGCAATTTTTGTGTGTTTCCTCAGAATGCTGTGTCCATGTATTGTCGATTAGGCTTTGCTCATAAAAAAGGCCAAGTCATAAATCTGGATAACCTTCATCCATCGTGGAAGAATGTTCCTTCAGTGAACAGACTGAAGTAAGTGTTCTTTGATGAAGTGTATTTCTCTTTGAAGAGAAAGCTAGATTTGATTCCTTTTTTTTTTTTTTTTAATTTTCATTCCTTTTTAGGTTTGGTTCCTTTTTTTTGACTTCTAATTTCGTCTGTGTGTGTGTGTGTGTGTGTGTGTGTGTGTGTGTGTGTGTGTGATGTAATTATCTCTCTAATCTGAGGATTAGGGGTGGTAATGCGCCCTTTAAGTACTACTTCTGTTGCCATTACTCAGTGGTGGCTTTTTGACTTCTAAGTGCTTCATTGCTTACTTTAGAAGCAGACAAGTGTGAGCTTGTTCTGAAGCACTGGGGAGGAAACAACAGCTCTTGCTGTGCTGGTACAGAGATGATGCCTGTTGGTACTTGGTACTGCTTCATGTGATTATGTAGTAAAGCTTGCTTACTTGCTGTGAAGTCATCTTGTAGTACAGTCGTAGACACTGTTAATCTACATTTATCTGTATAAAATCCTGATAATAGAAAGCAAAGGGTTCTCCAAGTTGGAGTGCCAGTTTACATGATCTAAGCATTGTTCAGTTTCTCTTAAGCCACTTAAAAGAAAAAAAAAAAAAAAAAGCCAACCCTCTCCCCCCCCAAAAAAAACCAATTATCATTAATGCTAATTCAGAGTGTGAGAACAAAATGAAGAAGACTCTTCATTGGATTTTTCTTGAACAGTGGTGGTTTGGTCACTTTTTTTTTCAGTTTTGTTCAAAACCTGATATCATTCAAACCAGCAAGTAAACTTTTCTGCTGAAGCAAAAGCAGGACTCTGAGAGCCATCAAGCTGGACTGATTTAGGGCTCAGAAACATTGAAAGGCATGTGTTGGGCATGCCTGTGCATGGAATACTAGCACTGGAAAGCAGAAATAGTTCTCTGGTGCTGCAGTGACTGATAGATGTGGATTTTAATTCACATTAATAGGAGTACTTTGGATCCTCAAAAGATGCTGCTTTCTTGGGACAGTGGGGAAAACAGAAGTCCTGTACAGGAAGCTGGGTCATCAGCTACAGATACAGACACCAACAGTCAAGATGATCCAGGTTAGCACGACCAATGAATCTAATACATTAGGAACAATTACTTTATAGCACTGTAGGCTGTAAAGGAGTTTATAAACAAATGAAATGTGAAATCTGTGAGGTTTTTTTTTTTTTTGGTATAAATTGTACTGGGGGGCAGGTGACGTCTAAGTCTTGGTTTATTCAGCCTCATTGTTAGAAAATAAGGCATTTTGCTCATCTATATTATCAATATTAGCTGATGCCAAGATACCAATACATGAATGATCAACATTGATTATTCAGCAGTGATAAGGGAATTCTGTTGCACTCAGCGTGACATTAACTAAGGCTTTTTGATTATTTTAAATAGTTGTGTGACTTGATGTTTTCATTTTTAAATTAAATGTGATCATGTTTGTTTGTTTTTTCCTTGTTCTTCATTAGCTGAAACAGCCAGTGTGAGCAGCCTGAATCTGTCCAGCGGACACACAAAGCGTATTGCCTTCCTGTTTGATTCTACCCTCACTGCCTTTCTAATGATGGGAAATCTTTCACCAGTATGTCCAAATTCAGTGTATCACACCAAGACTCAACATGTAGAGTTTGAAGATGCTTTTACTTCCATATAACACAACTATAATTATTTTAAAAACTTACATTGTTGTGGCTAAGAAATACTTGCTTAATAAAATTTTTGCTTGCCCGTTCTCTTTTCAAAGAACTAAGACAGTTTTGTTTTATTATTCCAGAACTTGAAAAGTCATGCGGTCACTATGTTTGAAGTAGGGAAACTGTCAGATGAGTCTCTTGACAGTTTCTTGGTGGAGCTGGAGAAGGTAATCTGTTGCATGTGTGGCCGAATGTTTTTTCAGCACTAGTGTAAAGGGACAAAGAGCCTTCGGTATTTTCATTTTGTAAGTCTGCTCTAAGAGCCTTGTTTAACAAGAGAATGGTATGAACGCTCCTCATCATACCAAACCTAGGTGATTCAGTTAATTGTTGATTATTAACAGTATCCATGTTGCAAGTGACTTTGTGGAACACACTATGCATGTATGTGAATGTGTAGAATGTCTGGTAAGCAAATTGAATTAAAGAATTATGTTTGCCCAGGTCTGTATGTATATACACCTGCATTATGGCTTGCTTGTTAAATGCAAACCACCTTTTAGTAAGATGTTAATATTTTTGAAAATCTGTGTATCTTTTTTTTTTTTTTTTTTTTTTTTTTTAGAAAAACTTCACTGTTTATATTCTAGTATGTTTAACCAATCCACCTTTTAAATATAATTCTAAAAGGACAACTTCAGAATTACATCAGAAAGCTGTGCTGTTAATTGCAGTATTCTTTTACACCAGTCAGGAGTACTGGAAATTTAAATCTTTTTGCTTGAAAACTGAGGCATGATTCAGATTTATAGATGTCCTTATGTACTTTCTGACAATTTGACTAACATAACAAAGACTCACTTTTCATTTAATAGTTGCTATGTATAACCTTTGGGGTTGTTATGCAGTAAAAACCTTTCAAATGATAACTCGTTGATTTTTTTCCTATTGCATTATTAATGCTTGTGCAGACAACATGCCATTTATATGCGTTTATTTTGTTTCTTGTTTAGGTTCAAAGCACAGGTGAAGGGGAGGCACAGAGATACTTTGATCATGCACTTACACTGAGAAACACAATACTGTTTTTACGTCATAATAAAGACTTAGGGGCACAAGCTGTACAGCCTGACCAACCAACTAACGGTCTGTGAACTCTTCTGAGGAAATATTTTAAGTGTGCTTTTACTTATCTGCCATGTACTCAGCTGTTTCAGAAGACAATCAGTACCCTGTTTGATTAAAAGTATTTTGAAGCCAAAAGAACACTGCTTTATCCTTTGAGTTTGTGGTACTGAGTTTTGTTGAATGACAGATTTGGTGCACAGGGTTGGGCTTAATGTCCAAAGATTAAGCTTAATGGTAATGGTGGTAAGATGAGCTGAAATTGAGGAAGGGTTTGGTTTTATATTGTGTGCTTCTGAAGACTGTAATAAAGGAAGTAATCCTTTTATTCAATTGGAATTTTCTATTAAAAAAAAAAAAAAAAAAACAACAACCAAAAACGTTTTCTGTATTAGAAAAATGAGTGTATTCTTTTATTCTTTCTAATGATGATAACTATTTGTAAAATCTTGCATAACTTTTCTTTTAGTAATTCTGTGTGCTTTGCTTTTCTGGGATCAGTTAGTCAGTGAGGACAAAGTTGTGGCTCTGCCAGAGAATCCTGTATTACTGCTGAAATTACTGGGATTAACTTGAATAAGTCTGTGCGTAACTTAAAACTTTGTTTTGGAAAATACTGTATTAATGGCTTAGAGGGTGGAATGGAAAATCTGAAATCATGCTTTAGGTTTTATGTTGCATTCCAAATAATTAAGAATCTTACATTCTCATCACAGGATTTCCCTTGGATCTCTTACGATGTGAGAGTTTGCTTGGCTTGGATCCAGCTACCTGCAGTAGAGTTCTTAACAAAAATTATACCCTACTGGTTTCCATGGCACCACTCACCAATGAAATTCGACCTATTAGTAGCTGTACACCCCAGGTGAAAAAATAGTAGGGGAAAAAACAGTATGTAGTAATAGAAATAGTTTTGTAGCTTTGTGTTTGTGTATGTCTGCTATGTGTCTCTTCTAAAGAGCTGTAATTATTACATTATAATATAAATACATAAATACTATAAATACATTATATAGTATTACAATTACTCTTAAAAAAGTATTTACTGAGTAAAATGTGAATACTTACTACACTTTAATTTATTAACAATTTACCTATCAAGTAGGGTTAACCACAGATTTTTTTTCTTCTTGAACTTGTGCTGATGCAAAATACTATCAAGAGAGTAAGTACCTAGAATATCATAGAATGGTAATAGAATGGTTTGGGTTGGAAGGTACCTTTAAGATCATGTAGTTCCAGCCCCACTACAAATATCATCTCTCCTTAGTAAATTAACACATTTGTACTCCTTCCTATGCTGCAGAACTAGCTTTATGTTTCTTTAAAACTGTCAATTATTAATTTATATCCGTACATGTAAGAATTGCAATAATAGGCTCTATTTTTTTTTCTGAATAATCTCTTCAGCATATTGGACCTGCAATACCAGAAGTCAGTTCAGTTTGGTTCAAACTGTATATTTACCACATAACTGGACAAGGACCACCCTCTCTATTGCTCTCTAAAGGAACACGTCTTCGAAAACTTCCAGATATTTTTCAGGTAATGTATGTGCAGATTGATTTTTCTCTTCCTTCTCTTAATGTTTCAGAGATGTGCTGTATACTAAATAATTCACACACAGTTGGAATCTGCAGTATAGTCAAGTAGCTATTGTAGCTTTCTTAGCTTTCTTAGAAACAAGTTTTACGTAATATAAAATCATAGTCGTTTGAGTTGGAATGAACTCTTGAAGGTCATCTAGTCCAACTCCCCTGCTCTGATCAGGGACACCTACAGCTAGAGCAGGTTGCTCAAAGCCCTGTCCTGCCTGACCTCGAATGTCTCCAGGAGCATCCACCACCTCTCTGAAAAGCCTATTCCTATACTCTTAATGTAAAAAAACTTTTTCCTTATATCCAGTCTTTATCTCCTTTCTTTTAGTTTGAAATCACTTCCCATTATCCTAGCACAGCAGGCCCTGTTAAAGAGTCTGTGTCCTCCTTTCTTGTAACCTCCCTTTAGATATTGAAAGGCTGCTATCAGGTCTCCTTGGAGCCTTCTTTTCTCCAGGTTGAACAACCCCAGCTCTTGGTATGCCCAATTCAAGCCTGAAAGACTTCAGATGCTGCTTTTTCCCATTCTGGCTCTCAGAAGGACTTGTGTCCCATGAAGGAGTATTGTTAGGTATTTGGTAGCCTTGGCAAACCTAGCTGGGAGTGATCATGGCAACTTTTAAACTTGGCAGAACCAAAAAATTGTGGTATCTATTAACTTTAATCGACACACAGCAAACACATAGCAGTGTTTGTGTCTCACTGAGTACATCAAGGTTCACAAAGTAGTCTTGTTCATATTTATGATCGGAGGGTGATCTCTACGGTTTGCGCCTCTTAATTCAGAGTAGACACTTGAGCTGAATATACTGCAATAGTATGGAGGTGTTCAGAGAGGAATGTGTATTCTTATGTGTACCCACATAAGCAGTTATCTCTGGCTCTTGGATTTGTAGTTGTATATCCCGTTCCTCCAGCCTCTTTCATATATCCTCTCTTCCTCTTCATGTCCTTTCCAATTTGAAAAATGTTGTACTTCTATTTCTAAAACATGTTTTAAAATAACAGGATTAAATGAACCAAGGCATATACAGCAGAAGGCATTCCATAAGGCTTCTAAGAGCTTGACTAAAACTTTGTCAGTAACTTAAACTGATGGTAAATAGACTATGTATTTTCATTAATAAAAAACATTCAGTGTAGTTGCCTTGGAACATTTCCAAAGTGACCTTTATTTTCAGAGAGCTGATGGGTCTGTTTTTCCTCTACTGTTTGATTTCACGTTCTACATTATCACAAACTTGTTAGAGGCCTTCTATGTACTGATGTAAATGCTTCTCTCCTGCTTTTATTTTGCCATGTCATCTTGAGAAACTGTTCAGACATTTCTAAAACTCCTACAGACATTTTCAGTCTTGAAATCTGGAAAGTTTGTCCATGTTTATCCCTTCCTGTCCCTTCCCTTTGGATGGCTACTCTGGGGTTGATATATATCGTTGCTTTCTTTCAACAGTGTTAGCTTAGCATTTAGATTTATTTGGAATTATTTTCATCTCATATTTGTTAGGAGACTGCTGCGAGGGCCACCTAGTCCTATAGGGATGGTTGACAGATATATTCTACTCAAACTGCCATCTTAACTTTGAGATTGGCAAACTTCTGTTCTTACCAGAAATATGAGCATGAGTGATCCTTGGTAGAAAGTATAATGCTGTAGAGTTGTAATCTCCAGTAACTTCAGAATTGTAGCAACATGCTGTTAGCCTAACTGCAGCATTTCTCTTTGTGCTTGGACAGTCCATTACTGCTGTAAATAACCTTCTGCCTTCTAGGGTTATGATCGCTTACTTATAACATCTTGGGGTCACGATCCAGGAGTCGTTCCTACTTCAAATGTGCTCACAATGTTGAATGATGCTTTAACACATTCAGCTGTTCTAATTCAGGTATGGAATACCCTCTATAAATGATGAAAACTTATATAATTTTGAGTAAAACTGTTGCATCAAAGAGTAGATTACGAATGTAGGAGACCTATGCTTTTGTTGGGAGCTGAAAAATGTTGAACTTTGGCCGTTACTGGTGTGGTTTAGAGGGGATAAAGACCGTAAGTTTTGAACTCAATGCATATATAATATGCATTATTACATTATGAGCAAATATTAGAGTTTTGCTCAATGAAAATGAGATAGGGATTTATAGGAGCATTGAGGAATAGTAAACTGAAATGAAAATGAATATTCCTCAAGTCTTTTGGATGATAGTGATGTATAAGGTGACTGACAATATGAATTATTCAAGAAACTGCTCCTCTTCAATGAAGCTTAACTAATTATCTTCATTCAAGTGCATTTTAGGGGAAAGAGGATGGGGTATCTTATTCAATCTATTTATTTTGAGAGTATTAATATAGAAATATTTCTATGTTTGTTTCATCAGTGTGACTGGTAGCCTTTAAAAGAGAGCATGATTAGGACTAAGCTAAGCTGATGAGTACTTTTTTTTTGTGTGTGTGCCTAATGTGATTTTCTTGATGCTTAGGGGCACGGTATGCATGGAATGGGAGAAACTGTGCATATTCCTTTTCCATTTGATGAAGCTGAGCAGCAGGGAGGTAACTTTATTTAATGTAATCCTTGTGTCACCATATTGAATGCTACCTTGTGCAGCAAGGTTGCAATAACACTTCCTCCTAGTTCAAACAAGTTTAAAAAGCAGAAATTAACTTTCTGATGTACTCCTTGGTGACAGGAGGCTTTGGATTGGCCACATGCTTTCTAGCTAAGAGTTTGAGGAAAACTGCGGATTTGCAGATATAAAGCCTAATATTATTTAGGCTACTAGAAAAAAAGCTAATTTCATAGCCTGATTTTTATTAGGCTCAAAATGGATTGCCTTTTACGTATGTCCTCTCTGGGCTGTCTGCTTTTAAATTTAAAAAATTCTAGGATTAAGAAGTCAGTGTTGAAACTCCTTGTTACCCTCTAGTACTGTACTATAATTCTTCAGTATATCAGATCTGTGGAAGTTCTTGTGTTGGATTTTTCTTAAAAGACTGTGACACTGAGAGAGTTGGATGTTGTTTTTTCTTAGCTGAACCTAGCCATCTCTGCTGTCTGTGCGCAAGACAGCTATCTTCTTCAGTGTTATCCCATGTCCACCCATATTATGGCTAATTTGTAGCATTAAAGGAGACAAAAAAAATCTAGATAAAAAACAGTTTGACTAGACATGAACTATATGGCTTTGGAGGAGGTTTTCACTAAAGTAAACTGGGATGTGTGTTTTCTTTCTTCTAGACTTCTCTCGTGTGAACATGGGCATTCATTCAGCTTTAAAGATATTGAGAAACAAGGTAGACTTGCAGCATTTTTGTGGCTATGTCACTATGCTGAATCCTACAAGTCGACAAGCTAACAGGAAGCTGAGTGATGCTTCTGATGGAAAAGGTTAGTTAGCAGTGGTTTTTTTTTGTATGTGTGTTCTGTTAATTTGCAAACAGTTACTTCAACAAAGTTGAGCAAAGGATTACACTCAAAGGATTTGGATTTCTACCTGATATAGAATCACAGAATGGTTTGGGTTGGAAGGGACCATTATGATTATCTAGTTCCAACCCCCTGCTATAGGCAGGGACGCCTCCCTCTAGACCAGGTTGCTCACAGCCCCATCCAGCCTGGCCTTGAATGCTTCCAGGGAGGGGGCATCCGCAGCCTTTTTGGGCAACCTGTTCCAGTGTCTCACCATCCTGACAGTGAAGACTTTCTTCCTAATATCTAGTCTAAATCTGCCAGTTTAAAAACACTTCCCCTCGTTTTGTTGCTATCTGCCCTTCTAAAAAGTCCCTCCTCAGCTTTCCTGTAAGTCCCCTTCCAGGTAGTGGAAGGCTGCTACAGGGTCCCCTTGGAGCTTTCTCTTCTCCAGGCTGAAGAGCCCCAGCTCTCCCAGACTATGTTGGATATCATCCAACGTAGAGAGCAACCCCATCTAAATCTGCTGTCAGTATGCTTACTTCCTAATTGCCCTTTGAGCCTAAATTAGCAAATACAAACTGAAAATAATTGGACTAAAATAACTTGCAGAAGAGGGAAGAAATCATTGCAAAACATTAAAATGTAAGTTGTGTAGTTTTCATATGCCAGAACTTAATCTTTTGTAAGTGTGCTGAATATACCTAAGTAGCTCTAAAGTCCTGAGATCAGTAAGACTTTATATTTCTCTGTAATATTTCTTCCAGTTTGATAGTTACGTAGGTCACTCCAAAACTAGTATCTCCTATTTATTTCCATGGAAACAAAGGCCACTATAGCACTATGTGATAGAGCAAATTTTTAGCTATAAAACACTGGGTTTGTTTGTTTCTTTTTTTTTTTTTTTTCCCAGCATAGTCACCACCATTAGCTATGTATTTTTGCCAGTGATGAGCAAGAGCCTGCATGCTGCCCTTGTAAAAATCTGCAGCAGAGCATGTAGCCCACTGTTGTCACTGCTGTAATGCACCACTCACCACCTCACTGTGCTCACATCCACTGTTTGGCCTCCGTAAACATTCAGAAGGCATCTATAAACATCAGTGGGTGCCATTTTTTACTCATATAGGAATTCAATCCCACACCATTACTCCATATGTAGTTTCATGTCAGATACTGCTTTGTCAGACTGTTCCTCTGCTGCCACCTATTGTATTGCTACAAAATTAACAGAATGTGGGTATGAAGATTCAACTCTTCTGCTGTATCACAATATCTGCCTCTGATAATGTAGGCTGATGTAATAAAATAGGAGGCATTATTTTCAGAGCAGCTTTCCTGTATAGCTTTTGGGCAAAACTTGTGTCAAGTTCCTTACATCAGTTGGTAATTAAACATATACTCATCTAAATGTTTATGTAAGGATTATTTTCCCTCCAGGAGATGCTGATCTAGCATCAGGATCTGATGTAAACGGGAGTACAGAGTCATTTGAGATGGTAATAGAAGAAACATCAATGGATTCTGCAATCAAGCAAAGCCTTGAAGGTAAAACTATGACAAATATTTTGTACTAAACATTCCCTATCTAATAAAATGCCTTCTTTTTAAGGATCTGAACACACATTATTGTTAGATACTGCTGTACTTGTCATCTCAGACAATAAGTGTTTTTATTTCTTAAAATTCAGATTCCCTTAAATCTTTGAGCAGTTGAGTAAATAAACTGCCTCAAAAAAGCATGAATTGTCCTTTAGATCTGAGAGAATAGATCTGACCTGACAGAATTGGTTCTGGGATCAATATTTGCTTTCTCTTTTTTTTTTTTTTTTTTTTTTTTTTAATTTGTTTGTCTCTTTAGTACCCACATCAGAACTGGAATGGGTTCCTCTGGAATTATGCTTTGGCATTCCTCTCTTCAGCTCTGAGTTGAATCAGAAAGTCTGCAGAAAAATTGCCACTCATGGATTATGTAGAAAAGAAAGGTGAGCTTTATTTTACCAGCTGCAGGTTTAATAGTTGTGTTATGTCCTGAGATCCTGCAAAAGGATTTGGGTATCTACAGCTTGATGACAATTGGACCAGAACCGTTTAAGTTTCGTAGAGATCCTAATTCAAGTGTGTAAGGTGATGGTGTCAACCTTTTTTGACTCTAGGGTACCAACTGTAATGTTAATGCCTAGTGAACCTTAGACCAATAAAAAAAAATAGGCTTGCTTTTCAGTTTGTTTTTGTAAGATAGAAAATAAATTATTTCTAGGAAGCTATGTGAACATCAGGTAAGTTTAGAATGCCTTCCTGGCCTACCACAGACTTCTTTTCTTCACCACCTGACCCGTCCCAAAAAACTCTCTTAATAGTAATTGGATGTAAAATGCATTTGGTTTTGGTAGAAATTTTCTTTGATTTTGGCATTTTATTTCCTAAGCTTAGTGCTGCCTTATGATCAAGCTAACTTCTGCTTTTGACAATAGCTTTTCTTTATGAAAGATTACTCACCCAGCAACGTGGGTTTTTTCTTTTCTTTTTTTTGTTTGTTTGTTTGTTTTTCTCCAGGATGTGGTTCTGGAAACTAAATAAAAGACTGCTTGAAAACATAGCTTACGTATTTTATTATAGTAGCTGACTTGCTTTTAACAGTATATCACATACCTGCTTCTGAAATCCACAATAATGTCCTTTATAAGAAGAAAACATGTTACAGTCTAATTTATTAATGTATTTTATGTGAAATAATATTTTTTTCAATTGTAGTAGTTCTGTTTTAACACAATAAGTCAGGAAAATAGGATTTAGCTGGCTGGACTCACAAGCACATGAGATGATTTGAGTACCTCATCAGTGCTAATGTTATTGTCAGGCTTCCTGTCTGAAAGCTTTTTATTTTGTCATGTAATGCCTGGTACTACAAAAGTAATTTTTGAGCAGTTTACCATGATAATTCTTTACTAGATTAAATCAGGGCACCTTGGAAGGTTGGGAATTTATGGCATATATTTTGATTTTCTGTATTTGTAAATAAATTCTTCTCTTTCACTTTTTACAGCCTTCAAAAACTGTTACATTCCAGTAGAAAGCTGTCCTTGCAGGTCCTAAATTTTGTTCATTCATTCCAGGTAAGGAGGAATAACCAACAAGTAAATAATTCTATTAGCTATGTGATATTCTTTGCTCTCCTTTGTTATTTTTTGCTGAATAGGAACGTGTGTGTGGTATTTGTTTTGTTGTTGTTGTTTTCTTACCCTCCTGTAAGTGGCCACTGTATTAAGTGCTGTAAAATTCAAATTCTTCCTTTCCCTGATGATGAATGAGTATAAATATGTAAAAATACAGATGCTGGGGGAAGGGCAAAGGCAGAAAGGGGGACCTTGCATAGAAAGAGAGGAGAAATGCTTGCTCCATAGCCTCCTGTAGTTCTGCATGGAAATACATGCTAGCAAGATGTGTCCACGTATGACATGGAATCTTAGTTGCTTGTGCTTTGATACATTTGTCTAAAATTCTATCCTTTCAGTGGGGTGAGAAACTTGCAGGTTACTTACCCTAGGTAGTGTTACAAAAGGTGTGTTCTTGAAACCATTTCTTCTTGAGAATGTTGAAGGTTTCCAGAAGTTTGAAGCCATAAAAACCGTCCATCAGTCTCAAGTGACTTCTTCCTAACCTTTTAGATTCTGTCTCTGGGATGCATTTTTTATACAGATGATTTATCTGTATAGGGAGGGGAAAAATACTGAAGTTATTTTTTTAAGCTAAGAAACCAAACTTATGGGAAATACGTCTACTCATGCTATGATCAAGTCAGTGCTTCTGAATATATATATATATATATTCATATATATATATATTCATATATATATGAATGTGTATATATTTGTGTATATATATATATACACACACATCTCCTAGCACAATATGAGATTGTGGCAGTGCTTAACACACAGACTGCTGTGAGAGCTGTCATGAAGATTTCATAGCTGCATATTTGCTTTGCTTTGATCTTCCCCTAATTTTTAAGTCTCAGCCTTCCATGAGGGCTTCTTGGAACATAAATATGTGCACACAGATGTAACCGAGGCATCTGTGTGCCTATTTCATGCTTTCCTTTGTTCTATTTTTACTTTCATAGTGATTTGGATTAATAAGCACACTTCAGGAAACTAAATTTGCTGATTGGAAGAGCTTGTTATATTCTAGCTATTAAATCCTTCATTATTTCTCTTGTTTTTAAGGTAGTTTACTAATTTTTGTTTTTAGGAAAGTACTTCAACACTGGATCAGCTCCATGATGCTGGTTGTTCAAGTTCAATTTTGCAGCCAACTTCTGCAGATATGGGTGTTCCACTTCCTGCCAAGAATCTCATGTTCAAAGAAGGTGTATTATCTGAATGGAACGGACGGTCCCCTTCCTCAGTTTTTATTTCAACCACTTCTAAGGAACAGGTCAAATAGAGATTTTCACACATTGATCACTCTATGCCTTTCTTCTATTATGGTTATTTTATAGTGCCAACCACTAAGAAGTGTACTGTTGCTGCAGCATAACCCGTGTAAAAGTAGTGTTACAAAAACATGCTGTGTTGCAGTATTGGGGAATTGCTTAAACTGTCTAGAGCTTGTTACTCATTACTGCATATCTTGCTGCAACAGAGAGCTTTTTAGCTGTCAGCACTATTTTTATCTTGAGACAATCTTTCTTTTATAATGAAACATGCTGTTTGTAGGCTTTCTGATGATTGTTAAATTTCTATGCTGTCACCACAAAATTGCAATAGTAGTTTTCTATGTTCGTTACTCAGACATAAATTCTGTTTAGTTTTGTACTGTAATAATGAAAGCCTTTCTGTATAAAGGTAGGAGATTTGGCTCTTCCTCTAAAAGCTCAGTGATACCAACTGTTTAAAAAATGTATCATGGTGATACGGGGCATTAAGAATTGTTGAATTATGAAGTTCACCCTAATACTGTGGCCTTGACAAATCAGCACAGTAGGAAATTTGATGCTTTCAGGGTCTATGTTAGAGCCAGCTTTAAGCCCTATTGATGATTAAGGCCATTTTGAAGATGGATGGTGTGCTTTCATCTCTGGTAAGATTCAGTGGAGATGTGGAATTGTGGGAAGGCTGAAGTGGTTGGCCCTCTCTGTAGCGTTCTTTATAATAATGGATTTGTTTTACTCTGTGTATGAAACCGGGAGTTGGAGATTTGGGACACACTGTGAATTGGTTCCACCTTGTTATTTGACATTGCTGATGATTGCTCTTGATGTTGTAAGTTGACTTCAAGGTAGATAACTAGATATGTTCTGTTGATTAATGTTTGAAAGAAAAGATCTCTTAATTTTTTCATGACTGTCCGTAACAAAGGAAGATAGCAGCAGAAGTTGTGTAGGCAGAGACTTCTCTGAATCTGTTTTCTTTTTAACCATTAGCTGTTCATTCTGACAAACATTAACAGTGCACTGTTTCATCTAAAATAATGTTCTGGCTCTATTTGCAGGAGATGGTATTATGTGTCATGATTTCATTTTGTTTATATTAGGCATTAACAACTTCTTTCCAGCTTAAAAAAAAGTCTGTCCTGTTTAGCACACAAGGAAACAAGAGATGTAGAATACTAAAGACCTTTAATCCAGGTGGCTAAGAACTCTGCCAGCTCTCTTCTTTGCTGGAACTGCCTTGATATAAATAATGTAAGAATAGGACGACCATCCTGTCATTGCTAGCCTACGTTATGTAACGGACCAAGAATCTGTGGCATTGATAATGCTGGAAAATAACAAGGAGAAAAATGACAATGTTTGGGTTTGCATCCTGTTCTTTGTAGCTGTAAGAAAACATATAACAAATTTGAAAAGGGAAAGTGTACCACAATAGAATAATGCAGTGACTGCAGCTGACACTGTGAAAGTCCCTTTATTTTCTCCTTGGCATTATATACATTCCTGATGTGTAAGTGTGGGATGTGTGCTTTAAGAACTGGACGTCTGTAGTACTACAGTTTGCTCATTGCTGCTCTTTTCTTTTTATATATATTTTTACATCTGTTGTGTTATGTATTTTACCATCAGCAACTGAATTTAGTATTCTGCGCAAATTACAGAGCTAGATTACAGAAAATTATTTACACTACAGTTACTTTTGTACTGGAAGTGCTTATTTTTTCATAGTCTTTTTTTTAAGTTGTTGTATTTCCCTCAAAGGAATTGAAGAGGAACTGAACGTCAGTCTGCTAGAAATTGCAGAGAATATAGGCTTACTGTGAGAGTTGTTATGTGAAGATTAATTCAAAATTGAGCGCTGTAGGGGAACTAAGCAGTAGATTATGATTTACACTTTCAGTACCATAGGCGATACTTTCAGTGCTACAGTGAACTGTGATAGATGAGCTAGTTTGGCATATTGTATTAAATTTTGCCACGCACAGTGTCTATACAAGCACAGAATTGATGATAGTATGAGTTAAATCTGCTGTATGAAAGTCTAAGAATGCATTAAATTTTCTCGTCACTGCGTACTCTTCAGTGTTACTGAGTGAAGGATGTTACTAGCTTCTAAATAAAAATAGTCTGTTCTTCAGAGTTGTTTAATATCCACAAATCTTGCTGTTAATGGTGAAAATTCCAGATATGTTGGCAATTCTTAGAAATCCAGCTACTATAATTTAGGTGCTTCAACACTAGTTTAGAGCTTGAATGTTCAAGTCTTCATATTTGAAGTTTACTGAATAGATTGCAACCAAAGAAGTTCATAAAATACCTGTAACTCGACTACGGTTCCAGTGCTTGGGATGGTCCAGAGACTCAAAGTATGTGATTTTTGTTTTAAATGTGGTGTAAAAAATAAGGTCTCCAAGATCTTCATACCAAAAGAATCTATTTTATATTGTATTGCAAATAAAGTCTAATGAAATCAGTTTCTTTTCTTCAGGTAGTTTTATTGAAAGTCAGTGAAAAATCTCACGCATTATAACATTGCAAATTGTTTGAAGTTTGTCTTCAGCAAGATCTATTTTTAACTTGTCAAGGAGAGGTTGGCTTTGTGCTCTGGCACAACCCAAGTTGTGTTTATTCCAGATGAGTGTACCCGGAGGTCTTCAAGAGCCAACTAGAAAGTGTATGTTATTTGTTCTCAGATTTCTGATCATGATATATTATTTCTTTTTTCTTTTTTCTTTTTTTTTTTTTCCCCCACCATTGTTCTCTGATCTTCCTTTTGCTTGTACAGTATTCTTGATGATTTGTATTTCGAAGGTTTTTAAAGTATGGCTGTAACTGAATACAGTTGAATTCTTCTGGTGTGACATTCTTAACATTATACATTGAAATGTACAGTCTGTGTTCAATTAAATTATTGGCACATGTAACAATTGTTTACAAATAAACTGCCGTAGGTAAAACCATGTGCAGTAGTTTTGTTGTCTTGTGCACAGCAGTAAAATATCACTTTGTCATTGTAGTGCTCAAGACTGCCCAATGTTATTAAAATATCTTTTCCATATACTTGCACTTCTGCAGAAATGCAGCTTTATCAAGGGAAAACCCTTTCTCATGTAGTCTCTCCTGTACCCTGTACTTAACCTCTAGAAGGGAAAGCATAACTCTTTACATGGGTAGATAACGGCAGGACAAGAGGGAAGTGTTTTAAGTTGAGGGAGGGAAGATTTAGGTTGGATATCAGGGCAAAGTTCTTTACTATGAGAGTGGTGAGGTGCTGGAACAGGCTGCCTAGAGGTTGAGGATGCCCCATGCCTGCAGATGTTCAAGGCCAGGTTGGATGGGGCCCTGGGCAGTCTGGTCTAGTATTAGGTATGAGGATTGGAGCTTGGTGATCCTTGAGGTCCCTTCCAACTCAAGCCATTCTATGATAAGAAGTTATGTATGTCTCCACCTTCAGCCATAGCCTGCAGTATTTAGATATTTTGAAACAGTCACAGGTATTGTCTTACCCATTTTCCTTGACTAAAGACTGATTTCAGCTTAAAGCAATTCCCTTCTTTACTCTGCAATCTGACTTAAACCAGGATGATATCAGAGGCAAGCGATGTTGCACTGGAAGCTCTTTTTGATTTGTGTATGTCTTTTGGGATGTATATAACAAGTATCCCAGAGGCATTATGCAGCTTCCACTTGTGGAGATTTTCAAGAACAGGCAGGTTGAAGCCCTGACATACTTTACCTGAGCTTGTGGCTGACCCTGTTCTGAGCGGGAGGTTGGACCGCAGCTCTCCTGAAGCCCTTTTCAATCTCCGTTATTCTGTGTTCTCGATTACAAAATACAGGAAGCCATCTCATACACTAGCTTTAAAGTAGGGCAGAGTTCAGTACCTGAAACAATTCAAGAGAATTCAAGAGAGAGCTGATATAGCAGAACATGCAGCCAGTTTTACAGCAGGTAAACAATATAGCAGAACAAAATTTTTTTGTAAAACTACATAGGATCATTGGAGTTTGAGAGGACCTTTAAAGGTCATCGAGTCCAACTCTTCTGCAACGAACAGGGACACCTACAGCTTGTCCTGATGACAACAGGAGAAATGAGAGGTGCTGAGGGTGTGAGCTGACTGGGGAATAGGCAAGAGCAGAACTGTGACAGTACCCTGTGGCTTATCTTCCAGCTTACTGAACTCATCTAAGCCAGTGGCTGTATTGCTTTTATAACCAATGTATAAAAACATAGAATAAATGAATGATGGAGTTTCACTCCTGTAATTTTTAAAGTTAGATCAAGTAGCTATAAATACTCTGAAATTCGTATGCACATTTACCTTTATATTCCAGTGTGACTGATCATAGAATCACAGGATAGCCCGAGTTGGAAGGGACCCACAAGGATCACTGCGTCCAACTCCTGGCTCTACGCAGCACCACTCAAAGTTCAAACCCAATATCTGAGAACATTGTCCAAATCCTCCTTGAACTCAGCCATGCCCACCACCCTCTGGTGCAGACCCTGTTCCTGACCCCCACCCGCCCCTCCCCTGACGCAACTCCATGCCGTTCCCTCGGGTCCTGTTGTTCCCTGTGAGGAGCTGCAGCTGCCATCAGGCCTCCCCTCAGCTCCTCTGCTCTGGACTGAGCAACCCATGGACCTCAGCTGCTCCTCACACACCTTGCCCTCCATCTTCATACCCTTATGGCAGTGATAGAACAGGACTCAGCTAGTTGAGGTTTCTACACACCGTGTAGGTGCCACTATTTCTGCTATTGTCCTGACTTCAGGGACAGGCAGAGCCAGTGAAAAACAATGGATTTATTTTTCTTTCTTTCTTTCCTTCTTTCTTTCTTTTAGAACATTTCTAAGCTAAGGCAATTTTATGTAATTATCAGAGCTCTTCTTACCAGATTAAGAGATTCAAGAAAATAGACTTGGTTAAAATGTTACTTGCAGAATATCGTCTAGCTGCCTATAAAACCAACTAAATAATAGGACCAAGCCTTTGGCAAATATTGATTTGATGAATGACACTCGTCAGTTGTCATGCAGCTTGTTGGTACACAAAGTATCTCCATAAGCATTGTCACATATGAGAGTGTGTCTTAGTTTAAGCATTAGCTTAAGGTTGACTGAGACAAAAATGAGGTTGATTTTGAGTTGATTAATTATTTTGACTTATTTTGTCACTTCTGTGTCTACTGCTAGAAAATACTGTAAGCACGATCAGACCTTTCTGGCTCTGCCAGCTCATGTAAGATGGATACAACCACAGCAGTGGTGGCTGCCAGTGTGCTAGAGCTTGTGCTCCTATGAGGCTGAACTACCCTGTGAGTGTCTGAACTTTGCTCAGCTTCATGCCACTGCCTGCTGGCTCAGCTCAGATCCTGGGGAATTGCAACTCCTGAACCACCACTAACTACAGTCTGCTTTGCTTTCCTTTCTTTTTTTTTTTTTTAAGTTTACCTTAGCTTATCAGTTAGTGGGCAGTATTAGCAGTATTAACTTAATTTCCATATGAAAGTTCTTAAAATATCATTTTCTCTGGCTAACAAATCTGGTAATGTGGGCAAATGTTCTTTGTTTGTCCAATACTTCTCACTTTCTTCCTTGAGAGCTGATTTTACAGCTGTGCAGAATATGGCCTGAGGAGACTGAATAGATATCGGTGATGAACATGAAGGTTTATCCACAGTGACACACACATGGTAATGTTTCAGAACAGGGGAGGAGATACAGTGTTTTCGTGGCTATTCTTCAGAGTGGATACATATCAAATCCATTATCAAGCAGATGGCGGCATCTAAAATTGGAGTGCTCTGTATATTCATCTTCAGGCTGGCTGTATGGGGGTGAGGATGCTGTGTGGTATGAGTGAAGCAAGATGAAATGAAATGGAGCTACTTCTTTTGGACAGGATGATCTGGAGATTATCTTCTGACCCAGCTTACTAGTGATTGAGAGGGAATGACTTCAGGTTGTGCCATGGGAGGTTCAGGTTGGATATTAGGAAAAATTTCTCCAAAAGAGTGATTGAGCACTGGAATGGGCTGCCCAGGGAGGTGGTGGAGTCACTGCCCCTGGAAGTGTTCAAGAAACATGGTGATGTGGTACTGAGGGATGTGGTTTAGTGGTCCATGTTGGTGATCAGGTGGACAGTTGGACTAGATGATCTTAGAAGTCTTTTCCAACCTTATTGATAATATGATTTTATGATTCTATGATGAAAGCACTGTGTCAAAGCCTCTGGAATCAGCTGATGGAGCCTACTGCTCCTGGGGCAGTTTGTTTTAAGCAAGGTGTTGTAAATCCCTGTACAAAGCCAGCAGCCTCAAAGAGCTTGGCTTTGGCTACAAACCCATTCCTGAGGGCGCACCAGTCAGCTTCTGGTTATGGAAACCAGTGGATCTGGATACCAGTGATCTTGGATAGAAAGTGCTGTTTTTACTGCACTGGGAATTTCATGGCCCCTGTGTATATGTGTAATGGACTACTTTTTTTCCTGCAGCATAGAGATGTGTCTGCAGGACATGCACTCCTCTGAACTATTACTTCATAAATGTGTGCTCCTCCTTGCTGGAACTAATATAGTTTATGTAAATTGATGTGTGCTAAAGAAAGAAGCTCCGTGAGGATGGAAGCCTTACAACTGGGGAAGAAAAATTAGCATCACATGTAGAAAGTTATTTCTAGTGCTTGCTTGAGCTGGACAGAACAGATGCTTTGCTTATCGAGGGAAGTATCAGGATATTGCCCTTCTCATGGTGCAGAACAAACTATTATTTTTGTCATAAACTGATTTTTAACTCCTTGCCAGTGGCACCACTCTCCTGCTGCTACTGGAAAAGTACCGACTGCTGCCTGGCAAGGTTTTAATAGGATGTAAACAGCAGACAAGGCGTATCCAAACCAACAGAGTGCACTCTTGCATCAAAAAATGAAATGCTAATCTATTTAGAGAAGTTCTTTGTTTCTGCTCTTCCCAGGCTAAGAGTGAGAGCAGCAACGCAGAAACTCTTGTTTCTAGAAAAAAAAAAAAACCTCTTGTTTTTTAAATCCATCCCTCTCCTCCCCTCCTCCTGGCAGAATCACCTGATGCAGGGGATGGAGGAGCTTGTTGGGAAGATGTTCAGTTCCTGGCCTGCTTTGTTGCTTGGTCTTTGCAAGGACTACAGAGTAGAAGTGACTTCTCCTTTTGCTTGGCATGGTGCCTGGTCCCTTTGCACTTGAAAGGTCCCCAAAAGTGGAGTCTCATCCCATGTCCGATCCCTTTGGACCATCCCAGGTGAGCAAAATGAGGCAGGGCTCCCTGCTGCTCTAATTGTGGTGTTGGTCACGCCACACAGCTGGCAGCACGGCGTGATGAGTTATCCCATGTCATTTGTGGACTGGTGTTCCCCCGAGCAACGGGTTATACTTTGGCCTTTTTGTTTCCTTTTTTCTGGGCTATTTCAGTGGTGAGATGTAGGTAATATTTTGTGGGAGGGGGGAGAGGAGAGATGGGGAAATGATTCGTGCTGTGCAGGTCTTACTAGACCCAAAGAAAAAGAAGTTGGGAGTAAATGCTCTCAATAGATTTCCATTTGCTTGTGAAGAGCTCAGTCAGACAGATTTCTTAAAATACATGAAGGATCAGTTGGTTTGGTTAAGCACTACATACTCTGCTGCTGAAGAAAGTTATGACAGGCCTTTTGGAGACAGGTTTTTCTGTACTGACTTCTGTGCAGGAGAGGTAAGTTTCAAGGGAAGAAGTCTGGCTGAAGTAGAATGGAAAGAATAGGTGGGGCTGTGCAGCTATTTTTCTATATCCAGGAGTTGAATGGCATCTCTGAAAGAGGATAATTCCTTCTCAAAGCTGAGTCATGTTTCTGGAACGGAGTTGCTTTCCATTTGGGATTAGATGCCCACTTGGGGTCCTACGCTGGTATATCAGAGCTGCCTGTCCCTCTGTCCTCATGTGGTCTCAGCTTTCATCTGCTTGAAGTGGGCTCTGTGCTTGGTTATGGCTTCCAACGTCTAAAAATAGCAGCTAATTTAATAGGACGCTTCAAATTGCCTGTCAAGTCTTACACTGGAAGATAAATGGCAAAAAATCTTCAAATGCTTCAACGAAGTTGTCAGTTGTGATCAAGTGTTTGGTTTATTTTATTCTGTGTGTGTTTAAATGTGCTTATATCACCATGTATATCTGGTGAAGACTGCAGCCATCCTCTATAGTCAGGATTCATTTGGAAAAAATATTTATGTATATTTTGTAGAACTGGGTTATTATCTACAAACAAATTCCGGCTTTTAGAGATGAATGCATTGATAGGTTGCCTGCTGTTGTCTTTCCCTGCCTCCCACCCCTGCTCCACAGCAGACTTCTGTCCTGGGAAGCTTTGCAGAGTTTTCTTACTGAGTAGACCTGCTCTGTAGAGACCCATTTCTATGCAGGGACAATCAGCTAGAGCTGATTTCAAACCAATTTAATGGACTATTAAGAAAGTGATTCCTGATCATGTATTTGCCAGATACATCACCATGGTTCAGTCACATCTGCGCTTGAAGCAGTGGCCATCTGAGGCTTACTGGTGGTACCTTTGGGGATGATGAAACTGTGGGTGCTGATCCTGTGGTCAGGCCCCTGCTCATCTCCAGCCCCAATGGCTGGTGCTTTCCTGGCTTACTGGGCCCTATGGAGCAGTTGCAGCCTCAGCTCATTTTACACCAGGACAGACATAGAATCATAGATCATCCCAAGTTGGAAGAGATCCATATAGGTCATTTGAGTCCTGCTCCTGGCTCTAGCTGCAGGTGGAAGACAGGCTTTGCCCCATGCCTTTGGAAACATCCTACCTTGCAAATGTCCTCATGGCAGATTGGTTTGAAAATGCCAGCACCAAAAAGTAGAGTGAATTTGTTTATCTTGACCTTTCTGAGGAAAATCTGATGAGGTGGGCTGGGCTGTAAGCAGCCTGGGACAGTTCATCCTGACGTGGAGATGTTCCCTGGTTGCCAGATTCCCTGGTTGAGCTTCATCTCAGTGGGCTGAGAACAGACCATAATGCCCACATAATTCCCATATAATGCCATAATTTCCACATAATGATGAAACCCTCACGCTAATTGCAGCTGTGTGGAAAGGTTTGCCTTGTCTGACAGCAACTCATCCAAATTGCTGAGGCACAGGTCAGAATTTACATCTGCTGTAGATCTGTATTTAATCACAGCGGCAGTTCTAGACTTCATCATTATAACAGAATGAGCATTCTCAGTTAATTGATATTTTGTTACTGTGTGTGTCCCTTATAGACTTGAGATTTCAATGCTAAGCTTCTCCTTGTGCTGTATGAGACTTTATGGATAGGTGATGGGGGAAGGAGGATCACTTTTTTGGGGAGGAAAGAATGCCTGAGCTGAATAAAGATGAAAATGAACAAAGTTCTTCTGGGCTTTGGCATATGCTATTAATACTTAAAAATAGAGTCCCTATCTCTGAAAATTATTGAATCGTGCTGTATGCTAAGTTATTTTGCTGCAGGCTTATCTTTGCTCTAACTGGGACAGAAGAAAACAACTGTGACTGCTTTGTGCATTTTATTTGTCGAAGTGAAAATGGAAACCTCACTTCTACCTATAAGAAGCACAAGTACCCTCTTTAAAAACAAGATGCTTCACCCCTGAAGGATGCAGCAGCCCAGGAAAGGGGGAAGCAGTGGGGGAGAGGTCTCTGTCTCTTATAGAGCATCAACATTGTATTCTGTAGGCTCATATGTTGGAACTCCTGTTAGGACTCAAGTCAGCAGAAGGTCAAATGTGGGTGAACAAAAGTGAAACGTCTCAGGAGATGCTCCAGCTGTGTGCTGCCTCTACTGTGCTCTGTTGAGAAAGCATAGAGCCCTGAAGGGATGCATTTGTCATGCAAGCTTGACTAGACTTAGAATTTTAATTGCCAAGACAGTTACTGAGAAGTTATTTTATATCCTTGTTGTGGAGAGTGCTGCACTGCATTGCTAATGAAACCCAGGGGTCTAACAGCTTTTTTTGAGCAAAGCTGGTAGGGAATATCTATATTGGTCTGCATACATTCATTCCATGCCCTCTTTTCCTGCTCTGCAATAGGTGCCCCTGGAAGTGATGCTCTCAGACTGTTGAGTTCTGTACATGTGAAATGTAAGAAAGCCTCTAACCCTGCCAGCCTGGAACTGTCAGAGTTTCTCCATGAGGATTCTTTTAGGAGCTTTTAAGAGACAATCTTAAATATATTAATTCATAGAAACATAATCAATATAGTTGTCAACAAATTCTCATTTAGTGACAAAACTTGGCCAAAGTGGTTGTTCCATGTGCAATACATGCAATATTTGAGTGTTCAGCCAGCATGAGTCTTCTCAACCTAAAAGAAACCTATATATAAAATATAACAATACATTGAGGGATTTTTGCCTTTGATTGTAGAAGCAGCAGTTTATGCTCAGATTATAGGCCAAAGTAGTTTTTAACAAAATGAATGTGATAAACAAATGCAGTCACACAGCTCCAGGAAGAAACCCAAAGCTGTTACTATATGTGGCACCAGATATGCAGCAAGAAAACTATACAAATCTGTGTTCCCTTCAGCAATAAAAAATTGGTATTTGTATCACAAATACAAACACCTCCAGGGATGGTAACTCCAGCACCTCCCTGAGCAGCCTGTTTCAATCCCTCACCACTTCTTTTTGGGAAGAAATTTTTTCTAATATCCAACTGTCTACTTACAGACCATTTACTGTGTAAATCTTGTGAGGAAAATGCTTCTTCTCTGATTTTTGCTTGATTTGGCATCTTTCTCTTTTACCAAAAGGCAAAGAGCTTAAGGCTGATGGAGAGGAAGAGTGCTGCTGGGCTTGGAAATGTGGATGCCTGTGCCCCAGAAATGTGTGCTTTGATGTTGTCTCTGGAACAGTTTGCAAATTTTATCCTCATCTGTGATAAAGAAGGGATGACAAGTAATATTTCTTATAGACAGAGATAAGGTGGCTGAATTTCAAGAGCAGAGAGGAAGAAATGAGTGAAAAGATGCAGGGAAGTCTGGATTACATTCTTAAACTGTGAGGGAGACAAAGTTAAAGCTTTTAAATAGATTTGCCTTGAAAGTTCTCAAGAAGGCAGGCTGGAGGTTATCAAAATGGAGCTAATGTTCTCCAGGCTGAGCAGCAGTTGGGGATGCTCAAAGCATCATAGAATCATAGAATCATTAAGGTTGGAAAAGACCACTAAGGTCATCTAATCCAATCATCAATCCATCAGCACCATGCCCAGCACCAGCAACTCTGAGGGTCTGAAGCACTCATTAGAACATAGGATTAAGGATGCCAGAGAGATTTATGAATGATATTTTGCCATGATGATTTCACACTTTATCACAGCCTCCACAGACTTTGCCTGAAGACCAAGCATTTTGATGTGTTTTTTAATATTTACTTTTTTACTGTCAATATTTAACTTCCCAGTGCAATTTTGCATACCAGCCACCATAGACTCAAGTTGACATTTTCATCAGACCATTCTGATGGCAAACTAAGGGGCACAAAATCCCCAAACAAATACATGATGTATAGTCATACTGTAACAATTTATAGCTTCAAAACCTATTAAAAGGTTGTAAGTAGAAAGATTTAGCATGGTTTGAATGTGATTTTATGGGACTGATAATATCTGTGTTAGTAGCTTCTAAATGGTGTTGTGCTTTTAAAGTGGGAAGAGTAATGCAGAAATGGTTGGAGGGTTTAGCATTTGCCTGCAAAAAGAGTGATATTTAGGTGACTGTCTTCCCTGTGGTTTTCAATCCCTGTCTTACACCTGCTGCTACAAAGCTTTTGCTTTGACACTGTAGTTGTTCACTGCAAACTATTCTAAAGCTTTATAGGGTGCTGACATTTCTGTAAATGGATTTTAGTTATCTGCTTTGAAGAGGTTGAAAAGTCTTCAAATTAGACTCTGGAGAGACTGTTGCTAGCGTTGCAGATCACTTGAGCATGACATTAACTTCTTCTGAAGAAAGAACTACCTCAGATGGAAATTTTAAGAGAAAACATTTTAAGAGTAATACGTGAAAACAAAACAAAACAAAATACAAATGATATTTCTGATTTTTATAATATAGACTAACTATATCCTGGGCTGCATTAAAAAAGTGGTGGCCAGCAGGGAGAGGGAGGTGATTGTCCCCCTCTACTTGGCTCTTGTGAGGCCCCATCTGGAGTACTGCATTCAGACCTGGGGCTCACAGTACAGGAAGGACATGGAGCTCTTGGAGGGGTCCAGAGGAGGGCCACTAAGATGATCTGAGGGCTGGAGCACCTCTCCTATGAGGAAAGGTTGAGGGAACTATATAGTAACATACTGAATGTCACATCTCAAAAAATGGCATGGGTAGGAAGAGCTAGGAATAAAAGCTTTGTCACACTCCATTGAGAGCTTGGGCTGAGCTACAGCAACAGCAAGCACCAAGTGCTGGGACATCAGCTTTGGGAAGTAGTAACTGAAATATCCCCATACAGGGCCACCTACCTGACATCACAAATCTCACATCCTACTGTTGTCACAGCCAAGAGAAAAGTCCTCAGCCTTGTTTATTTTCAGAATTCCAGATATAACATGGCTAAAGCAGAACATCAATCAGTATGATTTTGGTGTGCAGGACCACGTCAAGGAGAAAGTAGAGACACAATGATCTTCAGCATGGGCTCCTAAGAGCGCTAAGAACCTGAGGTCACTAATTCATTGCAGCCAGGAGAACAAGAACATCAAAAAGATCTAAATATCATGGTGCCAGCAACAGGTGCAGTCTTTTTTGAATGTAATGGCTGCATTGTGGGTGCAAGCACTGAGAGATTATTGTTCCCTCTGTCGTCATCAGTACACAGTGGATGTGGAGTGGGATGTGTGATGTTGTGTTTCCTTTTTCCTATAATGTCAGAAGCTGAGGAGCTTCAAAAACCTGGCTTCAAGCCTCAGTGTTTGCAGACGAGTGAAGGTAGCCGGTGGGAAGGAAGGCTGGGACTGAGGCTGCACTGCTGTTGGAGTACACTCTGTTCTTGCTGTTCCTCCCAAAGGAATGCCACATAGTGGTTCTTGACTTTTGCTTTGGACTTGATTCCAGCCTCCATTTAGAAAAAAACATGAACTTGGGCTACTCTCTTTGCTGGGGTAAAGCTAAGGAGAAACTATGTTCTCTAGTGGGTTTTTTTGGGTGATTTTAGATATAAAATTTATTTTAACTTATTGGCCAAGACATGCATGTGGCCTTTTTCAAGTGTTATGTTAAATGCCCTTTGGAGGTTCTTGTGTCCGTATGTAGGAAATAAGCTGTGGGTGATGGGGCACTGGGTGTGTTCTGTAGTCTGTGTTATGTTTCCTTCCTCCATTATGTTTTGCTCTGGGAATTATGGATGAAAAAGTTGTGTAAGAGAAATACAGTCTGGACAATTTGTGACACCAGATGTTTCAGGATATCAGCAGCCTTTCTTCTGAAATAAAAATCATTTGAAGGACTTCTGATCTTTTGTTTATTCCAGAATCGGTTGAATTTCACTTCCACTGCCTGTCATTCCAAATTCTGAAAACTGAAATGTTTTATGCATCCAGAATGCCAGTCACAAAGGAAAACATTCAGCTCCTTTCTGTGCTCTTCTTGCTGTGTGTGTAATCTGTGTTCTGCTGCTCCAATTTATCCAAAGATTTCACTCTTACATGTTTAAGTTTGCAAACCAACCGGCAGTCTTGTGCAACGAACACCATGGCATTAAGATTCATGCCTGCATCAAACTCCTCTTTGCTCTTTCCCACTCTGTTTGAAGAGCACAGTATTCACATTTTAGAGAAAGGGTGTTAA
This sequence comes from Meleagris gallopavo, assembly GCF_905368555.1. Lineage (NCBI taxonomy): Eukaryota > Metazoa > Chordata > Aves > Galliformes > Phasianidae > Meleagris > Meleagris gallopavo. Next base: position 82,830,261 of record NC_139406.1, read on the forward strand.
TCTGTTTCACATCTAATAAAATGAAACAGCAAATCGTTTAGGCAATTTCATCTGCAGAAGAGGATAAGACATTCACACTAATAGCAAAATACTTATGTATGAGGTTATGTTATTGTCTCTGATCATCCCTGAAAGAATCATCATCATATTTTTAAAAAATTCAGGCTGAATTGCCATCCCATTTCCTTCCCAATACAATCAAGCCATTTAAAGCTGAAGGCTGGAGCTGCGGCACTCATTTGTCTGACATTTTTTAGACAAATAGTTTGTATGTTGAAAAAATGTAAATGAAATAGCTCTTTTTTAAAATTTTTCTTCCTGAACTATTTGCTGATTTCATCTAAGTGTATTCTGTTATCAAGCATTTTGCTTACACTCTTCAGAGCAACCCAAATAATGTGATATGTAACAGTAGGATGAAGGTATTGTCTTCCAATGCACCAGACCAATTCCTAGCATAACCTGCAAATTCATGTGGTTAGTGCTTTCAAAAGTACTGGGTTTACTGCTAACAGTTACAGCTGTGTTTGCACTGTATAGATGGAAATGGCTCTATTTCTAAGCACACACACCTTCTGGCAGACCTTTGGTTAAATAGCTGCTGTGAGTGTGTCCTGATGGTGCTGACTGGTCAAAACAGCCAGATGTTTCCAAAGGCTGGGGAAAAGCATGCATCTGTCCCTGAATGCTGGCTGTGGGAGAGTTTTATCCCACAGCCGAACTGGGAATTTTACTTACCCATGCAGTTATTGGTTCACGGGAAAACAACAGGACTGTTGTTATCCTTGATGCTGCACTCATTGCAGTGTGGTGGGACAGATGCGTAAATACAAAGGCAGTTTCAGGTGTGCTAACCTGGACCAACAGTGACCTTGGTAGGCCTGAGTTATTCAGACAACTGCTGGCAAGATTCAAGGCTGAATCTATATGAGTGTCATAAATCCACCGGAGCTTTTAAGAGCATGGGAGTGTGGGTAACACTGGTCTCCATCCTGACATCTCAGCTCTGCCAAGGAGATCACCACAGGTTTTTCTGTTTCCGAGGTAGAGAGACTGCACTCTGGGCAGGCAGTGGTTCAAGTTTTCCCAAGCCGTAGATATGCTTCATACTCTGCATCTAAATCAACCTGTGTTAACCTGAGCTCTTGAACACTCTTACAGTTAGGTCAGGTGTCTTCAAGAACCAGCCAGAGAGGGAATAGAAGTCAGTGTTTTGATACTCTGGAAATTACCATGAGAAAAAATCAAATATAGCTTGCTCTTTCCTGCAGAACAATTGGTTTTGGAGGTAGCTGACCAAGAAATGAAATAGAAAACATTAACACCATTTCTCAAAGTCTCCCAAGGTCCATTTACAGAGAGTAGAGACCTTATTTTGAATCTTATTCTATTTGGACATGTTTGACATGTTTACCTCCCAGCTCCAGGACTCAGCCCAGGTTCATGTTGCTGTGGCAGCGGTGAGTGGGGCCTGTGGGCTGCCAGGTGTGTGCACAGGGCCAGGGAACTTCTGATACACAGAGATTTGGCTCCTGAGGATGTACATCTTAAATCTCTCAACAAACACTCCAGCTGTGAGGAAGGCCAGGGGGTAAAAGAGAGCCTAATGCTTTCCCTACAGACTTTCTTGCAGAGGCCGCTACCAGTACTGAAGTCTGCAAATCTGTGGTTTTTGCATGCAGTTACTCATTTTTGCACACAGTTTCCTGTAAGTGTCTGTTTTGACAGAGTAATCACCAATCCTGAATTTTCTTTTATTCCATTTAGTTTCATTTTTTCTCTCATTCTCAAGTGGGAGAAAAAAATGGAGTAAATGGGACAGTTTGCAAATCAACTATTTTTTTCGTGGAAGACCAGCTTATTATTTTAGAAGGGAAGGGAAGGGAAGGGAAGGGAAGGGAAGGGAAGGGAAGGGAAGGGAAGGGAAGGGAAGGGAAGGGAAGGGAAGGGAAGGGAAGGGAAGGGAAGGGAAGGGAAGGGAAGGGAAGGGAAGGGAAGGGAAGGGAAGGGAAGGGAAGGGAAGGGAAGCTGGTTTTGGGGGGACAGCTGCAAAATTCTTAGACCATCCCAGTTCCTTGATATCAAATGTCTGATAAGCTATTCCTGGACATGAAAAACCCACTCTGAGAACAATCCAAGTCTGCATTTGACAAAGATTTTGGAAAAAGTAAAAGCTATACATACTAAGATACTGAGGTGATGTGAGTTAGATCACAGCTGACAGCTGCATTTCCAACATCAATGATTTGTGCAGGGTCACCAACCACCAGATCAGGCTGCCCAGAGCCACATCCAGCCTAGCCTTGAATGCCTCCAGGGACGGGGCATCCACAACCTCCTTGGGCAACCTGTTCCAGTGTGTCACCACCCTCTGTGTGAAAAACTTCCTCCTAATATCTAACCTAAACCTCCCCTGTCTCATTTTAAAACCATTCCCCCTTGTCCTATCACTATCCACCCTGTAAACAGCCGTTCCCCTTCCTGTTTATACGCTCCCTTCAATTACTGGAAGGCCACAATGGGGTCTCCCTGGAACCTTCTTTTCCCTAAACTAAACAAGTCCAATTCCCTCAACCTTTCTTCATAGGAGAGGTGCTCCAGCTTTCTGACCATCTTAGTGGTACGGAACAACTCATCCAGGCATGTGTGCCAGCTCTGCCCTCTCCTCCCTGTCCTGATGTGGGAAGCAAGGAACCACAGCCCTGGCCTTGCATGTTCTGGAGCTGCACATGAAAATATGACCATGCAAACAAATCTTTGCCAAAGGCATGTTAAGTATTCTCATGGCTGTGGCATTGAAATAATGAGAGGATTCTTCAAATTTAGCTGCATGTTTGTTGTTAAACTGGTCTAAATGCATGATGACCAGGGCTATTTACAGAGCAGCCTGTGTCAACAGAAACTTCCTATCATAGTCCAGTTCCATATTTGTACCCAACCTGCCATGTGATACTTGCTGTTAAGAGCTACCTCACTTATTGATCTTTGTGGGCTGCCAGTAAGAAGAAAGCCAAGAACTGGAAAATAGCCATAAAAAGATGAAAATCTGGGTCCTACTGGCAGAACAAGGGTGGGAGCTTGCATTATGTACTATGCTTGAATTATTTGCAATAATTGCACCATATTTTCTAATCTCTTAGGAACAATTTGCACAGTTGTGGGAACATTAACATCTGCAAACCACTCAAGAGTAGAGTGCTCTAGCTGATAAGACCCTGGAGTTATTCCCTGACTTCTAAGCCTGTAGGTGCTTTTGTTGCAGATGTAGATGAGTTTCTCTGCAACCAAAGTGTGCTGGAGATGGAGAGGAGTATTTAAAGAACAGCTGAGGTTTTCAGGTGGTGGTGTTCCTACAGGCCAGGTTATTAAAAAATAAAATAGAATAGTGAAAATGTTATCTTGCAAAAATTCTAATGGTAAAATCAAGATGAACCTGGTCACGGGAATCCTTGTGAAAAAAACTCTAGCAGCAGTCCCATCAAAGTACTGGCCTTGTGCTTTATCCCTTCTATGACAAGGCCCTTCCAATTTGCTGCTGTCACTAGCAAATGTGACATTCACCTGTCATTCTCTTTAAGTGATTTGAACTTCTGCTCGTGAAGAACTGATGAGAGCTGAGCACTGTCTGGGATGCTGAGACAGAGGCCAAATTATCAGAAGTTTCTAAGTCTTGCAGTGTTAACTTGTGAAGATGTCCTCCATGCCCAAGTTTCAACACATTACTTTGGAAGACTTGTTTGTTTAAAAATGCAATCCTGTGTCAACTGAATCAAAAGATGCCAGTTCTGAGGCAGTGCTGGTGTTTTCTGGTCAGCAGCACATGGAACAGAGAGCTGCCTTGGCTTGAGAAAGCCAAGGAAGGGACAGGGGGACATCTCCTATTGGGAAGTGGACCTGGGAAGGCTTTATCACATTTATGGAATTATCTTAGTGGCTCTAATTTACAGTGTTTGTGGGACTGTACATTCTAGGGACTGTAATACCTATACTAGAAGCTGAAGACAGACTATCTGGTTCTGGCTGTCTACTGTATTTCAGTTTCTGGAGCTGGTCTGTAGTGATTTAGGGCAGCAAGAAGAAAGACTGTGACCCACTCCTGCAACCCCTTGTTTAAGACCTACATGCAGCTTTGAAGCAAAGCCGTACGAAGACATTATCATTCTGGTCTCATTCTGGTTTGAGACATCATGAAAGAAAATTAAATAAGGAGATGATACAAAAACTACCTTACAAATTATCCCACAGGAGAAGTGCTGCAAATAAAATACATGGAGCAATTTCAAATCCATTAGTGCTGGATGTGCTTTGAAGCCCCATGTCTGTTATGGAAATTTGTGGGCAGCTGTCCATAAATTGATAAAGTACTCCAAGCAGTGCTAGTGAAGCTGAGACTGGAACAGCAACAGGGGAGCTGTGTGAGGCTCTGATGCTAAGTATTCTCCATAATGACACAGAAACAAAGATGAAGCTGGGAAATTAATGGCAATCCAAGATAACAAGTAGAAGTTGTTTCATGTGTGCTTATAGAAGGAATTAATCTGTGAAATGCAGAATTTAGGAGAAAGAATTAAAACCATTATGTTTTGCCAAGGGCTCCATCTAATTCATTCCAAAGGTATAATTGTCTTTCCTTCATAAAGCATGTGCTGTGGGACAGAGACAAAAAAGGAGAGGTATGTGATATTATAGATGCAATTACCACCTGGTTCTATGGACAATGTTAAATTTAATATAACCTGTTTGTACAAAAGGGGGTTTAAGAGCATCAGAGCAGGGTAATAAGGTGAATTTTGGAAAGGAGAATGAAAGATTAGTGCGGGCAATGCTGAGTGAGGTTTTAAAGCACAAAATATTCCCTCATTCATATGACCAGGTGGCCTGAGGCTTGGAAGCTTGCCTGGAGGTGGGATGCTATTATGGACACTGCTGAGAAAATTCTGTACAAATTCGTCTCAGCTGAAGTAAAAAAAGCAAAATAGCCATCTGCTGACATACGAGCATAAAAACATCACCCACAGGATTTTAGATTCAATTTAAATGAATAAACTTGTCGTGGATTAAATAAACCAACAGAGCATATCTATACAGAATACTAAGATGTGCAGTTGCCAGATATTTTCTTTGTAATGCAACACAGCTGAGAAAGAAGCAAACCGGCTTTGTCATGCTTGTAATTGCAATTGTGTAGACAGCAGTGCTTAACTTATACAGAATTTTATCACAGAAAGGAAACAAAGCATCTATGCCTGAGCTGCAAAGAAAACTGTAAGGATACAAATGAGTAGAAGAAATTTATTTGATTCAAATAGGAAAATATGGCTGTGAAAAATCCAGTTTCAATAAACTGTAAGTGAAAAAAGGATGCGTGTGAAGCTGGGACATCTGTTGGTATGATACCTTCAAACCACTGATAAAATCCTTTATAAGCTATCATTGATTTCGTTAAGTAAAAGCAGATGAAAGATGTGGTTGAAATTTTGCCTAGGGATAAGATTGTCACATGGAAGGGCAGATCAGCCTGGCGTACGCTTATGTGATGTCTTTTCCACTTGCCACATCAAACACTGTAGAACTCTTGGTAGTATCAGCTGGTTGGCATGGGGAGGTTGCACTTTTAACAAAAATACCATGGTCTAAGATTTGAAGCTTGAGAGGAGAGCAAACAGATGCCTTTCATGGTGTTAGTCATTAGACACTGCCAGCCAGTGTAGTATAGAATCACATTTATTCCGCTCCCTCTTCTAGGCCATGTCACTAATGTTAAACTTGACCCTGCCCAGGTTGCTCAGAATATTCATCTGGTAGGTGTTCACCCCTACATCAGTTCTCTATGAGTGTATTGGGTCAGCCAAGTTCTCAAAATGCTTCAGTCTCCGTTGACCAAGAGGCTCCAGGTAACTGATTCACACGTGGACATCTGGTCTGCAGACATCTGGAGTTAGAAGAGATGAAAGCCGCCACTCTCAGCCACACTGATGGATCATGACTTAGCACCTTGTGTGAGTTACAAAGCAGCTGCCCTCTCAGCAGAAAGAGGAGAGAAAAGAGCAGAAGAAGGGAAATTTGGCTGCAAGTTCAAGTCCTTCCTCTTATTTGAGCACTGGGTGTTATGCAGCTGTCTTCATTTTGCACTTTTTTTTTTTTAATGTTAGATTTGTGGGTTTAGCAGGGAAATGGATTATGTTAATGTGGAAGTAATCTGATGAGATATGTGAGGGAAAATGAAAGAGTGCCTTTGTTTCAGCAAAAATTGCATTATTTTGGAAACTAATATTGTGCATGCTTTCAGCAGAATTGCTAATGTTTTTGTTGTAAAGACAATTATGTAATGGGTGGGTCTGTATGAGAAAAAATGCCAGCATTGTAGGAGTTACTATAGGGGTTACAGAGATAATAGATCTTTGGTTAGTTAGTTTCATGACACTTAATCACAGCAAGTGAGGGGGGAAAAACAAAACAGAGTACTTAAGGAAGTCATGTCAGGAAGTTCAAAATTGACTAGAGAAACAGCAGCATGACTGTTGCTCTCTCTGCTTCTTCCTTCAGGCACCAGGTAGCTTTCTCCAGAAGGTTTGGATCTCTGGGAGACCTCGTGCCTGAATGACGTCTGGCACAGACATTTCCTGGAGTGGGTGGCCCAGAACGTGGCAAAGCAAAGACAGAGGCTGCAGCTTCTCTGTGGTTCTCCAGACTCAATACCAGCTTCAATTAGGTAGTGCAAGATGGTACCTATCTGCCTCAGGGCCTTTGGTTTAGAAAGCAGAGAGAAAAGAGCCATCAATATTTATGGCAGGTTGTAGTTAATTAACTGAGATCTCTTCTTCCATGTCAGTGCATGGAAAAATACAGTAGTTGTGTATGCATTGTATTCCAATCCTTTTATATCAACAACTCCCTTTTCAGGACTGAATTTATGCATTGGAAACGCGGTGACTTTCTCTGAGAAGTCTGAATTGCTGGAGAAAACTGATCAGTCATAAATTAAAAGAATCTTGCTTCAGAAAACTTCTTCATTTAAGAATCTTGTCCTCTGTGCTCTGAATCGAGCAGTTTTAGCCTGAGTCTGTTCTGATGTATCAAGATTATGCAGTCCTGTGCTAGCATTGACAGCTGAAGTAGTTCATCTGCTCAACATGGTAGTTATGAATTTTTTGCAAAATACTTCTAAAGAGAGAAAAGGTGAACAGGTGTTTCCTTTTCATCCTTGCTGTCCCACTAATAATTTTACAAGCTCATAATCATTTGTCTTGTCCCAATCGTTTGTCTTTTCCAAGCATCACTGTCCTAACTTTTGTAGGTATCACTTGTCTGGAAACTTGGTCACCTTGGTCATCCTCCTCTGCACTCTGGCAGTTTCCGCCATTCTCTTTTGGGAGGACTGTACAGAAAATTAAACCACACACAATACTAAAAATGTGTCTTTAGAGAGGCACATTACTTCCTTCTTGTCACAGAACAAACAGATGATGGATGCTTGGTCCGCAGAAGGGACTCTCAGGCATTACTGCAGCGTGAATAAAATATCCACGTGATAAAATCCCCACATGAATTTTTGCAATAAACCACTCCTTTTGTTGCACTTCACCCTTCCTTTCTGGAGTGTATGACAACCTCTGCCAGCTTTACATCTGAGCGAATCCCTCGTTATCTGTTTTCTCATTTCTGTCCACCAACACGCTTTACCCAAACTGTGCTTCTCATCGTTTCAACAAATGACACATTACCCAAGCTCTCCCTTGCACGGATGATGACACTGTTCAAACTAATTCTAATACCAATATAATGAAAACTAACCACACCTTTTGGCTACCCTCAACTACTCTCTTCCATTAGCTCACCTTGCAGTCAGGGGCTGAGCAAACAGCAGGGTGTAAACACGGGTGAGTCACAGCTGCTTCTGTAAGTCACCTGTCCAGGAACCAGGAAAGCGCTCAGCTTATGTAACCCTCAGCTAGGAGCTCTCCCAGATCTGCATCTTATCATTTTCATTTATTTCACTTCCAAACATAAGCAAGCCCAGCCAAACTGCTGTCACACAGCACATGTCTCTTCATAGAGATTAATACAGCTGAAATTGCCTGCAGTCAAAATTAATTTACATCAGCTCCTCTGGGCCCCCCTTACAGTAAGGCCTTCAGTAGCCTCCCACAGAGCCAGGAGACTGGCTTTCAGAGAATTAGGGAAATAAAAATACCTAAGGCAAGATTACTGTTACTTAATCTCACAAATTCTTGTCCACAGGGAGCAGCAAGGCACCGCTCTGCTGGCCTTCTTTGGATGGGTACATCAAGTGCCCTGTAGAGGTGAACCAAGGGCAGCTGGACCCAGTGGATGTCAGGCACTATGTGGGGTGATTCTTCCTCCTGAAACTGGATCAGTGAACTAAATGTGAAACAAACTGCACCGCTTCAATCAGTTTTCAGAACCCATCACTGAAGCACTGCCTACTGAAAATTAGTGGGTCACATTCAAGTCCCGTAATCTTCTATACAGTGTGCAAGTTGAGTTGCATAAACATTGGCATCCAGTGCCATCACAGCTGCCAGGGATCTAAGTCACACACACGGGCTGGCAGGTACAGCTCAGGATCCATAGGAAATGCACACTTCTCTGGAGCAGAGAAGGGAGACCAAGTGGGATGTCCTGAAGAATCACATATGGGACTGGCTGCCCCTGTTAAGGCAGTTTCCAGTCAGGGGAAGGGACTGTCCTATTCTGCTCTGCTTGGTCTGCTATACCCTCACATGGAGCACTGGGTGCAGGTTTGGGGGCCGCAATATAAGGAGCATATAAAACTAGTAGAGTCTGAAGAATGGACTATTCTATAGTTCTGTGATTGTAGTTGAATTGCTCTGTTTGAATTCTTATATCTGAATCTGGATCCTCTCCTGTCACCAGCTGTTTAATTGGAGAGCACCTACTTGGACATACCTAGAACCTTCTTCATCTTCCAAAACTACTATGTCAGGATCTTATTTTGACCCAAACTTATCTTTGGACCAAGGAAAGAGGAAGTAGCTCTCCACAGTGACTTCATAGGTAGTACTGGGAGCAAGTGGAGCTAGAACATGTTTTTGACTGAGTTTTCATAAGCATCTGGGCCTGCTCCATCTTCCCTCTCATCTTCCTTCCTGCTCCCCACTGGGTAATGGCTCTTCCTCCTTTCCTCCTGGCTCCAGCTCCAGACTCTTTCATTACTCCTGCAAACCAGTTCCAAATTGTCCTTTTTTTTTTTTCCTGATGGTTTGGTGAGGTAAGGTAGCTCAGAGAGTATTGCTATAGTTGGCGTAACATAAGCAGCAGAGACATATCTGAGAGCAGAAAAAGGGGCTGGCAAATGACAGTGATGCCTCCACCCAGTCAGGGGCTGTTGACTGCTGTGTGAAACCTCATGAATGAAAAATATTTGAGGTAGATATTATGAACATGTCCCTCTATGTTTTCTTAAGCACACAGAACGTCTATGCTGGCAGGCCATGTGCTAAAACAGCCACACAGCTTAAAAAGTGCAAAAACATTAAAAATAAATGTTGATATTCTTTACTGTGTCTTTCTGATAACCTTTTTAGCCAATGTAGGGAGCACTTTCTGTTTGGAAAGACCCAAATTAACATTCATGATGATCTAAGTCATTCCTCTTACCAGGCGATCAGGCTTTTCTTTTCTTTCCCATGTGCTCCTCAACAGGACTCTTTGGCAACACTTGAATATAAGTTGCTGAGTTACTGAACTGAGCAGTAAAATGACTTCACAGGCAACATACTCTTTCTTGTGCTAATTGTATTAACTGTTCTGATTTGTTTATACCATTGCATGAATGGCATTTTTTGATATGTGAAATAGGTTTACTTTCACAGAACTTTGCAGTGTAGTGAAGCATATGTGTATTTCTGATGTGAGACATAAAAGGATCAGCTAGTCACCCCTATATTTGGTCAGCAGGTTGATGTTCAGTTGACTTAATTAGGCTGACCAAGGCATTGCCTAAAATATCACTATGCTTTGTCCCAAAGTTTACATTCAGATTTCTCCAAGGACTAATGGAAATGCTGTATTTGTTGCATTTCTGTGACATTATTCAGCATCATTTTGTGTATGAATCATCTGAAAATTTCATATTATGCTTGCAAAGCCCTAGGGAAATAAGGAACTGGATACGTCTCCACATTGCAGATGAATAACTTGTAGTTCAGAATGAATCTATGACTGGTGTATTCACAATAACATCAACATCACTACAGGGAGCAGATTTCATTCTGAACCCAAGCTATGAATCTACACCTGCATACACCATTACCAGTATCAGAATATAGGATCATAGTATAGGATCACAGGAGAACTGAGTTAGGAAGGGACCTCTGGTGATCTCAAGTGCAACCGCCCTGCTTTGAGTAGCGGCGGTCATGAGCTCAGACCAGGTTGCTGAGGACTTTGACTAGGCTTTGAAAACCTGCAAGGACAGAGACTGTGCAATCTCACTGAGCAGCACTTTATTGTCTTCATCATGAAAACTGTTTTTAATGCATCCAAGACTTATAGGGAGTGATGCCTCTGAACCCCAAGAGAACTGACCTCTGAGCTTTTTCTTGTGCCTCACCAGTTCACCAGTCTCTAACACCCTAGCCAAACTTCCATTGCTTTCACTGAGGTATAGATACATTGTGGAGAATAATCTGTACCAGCGAGGATGGAGACCATACATGCTTGTGGAGGAGCAGAAAGTTTATCAGTTCAGCAAACACTTGAACTACCTAAAAATCTGCAAATGGAAATGCATACTCTGTTTTGGCATGGTAACACTCCAGAACATCAGACTGTTGTATTTCTGGAGCTGTTTTATGAGCCAAAGTGTCATGTGTAATGTGAGCTGGTTCTGCCTGGCCATGGTAGGAGGGAGAACCTTCTCATGGCAGGAGGAGGAAAAATGTCCCTGTAAAGAAGCTCTGTGAAACAAAACCACCAAGTTTTGAAATGATTCACTAAGCAGTTAACTATACTTGCACATTCCAGTGCTTTGGAAAACCTTATCTGGAATAAGAAGAGAGTCGCGTATATAATTGTTTAAATAGCCTCACCCTTGTATTGCAGATATCTGGGTGAGTTAATCATAAACACAGGCAGAATCCCTGTGGCAGCCAAGAGAAGAGTGTTGTCTTGCATACACTGGATGAGCTGCTGAAGGCCAGCTGGACACTGGACTAAAGAAAAGCAAAGGAGATGGAGGAAAAGAAGCCAAGGTGATGTTTCTTCTATTTTTTCTTTATCTTTGACAGTGAAAATGCAAGACATCCTACAGGGAGACAAAATGATGCTCAGAAATACTTAAATACTCATAATTCTAATGTTGGCAGCTTGTGTGAGTGCTTCATTTATGTCAACAAGTTTTGAACTCTTACAAGCTTATCCTTTAAAAGTCTTTAAAGAAAGAGCATTAATTCCACTGAGCTGAAAATGGGAGATAAGTTCCTCTTGTAAGCCTATTTTACTGCGTCTTTAGTTTTCTGTTTTGTTTTCTTTCTCCTGTTCACTGTGTTTTGGAAGTGTGGCATATTTGGGGTCACCCTGGCTCACAGTTGGTGTGCATCAGCCCTGCAATACCAGTTAGAGAACACAAATTATTTGTACTGCTCTGGTTTGGGGCTTTGGGGCTTGAATGTGCAAAGGAGCTCTCTATATCCACATCAATAGGTCTATACTAATATCTCTCCCTGCAGTTTTGTAATTCTGCCTTGAACAAGTTAGTGGTACATAAAAGCAGTGTGTTTCCTAGGTGTGTGCATACTTGATTTTACCCATTGAAAACTTTTTTGTTTTCGATAGGATGCATCTCAGTGCAAAATTTGTCACCTAAATCTTTCAGTACATAGGTCAGCTTTTGGAAATAACCTTGGCTTCCTGAATTCAATCAAATTCCCTAAACTGTGAAGTGCTTGTTTCTCCCAAGGAAAGAACACTGGCTTTTTTTCTGAAAGAGAAGAGGGAAAGTATTTTCTTGTTTCTACATTCTTTTGAAGCAGAGCTGAACGTAATGCTAGCAAACAAGTTTGTGCCGTTGCTGTAGCAGACTGAATGGAGAACACTTCCATGGATTTTGTAGTCACAATGAACTCAGAGATGTGGAAACTGAGATCAAAGCTTGGCCAAAGTGCTTAGAGATGTTGCCTGAGACCTTAGTATAAATTAATTTGTGCAAATAGTAAATGAGTGATTGATGTTAAATAAATTTTGCTAATTGACAAATTTGAATTTGTGCTTACCATAAGCTTTAGGACAACCATACAAGATTGTGAGTTTGAAGAGAAAAATATGTTTATTTCACTTGCTGGCTTCCTTCATTGAAAGGAAAACATACATAAAATGATTCTAGCATTAACTCTGATAACATTTGTATCAACGTTTTTATTCCTTCTGCTGAAACAGATTTGTTCTTCACCAGATGCCTGGGGTGTTGCATTAGGCTGTGCACCAGAAAATTTCCAGGATCAGATTTTTTCAAGCTGGCTGTAAACAATTTATAATGGATAATGGACTGTTTTTCAAGGATTCAGTGTATTTCATTTCTGTAGATGTGGTTGTATTTTTTTTTTTTTTTAAGAAACCATAGTTGCAACAATGATAAGGGCTGTAAACAAGCAGTACTAACACACTGGGGAATTTGAACTGTCCACAGGAAAATGTGAAACAGCACAGTGAAGTGAATACAATAAAAAAAATTAATATCAATTGATTATTTGCTGCAAGACAAGATGTTCATTTCTTAAATTGCTCTATCTGACATCACAAGATTTTAGTTTGAGGATACTGAAGTATTTGCCATTTCATTCAGTTCATGCACTGCTATTATAACTACGGAAGTGATCCCAGTTTTGATGGATGGTAGGAAAACGTGGGTAATATTAGAGCTGACATTCTATATATTGATCCTGATTTTATCTCAAATGCAGTTCTGGGACAGCTCTAGAGAAATAAGTAATTGGTTCAGAGATTGCACCCGCATACCTCACAGCAGAAATTGGTCCACTGAGAATAAACATTCCAAATCATGAAGGTGCAAATGACCACATTTTTTTTTTTTTTAATGCACAGCTGGGGACCCCGAATCCTTTGACAATGGAAAGAAAAGCACATTAATTTAAACTTGAATTTATCTCTTTGCCACCCCACGGTCTATACACTACAGATTATCATCTGCGCAGATGCAAAGGATGAGGAACGAGAGAATACCCAGGGAAGATTTTGTTCTTGTCAACCCATACATCAACAGCACAGTCTAATCCTTGTGTGTAGCATGAAATGAAAACTTGTTGGGGCTAAGAAGTGCTGGTTTATTTGTGACGATATTTTTAGCACCTTAGGGCTCTGATTCTCACTGTTGTAGGTTGACCTCTCCTGACTTGGTGAATTGTGTCCAACTATGGGCTCTGGATAGTCTCAGTGCTTCCAGGTAGGCTCAGGTCAGCATGATCTCAGCCCCTATGTGTAAAAGTCTGTGACACATGAAAACTCTGAGGGTTCTGATATAGTGCTCTCAGCGTCAGGCTGTTGCTCAAGGTACTCTTAATTCAGGGTGAGCCATAAGCTATGGACACAAGTTTTGCTTGCTGGGAAGGATGAAGTCAGCTTGAGAGTTGTATGACACATCTCTGTTGTTAAGCCTACAAAAAGAGCAGGAAACCACTTGCTAGCTTTTTTTACTTACCTAAAGTGTGGTGGCTTATGAGGTCCAGAGAATGTTTTCTGCCAAGAAACATAAAATTAAATATCTATAGAACATTCCTTTTGCTTGAAGTATACAGAAAATGTAGCCTGCTTTCTCTTCCTCCCATGTTTTGCATCCTTTTTCCTGAAATCTTCATGGATCAGGGTGATGTGCAGACACTGAAGCTGGCGCCTCCAACCAGTGCCCTGTTAAGTATGGGGCAGTAAGAACTAGGTTACAGCCTCTTTTCATATGAAAGTCACCCTGGAAGTCTTGTTTCCTGGCGCCTGAGGTGTTGTTCATATTTTTCTTTTAAGTTTCACTTTTACAAATGTCAGGCTCTTGCTGCTTTCAGAGGAGATGAGGTGGATTTTTGGGGCATTTTACTACAGTTTCTAAACTACACAATCTCTCTGGTTACAGTGGGTATCTTAAAAACTGATGTTTCTGGTTGTGCAGATGGGAGCCATGAAAAAACTTGAAAAAAGCAATCAAAATAGCCTTTTATCCAATCGGCACATGCAGTCTGAGACTGAATACAAAAAGGCCAATGGCATTCTGGAGTGCATTAAAAAGAGCATGTCCAGCAGGTCGAGGGAGGTGATCCTCCCCCTCTACTCTGCCCTGGTAAGGCCTCATCTGGAGTACTGTGTCCAGTTCTGGGCTCCCCAGTTCAAAAAAGACAGGGATCTCTTGGAAAGAGTCAGCGGAGGGCCATAAAGATGGTGAAGGGCCTGGAGCATCTCCCCTATGAAGAAAGGCTGAGTGAACTGGGTCTGTTTAGCCTTGAGAAAAGACGACTGAGAGGGGACCTGATCCAGGTTTATAAATATCTGAGGTGTGGTGGCCATAGTGGTGAGGCCAGTCTCTTTTCAGTGGTACGTGGAGACAGGACGAGGGGAAACGGACATAAGCTACAGCATAGGAAGTTTCACACGAATGTGCGTAAGAACTTCTTCACGGTGAGGGTGACGGAGCACTGGAACAGGCTGCCCAGGGAGGTTGTGGAGTCTCCTTCTCTGGAGATATTCAAGTCACGCCTGGACGCCTACCTGTGCGACCTGGTGTAGGGAACCTGCTTTGGCAGGGGGGTTGGTCTCGATGATCTCTAGGGGTCCCTTCCAACCCCTACAATTCTGTGATTCTGTGATTCTGTAATACACACACTGTGCCTCTGGTTGTAGCTCTGTACTTGTAGACTCTTAGAAAATAGGAGGTAAATTGATTTAATTTAGTCTGCAATGGCAGACATTTAGGTTAAGTTAAATTACTTGGTGTTTCCTGAAGTTAATGGTCTGTTCTCACACAAACTCATTTGCATCTGAACCCCGTCCTCATCATCTGCATCTCTTGCAGCTGTAGCTCAAGGCTTTTCCAAGTACTTATATGATACCATTGGCTTGCAGGTGAACTTTTTCAGCCAGCACCATCAGAAGTGTTGTCCTTCTATAAGTGGGTTGCCCCAAGGAAGGTTCACATTGGATATTTGGAAAAATTTCTTCTCAGAAAGAGTGATGAGGCATTGGAATAGGGTGCCCAGGGGGGTGGTGGAGTCACCATCTCTGGAGGTGTTGAAGAAAAGTGTGGATAGACATAGTCTAGAGTTGTCACAGGCATGGGTTGATGGCTGAACTAGATGATCTCAGTGTTGTTCCAGCCTTGATGATTCTATGATTCTGTGAAAAGATAGAGAACTCTGGTCTGTCCCTGCTGAAGGCAAAGGGGTCAAAAATTCTGCTGTGCCTAGCGGCTTCCTGCAGGGCAGAGATGTTGGAGGATGGCCTCAGCACCAAAACAGACTGCTGTGTTTTCTCTTTGCCTCTTGCATCGCTCTAGCTGATGGTTGTTTGTACTGGGGATTTGTCAGTGGCAGAATATTAAAGGAGATAAAAAAAGAGACTTACTATAATGCATTGATTGTGACAAAAAGCAGTAATCCTTTCTAATGACAAAATTAGCTTTCACATCTCACTGTTTTTTTTTAACATGCTTTAACTATGCCCCAGATAAGCCCGCCTTTTGGGCCAGCAGATAGGAACTATAGCTATAACTTACAGTCTAGACTCTGTAGGAGCATTAATTTTTCAGTTCCTTGATCTTGCTGTCTTTATAAAATAATTCATGCTTGCCCTTGCAAAGCCCTCTGAAATCCTCAGAAGAACATACTGCTAGTCATTATCAGATAGATATTTCTGCTCTATGACAGTGGAGTACATTTTGAACAAACAAGAGGAAATGTATCCTGAAAATAGCTTATCACAGCAGAAAGGCACTAGGAAGCTGAGTGAAACTAGTCATCCTGTTTAATTTCAGGTATTACATAGGATCCAAGCTTCTTGCATTGTTACTGCTGGGGGGGATTCCTCCTGAGAGCAGTTCTTATAATGCAATGTAGTGGCCCAATCCAGCAAGCAGTTCAGCACCACGTGGGCACTCGCTCACTCTTTCCAAGTGGGATTGGGAAGAGAATTGGAAAAGATGGGTGTCATGTGTGCAAGCAGAGCAAAACAAGGAATTCATTCGCTGTTTCCCATTGGCAAGCAGATGTTAAGCCACTTCCAGGAGCGCAGGGCTACTCATGTGTAGCAGTTTATTAGGAAGTGAAACACCATTGCTATGAATGTCTCCCTTTCCTCTTTCTTTACCCCAGTATTTATTGCTGAGCATGATGCCATGTGGCGAGAGATATCCCTTTGGTCAGCTGCCTGCCCTAGTTCTGTCCCCTTTCACCTTGTGCATTTCCATCTCCTCACTGGCAGATCAGCACAAGGGAAGTTCTGCCTGCTGGTGGGCAGTGGGACATTCCTGTCCCCAAATCCAGCACTGATGAATCTGATGAGTGACTCGGTTCAAGTCTGGGGCCACAGATCTATTCATTACAGCTCAGAGTCTCTATCCCTTGCACTGTAAGGAACAATGCATTTGAGTCTAGGGAAGAGGTGGTCTTGTAAAAGTGAATATGAAAAAAAGATTTTGCTTTCCTCCTTCAGTAATGTGAATAGGAGATTTAATAATTAATTATGCTTATAAAGAAGAGGGCATTTAGTTATTTCCCCAACAAACTTTCTTCATATAATAATATATATTTTATTCCATGTTTGTTTGCTTTTATTCTTTATTAAAAAATCTCTGTAGAATGAATGGATTTCAAAGCATAGGGGCTGCACACCTGATCCTTTTCAAAGAACTTAATTCCAGATTTTTTTATTTGTTTGTTTGTTTGTTTTTTTGAAACAGGCACCTCACCAGACTATGTAGGTAACTATTTTTGAGCAGTCATTTCCATCTTTGATATAAACAATGCTAATGGCAACTGCTGGAGTTTGATTGCTTTAAACACCTAGAAAAATGCCAAAGGAACCAAGTGTACTTGATTCAAACAAATGTGCTCATTGATGAGGGTGACTCACAGCCCAGAAGAGCAATCTCCTTTGCATTGCACCTTGTGAAGGCAGGGTGCCTTCAGGGATGGTGATGGGAAACAAATACTGAGACATAAAGATGTTTATTTGAGGCACTGCACTTTAGTCATCTTATATAGCCTTTGAACAGTTTTTCTCTAACTCCAGTGAAATAAAGGAGAGATACTGATGAATCATAGAATCATTAAAGTTGGAAAAAACACTAAGATCATCTAGTCCACCCATGAATGATGTTATGTTGCTGGCTGTAGTAGAAGTAAAGAGAGGAAATGTTTGTCTGGAAGACCTTCAAGCCCTCTTTTCTGCAAGATACAGTAGATGGAAAGGCAGTTTTTTGGAAGGTAGACTGGCTGCTTACTTTCTATTTACAAGCAAATGGAAACTAAGTTGCTGCAATACCAATGGAAAACAACTTTCATTCTGGTTTAAAAAGGCTTGGTATCATTATCGTGAAGCACAATTACATGGGCTGATCATCACTACCGCCTTCGGGAGCACCTTCAGTGGGTCCCTGCAACTGACCAAGGAGCCCCATGGCCTACAGGGAGCCCTTGGAAGATACCATGGCTTTGGCTTTTACAGTGCTTTAAAAATAACTGCTCAGGATGATATTAGATTTTTCTCTCTTCTGATTAGTTCTGTATCAGAAGAGGAAGGAGTATTTTTTCAGATTAGTAGAGCACAAGCTATCCAGGGTGTATCTCACCTCATCCATAGTGATTGCTGTCTGAACCTGGACAGAATTATTGTATGGTTATTTCTTGAAATGCTCTATTTTAACTTAGTATCTCTAGCATGGCTGAAGGCAGCAGCTACTCTCTGACCTTCAATAAATATAAATCTGTTGTAAGGATAACTCCCTAAAATCATAGTGAAGATTAATCTAAAGTAGTGCAGAACTAGAGATTATTCTGGAATAACTGGATCTAGCACTTTACAGTTCTACCAAGCCAGAAAGGAATGAATTCTTAGCACTTAAAGAGAAGTGGCATATTCATCCTGCTTCAAAAAATGCAAACAATACCAGCTACTAACATCTTTATCTGGGAGTGGATTTTCCTCTGTTTTGTTACTTATTCATTCTAGGACTAAAGTAGGCACCACAAGACAGATGAAAAGACAGAATCAAAAAAATCCTCCACATCTGCTCATGAGCACCCTTGGGTGTGCGTGACAGGTTTCTTGGTGCTGAATTTCAGAACTTGTGATGGACTGGATGAGGTGGACAACTTTTCTGCAGACTTTTGAGTGGCTTATAAGCTGTTTGTGCTCAGGGACTTTTTTTTTTTTTAATGGAAACTCACCTACTCTACCTTCTGAACAATGTTTGAACTTCATGGCTACTTGGTAGAGAATCTCTCCATCTATGTAATCAGTTAAACGCTAAGCACTTCCCGCAACAAATATTCTCATTTTGTCTCTGTGCCAAAAAGAATACATTTGGGATTGATGCTTCCCTGCTGGGAAGCTAATGGTTATGTTCCAGTGCTACCAACATGCCTATAAAATCATAGAATCATAGAATCATTTGAGTTGGAAGGAACTATTAAAGGTCATCTGGTCCAACCCTCCTGCACTGAAAACAGGGACACCTATAGCTCAGACTGGGTGCTCAGAGCCCCATCTAGCCTGACCTTGAATGCATCCAAGGACTTGGCATCCACCACTTCTCTGGGCAACCTGTGCCACAGCTTCAAAACAGAAGCATCTTTGCAAATGTCACAGCTTAACTGGCATTCCCAGAATATTTTGCATCTTCACAGAAGAGTGATGAAGCAGCCAGCAGTTTGTGGGTTGCAGTTCTGAGCAATGTATCCTAACAACTATGTGCAGGGCGCTGTACTGAGCAGAAAGCAGAGCAACAGTTCCCCATTATGGGAGATATTATGGCCCTACCTTTGAGACCAGAAGGGTTTGGTACAAAACAGAACAGCCCTACAGATGTTTTTTATCCATGTTCCAGGCAGCCTTCAACAACTCAGAGTGTCTGTATGGGTAAGGGAGGGAGAGGAGTTAAATCACTTGTAGTTTAGTCCCTGACTTGTCAAGAAACTGCTTTCCAATGTGAGGCTGATCCTACAGCCACATTCAAACCTTACATCTTCCTGTGTACTAAAACCACCCAGATGGGACTTACTATTCCTCTTTCTTCCAACTCCACAGTAATTTGCTGACAAATCTTGCTAACAGCCTTTAGAAAGTTGAAGATTAAGTGTGTTTGGAGTATTGTAAAATAACAAGTCCCTAAGAGAGGAGTAGGATGTGCAGCTGAGCTGCAAAACACAGGCCTGAATGCTGAGAGCAGAGCTCTGAGTTGCGTTGTGCAGTTTGACCACAATGCTGCACAAACAGGTAGGTGGGAGGGAAAGCAGGGGACAGGGATGTAGGATTACATGCTGGCAACTGCTGCCTGCTATATGGTATGGCTGAGATCACAGCTCAGGTCTCCTGAGCACCCCTGAGCACTTCACTATGTTCTTCCTAAAACTAAATTTGCTAAGAAAGTAAGTGCAAAAAGATCGCATCACACCCACCAAATCCGCATAAGCATGGAGTCAGTGCTCCTGCTCTGGTCCTGTATGGATGCTTCCATATCTACACTTCTCTCCACCAGTGATCAACTCTGGAGCACCACTTTAAGAAGTCAAATGCTGCTTTTTTTACTAAGCTTCATCAAACCTCTTTACCTGCTATCAACTGGATCATTAGCTGGATATCTGACTACAGTTCCTCCCTCAAAAATTACAACAATTTCTTTTTTTGAGACCACTCAGTTGCTGAGATAACTGTGCCAATTCATACCTGCTGAGCAAGTGGCTTATTTGAACTTCTTGATTTTTCTAACAAAGTATGGCTTTCTTTCAAATAACATTTTTTTTTCCCCAGCACATTGAGGACTCCCTAGCATCAGATGATTTATGATTCAGGCTGTTCACCATGCCACAAAAGGAATCAACTCCTTTTGACAGCTGCCTGCATTTGGCATCTTTGTACGAGTTTAGGACCTCTTGGCTCTGTCCAGGTCAGACAGAGCAAAAGGTGCTGGGTCCCTCTGAGTTTCAAAGACAACTGAGCGCAATGTTCTGTACTCATTAGAGAAACCCAGAATAACATTTTTTTGGCTGCTGAGTGCCTCCAGTAGTTGCAAAGAACCACACTGTTCAAGGAAGTCTTTCTTTTGATGCACCAACCCATTGCTATAAATACTGCAGTTCAGATCACAACACTACTCAAATACTCCTGATGCTCTTTCCATGTGACAAATTATTTATATCCATTGATTGAACATACCACCCAGTGCTACATAACTTTATGGATATGGCAGGAGTAAGGCTGGGACCAGGCTGCACATCCATCTTGACTTTCTTCTTACTCTTTTCCTTTATCTGGCATCCTGACTTAGCTCAAGACTGCACTGCTTATTTATGAGAAGAGGGGCTGAGTCACTCTTTTTAACATATTGACTATTATAAAGCTTCCCTTATGTAAGCTTTCTATTCCTTTACAATTCAAGCCCCCACCTTGGTTTATCAAGCAGCTCAGAGTAACACCTACTTTGTAAATAAAAGGGAGTTTTCTGTTCAGTTTCACATTCAGTAAATAATAAAAAAAAAGACTCAGACTCACAGCATTTTCTGTAACTCACTGTAGTGGCGATCAGCTCTTCCCATGACATAGAGCAGATCAGGGCCTGGTGGTACGAGTGTTTTGTGATCATTGGTGTGGTGTGGATCAGGGTGCCCTTGGGCCTGTTTGCTACCACTTCCTGCACTAACATCATGTCCTAGACCAACCCTCTTTGTTTAGCACCAATTTCAATATGGTAATATCAACCACCTTCTGAAGAAAACTTCATTTCTGGCTATCATCTCTCTGAAGACTGTTATCCCATCACTTTCCACAGAACAGATGTGGAGCTGTTGGATTAGGTCCAGATGAGACCATGAAGGTGGACCACCTCTGCTATGAAGAAAGTTTGAGGAAGATAGGCTTCTTCAGCCTGGAGAAGAGAAGGCTCCAGAAAAACCTATTAGTGGCCTTCCAGTACTTAAAGGGAGATTATAAACAAGAGGGAAAACAACTTTTCATAGAATCACAGAATAGTTTGGATTGGAAGGGACCATTAAGATTATCTAGCTCCAACTCCCTGCTATAGGCAGGAACACCTCCCTCTAGACCAGGTTGCTCAAAGCCCCATCCAGCCTGGCCTTGACTGCTTCCAGGGAGGGGGCATCCACAGCTTCACTGGGCAACCTGTTCCAGCATTTCACCACTATCACAGTAAAGAATTTCTTCCTGATATCTAGTCTAAAACTACCTTCTTCCAGTTTGAAACCACTTCCCTTCTTCTGTTACTACATGCCCAAATATTTCCTGTAGGCCCCCGTCAGGTACTGGAAGGCTGCTTGAAGCCTTCTCTTATCCAGGCTGAAGAGTGCCAGTTCACTTTTTACATGGGTAGACACTGATAGGACAAGGGGGAATGGTCTTAACCTAAAAGAAGGAAGATTAAAATTAGATGTCAGGTACATTTTTCACTGAGAGAGAGGTGAGGCACTGGCACTGGCTGCCCAGAAAAGCTGTGGTTGCCCCATTCATGGAGGCATTCAAGGCCAGTTGGATGGCATCCTGGGCACTTGGGCAGCCTGAGTAGGAGGGTGGCAGTCCTGTCCATGGCAGGGGGTTGGAGCTAGATTATCTTTAAAGTCCCTTCCAACCCAAATCATTCTATGATTCTATGACACAGTGCTTCTCAGGGAACATTTACTCTCTTCTACAGCAACAGCTGAAGTATTCTGGTGACATTTTTCACTTCTCTTGATATGACAACAGGTTGGGCCAGGACCTTACTGTGTTTGGGATGGGACATCTGCACAGACACAGCTCTGAAGATGCTTTAGTTTCACTAATGAAGACAGACGAAGTGTGAGGAGTGAAGAATTATCAGCACAGCAGTCATGCAGCAAGGAAACATCACAGAGTGATTCCAATAATTCAACATTTACCTTCTAGATAGCAGCTGTCATTTTTTAATGGTCAATAATAAAACTATAGTTCCTAGGAGAGAACTCACTATTGTACCAGGTGCACAGCAAACATAGATTTATTTCATTGCATGTCTAGACATATGTATGGAGTCTGCTTCTGCCCTCTTTGTTGCACAATAGCCTCAAAATGTAAACTTTGGGAAATATGAACAGGAGATGCAGCTGGACGAATAGCAATGGGAGACTTTTTCAGAGAGTGTTGTGATAGGACAAGGGGTAACAGTTTTAAAATAAAAGAAAGGAAATTTAGATGAGGCATTAGGAAAAAACTTGTCTCAGAGAGTGGTGAGGCACTGTCACAGGCTGCCCAGAGAAGCTGTGGATGCCTTATTCCCAGAGCTGTTCAAGGCCAAATTGGACGGGGCTTTGGGCAACCTGGGATAGTGGAAGATATCCCTTCCCATGGCATGGGGATTAGAACTAGATGAGTTTTAAGATCCCTTGCAAATGAAAAGAGAATAATAGATAAAATCTATTGCAAGTAAGTGAAATGATCCTGTATTGGTAATGAATCGTTTCTGAATTCAGCCATGCAAGGGAAATGTTATTGGAAGTTATGCAATGAAAAGACTGTCTGGACTAGATGAGCTACCAAACATGCTCTCATGCCCTTCTTTAGTACAGGTTTTGCTTTTTTTTGCTGATAAAGTTACCAGGCCTGTTAGGGGAATTAGATAGTTAAAGCAACAGCAGATACACGTCATCACCTCAATCTAAGACATGTGCTGCTGGTGATTTTTGTTATCATTATTATTTTTTATATTGGCTTGTCTGGGGTAGAAGCAGAAAGAATATGAGAGAAAGTGAAAAAAGGAATCAACAAAAATGCACCAATAAAAAGATGGAGTAAAAACTTGAAGCTAAATGCAAACTTCAGAAGGAAGAATAAAAAATAATAACTAAAAAAATCATTTTCTGCTCCACTGGAGAAAAGAGGGATTTTGTATGTGCTTTTTAGAGATGCAGAATTGTCTGAGATAGCTTAGGAAGCATTTTTCCTCCTAGCAGTGTTTTGCCCATCTGCTCAAGTCAAGAGAGTCCGACTGCTGCCACTGAAGGACAAGGCAGCTTCCTGACTGAAAGCTTGAACCTCACTGAACCAAAAAAGATGAAATAACAGGCCTTCAGAGGCAGCCATTTCCCTAAATCATCCAAGAGAAGCAAGAGGATGTAGCTCCCTTCCAGTAATTGAAGGGAGCGTATAAACAGGAGGGGGAACAACTGTTTACATGGGTTGATAGTGATAGGACAAGGGGGAATGGTTTTAAAATGAGACAGGGGAGGTTTAGGTTAGATATTAGGAGGAAGTTTTTCACACAGAGGGTGGTGACACACTGGAACAGGTTGCCCAAGGAGGTTGTGGATGCCCCATCCCTGGAGGCATTCAAGGCCAGGCTGGATGTGGCTCTGGGCAGCCTGGTCTGGTGGTTGGCAACCCTGCACATAGCAGGGGGTTGAAACTAGGTGATCTTCGAGATCCTTTTCAACCCAGGCCATTCTATGATTCTATGAAATATGAACCTGGTCAATCATTTGCATTAAACTGCACAAAGCTCTTTAATTTGTCTGCTGCATTTCATACTCCCATAGAACTGTAATTGCTTCAAATACTATGGATACTTCATCACAGCAGTGAACTTAAGTATGTATCTTCAGATGAGTCAAATGCAGTTTCAAGGGTGTCCTTGAAGAGAGGTACTGATTCATGCCAATAGCCTTTCGGCTTTATGGGTCAGTTCTGTCTTATTTGCATCAGGAAAGGTTAAGAATGGTGTGAAAATGGTCTTATGGGAACTGCAGAACAAAATAGGTCTTGTGCATCTTTAACCTGTTCTATGTAAGGATGGAGCATGGTCAAGAGGAAGTGTTAAGGAAGCAGTTATATATACAAGATTGGAGGAAGGAAATGTGAGTAATTTGTTAAGGTTAGTAACTAAAATTGGCATGCATTACTAACTGGGGAGGTGGGAGGATAAGAACAGGGAGACACAGTCCAGAGCCCTGTATGTTGGGCTGCAGTAAAAAGATGAGAAGGGTGGAAAGAGTAAGAAAATGGAGAAAATGAAGTTCTTATTTAATTACAGCAGAGTATAAATACACAGAAAGTTCAAACAAGACTAATGTTCCAGAGGGTGATATCTCAGTTTGGAAGCCAAGACCCTTCCAAGATCTCTTGGTGAGATGAAGAGGCTGATGTTCTTCTAGCTCAGAGCTGATGGAGGAAAGCAGTGTGTGGCTTCCTGGCTTCTCCTGCAGATCTCCCCAGAGCAAGAGTTAATGTTTGCATAGGGAAAAGTCTTTGTTCCGGTTCAGTGTTTACCAACTGGAGTGACCAGGCACAAAGTAGATGAGTCTTAGATACAAACAGAAGCTTGGAGAACCTGTTCACAGTGTAAGAGGCAACAGTTGGAAGTAAAAAAGCAGGATGGAGCCCACAGTGGTGGCAACTCAGGCTCACAGGTATGTCTGATACTCTGGGGGAACTTTTCCAAGGGTTGGTTTCAGTTCAGCTGGTTGCTTTTGAAGTATTCTTCCAGGAGGAAAAGAAAATACACAAATCCTCTTTTTCATGTTTATCTGCTCATGTAAAAAGTGATTATTATTGCCTCTCTTTTTATATTCCATACTGTCTTGTGCTTTCTCTCATCACTTCTACATGCATGAGATCAGGGTACATTTGCTCAGCCAGGCAGATGATTGCTCAAGCTGCCTGTGGAGAGGGAATGAATATACCCCTCCAGGCCATTTTTTAGATTTTCTGGGTATAACAGTGTCTAAGGAAATACATTTTAATTAACACACCAAGAACACGAGAGCAACTGGGTCAAATTTTAAGCCTCCTTCACATCAGTTTCGTTTTTCCAAGAGGGACAGAGAGAGGATGCCTGGGAAACAAGTCTGTCAGACAGGTGTAAGAAAATGATCCTGTCCTCAGCAGCTGCACAGAGTCAGGGAGTTGGAGCTGGATGGATATTAAACCCCACTGTGACTAGGTTTCCATAAATGCAAAACATCTTCGATACTTTGGCCCCAACAATGTTCCTTGCAACCTGCTGTATAATTTATACTTCTTACTGTGGAACACTTAGGCTCATGTTTTTTAAGCTTATCAACTGATTGAGTGCTCCTGCACTGTAATCTGAGGACTAAGAAGCTGAGAAACTCCTTCTTTATTCATGTTCTCCATATCATTCCCTATTTTATAGCTCTTTTTGAAACACCATTTCATCTACAATTAGGTGGTACTATGGTACAGCAGATTCAAGAACTTAACCAAGAGCACAGTGGTCACAGGAGGCAGCACTAATTGGGATAAAATCACTTTTCAGGTCAAATGTAATCAAAGAATGCACAAGTTTTACACTATCAGCCTGATTGGGTATAATTCTGGCAGAAGCTTATATGGGGGGCTTTGAACATTTTGACAGAATTGCAGTAATGAACCTTCTCATGATTCAAATCTAGCATGACTTCCATCTGATTCAGATCTGTGTTTATGATGTCATGTGGATTCGCCAATGCTCTAGAGGCAAAATGGCACTTATTTCTGAAGTCCATCCTGATGATACCCAGTATGGTGCTGCCTTTCCTGACTGGTGCTTCACTCTGAGCTGCTGATTTCAGAGATGACTTCATCAGTGATGACTCCATGACCATCTCCATGAAACTGACTGCCAGTTCTGTGTTCAGTGCCACACATGCTTGTTTTTAACCTCAGTGTACCACCCTTAGGCACAGGTTGTCATCTCTTTTCCTGGCTGAATAAACTCTTCCAGGAGCCATTGCCACTCTGCTGTGTTTTCTGAATGTTGCTGAGTTTTGTGTCATTTTTGAGAGGAGCCATTCAAAACAGCAAGCAGTAGCCAAAATACAATAATTCAGTGCCATACAATGCTCTCTATCATATTTTCATCTCATTTTTTACAGTTCGTAATAGCTGATTTCACCTTCCGACTGGTGCAGTGCGCCAAACTGGTGTTTAATGTGGAATTATTGACAGAGATAGAATTTCCTCCCTGAGTAGTAATGGCTAATTTAGAGCCTATTGTGGTATATAAGATTTAGTGTATAACTAACAGGGACCACACTAACGTCATCTTGCAGTTTTGTTTTTGCATTGTTAATGATAAATTAATAGTTCAGGCAAGATACATAATTCCATAGTATCAGATAGATGGGAAAAGTAAGAGGAGTTTAGGAGCTGATAGCACTGTGTACGCCAAGGCTGGTCTTTAAATAGCAGCTTGTCAGGTAGGATTGTGGATTCACCTTCTTGAGAACTTAAAGGTTTTCAATTGCAAATCCATGGACTTGTCAGATGGGGAATCAAGATGACTGAAAGCAAGCTAAAAGCCCAGGGCTATGGGTTGTGGAAGAACAACAACAGAAATAATGGATCTGGTGAGAAAGAGAATCTCATTACTGTATCAGTGTAAAGTATCTGACAATATGTTGTGTGAAGCAATCCTGCCCTGGCAAAAGAGAAAAATTAAACAAATAAGCAGACAGCATCTTTGCTTAACTTTCTATGGTCCTGAGAAGAGAAAGCATGAAAATGAATACACCATTAACTGCTCACTGAGGCGTTTCTTGCTTTGACTGATTATATAGATGATATTTTATTAATTTCTCTGCGACAATTAAATGCAATTAAATACGTTTCTTCCCTGACTTAATTTATTATCAGGAATGAGATATTAGCTTAATAAAAATTCTGTTTAATTAACTAATTATGCTCGCATTAAAGCTTTAAATTGACTAGACTGCTTAACCTGAACCCCCCTCTTTATTTTGTAATTATATTTTGAACTCTGAAATGAGTGGCTTTAAACAAGGACGTTATTTACTTTCCCTTTCAGTTTCCTTGACTTGTACCTATTCTCGAAGTGATAAAATGGGCCAAGAATCTTTCTTTTGTTTTTTTCATTTAAAAAGAAGTGAGAAAATATTTTTTATGATCTAGAGAATTATTTGAGGAAAATAGGGATTAATTATGTAGAAATGATTATTCTCCTAATGCAATATTGTTTGATATACTGCAAAATTATTTGGATAACTAAATTTTGTTGAAAGAGGCAGAATTTTAAGAAGCCGCAAAATATAGAAGCTACCTAACAATAGACAACATGCAAGCAACAAAATGCAAAGATGCAGACCTATCTAACAAGCCGTATGTTAATGTGTGAAAAGGCTGAAGGCTGTTCTTTCTCTTTTTCTGATTTCTAACACTCAGATCAGGCATTGGAGTGAGATTAGATCTGAGCCTCACAAACCTTTGATCATCTCTGAGCTGATGGTTTTGACGGCTCTGAAAGGTTTGCAGAGGCTGCTTCTTCCAGGGAGGAATGGGCCTTTGGGGAATGAAAGCAGCTGTCCCAGCTAGGATTGTCTGCTGCCAGAAGTGTGCTGGCAGCTCATTCACCCTGTCCTTATGTGGACTTCTGGATGGTCGCTGGAGACATTCCAGATAAAATTGGGTTTGTCTCTGCCTGCTCTCAGTGTTTCCAAAGGTTCCCAACATCCACCTCCTTGGCTGTTTTCCTCTGTGCCATCCAGGAGCACAGTTCATGTGTCAGCATTACAGAAAGTCATTCCAAGGCTGATGGTTGCACAAATTAGCCTTGACCAACAAGAAAAAAGCAATTTCCTTCATCCCGTGGGGAGTGGGTCAGGTAACCTGCATCTGAAGTGCCCTTGAAGTGTCTCCATTGATGGTGAAAACACTTGGGATATTAGAAGCCAACAGCAGATTTGGTGAGATGAGTCTCTCCAGTACCTTTTGGGGATGGAGTCTACTATCCACGTCTGGAAATGAGGACTGAATGGATTATGTGTGACCATTCATTCAAGAAGAAGGGATTCTCCTCAAATGTGAATTCTAAGCACATGGATTTCTGGAAGTGTTTTACTGGAAGATGAAACTAAGTTTAAAGTTACTGTAAAAAAAAAATCAAAGAGAAATTCAGTGTATGGTAAGGTCACTTGTACTATTATGCTGACAAGTCTGAAGTGTTCTTTTCTGCGATCTTTCCCTTAAATTATGTTGCAAATAGCAATTATGGAATATCTGAGAGAACATTTTGTGGTGCATGATGAGATCATGAAGCCTCTGTGATAACAGGACAGCTTAAATGAAAAAGAAGGGGCATGAAATGATTTTTTTGGAAAATTGACAAGCTCAAAAGCTGGAAGCTGTAGTGGGTAAATCTTGCTGAGAGGGGAATACAATTTGTGAGTCTTTCAAGAAGTTTGATAATGAAGTTAGAACCCCAATGGACCTGTGGCAATGGTAGAGGGAAATGAACTCTTATAAATCGAACACATTCTCACTATAATCAAATGCTATTGAGCAGTTGGTGAACCACTCTTACTTACTACTTATGCTGGGGAAACTTCAAGTAATTGTGGTCAAACTAAGACTCCTGTTGTCACTGTACATGTGCAGAAGAAGAAAGACTATCTTTACTCTAGATTTTTCACAATCCCCATGCAGACAGAACTGAGAGATTCTATTTATTTATTAATTTATTTAAAAAATTAAGAAATGCTTTCAATTAGCTGAGATGGCAAATTTCTAATTGCTTCTTTTTAAGGTAATTATAATAGGAAAATTCCGAGGTAATCATGTCTGTAACCTGTAGAAACTAATTTCTCCTCTTTGGAAATGAATTTGTTCTACTGTACTTTAAATCCTGTTGGCTCCAAGAAAGAACAAAATCTTTCTCTGTCTTAATGCATTGTGTAATATATGGGGTCTGAACCTTCACTGCAGTCCTTCAGTGCTGTTTTCAGCCTCACCACGGGCCAAAGATGGATGAAAGACTTTTTCTGCACCCCAAATAATCTGCACCCTATATGCATCCCAATTCACCAGATTCTCACAGTGCCATATTTGTTCCTTACTGACAGCCAGGAGATCCCCTGCAAAGCACTGGAGAAATTTTTTCATGATATATGTCTCTCAATATGTCTTTTAATTATTATCAGTTTCCCATTCTGGTTTGCTGGTTTGCTGTAACTTTTCTTCACAATTAAATGCACATTGAGTTTTCAGGTGACTTAAGGTATTTGACCACTGATTGGCATCAGATTTGCCCAGTTTGTGGGTGCTATTTTGTCTGAGCTAGCTGGACTGTACTTTCTCCCAGGGAACCTATTTTTATTTATACAGCAATTTAGGTAAACAAATCCTTTGATGATAGGGGAATAAAATGTTGCCATTGTAATAAATGCTTTGCTTTCACTCTTACCACTGGCATTACTAGCAGAAAATTCTCAAGTGGTATAGATTGTTTCTCCTTCTGAAATATGAGGCATATTTGTTTCCTTGGAAAAACTGTAGTATGAAATCATGCCCACGGAGACCTCTTCTTGAACTAATGTTACCAGTAATTGGGAAAATGATAGAGAACAGTGCGTTGATAGACACCACTGCTCACAGATTCGTGTGGGTTTCAGTGAATGCTTCAGCTTTAAAAATGAGATGTAGAGAACTATATTTTCAAAATATAAAAGCATGTAATTTCAATATTTCAAGATGAAATGTTTCGGCTATGCTGATATGTATTCTTTGCAACTTTTCACAATGCCTGCAAACAACTCTTTATTCCACTTTAAGTACACAAAATGTGAAAACTGAGCGAAGCTGAGAGTGGGCAGGGGAGATCTGCAAGAATGTGACTTACATTTTCACCAAGAAGTCAAGCAAAATGAATCATCTGCAGCAACTTTGGATTTCTGATTATATGTTAGAGTGGTACAATTAATTCAAAATAAGTCTATGGGGTTTTATCTAATAAAAATAGCTTCCCAAATCTGTTTTTGTTCTATTATTTTGCTCCCTTCTCTCCTCCCCTCTCCACCCTTCCTCTCCTTTCCCCCCTTATTTTGGTCTTACTTCAGGCCCTTAAAGTGCAGAGTCCATTATTGCCCACTCCTATCCCAAGCACTGTTCAGTTTATTATTAAAGAGGAACTGTTGTGTATGGCTCCTATATTCTTGTAACTGTTTTGCCAGACCTTGATTGGCACCAGGATGTGATGCATGCAGACTGTAAGGGTCATTATTAAACACTAGCTTAAACCTCTAGAAAACCAGAAAAAATGAAACGACACACTCCGGTGCTCAGAGGTTTGATTGCTGCTCCCTAGTCTCCTCTCAAACACTGAATAATGCAGCTTAAAAGCACCCTTTTTGTTAAGGGAAGAAAAGATAAGAAAACCATGAGATCAATAAAAACCAACCAGTCTTTTCCCAGAGTGTGAGGACAGCTGTGTTAAATTTCCTCACTTCAGTCTCTCGGGGAACCAAATGCAGGACAGCAAGTATGTCCATCCCACTGCTTAGAACTATGGGTTAAAAGAAGAAATCTGGGCACAGTTTTAGCACAAAAATAGTTTATCTTCCATGTTGCTGAGTACAGATTCTGTGCTAATCTCTCTTCAAGGACAGTGGGGTGAGATCTCATCTTCTATTGGAACTTGAATTGGAATTGGAAGTAGATGATCTTTGAAGTCTCTTCCAACCCAAGCCATTCTGTGCGTCTATGATCTTCCCTCCTTGGCTTTTCTCTGCAGTATATGAACTCCTACCTTGCCTATAGGGTATGAAGAATCAGAAGTTGAAGCAGGAGGTCAGGTTGGAAATGGAGATTATTAAATTCATTAGTCTTGTAGTCATACTTTGTTCTTTGCCTGTAAAATGACAGAACAGCCTCAATACCCCACTCCAGGGCCAGTGCTCCTGGATCCACAGTGCAAACAAAGGGGATTTGATGGGATTATGTTATCTGGCCACTAAGGAAGCATTCCTTGGAGTAGATATGAAAGGAATAAGAATCACAGAATCATAAAATCATTTAGGTTGGAAAAGACCACTAAGGTCATCTAGTCTAACCATCAACCCACCACAACCCTGCCTACTGAACCATGTCCCTCTGTGTGACATCTACCCTTTTCTTGAAAATCACCAGAGATTGTGACTCCACCACCTCACTGGGAAGCCTTTTTTAGTACCTTGCTAAGAACATTCTTTGTTGAGGTGCAAACACTCTATGACTTATAGAGATGTTTCCTTTTGTCTTCTTCTGTGAAACAAACTACTCTGTCTCTCTACTCTCTAAAAAGCTGAAGGAGCAATGGGAAGGTAAAATAGGAAAAGGCAGAACAGCACAAAGCTCTGAATAACCAACCTGGCTCCTTGCTGTTGCTTGAAGAATGCTTTAACTTAGTTCAGCAGCTGAACTGCTTTCTGCCACAGGGCGATTTGCAGTGGGTCCCTGATGAATATCTTGTCATGTTTTCTCTGTTATGGCAGCCAGCCCAGGTCTGTGCTGGCCTGCCTGGATCTCACCCTATCAATGCCTGCTGCTCCCAAATAACTGTGCTAGGCTTCTGGCTCTGGTTAAAATAGAATGAATGCAAGAGATAAAAAATCCTTAATGAAAGCAAAGCCACTTTAACCATGATCATAGAAATGATCATAGAAAGCTTGGTTTTAAGCTGCTGAATTCCCTCATTCAGTATGGGGAGGAGTGGGAGGCAGAAAAACCACATGCAGTGGTAGCTGGGGTTGGTGCTAGGCTAAACTGTCCCCATAAAACAGTTTGAGGAGGATCTCTTCTCCAGCTCTGCTTGTAGCTTTGCTGCTGGAGGGAATGAGAACTAATTAAATAAAAGGCAAAAGCTATGGTGGTGAATATGCCACCAGCACTGTGCACATTCACACCAAGGAAGTTTAAAGAAATGCTTTTATGTTTATCTTGATTCACTGCAAAACTGCTTTTGGACTGGAACCTAAAATCTGTAGGAAGTTTTTGTTTCTAGTATTGCCACAGGAGTGAGAATTATGTGTGGGCAAATCAGTAGAACTGGAAACTTGAACTTCCTTTTTTTGCCTCTTCCTGCTCTCTTGGGTTTGAAAAGAAACTCTGGCTCTCTGTCAGCATGCTTGCCCGTATTGTGCCAAATTTTTAAAATAAACTAAGTTAGATGAAGCATGAAACTGGAGCATTCTCTTGTTTGCTTTCAATAAAAGGCAAATCAGAATATAATGATATCGCTTGGAAATCAAAATGCCCTCTCAGCAGGTCTTTGAATTAAATCAGAGTCCAGCACAGAAAAGGGCTGGAAGCTGTTACAATGATTGTTTTTCTTTAATTTTTTCAGAAAGGGGCTATTTGGTGGCATGAAGCTGAAGAAGAAGAAAAAAGGCGAGAAAGGGTTGACTATTGCAAACAAAGACGCGCTGGGTAAGGCCTCATAAATCAATATTGCAACTGGCGAGAGCAGGCTGGGGATCGTATTATACCTCATTTCATGTGAACTCATTTGAATTGTGTCTTACAGTTGCTGCCTTAGTGTTGATAAAATGGGCAGTAAATTCTTTATCACTCTTAGGTACTCAGAGAGATTACTCTTTTTGCATTAAGTTAAATTTGTAATTTAAGTTAATTTGTTAAATCCACCTTTGGATCCTGCAAGTTCAAACTACTGTCTCTGATAGAGTAAAACAAAAATAGGCAGATGGCAGGATTTTAACAGTTTTTTCTGTTCTAGAGATGGAAACATCATTTCACATTTCCTCCTGAAGATCTATTTCTTCTAGAAACCTGCAGAATAGGCTGGATAGATCAAGCAATTTTCCTCTTAAGTATATGGTGGAGTGGTTTTTGTTCACTTTCTTCCTCTGTTTTTGCTTTTGTTTTTTATGTTTAACAGCTGTAAGTGCATCCATAAGACATGCAGAGTCTTTTATTTCTTACCCTTTAACACATCATTGTTTTCCAAGCTAAGGAGATGCTCTCCAGCACTCCTACCACTGCCATTTTCCTCCTCTCCCCATAGTCCTCTCATTCGCCTCCACAAAAACTCACATTTTGGCCACAACAAATTCTTTGCTTTCTGTGGTGTTATGTTACAGTTTCATGCCTCAAATTTAATGAGACGTTTAAAATGTGGACTCCTTAGTGTTTAGTGCAGCCTGTGAATTACAGTGCTGCCATAAACCAGCCATGTGTATCTTGACTCACTGTTGGGAAGAAACAGGAACACTAATTTTGTGTCATAAATACTATTTAGCTAAAGGGCACTACTTTAAACAAAAAGATTCTCTTCTGGTCCTTATAGCAAGGAAACTCCACTTCTGAAGAAGAGAAACCAACACCATCAAGCTTCTTAGTAATGACAGTTATGTTAGAGTTTATTCACCTTATGCTCTATAAAATATGCCGAGCTCTAGGAGATAAACTACATGGTAACTTGCTTTAGTTTACCATGTAATCATTTGTATATGTGTAACTGCTTATTTCAAATGATTATGTCTTTGAGACGTTGGATGGATTGGGGTCCTTATGCTGCTTCTTCATATATATCATTACTGTTTTGTGGAAGAGTTGGAACTAGCAAAGATGCAGATATTGCCATCTCTTTCTTGTGTTAAATGGGGATTTGGGCTTAGGAGACCTAGCAGAGAAGTGTGCAGTGAGGGAGTGTGGTGATTCATTAAACCACTTGCTGTATGTACACAAGGGAATAATTCCTGCTGTTACGTGCAATATATATATGGCAATTGAGTAAAAAGGATATTGATTCAGATACTAAAATGTCAAGAGAATGGAACTTTAAAGCAAAAGAAGTGTTGCAAAGAGTTTACATCTCAACGGAAATGTGGACCCTGCAGAAAGTGGCCCAGGCAGGACGTCACAATGGCACATGCCTGTTCCCAGCTGTGGGGTGGAGGGGAAGATTTTTCTGCTTTAGCCTGCAAAGCAAACAACACAGAGTACTACAAGCCCCTAATCAAACAGCATGCTCTAGAGTAAATAGGATTTGGGGCGTAGTCATGGGGACTTGGTACTACAGATGCAAAACTCTGGACAGACACCCTTCACTCAAGGGCTGTAAATCAAGTCATGTCTACATGGACACAGACAACTCACTCTCCCTGTTCCAGGCAGAATGAACAAGAGCCAGAGGGGCAGTCAGAGAACATATATAGTATATGAGATTGCTCCATCAAGAGATTGGGTATGTCAGCTCAAGCGCAGAGCTGCATAACAGGGCACTAGGGCACCCAGGCTGGCTTCTCTGCTGGCTCATTTCTGATCACCTTCCAGCACAAGCAAAACTCCTGTCTCTGTACCTGTCTGGCGGTTTGCTGGGAGCAGGGGCTTGTGGAATCCAGCTGCAGAAGAACCACATTCACACCTGATAATTGCTCTAATTAGAAAGTGAGTTTTACTGTACGGTGGATGGTCCTTTGCTACTATCAGCACTTTCTAAGTACTCAAATCACCATGCCTTTGCAAAGGGATGTGGAAGCAGTATTAAAACCCTTTATAGAATCAAATAATTGCTTCAGCTGGAAAGTACCTCAAAGATCATCCAATTCCAAACCCCCTGTCATGCAGGGCTGCCACTCCCCAGATCAGGCTGCCCAGGGCCCCGTACAACCTGGCCTCAAATGCCTCCAGGGATGGGGCTTCTCTGGGCAATCTTTATCCAGTTTTGTAGTTGGGATACAGTGCCACAGAACACTTGCAGAAGATACATTTGGATGTATTTCCTTTCATTTGATGCAAGGATGTCTCCACAAGGTTGTCTAAACCTCTAAGTATTGCCGAGCAAGTCTGTTTGACTTTTGTGGGTGCCATCTGACATCTTCTAGACCAGAAATAGCTCAAGTCCAGAGTCACTGAACATTTCTTGCTTATCTCTATATATTAGAACCAATGACAGGCAACCAATATCTAAACTTTCACCTAAAATGGACAGGTTCCTTTCCAAGCCAGGTGCTGAACACAAACACACTCAGCAAGGGGCAAAGATGCTGGCAGAACTTCTGTTGGGCCAGGAGGACTAAGCAGAGCAGTGTGGGAAAGGCCACACTATCCAAATGTAGATACGTACCTATGAGCTTGTTTCTGGGACTCAGAAGAGTGAGGAAGAAAAATAGGCACTTCTGAAAGCAATTTGTCTCGTTTGAGCAGAGCTGTCTACAAGAGATCCAATGAATCATGTTCAACTCTCTTTTTCTGTCCGTGACCTACCATTCGTCATCTCTGCAGCAGGTAAAGGTGAGGAATGATTTCAAAACTAGGCTCCAATTTGGTAACTTAGAGGGAAATGGAGGGTGTTGGATTGAATGACAGATTCACTGCTGCAAATACAGGCAAGTAATGGTGATTATCTGTCCCACCATCTTTCTAGTAGATGAGAGATGAGGCAGTCAGGTGCCATTGGTACATGTGCCTGTTGTGAATGCACACGGTGTGATGAGAAGTGCCGTACCCTCAATTTATCTGTAGTATAATTTTTTTTTGCATAGAAGAGAACCTGCTGTTGTCATCAGTGCTGCTCAGTACAAATCCTCATTGTGATCACTGTGATACCCAAATAAATAAAATATGCACCTCATACTGATGAATTCGCTGCTCTTCTCCAAGTTAGCTTTTTCTGGCAGAAATCAGATACTGGGTTTATTTTCTTGATTGTTTTTACTTACCAGGTGATCATGATGAAAGTGAAAAGCTTCACCATGACACTCTTGGAAGACAAGAAGAGGGAGAGGAAGACCTGATGAGCAGCAATGCGTTGTCCAGTGCTTTTGGATCCTTAAGCCCAGAGAGGAAAAGGTTCTCCTTTGCATATTTTATGTCCCTCAAAACACCTTTTCCATCTTTCTCAGGAATGATATTGGCATAGGACAATACATCTGTTGACAGAAAATCCATTTACTGACACAGTGATCCCTTCACTCCTTCCACATGACAGAGTGGATGTGCTTGTCAGCAAAATATTATCAGCTCAAGGCAGATTGTCACCAGATGCTATCTAGTTCAGGGAGAGATTGAAATGGATGCTAGAGGGTCTGAACTCTGCTGCTAATGAAAATGAGCCAAATTGGCCAGCAGTCTCTATAATCAGATGTTTTATGTAGTTGTTTTTCAAGAGGGGGAGGAAAGGAGTAAAGTTTGATGGGATCAATGGGTGAGATCATTTGCTTGAATAGCAGGTAGCTGTTCTGGGCTGTGCAGATGCCAAGCATTTCCCTATAACCAAATGCATGAAAGACAGAGAGATCTAAGTGGGATGTCATGTAAATCCAGGTATGAAATTTTATAGTATTCAAGAAGTTTGCCACTTGAACTAGATAAGAAATGTGCCATCCTATTTTCATGTCTTATGAAAAGCAATAGGAAAAAGTAAAAGACCAGTTGGCACTGTTCTGCAAGGAAGCTGGAGTTGTACCTTGCATGTGCTAATGAGAGGCATAAGCAGAGCAGTGCTTGTACCCATCTTCCAACAGGAGAGCAAGGGGCTATGTTGTTTTCTATGTGCAGGGCCCTTGCCCATGGACAGCTGCAGTGGTTCAGATCATGATGCAGCTGCCATCTGATCACAGGTCTGAGCCCTTGGAGCCACACATGTCCCTCTGATGATGCTTGAACGACTGCTGGTGAAATCAAGCCTAACAAAGCTACCTGCCAAAAGCAGTGACAGCTTAGTGACAAAAACTCTTTGCAATATACATCCAAGTAGTAGGTCTAGCCAGAGATACCTAATGAACTATTTTGTGGTTGATACAGGGCAAAACTGGTGCCCAGAATTCATGAAGAGGAGATGAAAACCCAGAACTACCAGGTGAGCAGGGGGTGGCAGCCCTTACACACCTTTGACATGAGCTGGGAAAATATGTGTTGTCCTTCTTCCCCACAGATTGCCATCACAATCACTGAGGCCAGGCAGCTGGTGGGTGAGAACATCGACCCCGTAGTCATCATTGAGATCGGTGATGAAAAGAAGCAAACAACAGTGAAAGAGGGCACAAATGCTCCCTTCTACAATGAGGTTGGTGCTTTCTTTTGGGAAAGACATTTTCCTCAATGGCTCTGAGACGTCTCCACTTGGTGACTTGAACTGGAATGGACAAGCTGGTAGCATCTGCACATCTGAGCAGGGACGTCCGTTCAGTAGCAAAGGGGTCTGGGCTTTCCCTTTTGTCCTGGGAACAGGGAAAGGTCTTTGCCATACCCACCACCACCTATCTAGCTCCCAGATTTTTACCAAGGTCTGTGGGGTAACTGAAAAAACTAAGCCATGATGCTGACAGTGCTGCTACCAGCACAAAGATGATTCTGACCTGCTGTCCCCTTCTTCCACAGTACTTTGTGTTTGATTTTGTTGGACCACAGGTGTTTCTGTTCGACAAAATAATCAACATCTCCGTAAGTACCTAGGAAAGCCCAGTACAGTAAGTAATAGTGTCTGTGTCATTTTGGCTCTGAATGTTTCTTCCTAGTGCAATTAAAAAGAGACATAATGTTCAGTGTCAAGGGTGCTATGAAAGCAATATGAAGTGTTGGAAGAGGAAAGGAGAATGGAGAGGAAAAGGAGGAAAGTCAGCTGGCTGGCAATTATTTGAAGGAAAGCAAAGCTAAACATAAAGGAAGATGAGGTGTGGATTTTCAGGGACACACATTGCTGGCTTGGCACTCTGTGACACAGAAAGATAAACTTCACCTTAGAAACATCACAAGATAATAGAATCATAGAATCATAGAGATTGGAAGAGACCACTGGAGATCAAGTCCAACCCCCTGCTAAAAGCAGCTTACCTACATCAAGTTGAGCAGGAAAGCATCCAGAACCTTCCATGCTGTATTTTTGTTTGTTTGTTTGTTTGTTTATTTGTTTGTTTGCTTGTTTGTTTTTCCATTTCTACTGCTAGAAGTCCCACCACTTGGGATGAATAGTGAGTTGTTGTCTTAGGGAAGATCATGGATTTTCCTAAAGTGCCTTGTCCATTTCAAAAAGTGCACCAGGAAATGGTGTGTTAGCTGTGCTTGACAAAGTCAGGCTTTGCTCGGGAGCTACAGGAAAGCACATGAGCATAAACCTTCTTGAGGTGTTCAGAATGTGCCTGCTTTGCAGAGCTGATTATGAAATGACTTTTCCCAGCTACAAAAACCAAAAATATTCATTTAAAAATGACCATCTGGACATCTGGATTCCCAGTGCTGGTAGTAAATTGACAGAATCCTAAGCTCAGATCCACTCAATCACACACACATCTCAAATACATGAAATTCATACCTGTGCAGGATATCTGCAGATCTGACCTTCACATATCCCCAAGGACAGAGTTTATTACAGGCTGACATTGTTCCCTCTTCTGTTTCAGAGTAGATATTGTATAACTGTTAGGATTATATCACAGCATATGGCCTTCATGAGTTCTTCTGATGTGATAGCATATAAGGACAATACTGACACATCAAATATTGTGAATTACTGCATTTTGGGAACGTATAGTAATTTTTCTCTGAGGTACAGTCAGTCTGCTGGAACTGATATTCTTTACATAATACTTACATATCTCCAGTGGTGGACAGGAATATGCCAGCTTTCTGAGTGTGTTGATGTGTGGGGAATGTGCCAGCATTAACTGGTGTCAATCTGCAGAGCTTCATAGGGCTCAAAGAACATTTTGATATAAACCTGGTGAAGGTGAAATTAAAGAAGGGGTCCTAGATAAAAATGACATTTTAAAAAGAAAATATTAACGTAGTACAATGCTCACTGATGCTACTGAAATGAGAAATTCATTACTTTTCAGCACAGTTTTAGAGAATGCGACATGTTGGGGTAGAAATAAATAAGAAAGGAAATACACTTTGGGAGAGAAGGAATCCTTGGGGGTTGGAAAGCTTCAAGGCACTTGCTTAGCATGAATATGACTTAAAGAAAAACAAATATTTGTAGCTGCCATTATCAGCAATCACTCATGCACTGAATCCACATAATCTTTGAAAACAAATTCATCTGCATCTGGAAGCTCAAGGAAAGCAAAAAAGATTAGTGCTATTTTGCATGAGTCCAGCAGTTCAGCTGCATTCAGACTCTGAATTTGAGAAGAAAATGAGATTTTCCATTTCCTAGCACGTACTAGTGAACAAATACTTTTCTCCTTTTATATTTTCCAGTACATTCCAGAAACCCTGTAGTAATGTTATGATGCACTGAGATGCCCCTTATGCTGCAGTACTGAAATACTCCTCAGTTTAACACTGCTCATACTTGTGCTCATTCAGAAAATCTGAAGAAAACTGTCTCTAGTCTGGAAAGATACAAACCTTTAATGTGCAGTGTAGAGGTGATGCTCCCTTCCAGGGAAGGCGAGGCATTTACTATAAACTTAATGCTTGCATACTTTGCTATCATAAAAAATAACCTATGCTTGAAGAAGTACCAGGAGAAATACATAGCACTTAACACAAGCATTGAGGTATTCCCTCAGCAGTTAAAAGTGCCATAGAGGGCATTCACCCAAGGATGTCATGTTTCACACAGCAAAGCTCCAGATAGAGTAGTGAGGGTTACACATCTAGCGCTATTTGAATATCTTTCCATACCCTGGGAAGAAAATGCAAAGGGCAGTGAGACAACATCATGTCAGACATAGGCACACCCCCTCCTCTTGTTTCCAAAGTCATAAAGCAACTTCAAGGTTTTGATCATGGAAAGCCTCCATCCTACCTCCCCTTTCCACCCACCCTTTCTGGTTGGACAGTAGATTTGGGCAAGCTTCTGTTCCCATGTAGTTCTTCCAAAACTATGATCTTGTCACATGGCAATATGAAACCCACCAGTTTTTATGGCTTATTCTTCCATGGGTACCTTAGTCCAGCCTTGTCAGAGCAAGGCGGCAACACTGTGGTGGGACCTGGTGGCATAAGGGTTTGAGAAAAGCAGCACCTCTACATGAAGCACTGGCTTCACATTGACCCCTCTCTTACACAAAGCTCAATTAGTTTTTAAGCTTTAATCATAGGGTTGAATGAAATTTCTCCTTTGTTGTTTGATTTTTCTGTCCTACTTCAACACCTTCTATGTTGAAGTGAGGTTTTACCAAGGACAGGTGAATGTTATCCCAAAATCACAGGTGGCACACTAAAGGGTAACACAGAAAATGAAGTACATGACAAATCCAATGAAAAATCACTGAAGTCTAGTGTCTCTGACATGGATGTGCAAGTCCAAAGTCAGAGTATGAAGTCTTTCAAATTCCTAAAATGCTCTCAGATATGTGAATATTTATCTCCAAATTCTCAATTTCACTTTGGTGAAACTAAACCCAGAGACTAATTTGCAGTTGGGCCAAGATTTTCTAGATGACTCAGGCTGTTTTCAGAAAGCATTTCACAATTGAGGAGTGGATTCCAACCTTGTCAGCTATTCTGGTGAGAGGCATATTCTTTAAGAAATACATTTCCAGAGCCAGTCTTCCCTTAGAATATGCTGTTAGCATCTGCCTTGCCTGTAAGATGGAGCACACAGATATTTGAAAACCAAACACAAAAGTACAGAGATGTAGGAATCATCCGACAAAGGAAAGTTATTAATCAAATTTGAGTTTGATTGAACTAAATGAAATTCATTACTTGCCAGGAAGGCTAAGGAGGCAGACTCACTGGGACCTGCTTGCCATCTCATTTACATCCACATCACTTCTCTGACTTCATTAATATGGTGGGGGTTAAATCAGGACTGAGTCTCTTTGTTTAATACATGTTGAAATGTTGCAAAGGCACACTTTAATTCTTTCTCCTGTGGGTATACTCGGTTCATATGGCAATTCATAGTTGAATTGCCATATGATACAGTTTCTGCAGCCTAATGTGGAACCAGCTGTGCCCCATGTGTCTATCCTTATTATCCTTATTATGATTTATTTAAATTTACTGGGATAAGTAATGTAACTGCATCTACTCTCACATATCCATCTGATTCCTCATCTGGGAATAAACCTTCTTACACATCCTGGGATGAACCTGGGTGATCCAAATGAATGCAACTGAATTGATGTCTAAATTGGCACAAGGCACGAAATTCCAAATGCTCCCTGTATCTGCAGCTATAAGCAATCATCTTTAGATGCTGCTGAATGTCACTGATTACTACCTTTGAACCAATTGTGATCTTTAAATTGCTCTTATGGTGAAAAGAAAAAAAAGAGGCAGTAACATTGCATTTTTGTAACAGGTTATGCACCATAAACTGATCGGCAGTGTGCTGATAGGCTCCTTTAAGGTAGATCTGGGGACGGTGTATGCTCAGCCAGGTAAGCGGATTCCTGCCTGTTGAACGTGTTAAATGAGTTGGGAGGAAGGAAGAGGGAGGTGTGTTGCTTTTCCACTTAGATGCCTGAGGTGTATGTCAAGGGACAAACTTAGCTGGATTTTTGGAAGGTTTGTCTTCCTATATGGATGACAGATAACCAGACAAAAGCTGGTTCTCTGGAAGGAGGAAACTTCAGCGCTGATAACACCTTGACAATCTGCCCTTTGCTAGAGGCAGCATTTAATTATGGGATCAGAGGGGGCAGCTCAGTGTTTACAAAATCTGAACCTACCTGTTCGTTACCACTTGTGCTGGCAAAAGGGGTGGAGGTGGGGAGAGAGGAGAGAGTGTGGAAAAAATTGTGAGGAGAGCACAAGGTAAGAGGAGAGGCAGAGCAGAAAGGGGGAGAGAAGAAGGAAGTGGCAAAGAGCTGACCATGGCTCCACTGCCATCTTCAGAGATGTCCAGCACTTACTGAAATTTGTAGTTAAGGAAAGATTACCTATCCCATTTTTGTCCTGTTTTTACATCTACAAAGTATATATCTTTTTCTCTTCCACAGTTACTCATGGACCTCTTTAAAGTCCTTTCTAACCTAAGCCATTCTATGACCTGATCTCTTCTTAGTCTTTAGGAATGGATGCATTTAGGCCACTTGCTGTAGGTGTCACCCAGATACAGCATCTAGAGACATAACAGCAGAGCCATTCAGGCCACCCTCTTGCTGCAGGAGAGTACTGAATTCTTCAGACAGTTCTCATCAGAAATCAGGTCATTCTTAAAGCCTCAGCCTTAGCTCAGCTGCTGAAACCTTACCTAGCCTTCCCCTGGTCTTCAGTCATTGATCCTAGTAAACATTGATGAAAACAACCTTGTTCCCAGTAAGACCTACATCAATTCTCTTGTCTTCCTTTTTGGTCACACAACATTTTAGATCCTCAAATCCAGCTGAAAACACAAATGATTGCAGTGCCCTTGGTGCGAATGAAGAGGAGCGAGTTTTGCATGTTTTGCAGCCTCTATCTTGCTGTTGAAGTTTGTCCATCTTACAGGTCATCAATTTTGCGACAAGTGGGCGCTTCTCACAGATCCTGCTGATATTAGGACAGGAACCAAGGGATACCTGAAGTGTGACATCAGTGTGACTGGCAAAGGCGACACGATACAAGCCACACAAAAAACAGCTGATACTGAGGAGCAGATTGAAAAGTACTGCAATAGTTTCTTTCTTACTGCATCCTTCTTTATTAAGTACCTGAAAAGTCCTCTGCTCTCTTTTCACTCCTGACATTGCTAACACAGGGTTAATAGCTGAAGTTATCATATGCCTGGCTCTTCTGATGTACTCAAAGAGAGGTTTTTATAATCCTCTCAAATAAATTGAAGAGCATGTCATAGTCACTTATCTGTAGCTGATAGAGCTGACCAGAACCTGTGGCTAAGTGCCAGATTATCCTTGATAGAAGATTCATTGATTTAAAATCAGTTGAAATATTTTTTGAAAAGCAGCGAAATAAGAAGAAAAAGTGTGAGAAGCTATTATGTGAATATTATATTTTCCACATTCTTAAATAAACTCACGTGTACTCTCCATGTAAGATACAGAAATTAAGGTGGTAACAAGCTGCCAGTATACTTTAGATTTTACAAGAGCAATGTTACTAGTCAATACTGACATATAGGACCAAGTTCATGGAGGGCCACCAAGATATGGGACTGGATTGCATGATCTACAAGGAGAGCTGGGAAGATTCATTACTTGAGCCTTATGAAATCGAAAGGGGATCTTACTGCCGTCTCCAGCTGTATAATGAAGAGGACAAAGCTGGATTATTTCCAAAGTAGAAGAATGAGAGGTTTTGGATACAAGTTAGAACAAAGGAATTGCTGAACAGAAATAAATAAACGTACATATTTTGTACTATGAAGGTGATTGAATGTAGCAGAGGCCAAGAGAGAGCAGGTGGAGATACTCAGAATTTATCAGACACAGTGCTGAGCAACCTGATCCAGCTAGACCTGCTCTGAGAAGTGCGTTGAAATAGGTAATATCCAGAGGTCACCTACAAATGATATTTTCTATGCTTTGAGAAACACATATATGTCACACGGACATGTTTGCTGAATAATGGTGTATTATTTTCTCATAGTAACCAGAAAATGTTGTGGTTCTGGAGATCCAAAAACAAATTTATACCCCCTTTTTTTATTTATTCTCAGAATGCAAGCTAACTTGAGATAACAATTTTGGAAAAAAAGCATCACTTTCAATTTTAAAGAAGTGTTCTCTCTCCTTTCAGGAATCTCTTGATCCCCAAAGGATT
This sequence comes from Meleagris gallopavo, assembly GCF_905368555.1. Taxonomy (NCBI): domain Eukaryota; kingdom Metazoa; phylum Chordata; class Aves; order Galliformes; family Phasianidae; genus Meleagris; species Meleagris gallopavo. Next base: position 82,873,875 of record NC_139406.1, read on the forward strand.
TCCATCTGAAAGACCATGGGCCAGATTTTATGTGAGAATTTACAAAGCAGAAGGACTTCCAAAGATGAACTCTAGCATCATGGCAAATGTCACGAAAGCGTTCATAGGCGACAGTAAGGACCTTGTGGATCCCTATGTGGTGGTCATGTTTGCAGGTCAAATGGTAATTGGGATCTTCTTGATCACGAATGTAGGCCTTCTTTCTTGCTAGCTGTATAGTAAGCAGACAGTAGAGCTGATGTGCTTTAATTTTTTGTTGTGTAAGATAGGGAAAACACATATTTCTTTCAACAGAATGAAATCTTTCAGTTCTTAAATTATGCAGGAAAAAAAGTGAAATAAACTCTTGATGTCAGCAGAAGAAATAGTATCATCATCACAGCAGTAGGTTGGAGTCAGGCAGCAGTAGAGGAAAGCAAATTCTGCAGATTTTTTACAAAAGCATCAAGTTACAAAACAGCAAATTATGCAGTGTGGTATTAAGTCAGTCCTATATTCTGATCTCCTTAAAGTGAAAAAATGAAACAGGATTGAAATCAGTAAGGTAGGTTTAATTTGGATTGAATTGATGGCAAAGAAGAAAGAACGCCCAGGGATCCAATTCCCCTGTTACAACCATGAAGGACCATGTCGAGGAGCCTGATCGACCTAAATAATGAAAGAACCTAACTGAAAATTATTTGAAAGCAGCAATAATTTCTGTGCCCTGGGGAGAGAGAGGAGGAGTATATTTCATCCTCTAAAGGTTTTAGACATGAGAATGAGGACTTTTGTGCTGAGTACATGTTTTGCTGTGAATCCAAATGGTGAAGTGTTGAAAGTCTGAAACTAGTATGGGTTAAAATGATTGGTCAAATGTGTGTGGTTAGTTCAGGCTTAATAGAGATTTGAAGAAAACACAAGAATGGGTCATCAATGTGAGTTTGCCTGCTGGCATGTCAAATATGGGTCTAGCCCAGTTGGACTTCCTTCCTTAGTTGTTTTCATCAAATGTGAAAATAGAAGGCCTGTTGCTGTTGTGATACGGTCCTGTCATCTCTTTCAGGCTAGGAGAAGCTCCAGTCTCTATATCTATAGCACACAGATATGTGCCTAGAGCATGAGCCACAGTAATGATATTTTATACTAGATAAATCACCTCAATTAAGGTAATTCCATTGGTACATACTGCCTGGCAGCAGTAATGAATTTAAGTTTTTATGAGACAAAATGCATGGCATTACTACCACCAAGGTATTTCAAAAGCCATTTTAAGATGTGCATTTTATAGCATAAACATAAACGTCTGGCTTTACAGATATGTTTTGTGCATAAGGGTCCCAAAGAATTAGAAAGGGAAGGGAAGAGAAGAGAAAGAATTAAGAATTAAGGGAAGGAAGAATTAAGAAAAGGAAAGTCCAGAAGGGCATACCTGGAAGAAACGGAGGTATTCAACAATTTTTTTTGCCTCAGTTTTTACTAGCAACTACTCTACACACTGCCCTCGAGCAGATGGTACAGAAGGTGGGAACCAGGGGCACAATGCCTCTCCCACTGTGTATGAAGATCAGGTTTACGAGTGCCTGGGAACCTGAACATCCAAAAGTCTATAGGTACTGATGAGATGCATCCCAGAGTCCTGAGGGAATTGGTTCATGTAATCACCAAGGCAATCTTGATGATATTTGAAAACTCATGGCAGTCAGGTGAAGTCCTTGGTGACTGGAAAAAAGGCCAAGAAAGGTAGGAAAGATGACCCAGGGAACCACTGACCTGTTTGTCTCACCTCACCTCAGTGCCAGGGAAGATCAAGATACCAGGAGGATAACTCCTGGAAGCTGTGCTAAGGCACATGGAAGTGGGGGAGGTGATATGGGATAATCAGCATGACTTGAACAAGGGCAGGTCCTTCCTAACTTGCTGCTTTTTATGGTGGCGTAACCATGTTGGTGGACAAAGGAAGAGCCACTGACATCCTCTATCTGGACTTCTGTAAGGCCTTTGACATGGTCCCTCATAATGTCATTCTCTCCAAATTGGAAAGATATGAATTTGATGTGTAGACTGTTCAATGGATGAAGAACTGGTTGAGAGATCATACCCAGAGACTAGTGGTCAATGGCTCAATGTCTGGATGGAGATTGATGATGAGTGGTGTCCCTCAGGGGGTAGTACGGGCACCAGTGTTATTTAACATCTTCGTCAACAACACTGACAGTGGGATCTAGTGCACCCTCAGCAAGCTTGCTGATGACACCAAGCTGTGTGGTGTGGTCAACACACCCAAGGAATGGGATGTCATCCAGAGAGGCCTAGACAGGCTTGAGCAGTGAACCAAGGAGAACCTCATAAGGTTCAACAAATTCAAGTGAAAGTCTTGCACCCAGGTTGTGGCAACTCCCACTATCAGTACAAGCTGGGGAATGAAAGGATAGACCACAGCTCTGCTGAAAAGGACTTGAGGGTACTAGTGGATGGGAAGCTGGACGTGAGCCAGCAATGTGTCCTTGTAGCACAGAAAGCCAAGTGTATCCTGGACTGCATCAACAGAAACATGACCAGCAGGTCAAGGGAGGTGATCCTGTCCCTCTGTTTTGCACTAGTGAAGTCTCACCTGGAGTACTGCATCCAGATGTGGAGTCCTCAACACATGAGAGACATAGACCTGTTGGAGCGTGTCCACAGGAGGGCAAAAATGATCTAAGCATGGAACACCTTCCCTTTGAGAACAGAGAACTGGGGCTGTTCAACCAGGAGAAGACTCCAGGCAGACCTGATAGGAAATTTTCAGTATCTAAAGGCGAGCTGTAAGAAAGAAGTGGACAGACTCTTTAGCAGTATCAGCTGTGACAAGATGAGGGGAAATGGTTTCAAATGAAAAGAGGGGAGATTTAGACTGTATGTAAGTAAGAATTTTTTTTATAATAAGGGTAGTGAACACTGGAACAGGCTGCCAGGTGGTGGATGCCCCACCCTCGGAGACACTCAAGGTCAGGATGGACCAGGCTCTGAGCAACCTGCTCTAGCTGTAGGTGTTCCTGCAGGGGAATTGGACTAGATTGCCTTTAAAGGTCTCTTCTAACTCAAAAGATTCTATAATTCTATGAATTAGATTTTATTCTAAGGTGTGCTGTGTGCAGCTAAGAATTCTTAAGTCTTTTATTAGATACTGAGGAAAGAATAAAGCTAATAGAAAAAGCAGTACTTTCAACAGAGGATACTGGTGAAATGTTGCTGAGTGCAATTAAAATACTCATTGCTGTTCTCAAGAGTCTAATCCCTGCAGAGTTACATATGCTGGACTTTCATTTCAGGGTCGAACAACTGTGCAAAAGAACTGTGCAGATCCTGTATGGCATGAACAAATTATTTTCAAGGAAATGTTCCCTCCACTTTGCCGAAGAGTCAAAATCCAGGTCTGGGATGAGGGCAGCATGAACGATGTGGCCTTAGCCACCCACTTCATTGACTTGAAGAAAATATCCAATGAACAAGATGGTGACAAAGGTAAAGGAAAAATGGCTGTTCCAGATTACGCCCCTATGGGAAAATCCACTTGTTTGAGATCTGAGCACTGATTAATCCCATTTTAGGGATTCCCAGTGTTCAAGTAAACATCTATGTCTTTTGTTGGTTCTCAAAGTCCTTTTCTTTGTTTAATTCAAAGTTCTATTGCATTGCTTTTGGAGTATGGTAGTGTGCTACTTCCTTACTTGTTAAAAGGCTGCTGAATTAATTGGTACCTTCTTTGTGACTGGCAAGAATTTTCTCCAGACCATTAGGGATAACTGATGTAAGTTAACAGCTTGTACTAGTATCTCTTTGCCAATGAAAGCATAAAGTGCACACCATAGGCAGAGCAGGCTTCTATCCAGGAAGAGAAACGTGTTTTGTTAGCACTCAGATGGGTGTTACCACAGCTCAAAGCGGTACCATAAACAAATTTGTAAACCCTCATGTATATGAAACTCACTGCCTTGAGTCTTTTCACTGATGACTGAGCATATATCTCCAGCCTAATTTATATTGTGTTATCACAGTATGGAACACAGTCAGTTATCTTTGGCAATTCAAACTTGTATCTGACTCTTTAAACCAAAATCATATGACAAATCATGTCAGGTGAGAAGTGACATGGGCCTGTGAACAGCAAGATGAGAAAGCTTCTGCTACCATGTCCCAGTCCTCATCCTTTAGGAGCAAGGTATTTTCTTCCAAGAAGTTTGATACGTCCTGTGTTCCCAGCACATGAAGCATGAATAGCTTCTGATAAAGAACTTCAGATTGACAGAGTCCCTGGTTGAATATTAACAGCAGCTACTGAGTGCCTAAGATTTGCCCGGCAAAACAGTGATCTATAGGAATTGGTCTATACCTGCATAGAAATGGACCCAGGCTTGGCTTTTGGAGCATGAGAGGCAAACTTCATTGAACAGACTGCCAGGAGTATGTGCTAATGCCTAATGGAAATGCCATAAAATGTGCTTTATCCCCAGGGTTCTTGCCTACCTTCGGGCCTGCCTGGATCAATCTCTATGGCTCAGCCAGGAATAACAGCCTCATGGACGATCATCAGGAACTTAATGAAGGTTTTGGAGAAGGGGCGTCTTTCAGGGGGCGTCTCTTCATTGAGATCGCTGTGGAGATACTTTCAGGAGGAGCTCGTGAGTCAAAACTTTCAAGAATCATCAAGGATATCAAGTTGCCAGCTAAAGATAAAGATAAAGCAGCCAAAGGAAAAGACAAAACTGACAAAATAGGAGAGGATGGAAAGTCAGCTTCTCCTTCAGATAAGATGAACTCAACTGAAGTGGAAGTTGAGCCATTTGATGTGCCTTCAGAGGTTGGTATGATAGTAAGAGATTGATTGACACGTGTCCCTAAACTTCTGAGAATGGCTTTGATTTCTATAGTTGCATTTAGATCGTGTAGTACTGTTTTTACATGCTGCCCTCTTGCTGCCCCCATATCTTGATATCTTCTGATAATAAAGCAATTCAAATGGAACATTAATATATATCTGAAACTCAGAGAAAGTACTGCTTAGGACTCGGTTTCCATAAAACTTATCTTCTATCTTATTAGTCCTTCTGCACTATCTGTATCTATGTATTCCTTTTAGAAACATATGAGGTAAAAGCTGCTAAATGACACAAGTCAAGGAGTGTGTTGGCAGAGAAGTTGTATGGATAACTGCAGGCCAACACGCAAGTCTGGGCCCTAGTCTTGCTTTATGTACCTATCTAGCCTTAAATTGCTGTGGCCCCTCTGTTCTTCTCTGAAGACTGTAATAGCAATGGCATGAGAAGAAACTTATTTTCATATAGATTTTCCTCCATACAGAAGAAATTACTGTAAGAGGCTCAAACAATGTGGCTTTAGCTGCTAGCTAAATGCTCCAGGTAGAGGAACAAACCCTGTTGTATCACAAATAAATATTAATAGCAGTAATAAGGATTTATTTCTGGCAACCATGCCTCAATTTCCAGTATGGAATGAGTAAGAAGTAGCAACATAATGCAGTGCTGCTAGACATTCTTTTGTTTCAGCAATATTTCATGCTATAATAGAAAAAGTAATTGTATTTCATCTCTCTGAAAAAGAAAAGTGGAAATGGAGCCATTACAAATAAGTTGGAAAATGTCTCATAGAGCCTCTGAGACAACAGAGGCAAATTATCTGGCTCCATGGGTGAACTTTGCTGACTGATTCCAACAGCAAGAAGACATTAAACATGTGTTATTTGCTTTCTTTGTAATGGGAGGTAAATGTGTGTCACAGTCTCCAAGCCTCAGCGTTAGGAGGCACACTTTGCTCTGGGTTCATACTGAAAACAATCAAGGTGCAGAGAAGCTAAAGCTTCTTTGGAGCTGCAATCTGCTTGTGAAGCTGTGTTTGATTTGAAATGCTGCTAATTCTTTTGCTGGAAAAATACGCCCCTTTGCTGTGGATAGCAGAGGGTTATTTTCAAAAAGAAGAGACTGTGGGCTATGTCAAAAGCTGTTTCTGTTTTGCAAAAGGCAGGGAAACTAACATTCATATTTTTTAATCATTTCCTCACTCTGTTCAAAAAGATCCTCATTCTGATCTTGCCTGATGGGCATCAGTGCACTGATATTCGTATGAGGAGATCAGTAGTGTTTGTACTGGGGAGATTGTGGCAGTCAGTATATGAACCTGGGAGAACTTAAGCCATAAAATTCAGTTCATTTTAGCTTAGTCTTGACTTGAGGTTAATAGCTTGCTTTGTTAATGGCCCAAGAGGACTGAAGGTCTCAGTGGCTTTCCTTGAATGGATCTTGAGTGAGTTTATACAGAACAAATCTGAGTCTCAAAACTTCTCAAGAAGTGACATTTTTTATGCCCGCTTCTGTGTCATGATTGTTTGGTTCCTGCGCTTCTACTTTATGTGAAAAGCTGACAACACAGTTACCAGTGTTTGTGCTGTGATGCTAGGGAAGGCAAACAGCAGAGAACTTCATAACCCACCAGGTCGACACATTGATACTGCAAACACAAGAGCAATAGGTTAAGTCACTCCTGGGGAACAGAGCTGGGCAAGCAGCAAAAAGTGCCCTTGAAATACAAAAACTTACAGATTGAATGGTGGTTTAAGTGTATGTGGAAAAAAAGGAACTGTGTAAGAGACTACTAGGTGAAGGATATGGAGTGAGAAGAAATTACTTTTATGTGACCAACTGATAATACTGGACACCGTTGATACAACCAAAGTCATTCATGTTTTTCTCTTTTTCCAGAGCAGAGTGGTATTACTTCTCACTATTTAATCACTGACAATCTCAGGCAGTTAGATCTACAACAGTAACACAGCTACTGGATACTTGTGAAGTCTCTGTGCTGCAAAAGAAGAGTAGAAAGTAAAATAAATGTCACTTTTTTTTTGCCCCCTTCTTCTCCAACAGATCTATGGAGAAAAACTTGAAGAGTTCCTCCTCTTTGGGACATTTTTTGAAGCCACAATGATTGATAGGAAGATTGGAGACAAGCCAGTAACCTTTGAGGTTTCTGTTGGTAAGTGTGTTAAGCTTTTCTCTAAAGAAGAGAGGATTTCTCACCTGCATGTGGACACAATGTGCTACAGAGTGCTGTGTCTCAAGCATCACCTTCAGAACAAGGCTTACAAGTTGGAATTAAACCCTGATCGTCAGGGCAGCACATGGGTAGCACCATGCTCATCCAAGACTTAGAGTCCTACTGCACAGTAGAACCCTGACACTTGCCATCTTTGTGCCCCTGTACCTTGGTGTCCTCAGCGGTAAGGATAATTGTGCAGGGAGAGATTGCTCTCACAAATAGAGCAATCAATGAGTGATATTGATTCATGCTGAAACTTAGCAGGAAGCAGTGCTAGGAATAACAAGAAACTCATTTTGTATAATTGGTTGAGAAATGATACTGATTTTTGTATTCTTGTTGGAATTACTACCAAAGATGAATCTGGCTCTCATCTCAGGACATGAACATCTGCCAGATATGTATGCAGTTGAAATTTGGATCCAAATTTGGCAAATGGTCTTTAGTTACATGAAGGGCTGAATCTAGAATCCAGACGGGGATGCTGTGTGGGGTAGCTCAGCACATCCCTCTCCTTCAGTGAATCTGTTCTGCCTGTCTTTAAGTTGTAATTACCACTTTCATGGATACACATCTTTCCCAGTGCTGATAACTGCCTTTTAAGGAAAAATCGTATCAGAGAAGATGGTTGTGTTACTGGCAGAGTGTCAAGCATGAGGCTGTGGCCTCAAGGTGTTGTTCTTACTAAAGGTCCCTTTGCAACCTTACTTAACAAAAATTGCTTGGCTGAAAATGAGCTATAACGCTTCTGGGATCAGGCTTTGTAATTATCATCCACATGTTGCAAAAGAGACACACAGTTACTATTTAAGACAAATATACTCAGGGTCCTGGGTCTAGAAATATTAGCGACAGTATTGATTTTGCTTCTGAATTTCTTTAGTAAAAGAATTCCAAAAGAAAATTGTTGTCCTCCTGTGGTGTTCCTGTGGGTTAGCAGGCAGAGGATCTCTCAGTGATGGATATCAGTATTCTAGATGACTATTGGGTAGGGTTGGTAATGGAAACATGGTTCTGGAATCTGAACAGACATTGGGATGAATATAATCAGTCAGGACCTTTCTATGCTTTGGTATGTCAGGAGCAGATAATGATAAAAGTGGAGGGACAAAGAAGTTTCACTAGTATGAATATTCTTCCTCTTTTTTAAGCCTCATTCAGGTTTATCATCTCCTTGCTAGTCATCTCCTCACCTGTAATCCTGTGTCTCTAGGTAACTTTGGTAAAGTTACTGATGGAGTGTCAGCAGGAGCTGGAGGGAAAAAGAAGGCACGTGATGAAGAAATGGAAGAAAGCCTACTACATGATAAGGACGATGAAATGTGTCATAAGCTTGGAGTACCCCTGGCATCCACCACACACCCTGAGAGGCCACTAATCACAGGTGGGAACAGGTGAGGATCTGTGTTTTAACGCCTCATCATACACAAATTTTGTTCCTCTTTTATAATCCTGTGGGACTAATTAATAAATTCTAACAGCATTAAAATGATTCTGTGGAATTAAGGCTTTCAAAGAGGATCTTTGTGCATCTTTGATTGTATCTTCCATGATAATAAATTTGCCAGGCTTCACTGCAGTGAATGGTCTATATCCAATTTTTCAATATTTTCTGATCTTGGCTTCATGGGTTCTTGAACTTCTGATTTTTAAAAGAGCTGTTATGCCAATTATACTTCAGAAAGCTATAAGAAAGAGTGCATCTCCTTCAATGCTGTCTCTGGTTTAGGATCGATATCCTGATCACAAGAAGCATGTACCATGTTGCCATCTCCAGGAGTAGAAGAACACATCGAAAATATTGACATGTGATCAAGACAGAAATAGTTTCCCAAAATACTTTTAAGAGCTAATAGTGATAAATGTAGATTTAAATAGCAGGTAGTAACAAAAGAAGAATGGAATAGTCCTCTTAAAAACTAAAAAAAGAAAAAAAAGAAGGATAGAGCAATGGGTAAATATATGCAGAAGAATTCTTCTTGTTTATGAACAGAAGTGAAAATGTTTAATTCATTTCAAGGATGCCAATAAAAAGTAATCTTTTCTTTGTTACTTTGGTAGGTAAAACAATCCATGAGACTGGTGTATGCCAGGACTAGATGGTATCTCAATCTGTAGACGGCCAGGCACTGACAAGTTTGCAGATAGAAGGACCAAGTGGGAAATTTGAACCTGGATCTGTTTGGTTTCTGGGCTTCCCTAGAGTTGAGAAGTGCTTTAATCCTTTCTTTTGATTGGCAGTTCAGACAAATTAAATAAGATGTGGAACAAAACAAATAAGAAAATATAGGAAAATATCACAGCAGAATTTTTGTTTCATTGTAGCTAATGAATAAATTCAAAGTGAAAACAATTTTTTTTTTATATAAAGATAGTTGCTTCTCCTTATTAAAAAGATTGCAGATTTTTCTAAATGCTAGGTTATTTATCCTCCATGAGAGACTTCGAGACTTTTAGTTTTCCCTTAACAAGAATTTAAAGAATTGTTGAAAAAGAATGAATAATTCTTCAAATATTCTATTTTCTTTATTAAGGCAATATTAACCAAGTTTCTCTCATTAAAGTTCTCTGTTTCTCAAATTTGTATAAAATACTGCACTGCTGCACTTTTTTTCCCCTTCTGTGCTATCTAAAGTAATTTGGCCAGCCAAACAGGTAGTAAGTACTGACTTTATGGCAGTCACCTTTTGCTGGAATATTACTGGTCTCATCATTGAATGTTTTTAGCATTAATCAGTATTTAATGGGATATCCAATATTTTAAATAAATTCTGTGTCTTAGAATCATAAATGAACAGCGAAAAAACAATAGCAAATGTGTGCTTTGGAGAACAAACTACTCACTAAGCATGAATAAGACTTCTAATGTAGACATCACAAAATTGCCAGGAATTTTATACACTTATACCAAAATGTATGAGATGGGTACATTGAAAAATCAGTTCCCTTAAATTCTCATAGAACAGATAATAGACAAGGAAACTCTAATTTCCATATGAGTGACTTCATGGACATATAATTTTCTTAATAAATTCCATGAAAGGACTCATGAGCTCTGAGAATTTCTGGTCAAGAAGTTCTGACATTGAGAGATAGTTGAATCGTTCCTCCCTCTTATGAAACCACCAAATTCATTACTGCTTGAGACCTACGTAGCTCTACTACATACCAACTTTGATGTGTAATGCTCAACATGCTTTAGGTTACTGACGAGAAAGTAAGTTGAAAATTTTGTTTCTATTCAATATCCCATAGGACAGTAAAATTGTAGAGGTGATCTTCATATTTTTTGAGCAAAAAGCTCATAGATAAAACTGCTGGGGTTATGTAGAATTTAGAGTTTATGGATAGGGTTATCAGAAGTGACAGGTGATTTGGTTTTTGTGGTTTGGTTTAATGCTTAAACTCATGGGCACAGTTCTTTCTGAAATGGCCCAGGGTATCTGAGGCATCCACAGAAGTAAATGTGGGAGACCTAGACGATTCTGGGCCCACAGGAGCATGCCCAAGTTTGAGCAACTGAGAGTCTGGGGCTCTGGATTTCAAGCACAGGTGGTCAGAATTTTCTAAAAATTTGGTTGTGCCCAGACGGATGGAAGAAGTCAAGTCTTTTCTTCCTACCAAGTACAATCTCCTTTCTTGGGTATGACAGCCTCTCCCAAAGGAGAGGAAATGGAAAATGCAACTATTTATTTTCTGCCAGTTGTTGAACACTGTGAAGAGCATAGGGCTCTGGAGCTTTTATTCTTTATTATCTGGAGAATTAAATTCGGTGGAGAAATTCTTCAGGGTCACAAGATGAGTACACACCAGAAAATAACTCTTTGTTACAGCTTTTTCTAATGCAGAGCATGTATTGGTGGCACTGAATTCAAGCCAGTCCAAAAAGAACATAAATCATTTTAGAGTTTTATTTCCATTAAGAAGCTCTTTGCTGTCCTATTGTTAATTGCTAAAGTGGTGAGGCCTCTGGTGTTATGTCCAGTATGGCTAAACGTGACGTTTCATAGCACTGTAACATTATATAAAGTGAGGACAATGTGCTCATCAGGTACGTAGCTTTGGCACTGTGGCTACCACAACTCTAATCAAAACATCAGGCTCTGTGCAGGGCATGTGTTAGTTTGCAGAGACCCTATTTGTGCTGGTAACTTGCTCATCTTTTAGTACAAGATACTCTTTTAAGTAAGCACCAAAAGAATGTAGCTCTACAAAAAAAGCCAACACCACAACTTGGCCCTAAGATTGAAAGTGGGAAGAGAGCTCTATCACTGAGTTGTTATGAGCTAGGTATCGCCTTTACTAAGAATTTGCCAAGATATGTCAATATTCAATAGCTATTCATTCTGAAGAATGTCCCATGAAATGAAAATGGCATTGAGCCCCTGCCATGCCTTTCCTGCCAAGCGGTGCACAGTTTTTATTTTTGCCCTTGGTTTTGCTATACGTTTCACCCACAAATGTAGCAATGAAGCTGCGGTTTTCCACCATTACCCAAGTTTTTCAGACTTCTGCATGCCTCTTTGCCTGACTTTTCTCTCACTCTGGAAAGTACTGAAATTAGAGCCATTAACTTCAAGTTTTTCTTTTCAGGGATCTCATAAGTAGCATGTGATCTTGTGAGTAAGTGGTACTTCTGTTTGTTCTTCCTATGTATTTACTGCATAGCTCATGAGAGGAAACCACATAGCTTTTCATTCCAACGCCTCGCCCTGAACTCCTTTCTTACCTTTATTGTTCTGCCCTGTACTTTACTTCTACAGGAACTATCAGTACTTGCCGTATGATGAGAGGAAGCCCTGCATCTGTGTCAGGAGTTACTGGGGTGACCAGACCTTTCGTCTGTACTCTTCTAACACTCTTGAAAATATGGCAGATCACCTGGTAAGTGGCAACCAAATTCGCAGGCTTAGGTGTTCAGCAGAGCATGACAGTGAGATGTTACTTCCCCCAGAACAGGCCTCCGCAATTTACCCCAGCTGTGTTTCTTGCCATTCAGCCATTTATCTTAGCCAGTGAGGACTGACTGCAATTCTCAGTGGCAGTAGATGTCAGGGTAGACCTTCTGTGCCCACTAAAGTTTGAGAAGTTAACTCCAGTATCTTGCTAAATTTAAGCAGCAAGGCTGCAAACATAGCAAAGGAGAACTATAGATTTTCCTCCTAAATAGTGGATAGTTTCCCACCAACCAATCTTCATCAAAGAGTGGAAACAGATCAGCTTCCAGCAGTAGAAGCATGTTGTAGAGGCTGGGGAAAGGTCAAAGCAAGCCATGCTGTGCACCAAGCTTGTTGTACATCAAAGGTCCTGTTTTGTCATGTTACAAGCTCACCTCCCTCATTCTTGCTAGTGGTACAGTGAATAATGATGTCACAAGAACAGCAGAATGACAAAGAACCCTATTTTTCATAACAACATTTTCATGCGTTTTTCTTAGGAGGAATCATTACTGCAGGTAAAGGATTTGATCAAGATTTCAGAGATTGAAGCTGAGGAGAAAATGAGGATGACCTTAAGTGACTTCATCAATCGGAGCAGGTAAGTACGTTTACTAAAGGAATATTGAAAATTGGCCTAATATGTTGGCCACAAATTCAATACTAGACAAGGAGACTGATGATGATAATAATAGCAAAAATAGTACAATAAACTTGCTAGATGTATATATTTGTTTGGCAAAGGGCTTCCCAAACTGTAGTTTCTATTTACACAAAGAAAATATTTTATTGCTACAAAGAAAATATTCAGTATTTACAGGAGACTTCTCCAGTCATATACATATTATTTTGGCCTTCTGGACATGATAAAACATGTGGGAATAAACAAAACTTAATACAGTGTGTGATAGATTTTCTGCAAAAATGTGCAAAGTTAAGATAAAAACAGAGGATTTCACATGTTGGGATAAACCCTCTGGTGGGGTCTGTGTCAGACGGTATGATTTGACTCAAAATAGATATAAACCTTAACTTATTAATTCTGTGAGGTCTGGTGAAGAGCCTGGAGACTCTATTATTTGAATCCTGTAGGCACTTGCTATTTATTTTAGACAGAATTTCAGTGTCTCTGTCTTCTGAATCATGTACTGCAGCAGCATTTCATTAAAATCTACACTAGCAACTCATGTAAAAAAAAACAAAACAACCCAACTCAAACCAAAGAAACACACATTTAAAACAACTGTTATTGTTGTGTCCTAGGGCCTTCGTGAGTGTTGTTGAAAAGAAGCCCAAAGGGTCGAACTACACTACTTTGGACAAAAAAAGACTCATGCTGTTCAGGCAAGAGCTGGTACGAGTGTTTCTACTACAAGCACTGATGCAATGATGTTAACTGGAAGCTCATGGGTTGTATGAATATTAATTTCTATTTGATTTCAACCACACAGGAATGCTTTATAATTAACATGAACATATAGTCTTAGAACATTTTATTTAATAAAGCTTGTTCCCACTGTGCTTTGTTGTAAGACAGCCTGAAATAATTCAGAGCAATGAACTGACTGTTCTTTACTCTTTAAAATGAGGTGAGGCTGAGTTCAGTAGAATAATACTCATCAACATTGCTGTTGGATTTTTAATTATTGTGGTGTGGCTGAGCTTCAACACTAGTAGAGCCTGGCATTTGTTATACCTGGACATCTATAAACAGACATCAGCTTCAGTGTGTTCTTGTGTGTTCTTTGGTCTGTTCTACATTTGTTTTTTCAGTCATTTCTACATTTAAAATTTTCCTTTACATTTACCCTCCCTTGGGTGCTAGAGGGACATCAGCATAAGTGAACATCTGGATTAGGCTAAGCAGAGCACAAGAATCACCTATGTGTTTTTCAAGATTGTATCTATTGCCTATGAAGACATACTTAGAGCCATCTTTTGTCAAAGTACGTAGATAAAATAAGCTCTATCTTTGTGTCTATCTTTTCTTTTTAAGTTGCATCTAACACTGTTTTTGTCTTCTGTGTCCTGTTCAAAATACTTTATGAATAAAAATACATGTTGTCATTCCTGATTGCAGGAAGCAATGTCCAGTGATGCCAAAGGAATTGTTCAGCAACAGAAAAAGATGTCATTGGATGAAATGATACGTGCAACTCAGATCTTCATAGATAAAATTCGATTCTTGGTTGATGAGGTAATCCATACAGAAACTGAGATAAATTTAAAATTTAATTTTCATAATCCAATGCTAATAATAAATATTCATCTGATCAAAGAGTCCTCCTTTGGATGATTGACCTTAATTCCGTTTTGCAATTCATGGAGCCGTTAATAAGCTGGAGTAGGAAACATTGAGTTAAGGTATTGAGAAGATTTAGTACACAGATTTGGTTGTAAAAAATGGCCATCCGATTTGTGCCCTTTCCTGGTGGAGACAGCCTGCTTTCTGATCGAAGTTCATGTCTCCACTTGTATGGCATAGTGATTTGGACTCAGTGGACTCTATATTATACTTGACTGTGCAGATAATGTTTAGACATACTAATAAGTCTTAGAATAACAGAAGGACAGCTGTATTTGGTCAGACCAAATCCAGCCAGTCGAGCATTCTCTTTCTGCATGCTTTCAATGCTAGTAAGCCAAACAGGACTATGGATATTCCAGAGCTCATGGAATCATAGAATCATGGAATTTCTCAGGTTTTAGATTTTAAAGATCATCAAGTTCAACCGCAACCTAACCATACTACCATAACAGGGCTTGTGTTTGGCCTTGGGCCTCTTTTTTTGTCTTGTAAGATGAAGTTGATGACATTTCCATGGGAGGCACTTTCAGCTTAAACAGTTTATGGGTTAGTGGCTTCCTGCAGTTTTAGTTTCCTCTGGAATGATCTGCAGAGTGGTGCTCCTTAAACACCCTGCAAAGCTCTCTACTTTTAGGTCTGCTTATGAGTGAAAATACAGCTTGCAAAGCACAAAGTGACAGCCTCGTTTATTCAGGGTATACACAAGAGAGGTGGAGGATCTGCACTTGGTAGAGTATTTTGACAAAAAATAACGGTGATGGCTCACAGAAAGAAGTCCATTTTAGTTCACTATTCCATGTTGTGTAACAGCCACAGAATACAGTGCCTGATGTGTTCATCTGGATGCTCAGCAACAACAAGAGAGTCGCATATGCAAGAATCCCTGCAAAATCCATACTTTATTCCCCGGAAAAAGATCAGAGAGGCAAGGACTGTGGGAAGATTAAAACCCATTTCCTGAAAGTAAGTCTGAGGTATTCTTTGATTATAGCTAATGGTTGAGGATACTTTGGTATTCAGGTTTCACCCAGGGATTGTATTTACTTGTTTATCTTTGTAATATACTAAAAATGTATACATGCTTATATATGTTGTCCGTTAATATTTACGTATGTTTATGCTTGTCCTTCTTTAAGCACTGCATTATTTCCAAGCTTTTGGTGTCAGAGTAATTCACTCTTACTACTTGTCAGACAACTTTATAGCACTGTTTATCTGTAGCTATATGCATAAATAGACACCTCTTGGCTGGCAAAGACATCAGAATGCAGCACATGGAAGTTAGGAAGAGAGTGGTGAGAGCTCAGCAGGCATGCAACTTAGTAGCAAAGGAACTAGGTATTCTGAGCTAAAAGAGCAGTTGCTATTTGGAATATGACTTTGTGCAATATATATATATGAATATATATAATTATTCTGGAATTACTCATCTTGAAAGGAAATCTGAGTGGATATTATACATCTACAAAAGCTATGTGCCTAATAATGTCCAACAGTGGAATATTATGCAGTGTAATTGTTAGTATGGCCAGAAGGAGAAATCTGAACACACAAGGCAATAGGAATGCAGTAAAAATTTTGCGTGTGTGTGTTTTCTTTTTTTTTTTCTCCACCTGGAGCAGCTGGGATCACACCTATAAAGCATAGCTAAAGAGCAGCTGGATAGAAATATCTAAGCTCTTGATAGTTGTCACAGGAATTTGTTAAACAATACTATTTGCCTACATATACAAGCAAACAAAAAATGAAGTGCTATAATTCATCCTGCAGCTCCTACAATATCAAAAACAACCTTAGGAACAGATAATAATAAACACTGAGCAGAGCTAGATGTAGTGAGTAAGGTAAGGAAATGCTCATTTCTTGTCAAGACTAGTAATGTTTTATGCTGGAATATGCTTTCTGATCTGCCCACTGAGATAATATTTTTAGGAGGACATGGAAGTATCTACTGGAGGCCAGCAAAACTACATGTAATGTGAAGTGGGCTGAAATTTGGGAAAAGTAGGTTATCAGCTAGCACTAGTGTGCTTACAGCTATTCTGCACAAACGCGATAGTAACTGGTATGTCTTTTACAAAGTTTCAACCAACTACTTCTTTCTTCTCTAAGAATAACAGAAATTACTTCTGCTAAATGGGTCTTAGGACCATTCACAGTGAAGAAATGCCATTTTTTTAATTTTTAATTTTAATTTTTATTTTTAAGCTACCTGGCAAGCGCCCATTGGGCTGGACAGTGCAGGCAAAGGTGGACATCTATCTGTGGCTTGGACCTGTCAGCTACACCCACCACATCATGGATAATTTACCTGTAGGGTATGAGACTGAAATACCATCCAGTGCCAGCTCAGGGCACAGCATGGTGCCCTCCCCTGCCTGCCTGCGGTATAAAAGTGAGACACTTTTTATTCTCCCTAATAGTAATGAAAGAAGTCTTGTAAAGAAGCAGGTGGTCCCCAAAAGCTCTAATTCAGAGGGCTGGAAGATGACTGTTTAAAGCAACTGCTTTGAGTTAATCACAGCTCAACAACTTTTGGTTAAAAAAAAAACTTGTTTCATTGCTGCCTCCTTGGTTCTACCACTTCCAATTTGCAAGTGTCAGGGAAAGAAAGGACCTATTTCCTTACACTTTCTATTCCCTGTACTATCAGTCTGTCTCCTTGCAATGAGGAAGCATCCCTTAGTTAATAGAATCACAGAATCATAAAAGTTGAAAAAGATCTTTAAGATCATCTAGTCCATCCCTACCATGCCTACTGAACCATGTCCCTCAGTGCCACATCTACACATTTCCCGAACACCTCCAGGGATGGTGACTCCACCACCTTCCTGGGAAGCCTATTCCAATGTCTCACTACTTTTTCTGAGAATAAATTTTTCCAAATATCCAGCCTGAACCTTCCCTGGGACAACTTGAACCATTACCTCTCATCCAACCACTGTTATGTGGGAGAAAGAACAGATCCCCACCTCGCTACAACCTCCTTTCAGGGAATTGTAGACAAGGATCCATTTCAGAAAGATATGCCTTTTCCCACCCTCTTCTACATGGACAGCATTTTTGAGGGTGCTGGGTGAAATAGTTGCATGGCAAGTGGTGAATCTTCCCCTCTTTCCTATGTGCTGCCTCATTTCCATGATGCTGATGTTGCTGTTTTCTTTGCAATGATGCAGCTGTGCACCTCTTCCAGCTGAGAGCCCACATGTATCAGGCAAGGGGGCTCATTGCAGCTGACAGCACCGGACTTTCTGATCCTTTTGCGAAAGTTACTTTCACATCACACTGCCAGACCACAAAGGTGAGTTGCAAAGTCCTCTGTAGCAATTGAAAACTCTTTAGTCGGATGGTTGGAGCTTTAGCTGGATGGTTATTTTTTGTTCAGTGAAACCACAAAAAGGAAAAATCTTGATTTTGCAAAGAGACGCCTAGCAAGAAAAGTTAGATGTCTGCCATTAAAAGACAGCTTCTAAGAGTTCACTTTAAGCAAAGCAAAAGCATAGGTGTACTCACGGCTCAAACATGAGGTGCAGTAATACTTGTTTATTTTAGCTCCTTCAGATGTCAGATTGTCTGGAGCTACTGGGCCTTTGCAGCAAGCAAACATCTTTTTCTGTATATTTTCATTTTGAGCCTTTGTCATTGCTTGATATGAATATGAAAAATTATCTTTCCTTATAGACTTAGTGTAATAATTGATCAAAGAGTGAAGAAGACCTTTGTATGACATCTGTAGCCATGTGTGGCTTAAATGCTGCAAAGATGTGCCTATAGGAAGTGATCCCACTTATTCCTCAGGCATTTTGGGATGCAAGTGGTTGCCTATGGACATCTGAAGAAGCATCTAAAGAGAAGTGGGAACTTCTTCACAGCTTCAGCTAGAAGAGTTGAGGTACAACCTTGAAAATGATCAAGGTCCTAGAACGTAAGGAATGACTTTCAGAAGTCCTAAGCCCTCTACAACTGTCTTAAAGTGGGGCCTGGAATTCTGAAACCTGTGACACAACCAGAATTTACCTCAGCAAATGGTATCTCTGGGATAGAAGTGTTTAAAATGTTCTCGTTTGAATTCTTTCCGCAAAAAAGTCCTCAGAAGACTGACTAGAAGTAATTAGCAGGTGCCATAAATACATCTACTGAATGCAAGAGTGCAGGCTGATCACCAAAAGGCGAGCAGAGTAGCATAAGTATAAAAGGGCATCTGTTTTCTCTGTGGCCTTTTGAGTTTGCTGACCCTGTGCTAGATGGGAAGACCTTGACTTAGAAGATAACCAATGCTCATTTCCTGAACCACAATGACTGACCTTCTAAAGTTCTCTGACACCTTCTCTTAGGAAGAAAGTGCTGTAGCACATGCTTAAGGGAGAGGCAAGCAAAAAGCTTTCTGTGCTTTAAGCGCCTGCTTGTGCTCCTCTTGCCTCAAGGATATGAATTGATTTTTTCCTGTAATGTGATTCTAACTTCTAATAGAAGCCTATGAGTGAAGTCAGTGAGGTTAGTGTTTATATGCAACGAGTTCAGGAAATTAGAAGTTGGCCAAGGGAAGCAGTAGTTTATAGGCACAGAATCGTTATTTATTCACTGCTTGAATAAAATACTGTAGCCAATAAATTAACTTGCATGTATTTAGAAGACTTTCAGCCAAGGGTCAATAAAATGAAGTCAAGAGCCTCATTTCTATCTGAAAGAGCGATAGCAGGATATGAATAATTCTGTGGTTGGCGTATTTTTTCCTCTTTAAATATTGTCTTTGTTAAATACATTTCCCTCCAAGCCAGTTAAAACATTTCAAGTGATGAAATGCTACAAGTATCCCTGTAAATCAAATTACTACAAATTAAAAATTATTATTACGTGTGATTAAAGTGTTAGATGTTATTACATTGAAGCAAAGCAAGGTTGAAAAAGGTGTGCCCTGCAGAAGTGAAAGCTGTTCTCAGTTTTGATGTAACGTATAGGTTACTGAACAGTTCTTCTTTTTCATTAGATCATTTCTCAGACATTGTCCCCTACTTGGAACCAGATGCTGCTCTTCAATGGCATTGTGCTTCATGGAGATGGGGAGGAAATCGCTCAGTTCCCTCCAGAGATCGTCATTGAGCTGTATGATGACGATGCAGTGGTAAACTTGAACTTCTTCTTAGGAAGAAACCGAGACTGTTCCATCTTTCTGTCAGTGTAAAGGCAAAGCTGTGCCACTGTAAAGACATTAAAAGGCAAATTGTCAAGTAACGTGGTTAACCTTGCTGAATAGAGCTCAGTGCTACAATAGTTTGCAGTTTAACATGTGAAAACAGCCCTGAGACTCAACTTTATGCCCTTGCAAAGCTATGACTTTGTTTTTCCCAACTGAAGACTGCTTCCAAAAACTGGCTTAGAGTAATAAGAAGAATCTTCTTACCTACTGTCCTTGCACACTTCTGTAAATATTGTAACTGTGTCTGTGGAAATGTGAGTTTATCTCTGGCCATGCAACTCTGGCATAGTCTCACTGGCTAAATGTAGCTGAGAAACCTTGGATGCCTTGAAGAGCTATTGACTACTCATACATAGCTGCCTTGAATTTTCATTGCTATTTACTTCAAGATAAGAACTTTTTTTTTACAAACTTAGTGTCTATATCATCTTCATTTCATGTGCCTTTGACACCTGTGTTTCCTTTTTCTAGGGTAAAGCAGAATATATTGGGTCTACGGTGGCTGCGCCAGTGGTGAGACTTGCTGACCACAAGTATGAGCCACCTAAGCTCTCTTACCACCCAGTGTACTGTGGGAATCTTTCTGGAGGAGACATTCTTGCTGCATTTGAGCTCTTAGAGGTAAACTAGACTTCCTGGACCATTGGATTTTACACCATGGGAATTAGGGGAAACAGCAGCTGGAGTAGTCCATATGCAGTCTTTATCACTCCCTCTGTCATGCTGGGAAAGAGGGGACATTGCCCATGTACACACAGTGGCCATCTCCTCAAGTGCTCTGTGCCTCTCAGTTGCCCTGCCCTAAATTGGACTCTAGCTTGAGAAACAAATATTAAACTATCATCACCATTGCAATGACCGGCTCTTTGGAGAAAGGTGTGGAAACTGACTTAACAGCTTGAAAATACTCTCAGTATTGTTCTCACACTTAGAAAAAGAGAGCAGTGAATAACAATAATTGGATAAGGGAAACTGAGTTTCCTGATTCCCGTACATAGTAGGAGAAATGTTAGGCTGTTTTCCCAATAAGTCGGAATAACTCCGGGGCTGGCCCAGCAAATGCACAAGTGTGGTGTAACATGCTTGGGATTTCAGACTCCAGGGTATTTGCAGAGCCACTGATTACATCAAACTTCTCTCTGCTATGAACCTATGACAGTTTAATCTCAAATTGGAAATGAGAAAGATGTGAAGCTCTGTGATACTTTAACAGATATTCCCAGGATAAAACAGGCTTTTAAGCATGATGGGCTAATTATGTTCTTCATGAAAGCCTGTGATATGATACCACTGGGACCATATCCTCATTATGATAGGTACCTAGAGGTAGTCTAGTACCCTAGCAATAATTTTCCCTCTTTTTTATTGAAATCCATTTATTTGTGAACACAGAGAGTACTGTATTTTGTTTTGCTATCTTTTGGGACATGAAAAGCAGTACTGCACAGGGGATATATCCAAATATACCTCTAGGACATCTCCAGAGAGCAGAGAAGAATCATAAGCAAAGACCCTGTAGTCCTCATATTATTCTTTACTGTGACAGCTTTCTCAAGCATCTCAGATGGCAGGTATCAGCAATATGAACATTAAAGAAATTTTTAGGAAACGGAACGTATATACATCTGCCAGGTTTCAAAGCACTTCCAGAGCTGTTGTGCCAGTGGCTTCTTCCTGTATCTGATCACACTCTGTCTGAGCATGGAAATGAATATCTCTAGTCACCAACTCATTTTCTTCATCCAAGCCCAGAATCCTTCTAATGACATATCACACTCCATAACTGATCTCTGGTTGATTCAGTTGAAAGAGTGGAGCATGAAAAGTGAACACTCAGAATGAAAATTGTTATGCTAGAAGGCTAACTTGGTTCTTGTGATGTAACATCTTGTCATTAAAAAAAAAAAAAAAAAAATTAGCCATAAAGCAAAGTTCTCTCTGAGAACTTGCTGAATTCTCCTGAAATTAATGGATTTTCACTATACAGAATACAGAATAACACAGAAGTGCTCTGAACTCTACTATAGGTTGTTAGATCTGGAAAAACTTCAGTACCTTGCAATACAGTGGAGAGTTGTTCATTTAACTCCAATATTTAAACAGAACCAAAGAAGATCCAAGGAGTCTTGGTTTGATGTTGGTCTTATTTCATCAAATGTCACGGTGTAGGCAGGCTTTGCAGTCCTCAAATGCATGGGATGGTTTAATGAATTTAATAAAACTCTTTATGAGGAAATTCTGCTCTTTAAAAGTGAGATCTCTGATGTAGTGCGTGATCCAGTAGTTGGTAACACTGTCCGCAGCAAAGGGTTTGGAACTTAATGATTTTTGAGATCCCTTCCAACCCAAGCCATTCTCTGATTCTCTGATTTTCTGATGTCTCTAGTCTTACAGTCCTAAGCTGTATCTTTGGAAGTTAGTCCTTTCTCATAGCTACACAAATAGCTAAGCATTTTTTAGTTTAATGAAAATGATAATAAATTGAGCAATTTAGAAATTACATTTTCATTAGACACTGTATATACATGAGCTTTTCTTGATCACTTGTCATCAGTACACAAGTCAAATAGCACAGTGAAAGAGAGTACTCTGAGAGACGAATTATATTTGGGGGCATAGTATCTGATG
Organism: Meleagris gallopavo; assembly: GCF_905368555.1. Taxonomy (NCBI): domain Eukaryota; kingdom Metazoa; phylum Chordata; class Aves; order Galliformes; family Phasianidae; genus Meleagris; species Meleagris gallopavo. The sequence continues at coordinate 82,896,019 of NC_139406.1, forward strand.
TATGTTCTAGTTCGTGTGGTCTTTGCCTCTCTTATCTGTTTACTATATGTTTTTCATAGTACTATATGGATCAATAACCTATTGTCAAGCAGTTTTTGGAGTGTTAGGTGTCAATTTATTGAGAATGAAAAATTGGAGCAACTATAATTAAAGCCAAACAGCTGTCTTTCTAGCCAGGCAGGTATTGTTCACAAAGTTGTGTGTTTCTGTTTGGCTTTTTAAACATCAGCACAGAGGCAACTGATACAAACCAGATATATTGGAAGAAAACAAGGCCTAGATCTCTGGTCTTAAGCTCCATGAAGTCTACACAGTGATTTGCTTTGAATTCTTACAGTTAAGAGTAAGAATCCATAGCCATAGCCATAAGCATGTTAATGTGAATTATTGCTTTTATGTTATTACTAGCTTATGCTGCAAGTGCTATAGAATCATAGAATCATAGAATGGCCTGGGTTGAAAAGGACCTCAAAGATCATCTGGCTCCAACCCCCTGCTATAGGTAGGGACGCCTCCCTCTGGACCAGATTGCTCAAAGCCCCATCCAGCCTGGCCTTGAATGCTTCCAGTGAGGGGGCATCGACAACCTTGCTGAGCTACCTGTCCTTTCTGGGCAACCTGTTCCTATACTACAAGACGTGCTTTCCACCGATCTCCTCCTTCACCTATGAGGTTCTAGGGAACAAATACTTTCTCCCTTAAGCATATTAAACTCCCACACAACAGTAGATAGCTGTACACACAGATGGCCCAGTTAAAACAAGCAGAAGATTTCAAATTTGCAGGCCGTTTGAGAATTATTTCTCAGATGCTTCACCTTTCAACAGTGACAAGTTAGCCTGGGAGTTATGAAGCTCTCCAGAGAGTGTGTTTATCCCAGAAGCTGTATGTAGTTTACAAGTTCTAAAAAGCTGACAGCATGCTGTGATGCAGTACTATTACATTTGAGTATAATGTGGCTGAAGAGCACTAGCATTATTTCTGGCTGGCAAATGTACAGCTTAGCTCATGTGGACTGTCTGTTCACCAGCCTTTTTCAGCTAGAATCAGATCTATACTTTTCCCGTGAAAGTCTTCTAGGCAGTTTTATGCAAAATTTTTATGAAATAGAATTACCATGCTTTTTATTTTTAGTAAATAGAATTACCATGCTTCGATGGATGCATGTCTTTAGGGCAGACTACATCCTGCTATGACAGCAGAGAGTATTATTTTCAGCAAGGTGCATAACCCCAATCTATTGAACACACTCCCTGCCAAGTGTTTTAGCATCACAGCAGGACAGATAGCAATCCAAGTCACATTGCTCTTTCATCACAACCTGTCTGCTTTCCAACATGTTGTGCAAAACTGCATCAGATTGATGTGTTCAACATACTAATCACGGGTACTTCTGATACTGTTTTTATTCTTCCAAAACTCGGCCTGATACATGACTGCTGAATTTTTCAGATTCCTGACTCTGATCCAGACAGACTTCCTCCTGTGGATCCACCAGATGTTAGCCAGATCTACCCAGTTCCCGCCAACATTCGACCTGTCTTAAGCAAGTACAGAGTAGAGGTGAGTCACTTAGAATATATCCATTTGCAAATCTCAGCTTCTTTTATTCTATTACTGAACTGTAAAGTTTTAATTACCTGTGATGATGAATTTAAAATTCTAATCTATAGGAATGACATAAGTTTGGGTCTCATATTTCAACCAAGTATTGTCTTCTGCCTGCTTGTAAATGATTGCACTTTAAAATCAGGGAAATTACATCCAGATCTGGATAGTTCGCCACCAAAACAGACTTGTGGTTGAACTGTGCATTTAGTAGAATATGAATCATGAATTCATATTCTAGCAAGGAAATGACAGCACCAGATAAAGATAACTATTTTTGTCAAGATCTCATGATCTATATCCTACAGTAGTAGAAATGGCCACAGAGATATTGCATTTCAACTGGGAACCGCTGGCAGTAGAGTAGGATCTCACTGGTCCTCACCCTCTGCCATTGAAATAGCTTTAATGGGCCTGGTGAGACTTACACGTATCTCCAGCCCTGCTGGTGTTCAATCTTCCACAAAGTCCCTCGTGGTCCTTTTTGGTCCCAATAATCTTTTCAGTGTCATGAGACTCATGGCTTCCCTTGCCAACTGTAATGGAACCATCCATCATTGCCCAGCTCTATCTTTCAGGTTCCTCCTGTGTGTCCTATCTAGTCCCACTTTTCCTGCAGACCCCTCATTCACAGACCCAGTCTCCTCTTTGTCTTCCAGATCAGGATCATAGTTCTTTGAAAGAAGCTTCTTGGAGACTTCATGCTGTCTACTGCAGACCTAATGGCCAGCTCAGCTGGTAAACCTCTATTAACCACCTCTGCTCATATTGGGATTTTTTTCTTCTCCAAGAGCTCAGACACCTCAAACAAACTAAGACTCTGCTGTTCAGACTGATAGTTCCTTTGCCCTTCTGAAAGTATGAATTCACCATTCATGATCAGTTGCTGGTGGTAATAAATCCTTGATAATAATCCAATATTATTGCTTGCTTTAGCTTTAATTTCTACCATAAATATGATAGCTAATAGTTATGAGATTTAGGTTATGGAGTTTTCTTGTTTGTTGTTTTCTTTTTTTATCAGCAGTACTGCATTCCCAAGTGGATACAAGGGGATGGGATCCCAGCAGTGGCTTCCTACTGACTGAGGGATCTCTTTGGACAACTGATGTTCTTCTCTGCCCACCACAGGTCCTGTTCTGGGGTGTTCGAGAACTTAAGAAAGTCCAGCTTCTCTCCGTTGATCGCCCCCAGGTTTTCATTGAGTGTGCAGGAAGAGGAGTGAAATCTTCCGTCATCCACAGCTACAAGAAAAATCCCAATTTCAATGTCCTTGCAGACTGGTTTGAAGTGGTGTGTACACTATGCTGCTTCTTGACTATCCGCTCTCTCTAGGCAAGGTGTTAATTACTAATTTCCCTCTTTTCTGGTCAAATTATTTCCTCTGTCTCTTGTATAAATACTAAGGCATGTCAGTTCTCGTGGAAAAAGATAATGATTTGAAGGTGTTTTAAAAAGACTGTTGCTACAAATGTGTGATAAAAGAAAAAGATATTACTCATTATGTCTCATGTAGCCAAGGAAATACTTTGCAACCAGGTTTTTACTGATACAATGGATCTTGTTGCCAGGTAACAGGGCTGCTTTTAGAATGTTTTTCCTCCTTATCTCCCATTTTTCAGGGTACAGCTTTGTTGTTTTTGTTTTTGATTTTGATTTCTTTTGTTTCTTTTTTTTTTCTTTTGTTTGTTTGTTTGTTTGTTTTAAATTTCTTTCAATTCATTTAATTGCCCCAGTGTCTTACTGGACTATTCAGAGGATTGGTCATTTCTTTCTCATGAACTCTGGACCTTTTCAATTGTAACCTTTGTTGCTATGGTCTGGTGATTTAATTATTGCGTATTTCCTGCGTTGTAAGAGCTAGTAGTTTCACTAGGCAAAGGTCAACATCAGAAAAAATATTGTGTCCAATTTGCTCTACTTGGCAGCATTAACAAAAAACGGGTGAAAGTTTATTTATAAGTGAGAAGAATATCAAAACATTACCTTGGATATTGAAGTACAATTACTGCAGCATTTTTATCTTCCATTGTACATCACATGTCACAAAGAGCTGTTTTCCCTTTTGTAACTCATTCTGTAAAACATGCAACCACTGAGCGTTCCCATCTCATGGTTGGGCAGGCTAAGACAAGTAGGTTTAATAGCCTTGGGCAAAGCAGTGGTGGCATTAGGACTCACAATCTCCAGTAGTATGTTCATTCCCTTTGAACATTCCCGATTCTCCTCGTTTAACCTTACAAGATATGCTTGCTTATGACAGCATGCAACTGAACTATGTAAGAAAGTTCATATGGTTTGCTCTGTGTTCTTAAGGACAAGGATTTCAGAGAATCATAGAATAGATTGGAAAAAAAACACCTGAGATCATCTAGCCCAGTCATCAACCCATCGCCATCATATCCACTAAGCCATGCCCCTCAGTACTGCATCTACCCTTTTCTTGAACAGTTCTGGGGACAGTGACTTCATCATCTCCCTGGAACTTTACATCAGATGTTGCAGAAACTTGTGGCCAGAATTATGTTGCTTGTGCTGTATACATTTTGTCTTTGAGCGTGTAAATAGATGTGGTGGAGAAAGGATGGAAAAGTGTCAACCTCACTGAGTTTCATCACAAATATGTGACAAGTGAGCTATATTCTCTAGCACGTCTCATACTGCTATCTGTGCATCTCCACTAGGAACTACCAGAAAATGAACTCTTGCATCCCCCACTAAGCATCTGCATAGTCGACTGGAGAGCTTTTGGGAGGAGCACTCTTGTTGGAACACACACCATCAATTGCCTTAAGCAATTCCTATTTAAGCCCCAGTTGGATCTTCAAGCCACACCAAGCAGACTTGACATTGCAGAAACAGAGAAAGGTAAATGAACAAGCCAGATCCCAAACAGAAAGAATAAGCAGTGTTTTGTGAAAATAGTGAAGCAGCTGCTCAGAGGCTTCACACCAGGTACACGCTTAGGTTTGTTTTATTGAATTAAGTATAGAGTCAACACTTATGATTTGTTCATCATCATACGTGATGATAGCATTTCTAGCAGAATTTTACCTAAGTTGCAAAGTTTTAATTTCAGCTTCATCTGAGTCATCCCAGCCTCCTGACTTATCCCAGGAATCTTGTTTAGCTGATCACATCTACGCTGAGGTGGAGCAGGGTAAATGTACAGTGATAGAGCTAGAACCAGGTCCTGCAACACCTCCTGCTGCTGAACCAGAACACTCCATCTCCAAACCAGAGAAAGACAGAAAACAGAAGGTGAGCATCGCTGAGACTGCCAGCTGTCTGCTGCAGTCTTGTAGACTTCAGCCCTTCCTTATAAAATTGTAATCTCTTGTTTGAACTCAGGATTAGCCAGATCCTTAGATGTTGTAGCAGTAGAATGATATTTTCCAGATAACAACTTAATAGAAATTCTGGGTTCTAATGTTAGCACCCACCCTTCTCACTGGACCTTAATAGGACTGGTTGTCAATGCTGCTTTGACTCCATGTAATTTAATTAATTCCATTAATAGATACTGCCTTTCTACCTTCTGTGCTCATCCCATGGACAAGCAATACTGTTATAGTAGGATTTTTGCTTCTGGTCTTGAATGATCTACTTAATTACAAAATTGTCACTATGAACAACTGTTTCTATGTTGATGGTGTGTAAGCATGGATTAAAGTCACATTGTGTTAGATGTTGTATAAAAATAGAGAGGAAAGTCTGTTTTCAAAACATTTTACAGTTGAAGGATGAAGCTGGTGACAATGTGTGGATATAAAGAGACAGAAAAGCACAAAGAAGCAAGGCAGTTCTTGCCAGCACGGTCCCATACTGTACAGTATGTGCACATATTACTGTACAGTATATAATGTGAACATTATATACTTTTTGTTCATTTGTACATTTGTTCATGAGCACATATTCTTCATTTCTCTCCAGTTTTTGCCACCACAATCACTGGTTTATTAGCAAAACTAAAAACAGAGGCCACAGGAATGAGTTTCATTTTACATGCTATTTCTGCAGCTGCACAAAGCATGTTTCTTTAGCCCACGATGAAGTGAGATGCTTCCATAAGCCTTCATAGTCAAGAGGTCAAGAAAAATGAAGGAGTTTCTCATACATACATGTACACACTTCCCTGAATCTTTCATTTCTTACAGATCAATTTTAATGTATTATACCAGATATAGTACGAAAGGATTTCCTAGAGGGAAATCTGTAATTTAATTCTCCATTTCATATTAGATATCATCCCTACTTTCTATGCATGATCCTACTCCTGCCAAATAAACAGTTTCCGTGAGGGTTTAGGATGAAGCTACTTGAGAAGGGCCTAGGCTTCTTAAACAACAATGAAACTACTAAGATTAGCCGCATGTTTTTAGCTTTTTGCTTATTTGTTTGTTTTTAATGAAAAATACAGCTGTTCTGATCTTCAAAAAGCAATGAAGTTCTTAGAATATTTAGGAACATGAAATTTGTACCTGCATGTTTATACCCCTTAAAATGTTATTACTTATGACTCTGTATATTTACCTGTTGTATGGATTGATTCTTTAGCAATGTCTCAAATATTCAAAATTTTAGCAACATAAGTAGGTAACATAGGGATTGCTTTATTAATACGATGATCATCATGAAGTGTCTTGGAATAAAAGACAGAGATGCTAACTCATACTGCATTTTATGTAGCTCTTGGAGGTAGAGATTTTTTTCCATATACATCTGTTCATTCTTGATGTCATGTATAAGAGATTAACTTGAATCTGTTCTAGAGTTCAATTGTGTATTCTTTGGTAGGATAGGAAAAAATCCTTGCGACGGTCAACAAAGAGGAAAAAAAGAACAATTGCAGATGAATCAGCTGAGAATGTTATTGACTGGTGGTCAAAATACTATGCATCCATGCTCAAAATGCAAAAAGTAAGTCATCCAGTAAGCCCTAACTCATACCGTAAAACTAGATGAACCTGATATTGCACTCATACTGAGGAGTTTGTCCATTGTCTTTTCTTTTTCCTTGAAAAGATGAAAGAAATTTTTCCTAGTGAGGGGAAAGCTGAAGACTGTAAGTAAATTATTTGCATTTTTCTATTATTTTGTATTTCTAAAACTTTTCTTCTCTATTGCTTTACTGCTAACCATTAATGTCTAATAACAGAAGTCTGCTGGTATAGAGGATTCTTTCCTCTACAGATGATCAAATGGTGAGTAGGTTAAAACTTCACAAATAGTGTTGGGTTAAACATGAGTTTTTCTATTGTTCCAGTATTATGATCAAAGATTTTAATGTCAAAATTGTAATGATAGAAAATGAACATTATCCTCATCTTATATTGCATTCGTAATAGGTTCAGAAAAGGAGCTTCTCTCAATTTTGAATCCAATTAAAGATCAATAACATAGGAACAGATTCTGCTGATAGAGTCCATTATCAAATTTGTAACTTTCATAGCTGTTAAATTTTAGCTGTTGATCATGTTCAGGAGAAATTATTTTGCACAAAATTCTTTAAAGAATTGGCCAGAAATAGGCACTGTGTGCATATATGACATGAGGAAAAACTTTTTCCCTCAGAGAGCAGTCAGGCACTGGAATGGCTGCCCAGGGAGGTGGTGGAGTCACTGTCCCTGGCAGTGTTTAAGAGACGTTTGGATGAGGAGCTGCAAAATATGGTTTAGTAGCATGTGGTAGCAGTAGTAATGAGATGACGGTTGGACTAGATGATCTTATAGGTCATTTCCAACCTTGTGATTCTATGATTCTATGATTCTATGATATACATATATACATATATACTTATGTCCCTGTACATAGAATCATAGAATCATTAAAGTTAGAAAAGATGTCTAAGATCATCTAGTCCAACTGCCCACCTACCACCAATATTTCCCCACTAAACCATGTTCCTTAGTACTACATCTACGCAGTTCTTGAATACTTCCAGGAATGGTGACTCTACCACCTCCTTGGGCAGCCCCTTCCAGTGCTGGAATTTCTCTTTCTGAGAAGTTTCTCCTAATGCCAAACTTGAATCTCCACAGGCTCAACTTGAGGCCAATCCCCCTCATCCTATTGCTGTTACCTGGGAGAAGAGGCCAACCCCCACCTCACCACAGCCTCCTTTCAGGGAGTTGTAGAAAGCAATAAGGTCTCCCCTGAGCTTCCTCTTCAATGACTGAACAACCCCAGTTCCCTCAGCTGCTTCCCATAACATTTGTGCTCCAGACCCTTCACAGCTTTGCTGCCCTTCTGTGGACATGCTCCATGGCCTCAGTGTTTTTCTTGCAGTGAGGAGCCCAAAACTGAACACAGTACTCGAGATGTGTACATATATGTGTGTACATATGTATGCAAATATATCAAACCCAAAGACAACAGTCCATGGCTCGACAGGTTCCTCCATAGTTAAACACAGCTCTAGTAATTATTTTTGACAGAGGTAACTTTTTGAATAGACTGAGAAAGCAAAGAAATGCTCACAGTTTGCACAGAACTGTTGTTCAAAGTTAAACTATAGCAACTTTGCATGGTATTGCCAGTGATTGAGGTGATTTTAAAGATGATGATGAAATTTCTGTAGATTGAGGACACAGACTGAATGCCTGATGTTATTCCTCTCAAAATTGCAGCTGACAGTATGATCAGTATTTCTCTGATCATAGGTGCTGCTGGGAGATGAGGAAGAGATCACTTTCAAGGTGGAACTCACTTGTCCATGGGGAGGGAATGTTTAGATAGAATACATTCTACAAAGATACAATTTTCACTTATAATTATACTTTTACTTGATATGTTGATAAACAGTTATCTGCTGTCAAGGCAGTTGTGACGTTGTTTTTTTGTCTGAAGATTCAAGACCTTGTAAATTCTCTTCTGGTATTTTTTGTTACTTATGTTAAGCTATGATGATAAGCATTATACATATAGGATGGCACTGATACAATATGTACATATATGTGCAGTTCTAAGTATTGAGTAGTAGTGGTATCAGACACACACAGACTACTCTCAAATTGAAAGAGAAGTGAACTCAAAGTCCAGACTTCAGCCCAATAACTGGTTTCAGTGCCATTTTTGGGGGCTCATCCTCTTTTTGTTGATAAGTCCACTGTCACTGTTTGGAGTCTGGCTCATGCTTAGGCAGATACCTCTTCCCATTTTTCCTACATCCGGGCTTTCTCAAGGTGAGATACTCTCTGTTTTATGACACCTTTAAACAGAGAAAGGCTTGGATCTTTTGATATTTGAAGTACCAGTCAGCCTAAATAGTAGCTTCCAGTTTTAAATAAGCTTTAAATGTTATATGAAAGATGTTAAGATCTGCAAGGAGTGAGAGAAAAAGCAACAGTGTTCTGGGAGGTGGCCAGGAGGGAAGGTGTTGTGCAGGACATCATCATTCTTTGTCCACCAAGCTAATCATGAAGATAGTCAGCCACAGACCGTATGAATTGCCACCTCTCTGTCTGCAGGACTGGGAAAAGAGGGGATCTTCTGCTTCATAGCAGAAGGATGAATGAGGAAGGAGCAAGGGGGGAATCTTCAAAATGTATTTTGCATTCTTATCTGAAGAACTTTATATGCATTACTGAGCAGAAACCTAAATGATGTCATGAAAATCTCTGCAGGCAAGCAAACTTCAGACTACATTGCGCTGACTGTAGAAGAGGAACCAAACAAAAAGAAGGATAAGACATTCAAAAGGAAACAGCAAGAAACAACTCCAAACCTAGCAACACTGCAGGTGAGAGAGAAATAAGGTTGTTGTTCAGTCTGCTTGAATTCCCTTAACCCCAGGGACAGAGTTCAGCCAAACAAATTTATTTCAGACACTTTGACATTAATATAACACATGCAATAATAGTGTATTACAACCTATTAAGGATGACTTAAAAAAAGAGCGTAGAAGACATTACTGCAGCTGCCAGGACACCGTCCCTGCTGGGGTGGTAGTATCTAGCTTGCGTTGGTTGGGTAACGATAGAAGGAATTCAAAGAAAAAGATATAAGCCATGAAGAGATGAGGAGATATGAAAAGTTTAGGACACTTTGGATTACATTCTAGCTGAGTAAAGGAAAATTTGAAAATGCTGTTTCCAAATTTTAGGAGATAATTAAGCTAACCCCTTCTCTTTCACACTGAGTAATACTTCATAAACTACAGACAGAGAGTATAGGAGGAAAAGAACGGGTTTTTTTAAACAATTTGATCTTGTTACCTGTCCTAAAGCCCTGTCCCCATGGCACTTTACTGTTGTCTACTTTGCTCTTTTGTGATACTGAACAGCAGTTAAAAGGCATCAGTACATCAAAGGCACACAGTAAACATCACAGTGCAGACAGTAAACAGTGCATCCACACTGTTTTTCCCCTACGTCAGTACTTATTAAATGTTCATCGTGGCTCTTCAAGAGCCACTTCAGCCCACTGCATTAATGCACTGTTTTCAATCCTTAGAAAAGACTTTGATTAAGAACAAAACTATTCCTGTTTCAAGTTGGGAATTAACTTTGTTTTCCCTCAAGGAGTTTTGCAAAAACTTTGGTGTTATTACAATCCATAGTTTGAGTCAAAATGGATTTTAAATCATCCTGTAATAAAAAAGTTGCTATAAATATATTCACTGCACCACAAAAAAATAAGCATTCTCCTATTTTCAAAGATTTATGAAGGAGACTTGGAGAGTGAATTTAATAACTTTGAGGACTGGGTGAAAACTTTCCAGCTCTTAAGAGGAAAATCTAATGATGAAGTTCATGCTGACTCTGAAGACAGAATAATAGGAAAATTTAAGGTGAGCTCTGATGTTAAATAGGCAATAATTTAGAGACTGTATGTTTTCATGAGTATTTTCGATGTATCGGAAATGGAAGAAAGGAGTAATTGTAGTCTGTTGCAAATAGAGTCATCTCTTTTATTGGACCCAGAGTCATATTTTTCCTGGACCAGGTATTCACTGCTGATTTGAAACAAGGAATTACAAAATGTTTTAAATCGCAGAAGAGGAAAAGAGACATATGATCTCGTTCAGATTCCACTTATGCAACTTCTGTTACTACACTGTAGTAGTAACAGTGTAGTAACACTACACACATCTCCTTATATGTTATTTTGAATAGTTTTATATGCTCCATGTGAAAACAATTGCATGGTCTGATCCAGAGCATCATTAGGCAATCTGAAAATGCAATTCAAAGCCTGAATAATATTAGTAGAATTTCAAGCACTTTGTACGTCAGAGGAATTGATTAAACTCATTGATACTTTCTTACTTTGCAATGCAAATTTCTGTTCAAATGACTTACCAATTGCTTTCAGGCTGTATGAGCTACTTAGCAGCATGAGTTAATATTGATTTATATGAGTTCTAATGTGGCTTCAAAAATATATGGCAAGCTAGGTTCCAGTCACACTGCCGTGAAACTATGTCACTGTAATTATCATTTTGCAAATATGTAGACAAGATCAAAATGTTGTATATAGAGTATTAATACTAAAAAAAGCAGATTCAGCACACTGAATCCTGTGTTCCCTTGGAGTGGTTCCACAAAACACGTTGTGTGTGTATGTGCTACAGAATGTGCTGCATGAATGATGTTTTGCTTGCATTTGAAGGGTTGGTTCTGCATTGCACTTGATCTGTTTTTGAGGATAGATAAGGACAGTGTATTACCTGTATTACCAGGGCTCCTTCTGCATATACCCAAGTCATGAGGATGGCAGCTTGCTGGACGGAGGGCAGCCCCACATCCTGCAAGGGATACCACCAAACCATTCCGTCAATGTCCTTATCAGGGTGTATATTGTGGCAGTAAGTAGATAACTGCTCTTTGAACCAGAAAGTAACTGGGATGCTGCTTTTCAACTTGGCTTAGCTCCAGTGTTTTGCACTGAAGCTTCTGAAAGTCCTCATCCACGTGGTAGTTTTTTATTGTTATCTCAGACAATGTTTCATGCTGTAGAAAAGAGTGTTCAGAATAGGAAACTTTCCAAATTCCTCATGATGAATCACAAGACAGAAGAATCTCTTTTCTTGTTACAACTGAAAGGGCTAGGGGTAAAAATAACATATAACAGAAAACTTCTCCTAGACACATTATGCAAATTTGGTAAGTCTCAATCAGTAGAGTTGTGTCAAAATCACACAAATGTAAATATAGCCTTCTCAGTGAGTGGAAAAAGAACAATGTGTAAGAGCTGTGTGTTGGGTGTAGTCAGAGTGGTAGATATTATGGAAAAAGTATGAGAAAGAGAAAGAGGTAAAAATACAGAGGACAGGATAATGAGGGAGTGCAAAGTGAGAAATGAAACAGAAGGAGCTGGTATTTAAGAGCTGCAGGTGACCAAGGAAGGAAAGTATGCCATACAACAAGACAATGACAAAACTGAAGAGTAGGAAGTGATTGCATTATTTCCTTGATATAAAGAGGACTTGTATTGCATTGTCCAAGGATCTCATCCATTCTTTTGGGGAAACCTTTCCTGAATCCAGCCTGCACTATTGCAGCCAGCTTCTTCCTCAGCACTGATTCTCTTGCCCATCTCTTTTCCCGTCTTAGCAGTGGTGGTGAGATACTTCCATCTCCTCCATCTTTGGAAATCCTCCTCTCATCCATCCAAATTGTTTTTTCCCAGCAACTTGCAGTAGTAAATAACAAATTTTTTATTACTCAAGTAAGGCTCCTGAATCCCCAGAGCATGTGTGAACCAGGCAGGGAACCCACAGAGTTGTTCTGTGACCACACTATGTTTAGAAAAGTTTCCTGAGGATGTAGTCTTTCTTCCTAACAGGCATTTAACCTCAGCCCAGCTGATCCAGATGGCAAGTCAGATCCCTACATTGTGCTGAGACTGGGCAACACAGAAATTAAAGACAGAGAAAACTACATTCCCAAACAGCTGAACCCAGTGTTTGGAAGGTCAGTAAAGGCTTCTTTTCATTTTCATTGGAGGTTTCTCTTTTGTCCCTTGTCTTGCTGTAACCATTACAAAGTGTTTTGTTGTATGCTGATGTTGGCCTGTTCAGATGTTTTACAGTTCTACTGATTAAAATGTTGAAAATTTATGTCACCCTGTATAATTACAAATTATTTCATTTTCATAACAATCAATTCATCATGAAATGCAATCTGTGAAAGGTTTCTTGAAGTGATGCATGAAAGGAAGTGAAGCAACAAATAATTTTGTCTCAGCAAATTAATACAAAGTTTAAAGGGAAATAAATATGCACAGAAGAGTGTGATTTCAAAATCTGTTTCCATTTCAGGTTGAACAGAATGGTAAATAAATGCCATCATTAAAGGACTAGTTTTAGCACGCCCCAGTCTTCTGAATGGGGGTTCAGATTCTCAGAAAACATCAAATTGGTATTATCAAGGTGTTATGTTTATTTAATGTTGCTAATTTCAATAGCCATTGTTTTATTACAGTAAGTTTCCTTGTTTTAAGGTGAATAAACTGTTTTGAGTGGGATGGAGGTAATCTAGAAGAACATTAAGACAGAGAAACTGTATTCCATTGTACTGAAAGCCCAATTAGTCACAATAGGGTTCTGTCTACAACAGCAGAGACTTGAAGTAAAAAGGGAAAGAAGACAAGAAAAGAGTGATCCCTCCATTGCATACCATGTCAGTCTCTGTGACTGAAGTTCTCCTTTAGTAGAGGTAGCAGCTGAGTCTTTATTGTGCTAAACCCTGAAGATAATAGATGCATATAGCTAGAAGGGAAATCACTACTATTTGCTTTAGATATTAGATTTAGATGGCTAATTCACTTGGACAATACTTGCTGCTGCTACAAAAAGCAATAGTGGGGTGACTGCCCAGCAAGTGTTGTACAGCAGTAGTATCAGTCATGGTAATCAACTCTCACCATCGTTAACAGCCCTGGTCAGCATGGCACCACGAACCCCAGAGCAACCCCAGAGTTTTCCTAAACTTCTCTTTTCTTCCAAAATTGCTCTGCTGTTGCTACAGATTATACTTTGATCAATTTGAGAAGAAGGATAAAATTTGATAGTGATCAGTTTTTCTTCGGAGGAATCTGGAGCCAGTGATGTGCTGATGAGGATATCCTGTCTTCCAACAATTTATCAAATCCCTCTTAAGTATACTTCCAGCTTCCCAAAATATCTCATGACAATTATTCTTATCCCTTGAAATTTGCACTCAATGAAAAGAGACTTCTTGTTTTTGCTTTTTTTTTTTTTTTTCTTCCTTTTTTTAATTGTTGTAAAGCTTTTACCTGATCATTTTGTTGGGTGTCCCCAAATCCTATATTCAATATTCAATCCAGTAGATCTGGAACAAAACAGAAAAGACTCATGTATTCCTTTAAAGCCTTTTGAAGATTCTGAAAAGTGTATAAAAACTGTCACATATACAGTTTCTTTAGCCTCACGATTTCTATGTGTTCACCTACGATAGATTAAGGAAAAATCTTTGCAACAGTTCTACTCCTTGCCATTGTTCTGTCTACTAAAGGTGAGAACAATCTTAGAACAGCACAGGAGGTGGTGAGGGAGTAGAATAAAAATATTTTGCACTGTATGTTTCCAGTATATTCAGACATTTCATTAAAACAAAAAATACAAGCAAAAAAAAAAAAAAAATCCATTGTTTATTAGAAGAGAAAATTTGCAAGTTGAGGAAACTATCCACACATTATTCACATTATATTCATTAAGTTACTTTTTTAGGTATCAAAATTAATTTGACTTCATGTTCTTCCCAATTTTTGCCATAGGTCATTTGAAATCCAGGCTACATTTCCCAAGGATTCCCTGCTTACAGTTCTGATCTATGATCATGACTTTGTGGGAACTGATGATCTGATTGGAGAAACTAAAATTGATTTGGAAAACCGTTTCTACAGCAGGCATAGAGCTACCTGTGGGTTACAAAGTCAATATGAAATGTAAGTACCTCTTCAGACAGCCACAGAGAGCAGCATGTGGTGAATGAATATTTTGAAGGAGAAATTCCAGATGTGGCCAAAAATTAAAATTTCTCCAAGACAAAAGTCACAGGAGGCATTTTAATTAAGTTTCACCGCAGAGCTTAGCAGTTGCTCTAGGTATCTGTCAATCTACGCAGGAAGAGAGTAGCTTAAAATTAACAACACCGTTTGTTCACCAAGTGTTTTAGGTAATAAACAGCTTCTTTATAACATATCTGCTTGATAAATTACCTTTGGACAGGCATATAGGGCCACTGTAGTGGAAATGACTCACAAGGCAGTGACACTGAGTTCCTGATCCCAATCACACAGCTGGACTCTCAAGGTTGTTGCTGTGCGCAAAGATTAATCAGTATGGAGAAAACCAAACTAAAATAACCCCACTGCCTTGGGGTGGGGCATTTGCCTTAGAGATGAGAATTTGGGGTTCTTGCTCCATGATCGTTTCACTATTTTATCTACAAACCATGGAAAATGTAAAAAAAAGAGACCAAAACCGAAGCCCTTATTAGCTGTAGTATGAAGTATTTCTTTATGTCCTTGTTCCAGGCCCCAGACAATCTCAGCTTCTCCCTTTGCACAAGGGAGCAACAGAATGCATCTTACTTAAATGTCAGATCTGGAGATAGAACATGTAGATTTGAATCCTTCAGGTAGAACAAAGAAGAATCTCTAGTCCTTCTCTTCTCTTCTCTTGGCTGCCCATTTTTCTGAGGGAAAATCTCAGCCATTTCTCTCAATTCTGTTCCCTCCTTGCAGAGAAGGGTACAACGCATGGCGAGATGCAACCAAGCCAAGTGAGATCCTCACTAAGCTGTGTAAGGACAACAGAATAAATGGGCCTTTCATGCGGCCAGGGGAGATACAAGTAGGAACAAAAGTCTTCACGGGACAGACAGTCTTCACTGAAGATGAGAATGGTAATGAAGTAGTTTATCATTCTTTGACTAATTATAGTAATACCTATAGCCAGGACCTTCTTGTGCTATGTATCTATGTACTGTCCTTAGAGTAAGGAAAAGAGCAGTGAGGATGAAGACAAGGTGGAACCAAAGGAGGTAATCTTGGAGATAGTAGGGAACATTCTCCTCACTTCTCCGTGTTTATGCATCTTAGAGCAAGTGCCTTTTGGCATCAGAAAAAATATAGCTCATTCCTCTGGTAGAATGCTGTTCATGCAACACTGTTAGAGAGAGAAGTGCTGGTCCATTTTCAGTTTGCTGGCCTGAGAGAGTTTCCAATATTGCTGCTTGTTTTCCTCACTGGAACATGAACAAATGTGACTCCCTGATCTAGATCAAAATCTGGTTCAGTAAAATGAGAATCAGAACAATCCGTGTCAAACAAAATGATGAAAACTAAAAGAAAGGAAATACAAAACCAGATGGTGAATTCCATCTCCTGTAAAGCTTTTGTACACAAGTTTTTCATCGTATTGTAAAGAAATAGTTTACAGCACACAGTTTTTTATATGCTTTTTAACCAAACTGCTGTTCAAACAGGTCCATCTGGATCCTTATTTCCTGCTGAGTCCTTCCGTTGTTCATCATTTGGGCCTTTAAAACTAAAAAAGGTCACAGATTTGAGATTTAGAGAAGTACTGAAAAGTGGAAAGCAGTAACATTTCTACTTTGCAGGTGGTGAAAGCAATATTTGAAGGACTTGCATCCAGATTTAGATAGTGAGAGAAAGAATAATTTAACTTTGCTCTAGAAGTATGGAAGTTAGATATCTACTCCAAGGCAGTCTGGGACTGCTTGTAGCCAGTAAGAACAAACAGCATCTTCAGAAGATGTGAGAACAGTCGTTAGAAAGGTGCCTGTGACAGACAGAATGGGTTATCAAGGAATAGTCTGTCCCAATAGCCCACTGAGCCGTGACTGAGTAGCAGATGCTAAGGACCTTGCCTTTAGCTGGATACAATTAGATGAAACATATCACATCTCAAATACGTGCTACTGTGAAAAAGGGAGTCAAGACTCAGAACCAAAGAGTTATCCTTCCTTGCTGTGCCATTAGGAAGGGTTCAATGCTGTTTAAATCCAAATCAAATTTTTTGTAATCTACCAGCAACTCTTAAATAGCTTGGAAAAGTGAGACATCCTGCTTCAAATCTCTGGTGGAACCTACACAAAAAGGGAAAAAAGAGAGACTCAAGGGCTCAGAAGGCCTCCTCTCCTTTTCAATAACCACATCACCTGCACTATTAAGACTGCTCCTCCCTTGAAATGCCCTTCTCCAGGCTGAGGAGGCTGGCAAAGCTGAGCTGCTCAGAAGATGAGTCCTTGCCCATGGCCTTCAGCCCTCACATTGCCGCTCTTCCCCTAAGGTGTGCTTTGGTTCTCCAGGGGAATCTTTGCTGTTGCCATCAAAAGGCAAACCAAAGCTATAGGTATAATTTCTGGTGAAATGATTTGCTGTATGCATAGAAAAACTGTTGCCCAAGTTCTACTGTTCTATTTACCACAGTGAGTACACTCATTTACAAGAATTAAATGTGCTTTAAGACTCTCCTTAACTGAGGTACATAAAATCTTCCTTTTAATTTAATTAGATTTTTAATGACCATCTTTAATACTTAATGGAACATATTAAGGGGTTTGGCATGCTAATTTGGCTCTGGTTGTTCTTTTTGTTTTACCTTTCCTATAGAGGAGCCAGTTGAATCGTATGAACATCTTTCCTTAAAGGTTTTACGTTCTTGGGAAGAAATCCCTGAAGTTGGATACAAACTGGTCCCAGAGCATATTGAGACTCGGCCTCTCTACCACAAGGATAAGCCAGGCATGGAACAGGTAGAGCAGCTCAGAGATGGTAGGGTGATGGCAGACCAAGGAGAAGTTTTCCTTTCCTCCAGGTACTGTGACTTCAATTTTTATCTGCAAACTTGCAGAGACAGCATTCAGGTGTTGTACCATACGTGAGAATTTGTAAGTATCAACCTGGAAATTGTTACGCATATGTATAGAGTGAGTTACCTAAATATACAGTAGCCACACAATGTATAACTGTAGAACTTACTTATTTTAAATTTAGCTTTAGTTTGTTAATCTAACACAAGCACTTTTCGTGTTTAGAATTTGTTTTTTTTTTAATTTTCATTACGTACTATTTTTGTATGGATTTTACGTTGAGGTTACTAATGTTTGAACTCAATTCCAACTTCACCAATCTACTGAGAGGTTGCTAGAATATACGTATAAAAAAATACATTGTGTATTGCTTATGTATGAGATTGTTAGAGTATGAACTGCTTGGTGCCCAGAGAGGGAGCAGTGGTTTTATAAGACAGAATTACACTAAAAACCTTCAAAAGTCTCAATAGTTACAGAAATGTTTTTCTTTTCTTCAAGGGTCGTTTACAGATGTGGGTTGACATGTTTCCAAAACATATGCCTCTGCCAGGACCTCCAGTGGACATTTCACCAAGAAAACCCAAAGGGTAATAGTCTATGCTTTCCTCCAAACATGGTGGCATAAGTCTTCAGAGACTGAGTCTTAAGTGTCTAGAAAGAACTATCATAACAAATTTCTGTAATCTTGAGAAAAGTTTTTGTAGATTCACATAACTGAAGTCAAAGAAGTATGCTTAATTTTGTCTCTTTAATTCAACAAGTCAAAGAACTGCTGGTGATTTTTACATCCAAAGCTACCACACCGCATCTAGAAAGACATCCCTCTTTTCACGTAGAAATTTGAGGTACCTAGAGGCAATAATTCTGTTATTATCTTCCATTTGTAAAGCTGAAAGAAATAATTCTGTTTTCAGCACTTCCTCCAGTTATGTAATGTGCTTAGCAACTGAGTGACATTGTTAATGTGATGCAGTACTGTACCTACTGGATTTTCAGTACTTGGTTCAAAGCGATGATCGAGAAACACATAAAGCGGCAGAAGACAGAACAGGAACAGCAGTTTCTCAGATTTCAGATGGACACTACTGCTTTATATTCAGTATTACATATAGCTCTTCAAGCTTGTTTAATGCTTGGAAGTGAAAAATAAAAAATGACCAACAAAATTCTCAAGTCACCCTATGTCACCTTTGTTCCTATACTTTACCAAAGCCTTTTTTGGGAATTTTCTGTCTGAAGCAGCAGCAGATTCTACTCATGCTTTATTTATGTTTGAACAAGCTGCAATTTAATAAAGACTTGCTTATTTTCTTTTCTTTTTAGAAAAGCTAATATTTGACCGAAACAAGAATATCTGTAACAATTAGTTTCTTCAGACCAGAACTTTCTGTAATTCTCCTTAACAAGAGGTTTTTTTCTGAGGAAAAAGAGATTTTAAACAAATAATACATACAAAAACAAACTGCTGCTGCCTTTTACATAATCTAGAAGAACTACAGAAACGTACTGTCAAGCCATTAACTATGAGAAAAAAAGTTAACATGCAAACATGAGTTATGCCTTTTGACTAGATCTGTCTTTTTGCTGCAGCAAAAGAGGCTCCAGGCTCCACAGGTCCTCAAACCATTTGTGAAAATATTCCACGTTAATTAGTTAGTTAGAATCATAGAATTATTAAGGTTGGAAAAGATTTCTAAGATTATCTAGTCTAACCATCAACCCATCCCCACCATGCCCAGTGAACCATGTCTCAGTGTCACATCTCCACAGTTCTTGAACACCACCAGGGAGGGTGACTCTGCAAAATTTCTCATCTGAAACTGAGTTAATTTCCAAGGCAGCATATCATAATAAAAAAATTATTTGTTGGTGTTCCCAAACATACTTTTATTATTATTATTATTATTATTATTATTATTATTATTATTATACAGCCTATAAAATAAGCATGTTCAAATTTTTGAACATGATTTTTTTTTATATCACCTGCAGTATCTGTATTTCAGTTCAAACTTCTAGAGCTTTGGATGGCTGCCAGAAATGTTTGCATATAGGGAGTGGAAAGGATTGGAAAGATTTAATTCTTTTTGCTTGTGCTTTTGAAGATGATGACTGGGCTTGCTTAAGTGAAAATATGTCTAAACAGTACTTTTTTTCCTGTTAAATGCACTGAATTGCACCTAATATAATCATTTTAGCCATTTCTTCTGCAAAACACCTTTTACTCTGTTTCTTATTACAAGCTGCTTACAGTTTTGGAGGCTCCCCTGATGATGTCATTCAGATCAACTTCACCTGTTTCATTGCAGCAGTTTTGTAAAGAAAACTGCAAAGAAACGAACGCATAAAAAGCAAGGAATTTTCCATCCCCCCAAAGCTGGCTGTGATGATGCTGTCATTCAGCATGCTCCACTCAGAGGGTGGTGACGCACTGGAACAGGTTGCTCAGAGAGGTTGTGGATGCCCCATCCCTGGAGGCATTCAAGGCCAGGCTGGATGTGGCTCTGGGCAGCCTGGTCTGGTGGTTGGCAACTCTGCCCACAACAGGGGGGTTGAAACTAGATGATCATTGTGCTCCTTTTCAATCCAGGCCATTCTATGATTCTATGATCTATATTCTATCACTTGACTCTCTTGTAAACAGAAGGGACTCGAGGCTGGTGCTATTTTAAGAGTTTTGCACAAATGCAACATTTCTCTCTATAAAAGCATGATTTGGTAGAGGCCTACATTAGTATCCAACCAGCGGTCATACATAGGCCTATGAAAACAATGACCACGATCTTAGTTATGCAAAATGTTTCTTTTCTTTTTCAGCTATGAACTGAGGGTAATCATTTGGAATACAGAAGATGTAATTCTAGAAGATGAAAATATCTTTACAGGGCAAAAATCAAGTGATATCTATGTAAAAGGGTAAGTTCTTTAGAACTTGTCTTCAAAAGGGCAAATAATTTTTAGTTCAAAGATCAGTTACAAAAGTTATCTTGTGGGGCTCTCTGAGGAGCTATTTCTTTAATAGTTCCAACTATTTTACTTTGCTCCAAACTCCTTTTTGAACTGGTCATTTATACTGAGTACCTTTTAACTATTTTTCTCACTTAAAATCAACTGTAAGAAATGACACTTGTACTTTCTTCCCATGTGGGAAGAGATCACATATGAAGAATACCAAACCCACACCAGAGACCAAACACAAAATTTGAACTGCAAGGAATTACATTCAAGCAGAGAGGTATGAAATAACTAGAGAAAAGGGAATTAGAGTCATCAGAGAGAAAAACAGCTGGAATATACCAGACTATTTCTTTGGGAAATATTTTCTAATCTCATTTTAGGTTAGACATTAGGAAGAAATTCTATACTCAGAGGGTGGTGAGGCACTGGCACAGCTGCCCAGAGAAGCTGTGGATGCCCCATCCCTGGAGGCATTCAAGGCCAGGTTGGATGGGGTCCTGGGCAGCATGGTCTGGTGGGGGGCAGCCCTGCCCGTGGCAGGGGGTTGGGGCTAGATGATCTTTAAGGTCCCTTAAAACCAAAGCCATTCTGTGATTCTACATGGGGATTGTGTGTGGATAAATGACCATGGCCACATTCAGGAGAACCTCATACGAGCACTTTCTGCACTCAATCTCCCTGCTGCAAACAGCTACAGAGCCCATAGTGGGCTAATCAGTAAAAGGGGAGAATTCAGTTAAATGAGAATAAACCAAACCACTCAAACTAGTTATTTCTTGAGAATGAAACAGGTTACTTCTTAAAATTCCTTTCCTGTTTTGGAGTACTTCCTATTGCAGTCCTGGAAAAATCTGTATTATAGGGCACTAGGGCTATAGAAAAAATAATGTTCCTAAAAATCTATTCCTGTGTTGCCAATGACCAGAAGCAAAAAGCTGGAGGAGGGAACACTGGGACTGATGGACTCATGAAGGGAGGATATTTTCCCCTTTGTGGGTACTGAAAATCACAGGAAAATGCAAAGTAAGAAGGACAAAGCAGCTCTTATTCCTTTTTAGGATGCATCTACACGTTTTACCAGGGAAACTTGAGTTATCTCTGACTGTGCTGTGTGGTAGCTGTCTCTTTGAGATAGTGCCTTTAGCTCAGGTGAAGTGTACACAAGCATAGCCATCTGGTCCCAGTAAGAAGCAAGTAAGGCTATTGTGCACACTGGGTGAGCAAATCGTCCCTTTCAGTTCCCTGAGAGAAGCTGTTATTTCAGTGTTTGCTCAGATGTTGCCACCTCTGAACTGAACATGTTCAGAGATGTTCAGAGCAGAATAGCTCTAAGAGCATAACATTCAATGCGAGCTAAAAACTGAAGAAATAAATGGGCAGCCAGCCTTTGTACTGAGTTGTGAGATAGTATGAGGACATTGTTATCACTGCTAGAGTTGTCTGTTTTTCTGCCTTATTGAAAAAGACACGTATCTCGTTATGCTCAGAGAGTGCACTTGGCACTGAATATGTCACCAGGCAAGGATTTGCCCTAGAGCAGTGTGGTGATTGGGATTGTTATGGTTTTCCACATTTCTTTTTGAACTAATAGGGCTTGCAGGGAAAATGCTGCTTTTTGGGTGCGGTACAAAAATGTTAGAATCAGGGAGGTGATCATTTCCCTGTACTGAGCTCTTGTGAGACTGCACATCAAGTACTGTGTTCAGTTTTGGGCCCCTCACTGCAAAAAAGACATTGAAGCCCTGGAGTGTGTCCAGAAGGGCAGAAAAGCTGTGAAGGGTCTGGAGCACAAATCTTATGGCGAGTGGCTGAGGGAACTGGGATTGTTCAGTCATTGAAGAGGAGGCTCAGGGAGACCTTACTGCTCTTACAACTCCCTGAAAGGAGGCTGTGGTGAGGATGGGGTTGGCCTCTTCTCACAAGTAACAGCGATAGGATGAGGGGGAATGGCCTCAAGTTGAGCCAAAGGAGGTTCAGGTTGGATATTAGGGAAAATTTCTTCTGAGAAAGAGTGGCCAGGCACTGCCCAGGGAGGTGGTAGAGTCACTGTCCCTGGAGGTGTTCAAGAACCATGCTAATGTGGCACTGAGGGATATGGTTTAGTGAGCAGTATTGGTGGTAAGTGGCTAGTTGGACTAGATGATCTTAGTGGTCTTTTCCAACCTTTCTAATTCTATGAACCTATATGCATGCTGTAGTATAAGTCAAGAGAAAAATACAAGAAATACACAGCCATATTTCTGCAGTGCTTGTACCCTCAGACATAAACAGCAAACAATATAGACTCTAGTACTGTCCACTTCATTGACACAGAATCTATTAGGATGACACATGAATATGGGTGATCAGTAATGAATAAAGAAAAGATGCTGTGTTTGCCTATAAATATATAATATAAATATAAAATATAAATAAATAAATTGCCCACTGGCATTTTAGAGGTGATCTAAATAAAATTTACCTTTTCAGTCTTCACTTTTGGCCATGTGCAACGGCTTGAAGGTAGCTATAGTCCCTCAGCTAGGGCTCTTACTATGTGTGACAATCCTGGACAGTGTGTTATTTCCTGCTGATTAGGGAAGATTTAGTAAATTATTATGCCTTTTACCAAATAACAACACTGGCAATTCAAGTGTAATCCTCTATGTGCTTCCATAGGTGGATAAAGGGCCTGGAAGAGGACAAACAGGAGACAGATGTACATTACAACTCCTTGACAGGAGAGGGCAACTTCAACTGGCGCTTTGTGTTCCCATTCCACTATCTCCCAGCAGAAAAACAAATGGTCGTTAGTAAAAGAGAAAACATATTTTCCTTAGAAAAGACAGAGCGCAAAATACCTGCTGAGCTTGTGCTTCAGGTGTGGGACTTTGAACGACTCTCTTCAGATGATTTCCTGGGTAAGTATGCAGTGAAACTATCTGAATTTCACCTGAGTTCTCTGTATACCTGTATTGTATAAAGGTACATACAAGGAGGTGTCTGAGACCATACTATTTCATATCTTTCTCTGAGGCACCAAATTAGCACCTTATCCATTTCTTGTAGAGCAAATGATTAGGAACTCTGATGAGGCAATGCAGAGGTGATATAAATGAATCACTGGTAGTACAGGATGGTCCTCACTTCTCTGGGTACTGGGCCAAGATGCCGCACTGCTTCGTGTACCTTCTGTTTGAATGCATTTATATTCATGGTCCCCAAGTGCTATTACATCCCTTCTCCCTCCAGGCACTCTTGAACTGAACCTGAATGGGTTCCCTCGGGCAGCAAAGACAGCCAAAAGCTGTGATGTAGGCATGGTTGTGGCAGCATGTGAAGAAAACAAGATCTCCATCTTTCAGCAGAAGCGTGTCAGAGGCTGGTGGCCTTTCATCAAGGCTGGGGAGCTCACGGTAGGTAGCTCACTGCCCATGTACAGCTCTTCTCTGAAGGTGATATGCTCTGCTAAGATCCTGACAGAGACAGATACTAACTATGAACATGTCATCTGAAGAACAACCATCACTGCCAATGCACAACATTTCCTCATGTGCTTCAGTGTTCTCCCCAGAGGTTTGGTTCAGATAATCCCAGAGCAACCAGAACACTCTGTATTTTTACTTTGCTTTTCCCCACTGCTCATCTCCCGACACACTTGACGGGTAGAGCAGCAAATCAGGTGTTTCTGTGAGCACAAGGGCGAAAGATCTAACTCATAGTTAGGAAGCTCTAAACTCCATAGCATAAGTTATGTCTGATTCTAGGAACACAACTAACTCAAATTATATGCTTCATAGAATTGCTGAATCATATAGCTGTTTGAGTTGGAAGGGACCTTTAAAGGTCTTCTCATCCAAATGCCCCACAATGAGCAGGGACATCTACAGCTCGATCAGGTTGCTCACCTTTCTACTGCGAGGTGTAGCAGATATGGTATTTTATTAGTGCTAGTATTTTGTGGATTACTCAACAAATTTTAATGGTTTGTCTTAATGAAAACAAACAATAAAACCTCAGTTATATTCTCTCATAGCTTTTCTGAATCATGGAAATTATCACTAAATTGGTGCTGAGCAAAGCTATCCTTCTGTCATAGCTTTTAGTATCATCTTCTGACAACACACAAAGAAAACTGTTTTTCATTCCAGCTGCTGGAATCTTCTAATCTTTCTATCACCTGAGCAAAGCTCTAGGACTGCATGACAGATTTTCTGCACACAGATTTCATTTCTAGATATCTTATTTTTGTGACATGGGACCTCACTGCTTAATCACTCACAACTGCCTACATTTCTCCCCATTGTTGGATTGTGTCTTGTCCACCCAAGTCATTCATTTTCCAGCAGAGCCATTTAGCTCTGCAGGTACATGTGATATCTGGTGTGAATAGAGAAGGCTCTGGGGAGACCTGATAGACGCCTTTCAATGTCTAAAGGGAGGATGTAAGAAAGAAAGGGACTGACTCTCTAGCAGAGCCTGTTGTGATAAGTCAAGGAAAAATGGCTTCAGACTAAAAGAGGAGAGATTTAGACTGGATGTAAGGAAAAAGTTTTTTACAAGACATGTGATGCAGCACAGGAACACATTGTCCAGAGAGGTGTTGGATGCTCCATCCCTGAAGACATTCAAGGTAAGGCTGGATGGGACTCTGAGCATCCTGATCTAGCTCTATTTGTCCCTGCTTATTGCAGGGAAGTTGGACTAGATGACCTTTAAAGGTCCCTTGCAACTCAAACAATTCTATGATTCCATGACAAATTTTGCAACAAGTCTTTTTAGACGAATTACATTATAACTTAGAAAGCAAAAAAGGTATTTATGGGCCTGGAAGAAAGCATCCTACCTCTCCTCCCTCATGGTCCTGTAGCGTAAATCAGGGATTTTGTGCCTGGCTTTTCCTTTGGATTTTTTCTTTAAATGCAAAGACTTTCTCTTATTTTCTTTAATCAATTTCCTTCAACCTCATCTGGTTCCATAATTTCTCCACAAGCCAATTCCTGCTGAGATTTAATTATAATTACCCGGTAATGGATGCTTACATATGATCTCCCTGATGCAGGGCAAAGTGGAAGCTGAGTTTCACTTAGTGACAGCAGAAGAAGCTGAGAAGAATCCAGTAGGCAAAGCACGAAAGGAGCCGGAGCCCTTGGAAAAACCCAAGTGAGTGGGAATGGACTCATTAAAAAGCTGTGCAGGGGCATTCAGCAGGACTGGGAAAGAGCAGCTCTCCTTGCTCTTCTCTTTCCCACTATAACCTTGAGCAAGCCAGTTGGCTGACTTGTGCATCATTGCACCCTCTCATGACAAGGCTGGCTGCTGGCTCTCTGAGCTGGCAACATGTTCCAGGTGAACTGAATTGTCTTCCTTCGGAAGCCAAAATCAATCACATTGCTGCCTGTTTGTCCTCAGCTAGAGTTCACACAGGCTTGTTCCATAGCTGACCTAATGTATGATAACTTCTTCAGCCACTGCCTGTCCGTACCGGATACCTGACCACCAATTAAATTCAGAGAGATATTTATTATATGAAGAGGATAAATATAATCCATTAATATTTCAAGTGCTGTAAAACAATTGTATTAAATAGTTATGTCTGGGTTTTTTTTTGTTACTGTTTATCTGACCATTAGGAGTCAGAGCCTTAGTATTAAGAAATGAATAATCTGCACAAATTTGAAATTGCTAAATATTAGTTAAAAGCTGACTCCTGCCTGCACCTGTCTCTTTTTGCATAAATTAATCACATGTACAACATTAAAATCAGGCCATATTGGAATCTTTTCACTCTAACAAACAATGCATCTCTATTATTATTTTTTTTTTGTTCTTCACAGTCAAAAGAATGAAGATGCTTATTTTTTATCATAATGCTTTTAATGAGGACATTTCAAGTGGTTTAACAGAAGCAGATGATCTAAAAGATTTTATCTTACACTTTTTTGCCACATTAAAAAATATTTTATAATATTTATAAAATTTTATAATATTTATATTATTCAGCTGAGGGTTTTGCATGTAGGAAAAAAATACGCTCTATCATCTCAAGTCCCTTGTTCTATAATAATAAGGAAGTAGATGTTACGTAAAGCTTCTAAAAATCACTGGCAAATCGTAAAGGTAATCATTGCAAATTCTGTTTGTTTTTTGTTTGCTTGATATACATCAGGAAACATCAAAAATGAGAAAATGGCATAAAGGTGTAATTGCCAATAGCCATATAAAGGATATAAATTTAGTTTGAAAATTAGAAGCATCAGAGACTCATTGAGAGTGAGCTTTGGAAAGCCTTTAATCAATCATTTCATCCAATATCTTTCTTTACCCAAAGGCAGAAAGGGTGGACAAAGATTAAATGTCTGGAGACTAAAACAAATGAGAAATAAGGTGCATGGTTTTTAGTAGTGGGTGTAATTTCCTTCTGGCAAAACCACTATAAGGTTGTCCATCCCTCCATCTCTGCCAGAGGATGCTCTTCGGGTAAATGCTCTCTGTTATAACACATGCTGCTATAACTGGTACCGAACTCTGTTGCCTGTGTTGCACAGAAAACAAATTAAACAAGCCAGTTTGGGTTTTTTCATAACCCCTAAAGGTTATGAAAAGCCCTCTAATTGGAACATGTGAAATAATGACTCTATTGCATACACTTTTTGCAATTCCTTTTAACCTAGAGGGCTTGTTTTTTTTATATTTATTTCCTGGCCATTTCCACTCTCACTATAAAATAGTCTTCAATTAAAACATATTCTGTTGGCCTTTGAGATTTCCTGAGTTTCTGCCAGATTTACATTCTGAATACTGAATTCTCCTGATGACTAAGTTATTGTTTAAATTATTTAAGCAGCTTTCTGATGTGAAATATGTCCATTAATTTTTGTAACCCTCAGTCTTTATTTTATTCTCCTTACTGCTTTACCATCTGCACTATTATAGTGGTATTTGATAACACAGAAAATTTGCACCCAATTTTGCTACTGTTGGTGCTGCTCAGCACTACTGCATTCTGCAGATCATCCCATCACACATGCTGATAGATGTTGGCTCAGCTCATTGCAAGGGTAAGGCTGTTGAAGTCAGAGGTGTAATGACCTCCCAAGTTGTGTGATGTGCCAGAAGAGATATTACAGCAATATATATTTCCTAAGCGGAAAGCTGCTTCCCTGGATATGCAGCTGGCTGAAGAAAGCAGTTATGGAGCAGAATATGACATGGAACAACATTTGGAAGAAACACAGGATTGCAGAGTGCAGATATGCCCCACCATAAGGTGGCTAGTCTTCCCCATATACAATCTACCTAGATTTTGGGTTTCCTCTCATCTTATTCTCAGGAGGCCTGTTTTAAAACCCTGACATGTCACTTGGTGCAGTATGCTAGACCTGAGCTGACTGCCTCTTATGGTACTGTGACTATTACCACACAATCAGACTTTCTGTAGTGACTCATTACTCCTTTTGCAATGCTAAATTCTTTGCAACAAATAGAGAGCTTCCATACTCAAGTTTAAGAAGCTTGCATTTTTCTTTAGGATTTCTCACAATCTTTTTTCTAATTCTGAGCCCAATATCTTGCCCTAAATTGGAGAAGTTAGGAAGTGTGAACTGGAATTTCATTCTTAGCAGTGTAGAACTTGAACTTGGGGACAGATGGATGACCCAAGAGTATGTGAAAATCATAGCAGTTCTCTCTAAACCCTTTAGTGGACTCCCAGGAGCTAAAGGTCTTTTTTTTAGAGTGAAATATATTTTGTTTTGTGGTTTTTGTTTTGTTATGGGGTAGCTTTGGAAATAACTGTATCTGCCTTTACAAAAGCTTTTGTTTCTTTTTTTCTTTCTTTTTCCTTAGCCGACCAGACACATCCTTCTCTTGGTTTGTCAATCCTTTCAAGTGTTTGTACCACCTGATCTGGAGAAATTACAAGAAGTACATCATCATTGGCATAATTCTGCTTATTCTCGTCGTCTTCTTGGTACTCTTCATCTACACATTGCCAGGTGCAATCAGTCGTAGGCTAGTCGTAGGAGGAACATAGGATTACAGCTCTCATGGTAACCAATTGTATACAAATGCTTCAGTTAAAAATAAAAATCAGGCAGAGTTAGTGAACCTGAAATACATCTCATCCTTGTAAACAGAATGCATGGCTACTCCTCTGAGAAACTGGAACTATCTTAGAATATTTTCACATCTTACTTCTTTGGCTGCTCGTTCAGCCTTACTGTACATCATCATTAACATCCTGGTGTAGCTTCAGTGGCAGTGAAAACTTCATTCTGCACCTAAAAATGAGTTTAGAAGTGAATTCTTTAATGTTACGCAGAAGCTGATTTGTCAATCATGTGTTTATTACAGAAAAAAAATGATTAAATATTGAGAGAAAAATGTGCTCAAAAAATGTACAGTTCTGTTGTTGCACAGTTTTGCAATTAATTATTTGGAGTGGTTTTCAGTGATTTTACAAAGGTATGACTATTTTGAGCTAAAAGGTTTATTAAAAAATCAGAAGTTCAATTGGCTCATTTGGTGTTCTAAGCAGAATTCAAACTGCATCTCTCAAGAGGAGCTCTGTGCTCTACAAACGCGTCTCACAGTTATAAACGCTGTAAGTGGCAGTGATGGGAGGAGGCAGAAGAAGAGATGGAAAGAACTTCTTTCATCTGCAGTCTGAAAGTGCTGAAAATTGCTGGAGGGGAGGGATCAGAAGATGCAGGCTTTAATGCAGGCACTGCAGTAGCAAATAATCCTTGCGGTGGAGGGGAAAGGAGAGTCCTGATGTTGGAACAGAGGGAATGGGAATGAAAAAGGGAAAGGCTGAAGAGTGGAACAAGTCATGGATGATTAGAGAAAACAAGGAGTAAAACCTTACAGGATAGCCAGTATGAAAATCTTCATCCTACTTAAAAATAAAGATACTGCAGCTGTGATGCATGAGCTGTCATGCCTGATAACTTAATGATCCTACCTGGCCTCAGCATGGGAGAACATGAAGTAAGCATGGAAACTTCCTCCAGCCTCACCTGTCGTTACATGTGCAGACAACTTTTGAGAAAACGCCATTCGTATTCTACTTGTACAAAGTGTGAGCACTTTGAAAGGACTTCGCCTTTAGCAAATTTTAAAGTATCAAAATGGCTGTGAAAGTGTCTCTTCCTTTTTCTTTCCCTGATGATAGAGGCAGATGGAAATGTAGGCTGAAAGCTTCCCGGCTTGGCCAGCAGGATGTGTCTCTTGGTAATTCTTCTATATCTCATTCTAAGTACACCATGACTATAACTGAATTATTTAGGTAGGTGAGTAATGACATTGCAATTAGACACTGGTCATGGCACTGAGCTTGCCAAAGTTCAAGAAGCAGTTTAATGGTTGAATATGCACCAGATAAATACAGCAGTGCAAGAAAAGGATGTGGAAATGTGCTGCACATCTTGAGTCCATTGTTGCCTCACAGTCATCTACACGGGGCCCTGATCTGGTACAGCCTCCAGTTCCACAGTGACACATTCCTCTCAAACCTTTAGTTTTTCACTTTTGAGCTATTTTGCAGTTGATCTTGTATGAAAGAGAAAAGGAAATCTTATTTCTCCCACCATATAAAAATACTATGAATTTTGGAATAACAGTTTAAAAGCTCCCATAAGAGAAAATAAAATTATTTTGATGCAGAAGATGAGAGATGAATTGCAACAGCTGGAATATGTTGTGACAGTCATAAAGGCAGTGATTCTGATTTTCCTCCAGAGTGCCAAGATAACAGGCCTGATTCTGCATGGCAGCTTCTGTGTCCACGTGTTCTTACTCTGCTTGTTTTTCCTTACTGCACTACTGTGACTGGGAAGCCCTGCCCTTGCCAGAGGGTCTTAGAACCATTAAGGTTGGAAAATCCACTAAGATCATCTAGTCTAACTATCAACCCATCCCCATCATACCACCAAACCATGTCTCTAACTACCACATCTACATGGTTTTGAACACCTGCAGGGACAGCCTGTACTGATACCTATTGTCTTTCAGACAACAAATTTTTCCTAATATCCAGTCTGAACCTCTCCTGGCTCAACTTGAGGCCACTATCTCTCATCCTATCACTGTCACTTGGGAAAAGCAGCCAACCCCCACCTCGCTACAACCTCCTTTCAGGGAGTTGTAGAGAGCAATATGGTCTCAGTTCCCTCAGCCACTCCCCATAAGATTCGTGCTCCAGACTCTACAACACTTCATTGCTCTCCTCTGGACACACTCCAGGACCTCGATGTCTTTCTTGAAATAAGGGGCCCAAAATTGAACACAGTACTCCTGCTGCATGGCTCCAGAACCAGGCCCCAGTGCTGGGCCCAGCACCAAGCACAGTGGCAGCACTTACTATGAGATGCCTGAAATGACATCTCCCTGTTAATTCTGGTCAGAGTCTGGATGAGCAGTGACCTTGTAAATAACCTGTCCCACTTCTTCCCTTGCATCCCCTAGCAATTAGCCATCTCTTTCACCCCT
The DNA here is from genome assembly GCF_905368555.1 of Meleagris gallopavo. NCBI lineage: Eukaryota > Metazoa > Chordata > Aves > Galliformes > Phasianidae > Meleagris > Meleagris gallopavo. The sequence goes on from NC_139406.1 coordinate 82,926,864, forward strand.
GGTGCCCCTGTGGTCTTCAATCCTCAGCAGCACAGCTGCTCCTGACCCCTTGCACTGCTGAATACCCCTCCAGAGAGCCCTGCAGTCTGGGCTAAATATGGCATCACTCATTCAGAAAGCCAGGAAGTTAACTCCTCCACAGGTCTTAAACTGCTCAGGCTCAGTCTTATAAGAACACTCAGTGCACATAGGCTGAGCTAGATAACGTTGTCTCACCAGGCAGAGAAATTAAATATTTTTTCATTACCTTCCAGATGACTGCAAAGTAGCTGGAGAAGTAGGGCTGTCAGTGGGCATTAAAGAGACAAAACACAGCACTGCTCTATATTGAACCACTCATATAGAAGCCAGATGTCATAGTTCTGCATCTTACGTGAGCTATGGTGGCATGGCTTTATGGTTAACAGACAGTGGGGTTTATACTAAGGATTATTGTTATTACCAAGGTTTCCTATTGGTCTCATATAATAAGAGCTCCTTGTTCTGAGCAGTTATCTCAGCATTGGTCTGCGATTACACTGGCTTAATTCTGAGACCAGCTGGCACAACTTGGAGCTTTATCAACTGGTTGCTGATCAGAAATAGCTCATTAAATAGCTGAATGCTTCCACTGGTAAATATAAGAACTGAAAATATAAGAATGAGTCCTAAAAATATTTGGAAATAATAGCCTACCACTGCTGATTTAAAAAGGCAAGTCTTGCTTAGAGACACTTGTCTTGCAGCAATAAACACTGCTTTTTGCTTCCACAAATCTATTCAGGTAGGAGTAGATGTTGCTTTTCTGGTGGGCAAACCTGAAAAATTGAGACACCAATGCCTACACTGCTGAAGACAGATTCAATTTTGAGATCTAATAATTTTTGAGTACCCAATTTCAAGTACCTTGAAGATGATTTTTAGACACAAACTCACTACTTACTGACATTCCAGGAGCAGAGTAGGAAGAGAGTCTTGTGATTAAGTTTTTGTAGAGCAAGCTTTCTGTTGGTCATCTCTTTTGGATCTAGGCTCAGTCTACAAGTAACTAAAACTTTACATAAAAAAAAAAATTTTACAAATTTATAAATGGTACCATCAAGTGTCCAACAGCACAATGGCACAATGACAGAAACAGTGAGAGGAAAATAGACCTTTGGATGGCTCACTTGTTCTGGTGATACAGCTTAAAAACATCCAAGGAAAATAAATGGAAAGTCTGCTTTTCAGGAGAAAAACAAAGCAGAACCTAATCAAGATATAATGTGAAAGAGGAATCCAGTCATATTCATAAGTACATTAGAATGAAATCTTTGTAAATACCATTATTGCCTAAGTCAGAAAGAAGAAGCATTGCTGCCATTGCAGAGCAGAGATGTGGAACCACTAGCTTCAGTGGAACAAGAGGAAAGTGACAGAAAATCCCTAACAGATATTTGCCATCAGAGCCTTCCCTAAAAGGGAAAGATACTGAAAAAGAAACTTCAACAGTTTACCAAATGGCGAGGCTTCAAAGCAAATATCTATGAATTCATACTTCCGTCATCTCCATTGCCTCGGTTAGGGAACATATGGTGGCATGGTAATACTACAGGCAAGTAAGCAGATGAAATGCCTCAGAAGCAGCAGAAACACTGAGCTTGGCCAGTGAAAGCAGAGAGAAAACAGCATTGCTATCACAGTGGGTTTTCCACAGCCTTGTCTGATTTCCAGCTGTAAGAGCAGAAATGAGCTGCTAGCACTGATCTGGCTACATGATGGCAGGTAGGTGACAGTGAAAGATGGCTCTTTGGGTGTTGACAACTTTTGATAATTTTGCATTCTCACAGAGTTATTTAGAATAAAAGAATTCTTAAGTCTTACAGTCCACAGCAGAGCAACTCCCAAAGAATAAACTTGCTCTTTCTGGCTCTTACTAGGGAAGACTGCAACACAGACCAACTTTTACCTGCGTAAGCAAAAGCTACCCAAGCCTAGCTGCAGAACACCACCTGTTTATGTGTGCTTGTCTGGAAAATAAAATAGTGTTAAATGATTGCTGAACTTGCTGAAAGTTAAGGATAGGACCATGTGCAGCACCCATTACCAGCTATTCCCAACTCAAAATACTGTTTTCCGTCAAAAAACACTCAGAGAAAATTTTTTTTTTCTTTTTTTTTTCTTTTTTTTTTCCTGCTGGTGCTGTAGCTGCTTTCTTTGAGCCACAGCTTTCACCAGTATATTGGTCAGCATCTGGTTTGCACGCCCATGGCTGAGTGTAGCAGCTGACATCTTCAAAATGCCCCAAAATGCTAGAAACAGGTGGTTCAGCCACTCAGTTCAAGGGGTTTGACACCAATTGAAAACAAATCACTCTATCAATTAGCCCATATATCTGGAATGCTTCATGGAGACTAAGGCTTTCAGGATAACCAGGTTTTGCCAGAGTCAGAGCAATCCTTTCCAACTCAAGGGCATAAGTCTCAGGTGAGTTGCTGAACTTTGAACTCTCTGTGCAGAAAACCACCACAAATAGAGAGATACTACACCATTTCCTGGCTCTTCCATTGACTCTCCTCCTTTGCCTTTCATAGAATTGAGAATCATTAAGATTGGAAAGAACCACTAAGATCATCTAGTCCAAACATCAATCCATGTACACAGAGTTAGGTTTTCAGGCAGACCACAAAAAGGATCAAGAACTGGTTAAATCTGTACAACTTTCCGTGTAGAGACACCTAACTATAAACAGCTTACTCACTCTTGGTGGGATTACCATATGAAGAGCAGCCATTCATACCCAGGTGGCATTAATGCATAATGGATATAGGATTCAATTTCTTCTGCAAAGCAAAGCAAGGGGAAAAAGCTAAGCTCAAAAACATGCAGTTATCATTATTCTGAGACAACAAATTCAAACGCTCTCATGCATCTTGGCAGAGGTAATTCTTCATGTTTTTTTAAATTCAGTATGAAATAGCCTGAGATCTCGAGACCTCTTGGGTTTTGGTGAGGTGGGTGTTTTCTGTTTAGTTTTAGGATTTTATTTTTTTTTTTCTTGAAAGTTCCTGAAAGTTGAAATTCTGGACAAATTTAAGAGACTTTTTAAAGACAAATTTCTCTCCTTCTGAAAAAAATATTTAAAGACATTATGACTGATGTTCACATAATGATAGATCCAGAGACTCAATACATGGGCATCACCCTCCCATTACGCCTACTCCCTGGAGGTCTCTCTCCATTTTTCACTCCCCATATCACACTGTCTCAGGCCAGCCCTGGTACCTTACAGCAAGTGCAAGGTCTCCTCCACATCCAACCAGTTCTCACTAAGGAAAAATGTGGTCACCATCTCCCAGGATACGGTAAGGACATATGTGAAATAGGAGGGCATTACTCACACTTTCAAATATTATTCCACAACTAAAGGTACCCTATAGGTCTTTCATACTCTTCCATCCATGTAAGTTATAATAGGGTCACAGAATCATTAAGGCTGGAAAAGATCTCTAACATCATCTAGTCCAAAAGTCAACCCACCACCACCACACCCACAAAGCCATCCCCTTCAGTGCCACATCTCCACATTTCTTGAAACATTACATGTTAAGATAAGAGACTGCTTGGAATATTATAAATCAAATCTCAATCCCAGCGCAAGGTTTGTGTCACTGTTTTTTCCATAAAGCCCAAAAATATCTTTTCAATATTGCAGTTGCTGCTGCTTCTGAGGTGCCAATGAGAGTTTGTTCAAGACGTTACTTATTTGGGTCATGAAATCAATGGGATCAATGGGAACTTGCAGAGGGTTTGTCCTGCTCTGCATACAGCACAATACTCTGCTTTCCCCCCAGCCAGTTTAGTGCATTGCACCAGGCAGATTAGCTTCTGTACTGACTAATGAGTACATTAAAATGACTTTTATGTTTGCAAGAAACAAATGCCCTGAAAGATGATAGAAGAATTTGTTTCCTCCATACGTTAGTCATAGTAATTGCCCAGAGAAGCTCCTCATTGTGCTGTGTGTTGCTGGGAGCTCCAAAAGGGATATTTATGAGTTTGGCTGAATAGCCTGGTTTGCCTCCAGCTCCAAAGTGCAGGGTGCTGTTTCCTTGCAGACAAATTGATACTTTTTGCATCAGTTGTTTTTGACTGGGGAAAAGTTCAACCCAAGACCAAGCTCCAGACTCCCAGACATTTGGTTCAGGACAAACCTGCTCCCTTCCATTTTCTAATTAAGTTCCCATCTCAAAAGCAAACAGATAACAACTTTCCACATCTTTTTGCTTGAGAAAAGATGATTATAATAATCTTCCAGCCTGTGTCTTTTTTTGAGGACTGCTGATTAGACATGGAGGCTGATTAGAGCTACGTTAATTAGTGGAGAGAGTGCATGCACTTCCTGGATGCCTCTCTGATGTGGCTCAGAGATAACAGAGGCTGCCTTCATTAAGAGCAACCTGGAAAGATTTCAGGCTGCTCCCCTCTTTCCTGCTGCTCAGCTAGCCCTGGCTAAGCCCTCTGTGATTATACTGATAGCTAATTAATGAGCTAATTCCAGCATCCTACCCTTCCACATTTATCTGCTCATCAGAGCACAGAACTTCTCCATATTGCAACTTCTTGAAAGGGCTGTGCTTAAACTATCGGTTTAGGAAGACTGCCCCAGTAGTGTCTCTTGCCTCTGCTCTCCTGGTGGCAGCTGTACTTTCTGCCAGATGGAAGGGTAGGCTGGCAAAGGGGAAGGAAAGAATCTCCAGTTTCCATGTTTGTTCCCAGCCTGCATTAGCTGTTTCTTACCAGGCACTTCAAGCATGTCAATGCAATGTTAAGACGCCTTCCCAGAAGATAATACCTCCTATGTATTTCCATAGAAATTACAACAGACACAAAGAGCAGAATAGCACTATGTGATAGAGCAAATTCTCAGTTTCAGAACACTATTTTTCAACATAGTCACCACCGTTAGCTGTGCATTTTCACCAGTGATGAACAAGCACCTGCATACTGCACTTATAATGGTCTGCAGTAGCAGAGATGACCTGCAGTTGTCACTGCTTAAATGCACCACCCACCACATCACTGTGCTCACATCTGCTGTTTGGTGTCCATAAATGTGCAGCAAGTGTTGATAAATGTAAATGGGTGCTTTTTTTTTTTTTTTTCCATGGAGGAGTTCAGTGACACACCTTTGCTTCATACACACTTCCATGTCAGATGCCATTTTGTCAGGTAGCCCCTCTGCTGCCACCTGCCACATGGCAACAAGATGCAATGGGACATTGGTGGGAAAGTTCAACCTCTACTGCCATACCATCAACATCAGACTCTGACACCGTGCATGGGCCAACATCATAAAAACAGGGGCACAATTTTGGAGCAGTCCTCATAGGTTTCTGATCCAAATTTCATTATAGGCCCCTACAATTCCACTGACTGTTGAGCCCTGCAGATTCTCAATCACATCCCAAAACTTATGGCTTATTTCCAAGAACATCACTTTTCCCCAAACAAATCTAATTTGAGGGCGGAAATTACGCCAGGCAAATTATTTCCCAGCAAGAGTTTGGTGACCTGAGGGGTTCTTTCTACTGGGGTATAAGGGGTAAGCTGCACCTGCAACTACAGGAGTGGTGAAGACTTTGATTTACAGCTGGACCGAGATGTCCTATGGGATGCATGATGGAGGATGCTGATGCTGCTGAAATCCTTCAGTGTTGATCAGGATCAACATCTGAGTCTACCCCCACGTGACCTCATCTTATCTTATCTTTGTGGGATTACATGCTACAGTTGAGACAAATCCAAGAGAGACCCAGCTTCCCCTGAAAGTGAGTTAAATAAATCATGATCTGTATCTCAGGAAAACAAACAAACAAACAAACAAACAAACAACAACAACATACAGTGCTTCTGAGGAGGTAAGGCAAATTTGTTAGTGAAAAAATGCTATTTTAACCTGGGGCAGTCTGTGAGTACTTTGTACATGAGAGCTCTTTGTACATGAGAGCTCTTTGACTCCCTTGCTTACAATTATATTAACTCAGAGCTTTAACTAGGCTCTTATGAATATGTATGGCTGTGATCTCCTTCTTAACCCATCAAAATGCTTTTCATCCCAGGGTCTTAGGAATCCTTGTGAGTTGGTTGTGCTGCATACCTCTCTGAAAGGCAGGCACGTGGAGCACAGCCTGTGTGCAGCTGCCAAGCATCTGCTGAGCTGCGAGCAGCCAGCATGTATCCTGCTCATGCCTTGCAGAGCTCTTCTGTTGAGATGTGCTGTCAGAGCAGAGTTTCTGAAGCACTGCTAATCACAGAATCATAGAGTTATAAAGGCTGGAAAAGGCCACTAAGTTCATCTAGTCCAATCATCAACCCATCACCCAGAAATTAAGAATGTGACCAAATGAACAGGGTGGAGAAGATTCTAGCACATCATTTGATACTTTTCAACAAATCTGCCTGATTTGGTGGTTGGCAACCTTGCCCACAGTACGGGGTTGGAACTGGATGGGCTTTAAGGTCTGTGCCATTCTGTGATTCTATGATCTGACATTTAACCATAATCTGTGCTGTACTTCCACTGATCACTTCTTGTTGTTGACTGTAGTGGTGCACCCTCATGCCAGAAGTCTATCTCACTATCTCTCTGAATGTTTATATATTGGCTTGTCAACACCCAACAGGTAAGCATGAAGTGGCTGCTTCAATAAAGCAGCAAAATTTGTCTCATTTACCCAGAGTGTTATCGTCTCTTCCTTTTTCTTAATTTCCTGTTAGTAAAATAAGTAATTCATAGTTATATGCAGGTTTTTTTTGTTTTGTTTTGTTTGTTTGTTTTTGAGCAAGTCCTTTAGAATAAAAGTTGTTATTCCAGTGCAGTTACCAGCCTGCAGGGCCCTCTAAATCAACCCAGACTAATAAGGATGTTGATAATGCAACTGGGTCACTGCATGCACTGTTGGCAAACTGCAGCACTGAACTCTGTCATTCTGGCATCCTAAAGCAAATGCCTGTGCAAACATTTCTCTAAAAAATAAATACTATAAAACTTACTAATTCAAGATAAGGTATGTAAGTAAAGACATCATCTAGTTTTCAGACCAGCAGCTGAAAAGGAAAATTTCAGAAAGCTTATAGGCACGCATGAGCTTCTTCAGATCTACAGTAGAAGCAGGAAGCTTCCAAGGCAGGTAATGGAAGAGAAAAGCTGTCAGTTTGATTAGCTGTGTATCAGACTATCTCTGAAGGAAATGTGGTTGGTACCTATCAAGTAGAAGGATATTAATGGAACACAGAGAAGGATGCTGAGGCAGTTATCTCCTGAGGCAATATTGTGTAGAAAAAGGGGAACATGGAGAAATTATCAGGAGGAGAAATTGTATGCCATAAAAAGCCACTCCTACAAAGCCATTGGCTTTGGGGTAGAATAAAGTTACAGAATTTAATTTCTCATATTTGGCAGAAGTCTTGTAAGCTTCCTTAATCCAGTTTTTGAACAAACAAGCAAGGAGAGTTTGTATTTTTGGAAGGTTTTAAAAAGCCTTAACATAGCTTACCTTTGCATAAATGGAGGGCAAATGCAGCATACTTTCCCACTTCTTGAATATCCAGCACGTATGTTAAAAAAACAGCCTCCATAACCCCTCATGTTCTCTTCGGGGAAGACTTATATCTACTTTGAAGATCTGAAGAACATGCAGCCAGGATTGTGTCTTGTGCCCAATGTCCCCACACTCCATCCTTGGTGGAACTATATTTAATAACACATTAGTTCTGTACAGTCACACTCATACCTGCAAGATAGTTTAAGGGCCAACAGCTTGTCCAAGTAGGAAAGGCCATTCCCAGCAAGCTGCTGCCTAAGATGGCCATAGGAGATGGAGATGGGATTTCCGGGTAATTTCAGGGAAAGTACTTGATGTATGGAATTTCAATTTTTGCAAACTAACTTTTGGGAAAAAGGAGAAATGTGATGTTGGTACATAGATTTCTGAAGGACAGACATTCTCTAACCTCTGCATACGAATGGGCTGCTCCTGGGCACAGGAAGAATGGCTGCGTTGTTGGGGAGCTGGATATCCTGTGTTTTCTGAGCATGTTCACAAAGACAGCCACAGTTCAGCAGAAAGTTGCACTGAGAACAAGAAAAAGCAGGGAAAAGTCATTGTAATTTATTCCTAGTGCCGACAAGAGGGGAAAATGAGGCATTTACTGGTTGAGACAGACTCAGAAACTTGGAAGATGCTCAACCACTCTTCGTACAGCTGAAGGGATGTAGTTTTCCCTTGTTCTAACACTGACCTATTCATTTCTTACAGTGTAGAAAATAAATTCAAATGTCACCTGCCAGAAAGCCTCAAGAACACAAGAGGGAGCAGAGTTCAGCATCAGAATCGTCCATCCGAGCTATGAGACAGAGCTTTTTAATGGCTCAGCAGGGCCTCTTCTCCTGTGTAACTAGCAATAGGACTAAAGGGAACGGCCTCAAGTTGTGCCAGGGGAGGTTCATATTGGTTATTAGGAAAAGATTCTTCTCAGAAAGAGTGGTGAGGCATTGGAAGAAACTGCCCAGGGGAGTGGTGGAATCACTGTCCCTGGAGGTGTTCAAGAAACGTTGAGATGTTGTACTGAGGAGCATGGTTTAGTGGCAAATACTGGTGATAGGTGGATGGTTGGACTGGATGATCCTGGGGGTCTTTTCCAACTTTGGTGATTCTGTGATTCTGTGATTCTATACTCTCCAGCCTCCTCTCAGCTTTCCCAATTTATTCTGCTTGTTCACTGTAATCAATGTTAGATGGGGTGGAAATTGTTTTTTAGAACAGGTCTTCATTCAATATGATATGCCTTCTCTATTAAACATAGACAAATTGGAAGCTTTCTGGGAGAATTAATTCAAACTCTTGCAGACTGTCATTAAGACAGGCTGCCTTCCATTAATAAAAACCTGTCCAACCAATATGTAAGGAAATGGACTCACTCAGAGGCTGCTTCCTGCCTCACCTCCAGGTCTTTAATGAAAGAAAGACTTAGACCTATTCATACAGAACTTAAAAGTAGCCTGAAATGGCAAAGAATAGTCAGAGGTGTGAGAGCCACTGAGCACAGACAGCAGAAGATGGGAATCATGGGCAGGCACATCTGAGTCTTCGGAGGCAGTGAAGATGCATTGATTCCCACTTAGAGCAAACTTGTCCTTCAGAAGAACAACAAGAAGAAAGCCTCTGACAGAAGACAATACTTTCTTCTTATTTTTCTCTTTCTTTTACCTTTTCCTTTTCTCTTCTTCTTCCTCTTCCTCTCTTTTTCTTTTTTTTTTTCTTTTTCTTTTTCTTTTTCTTTTTCTTTTTCTTTTTCTTTTTCTTTTTCTTTTTCTTTTTCTTTCTTTTCTTTTCTTCTTTTTCTTTTCTCTTTTTTTTTTTCTTTTTCTTTTCCTTTTCCTTTTTCTTTTCCTTTTCCTTTTCCTTTTCCTTTTCCTTTTCCTTTTCCTTTTCCTTTTCCTTTTCCTTTTCCTTTTCCTTTTCCTTTTCCTTTTCCTTTTCCTTTTCCTTTTCTTTTTTCTTTTCCTTTTCCTTTTCCTTTTCTTTTTTCTTTTCCTTTTCCTTTCTTTTTTTTCTTTCTCTTTTTTTTTTTTTTTCTTTTTCTTTTTCATTTTCCTTTCTCATTTCCCTTTTCTTTACCTTTTTCTTTCCCTCTCTGTTTCCTTCTTGAGTAGCAAGAATGATGCTGCAATAGGATTTACCTTTCTGCTTCTTGAAGAAAACATCTGTGTAGCCTTGCAGCACCCTGACGAGAGACTGAATGCTATGAAATCGGGCACTCAGATATGACTCACAGCTGGGAACAATGCCAGCACAATGGGACATAGCCATGCAAGGCAGTGGGGCTCTAGGTTGCATGTCATTTTCTTCAGTGCAGAAGTGTCAATCAGCAAACTGTGTGCCTGGTCACCCCTCAATGATGTGCCTGAAAACAAGCACAAACTGAATTGCCCCAGTTAGAGACAGGTACGCTCTGTGGCTTTGAGACTACCCTGCTGCTGAAGTGCCCCTATATGCTTTCTGAATGTCTCCTCAGGATCATTTAACCTTTTTTGTACTGCAGTCTGCTTGAATTTCATACATCATTCATGCCAGAGATATCTGCAGTGGCACCAATCCGCGCAGTCTTTCCCAGATAAGAAATCCCACATCTGATCCATCTGAAGCAGTTACAAAGCTCTTTCTGTTCTGAGACCACCCAAAGCCCATAGAAGCAGTGGGAGGATTGAAGCAGCATGTGTTTATATCCACTATTATGTGCTCACCTTGGGAATCACTGCACCATTTTCAAAATATACAATTAGTTTAAAGTTGAAATATGCAATTAGTTGAAAGTTATTCCCTGTGACATGTCTGCTAATGAACACTTAAATAACAACTCTGCAGCCAAAGTACTGCAGCTGTGAATCTCTCCAAAGACTACTGTATTTCTGAAAAATAAGAACATTTTCTTTAAAATGGTTGAAAAAAATACTGTATGTTCCTCTCCTGAATGGGTGCTCAGCATAGCTGCAGTCTGAGAGTTGGTTTTTTGTCCTTAACTACTATGGGCTTTTCCAAACTTCCACAGTATCCCCCACCACACAGGCATTAGGTAATCAGCTTATGAAACTTAATTCACATGCTCTGTTAAGAAAGAAAGAATAATGCAGATTTTCCCTTTTCCAATGGCTTTTCTGCTCAGTATCCTGCTCCCAGGTAGTGACTAGAGTTATGAAAACCCCTTCAGCTCCTTTCCAACACCCCACTGGTCAATAAATAAAAACCACAAGTGAGCCTCTGTGACACAAGTGTGGGTTGGTGTGGGAGTGAACAAAGATTGGCCAACTCCATCTGCAGCAGTAGTGCTTGTAGCTCTTAGTCTCTGTGGAGAGATAAAGCTCAGTAGGACAATGGGTTGCCTACAGTGTATGTACAATAAATGCATCTTACAACGTGTGATTTAGTAAAGCAAAAGAAATAGCCATCCTAAAAAGGCACTAGAACTGCAGGGCCAGCTGGTAGGACAAGGGAGTTCCTTCATATTTGTACATCTCCAAATCTATCTCCAAAAGGTATACAATGGAAGATGTTAGAGCAGATGGCCCTATATAACAACAGTCTGATTCACCAAGGCTGCCTTCTTATTACAGGGAGGAACAAGCAAATGAAATTCAAATATATCAAATACAGATGGGAGATAAGGAAAGAGTTTGGCCACAGCTGATGCCCTGGGAAACATGGGGAAAAAGTCTGGCCAAGGCTGAGACTTCAGGCAATCTCTGGGGTCAGATGCAGACTAGCAGTATGCAGGCAGGTGATGCCTGAACTTCTACTTGTGCTCTCCAGTTGCTTAGAGAGCTCTTTGGTGAATGTCAGGAACAATTCTGGATGGGGAGGGTCTGAGGTTGGCTTTCTTTATCTTGTTTTACTGTTTTGTAATCTTGTCCCATGTTTTAAGTGCAGATACCTGACTGCTATGTTAGTACATGCTCCATCTCTGGATACATTAATTTAAGTTTAGGCTGGACAGGGCTGCATTTGGATAACAGAAATAGAATACAGAAATCTCTTATATTCCTGCCTGGTGTTCAGAGCATTACTGTTTTTCAAATAGTCAGCAGAAAAAAATCGTTGCAGAAACTTCAGAAAACAAGCATGCTCTTCCAATCTGTTAATTAATGCTTCTAAAGCTAAATGGCTGAGGAGTTAGTTCATGCTGCAAGTAGGTGTTTAACTTACTTAAAATAAAGCCCATTTCATAATGAAACCAGTCCAGAAGAACCGCAGCAGCGAGCAGATTCCATTCAGAAAACCTAATAGTGTCCGAAGAGCCTTCTCTTCCTAAGGGTATCAACAGGTACAGAAAGTGTAGGAGCTTTATACTGTGCTATGGCAGCAGAAGCAGTTGACAAAGTGACACTGGCATGCTGAGATTTAATAGATATCAAAGGCTTGTGCTTCATCTCAGTTTCTAAATTCAGTGAGAGTCTTTAAAGATTGCAGAGATAAGGGACAGAGATTGGTTCTGTATCAGCTTTTGGAGAGGAAATGAATGACACTTTCATCACTTTCTCACTTTTTTCAGGCAGCAGGGGAAAGCTCTGTGCAAGACATTACTGGTGAGACTTTCACCTCTTGCAAAAAGTAGCAATAAATGGCCTTCTCCAATGGCTGAGCATACATCATTTATTTCAAAGGCCATTAAGGTTGAGGCTGACTCTGAATGCAGTCTTTCTGTTCGTCGACTATAAATGTCTCTACTGCATTTGTGTAGAAGTGTGGTTTTTTAATGTTTGTTTTAAAGTAGTTCCTCCCATTTGGATCACAGGATGAAGAACAGCAGAGACTGAAGATTTCCCAAATGCAGTTCTTCCAGTTCAAATCAGCAATGGAGCAGAGAACTGGAGGAAACTGAAACTTGGTTGTTGGTTCGGTTGGAAGTTTTGCTGTACCTCAGGTCCAGGGAGAATTCCTAGGCTGGGAAATTTCAGCTCAAGCAGTTAAAACTGAGCAAAATGTGAGAGGAGATGTATTTATTAGGGGTGGAAAAGCAGGCAAGTGAGTCATTCCTCATTTGTTGTTCTCATTGAAAATGCACCCTGCTCTCCTATCTGCTCATTTTTCTATGTATTTTTGATTGTTTCTTCTCATGTCCATTATGGGATGGAAATGAGCCACAGAATCATAGAATCACCAAGTCTGGAAAAGACCTCTGAGATCATCTAGTCCAGCCACCAATCCATCTCCACCATGTCCACTAACCATATCCCTCAGTGTGAAATCTACACGTTTCTTGAACACCTCCAGGGACGGTGACTCCACCACCTCCCTGGGCAGCCTGTGCCAGTGCCTCACCACTCCTTCTGAGAAGAATTCTTTCCTACTATCCAACCTGAGGATTATTCTTTCTCATAGGAACCTGCCATATATTTGAAGACCTTTACCATATTTCTGCATCCTTGCCTCTGAACAGACTCAAGTGCTCCAGCTGAGATCTCATCCATGCTGAACACGGCCTTGTAGGTTAATAGCAAAAGTAATTTTAATAACTGTGTGACTGGTTAAGCTGTAATGCTTGGGGAAGGGTGAGGGAGTCAGACAAATCCAGTCACTTTTTTCTCTTTTTTCCTGAGGCATATGCTGCAGCCAGCCTTGGATAAAGATGGAAATGGTTAAAGAAAACTGTTTCTTTACCCTATCATTAATCTCAGTGGACTTATAAAGTTCTTAAAACTTTTCAAGTGAAAGGTGTCTAGGGAATATGAGTGCACAAGAGAGAGTGCACAACACATTGAATAAGGGCACTTCTAAATCTTTTTTAAATGTACTGAATTATTATAGAATCATAGAGTCATAGAAAGGCTTGGCTTAGAAGGGATCTCAAAGCCCATTTATTTCCAACCCCCCTTGCCTATATCAGGCTGTCTGGGGCCCCATCCAACCTGACCTTTAACACCTTCAGCAATGGGGCATCCATAGCTTCTCTGAGCAGCCTCTGCCATTGCCTCACCATTCTCTGAGTAACGAATTTCCTTCTCACATCTATTCTAAATCTCCATTCTTTTAATTTAAAACCATTATCGTTTTTCCTCTCACTACAGTCTATGGCAAAAAATCCTTCCTCATCTTCATTGTAGGCCCCTCTTCGGTACTGAAAGGCCAATACCTAAGTAAGGTCCCAACGGAGACCTTCCCTGTTCTAAACTCAGCAAGCCCAACTGTCTCCACCTGTCTTCATAGGAGAGGAGCTCCAGCCCTCTTATCATCTTTGTGTCCCTCTTCTAGACACACTTCAAGAGGTTCATGTCTTTCTTATGCCGTAGACCTCAAAGATGAACACAGTACTCCATTATATCCTAAGTGTATTTATGGAATATTAAATGCTGAATCCGAGTGGAATAGATGGCAGGAGAAAAGTTTCTGAAAGAATTCAGAAAGAACATGGATATTTCAAGAACTAAGTGAAATGCAAAAATGTGACTTATCTTTGTGACATCTGTATTCTGTGTCTTTTACTGAGCTCAGATCAGATCACAATAATCAGACAAAAGATGTGCCATGTAACTCTATGTTCCAAAGGTTGTCTCCACAGAAAGCTTAGCTTCCCACTTCTGTCAGTAGTGAGTTACTCACGACAGAGTAGCCTGCAGATTGATTATTCCTGTTATTTTATGATCCCTCTTCTGGTGCACTGAAAGGCAGTGATTCAGCTATCCAAAGAGCAGTAAATGAAATGAAATGAAATGAAGGACTTAGTTAAGAGTAACTCTAATTCAAAAATTGTTGGATAGAAAATTGCTGAATTCATTTAAAATTCCTTTCCTTTCTTTTTATTTTTGTAATGTAGCTCCATCCGAGGTAAATCAGCTGTAGAACCAAGGGAACCACATTGGCATTCCACCTTGACTAATCACTGATAGTGAAGCATTTTGTCTTTTTCTATTTCACTGCATTCGATTGTTTAATAAGATTAGTCCTTTGTTAATAAGAGTTTTACAGTGTTCTGCAGTTTATTTTTTTGTATCAGTGCAGCATGAAAACATTCCAGAGACCATAAGAGATGAACTGTGCAACAGCAGCTGGTTTTTGCTGGCTGGAAGGAATGAATGTACTGGTTGTAAGATGGATATTTGGTTTTCTAGAAGGAAATTTAAAGTGGATATTAAAAGGATAGACCAGCATAGAAAAGAGAGAAATACAGAGGACTCAGGTACAGGCTGTCCAGACGAGCTGTGGATGCCTCATCCCTGCAGGCATTCAAGGCCAGGTTGCATGGGGCACTGGGCAGCCTGAGCTGGTGGGTGGCAAGCAGCCCATAGCAGGTGGTTGGGACTAGGTAATCTCTAAACCTATACTGGGTAAATCTCCAATCTAAGCCATTCTGTGATTCCAATGCTTCTGTGGGAAACAAGAGATAATGCATCAAGCAGGCCCTGGAAATGACCCAGCATGGCAGCATCTTAAAGCCAAGTGGGCAAGGTCAGTGAAGGGGACTGTCAAAATGCTACATCCCAGCACCATGAGTGAAGATACCTACCCCATCACCAAATGCCTGGTAGTGAGCCCAACACCTAAATTCTCAGTGTGATGTATGAATCATATTGCACAAATGCCAGCATGGTAAATAAGAGTGGTACAGATGCTAAGCCACTGCAGAGTATGTGACAGGGAGAAGGGAAAAGTTAAATTCACCTTTATCTATCTTTTCCGAGAGTTAGTGTTTCAGTTATGACTATACTTTATCATCATCTTCTCAAACAGTGAAAGACTTTGTGTCCCATCACTCACTAAATGGAACAATGCCACAATGGCAGCACTTCAGCTGGGGAAGGCCGATGTATATACATTCTGTTTATTTCTTTTCCGTAGTCAAAAGTCAAATGTAAGCTTCTGCTTTTGCTCAGTTTCTCAATTTACAAAGTAATCTTTCATTTGGGTCATAAGAAAAACCTGTTTCTGTGGGCTTGCATATTTCTTAAGTATGCCATTTTGCATATATAGTTTCCATTATGCTTAAATGAGAAGGAAATACATCGTCTCACTGTTCCTTGCTCTCCCCGTGCCAATAGAAGACGATGGAAGTTCAGTCAGACCCCCGGTTGCTGTTGCTGGGATACAGTCAGCAGGTAAGAGTGAGAAGAGGCAAAACAAAAGATGTTATTGCAACTAGCAAGAGCAAAGTGTTACAAATGCAAAATTTCTCAGTAAAGAGCTGGAAAGTTAGAGGGGAATAACTTTATTTAGGAATCACCTATATAAAGACATTTAAACATAACCAGCTGATGTTGAGATTATTTTAAATTTCAAGGAAAACATGGTAAAAAGAGAGGCTGGGTCTGAAGACTGGAGGACTAACAGATGTGTACAGAAATGACCCTTGCCTTGTGCCTGGAGGCTCAGCCAGTGTGGACCTGAGCAAGAAGTGACAGTACTTGCATAAAAAACATTACTTTGTTTTGGCATTCAGCTTTATCTGATCTAGCAATAGATGAATGTAACCACTGCCCACTCCCAGCTGTGTGATTGGTCTCTTGGTGATGGCAATCAGCTGCCTCCCTTTACACCAGCAGAAGTGGATTCCACTTGCAGCTCTGTTTCCTCCACGGAACATGAAAGTAATGGAAATAGAACTCTTTCTGTCCTTGAAAATCCAATGTAATTCCTGATCCCAAGTGTTCCCGAATATTCCTGAGTACCATCTGCCGGCACCTCCTCGTAACCCTCACAACAGCTCTCCCATCCTGTGCAATCCCTAAGGGCTGCACAGTGCTGCCTTTATGGACAGACACTGCAGCCCACAGTGACCTTGGTTGCCCCATCACTGGGTCAGGAGCAATTCAGCTGGAGGGCTGTATAAATGGCAGGAGGACAAATCTTCAAATGCACATAAATGCAATTATGCTCAGTTTTGTCACCCTGATCATCTACTAGGAAGTTTCAGACTTGAACCCCAATCTCAGAGTGAAGGCAATTTATGAATATATCTGGCTAATGGGTCACAGACAGTTCCCAGAGAGGACTTTATCTTCTATTTCACTCTAGGCCACTTACTTAAGTATCCCTTTTGCATCCAGTGCCTCACTGCTCCCATCCTTATTCCTCACATTCCTCCATCTCACTACAATTATATAACCAGCACTTTGCACTTTTAGGAAACATAGCTTCGTTGCCTCTATTCTTATCTGATGGCTCAGTAGCCTAGGCAGGTTGCTGCAGGGCATTCTATGTAGGTTTGGAAATGCTCAGTGGTAGAAAAAATGTAAGGTCTGAGAGGTCTGGGTAACTGGATAAACTGTGGAAGAGGCAGTAACACCTAAATGGCAGCCTGCATTGCCTAGGGGGTCGTAGATACCAAATATCCTTGAGAATTTGGGTAGCAGGGAATTATCATCCTATGGAAGTGTTGCACTGAGGATTCAAATCCATGAAACTCAAGTGACTGGAGAGAATGGGAACAGAAGCAACATTTTTCAGCATTTTCTCTCATAGTGGTAGGACACAGTATGAGAAGAAAAGATTTTTCTTTTTTTTTTCCAGTTAATGTACCAGCATAGAAGAGCCCTGTTTTTCATCATATCCTCATAATGTTCATGTTTAAATGGTTATGGACCTGAATGAAATGGTAAAGTCACCTATGTAAGTAAATGAGTGTAAAGTAATCTTGTCCTGCCTCTTTCTATTCTCAGCACTGGTTCTGTCTAAATATTTTAAAAGGGGATAAAGCACAATGCTTCATAGCTCATGAGGTTCAAAGAGTATTTCAAAGGCACTGTCAAATACAGTAACAGCTAATGAAAACACAATTTTCCCTCATAGATCACACTAGTAAATTGTTCAGTGCCTTAGAGAACTATGCCAGTGTGTATTTTACATTGCTAATGGCCTGTGTGCAGAAATTTGGCATTTACAATGCAGACAGTAGAGAATACATATAAAACTCATCAGCAATCAGTTTGGATCCTTCATCAGAATTCTTTGAGGAAATGTGGCACAAGTCATCTGTTATTGAAGTCAACATGTGTCTCCCCAAGGACTTCTTCTTGAGATTGGATTAAATACCGGGGACTGTAAGGTATGTCCATTGTTCACAAATGTGTTTCTGAAAATAGCCAGTACAGAAATATCAATTATTTCTAGACAGAACATGGCATGTCTTTCCTTCCACTTGTATTCAACAAGTAAGGTTTAGAGAAGTGCACTTTCTCTAGATAACCCTTTCTTTTTTTTTCTGGACTTTTTCCTTCCTATCACATTTATTTATTTTTTTAACAGAATTTAATCGGCTGAAATTAAGAGAAGAATAAGAGATTGAAATAACAAGAAAATATGCTTATATAAAAAGTCCCTTGGAAATTGACATGATTTCATGCTCACCAAAGCTCAGACAGAGTTAATGCTGCCCCTGCACAGGAAGAGGCAAGAGGATGGATCAGGTAATCTCTTGAGCTCTCTTTCAAGCCTACCTTTAATGATTCTGTATTGGATTCTTTTCTTTTTCTGTGAACGTTTTTCTCCTTCTATAGTGAATAAAACAACCACATTGGTTCTAATACCTGTGGTGTACTCATATTGTAAAAGAGTGGTGCAGTTAAAATCTGAAGCATTACTTCTGCTGGCAGGAAGCAGAGGGACCTATGGAATCCTCCAGAGTGTCACCATATTAGAAGTGTGACTGTAGTGTTTATGGGATTCATGGCAGAAAACAGGCACATGATGTAGAATAGCCCCAGGGACAGTTTTCTAACTATGGAGATGTAGCAGAGTAGCTTTGCATACGGTTTAAGTTTAAGGCTTCATTCAAATTAATCAAAACCAGTGAGTATCTTTTCACAGATTGAATAGGCTTTGGGTTTTGGCTTATTCTGGCCCCATCAGAACTTTTTATCTCAGTAATTAATTTAGCCAAATGGATATTATTCTTCAAACATACTCATTCTCCCATTCCATTAAAATTATTTCAGAGAGGTCTTTTTTTTTTTTAATCAGGAAGGAGTGATTACATTTTATCTCTCTGTTTCTTGGTTAAATCAAAATGGCCCTTTGAGGCATAGTTCTAGTGGTACTATCAGGAGGGGCTCAAATGGAATTTGAGATTAACTGTTCTGGGAAGGCGCATATCCCTGTGGCTGCACAGGCTGCATTGGGATGACCATAATTCATCCCAGCCTCACATAACAGGCTGTGCTGAGATGAGGTGTCTTACAGAGTTACGAGCCACTTTCTGTACTGCTTAATCAAGAGACGTGGCTTGGGTCTCATTTACTGAAAAAGGTAATAAGTGAAAAGCACTCAATTTTATCACACAAAATTATAAATTAATAAATTAAAAAGGAATATGTCATGTTCATACTACTATCTAGAGCTCCTATCCTACAAAAGCTATTTTCCAAAACAGGCAGTAGGACTGAAGGCAGGTACTGGTAATGTGAATAATAGTGAGGAAGCTTCATTTTTCACCTGGGATTGATGATGGCACAAGTTTGGAAAAGCCTGTTTCACTTCAGAGATTACACCATAATATGATGGATGGGAAGATGTGGCTTTCAGCAGTCACAATAGTCTACAAATAAATTTCTTGTACAGTAGTTCTTTTTTCCTATTATTCGTCCTCATTAGCCAAAGCTAATTGGCTCTAAAACTCACTGTAATGCTGAGGAATGCCAGGACCACATAGAATAGAACAAATCATAGAATCATAGAATAGCTTGGGTTGGAAGGGACCCCAGGGATCATCAAGTTCCAATCCCCCTATCACAGCGGGGTCCTTTCCTCTTGCTTTCTCATCCTCTTTCACAAGTTCTGGATGACAAAAGACCTTCATAGTCAACAACTTTGTGGAACTTGTAAGTTACAACGTTAGCTGAATCCATAATAACTACAAGTTACACCCCAGGCCAAGAAATACCAGTCTCTTTTGTACCCTGCAGCTGATTCAGAACATGATGTACATCACAGGCCAGCAAACAGACTCTAAGATGTATTAGAACTAACCTCAGAGAATGGTGGCATTTATCACAGTGGATGAAAATCAACTCAATGAACATCAGCTTTTAAAATAGAGTTATCAACTGTCAAGCCAGTTGTCACTGAATAATCTTTATGATCAAAGGAGAACAATAGGTACAGTCTATCTCATGCTACAGTAGATATAATGAATTGTATGTTACTTTTCTCTACAGCCTCAAAAGGAAACATGGAAACCAGACTCGAAAGGAAACTAGTCCAAATGGAGATGTGCGAAGTTGGGTGCAATGCTTCCTTACTCAGTCTTTGTTAAGAGTTGCTCTCTCAGGTGGCCCATAGAGACAGGGGAAGTACATGCAACCAGTTAAGACTAAATGTTTAAAGCCTGGTTAAGACCCAGCGAGACATCTAAAGCCTGAAACAAATACTGAACTACAATACTTATTTTTCTTTTTTGCCTCAGATACGTCTGCTTCAGAAAAATGAGATGCCAACTTACAGACACTGCTGAAATGTTTTGAGAAACATGAAGGATACAAGTTATAAAGTCTTATAATTATTTATTTCATCTATGGATGTCACAACAATTGTCTCCCCTGAGGACTGCAGGTACAGACAGTAGACTAGGCAAGAAAGGAAGGGAAGAAGAAAGGAGGTTGGAGGTGCTTTGGCAGTGAGGTCCCTCTATAGGGTGCTGTGGGAAGAGAATGCTTGTTGAGCCTTGGCACAAGCAGAGTTTACTCTCATAAGCAGCTGTTGCTCACTCAGGAAACATTAGAAGGCCAGGACAAAGGTGAAGCAAGGTGATGATTGTACTGTCTCCAGGGGGTTGGCTCACTCAGAGCCACACGGCAGCACTCCATCAGTTATAGCTCAGACACAGAAAATAGTTAAGAAGTTTGGGCTCAACTATCCACAACATAGAATCCCCTCCCCTCTTGCTCTTGAGCATATAGAAATATGCATTCATATTGCTTTCTTTAACATATGCACAGAACAAAATCACTTCCCAAAATCACTTCCCACCCTGGAGTGCTCTTCCTAATGCTTCATTTCCATATTTTCTATTAGCTGGATGATAGCTCTTCAAATTCACTGAAAGAAACTTGTTCCTTATTTTCATACATTTGTTTACACCAGAGATGCATCTAGAATTCCTTACCTTTCCCACAGAAAAGACATTAAGAGGAACAAAATCATTTTGTTCAAATATAAAGGAATACAGGGAAAATACTCATTGCCTGAATATGCACAGAAGGTCATTAATGGCATTACAACATGACTTTTTAAGTCTTACAATTAGTTTTTAATTGCACAAACACAGAAGGCAATTCCATCTTTTACTGCATAGTTTATGACCAGGAGCCATTTGCCAAACAGACATCATAACAGCAAAAAACTTGCACTCACTTGAAAATTGATAGTTACAATATGTATCCTGCTGGTTATACCAGCTACCCATGGGCGATCTGGAGGAAAGCTATTTGACCAAAATTAGCAAGTGTTATAGAACATGCTGGTAAAATAAACCCTCTTAGCCCACTACTTCTTCAAGTAAGTTCAGTGAAGAAAGTAAGAACTGAATAAGGAGATAGACTTAATTAAGTTGAGGCTAAAAATATCCAGACTGGGAGCTTCCCTTTGAAAATATGATCTGTGGGATTCAAACTTTCCTTCTTAATTCACTAGCAGAAAATTTCAGATTTATAATTTTTCTTTCCAGGTTGGAATGAAAATGTTAGCTTTTTTTGGAAAGCACCTGAGGAGGTCATAGGATAGAAATAATTGGGAGCATCTTCTCAGACCTTGATTTTAGAGCTACTGGATAATTCTCAGGCTCTCCTTGACAATGAATAAATTGGAAACAGAAAAACAAAGAAATGGGAAGGGGCTTAAGGAGAAAGCCAAGGAGAGTGAGAGATATCTGTAGCAGAGGCAAAATGGAAATCAGTCACCTACATACTGGTGCATACCAAAACACGTTACTGAAGATGAAAAGACTTGGGGGGACCTTACCCTTGGGGGCCTCAGATCTTTATTGGCTGATACTCTACTGTCAGCATCTGTTTCAGCAGAGTGAGGAAATATTACTACTAGGAAGAGAAAGAAGTAATATCAGATATCTCTGTAGAAACAAAGATATAGAACAAAAGTCCAAAACAGAAAGCTGCTTTCAGAAGATGCTCCCTCAAAGGGCCAATAGACATAAAACTCCAACCAGGCCTTGCTCTGCCTGGGACTGCCAAGACAAAGGTCACACACATGACCCCAAGACAAGGGCAGAGAAGGGGACAATCTCGCACTACTGGCCACCCTTCTTCTGAAGCAATCCAGGATACTGTTGGCCTTCCAGGCTGCAAGAGCACACTCCTATCCAGCTTTTCATCCACTAGGACCTTCAGATCCTTCTCTACAGCGCTGCTCTAATGTGTTCTTCTCCCAGACTGTACTCATATTAGAGATCACTCCCGTGCAAAATCTTGCACTTGGGTGACAGGTCTCTTTGGATGACATTTCTTACGAAGTTCTGTTGCATTAGCTGTACCACTCTGCTTGCTGTTGTCTACAAACGTGCTGAGGGTGCACTCAATCCCACTGTCTAGGTTGTTCATAAAGATGTAAAAGAGCATTAGTCCCATGATGGATCCCTGGATACATCATTTGTCACAAGCCTCCACCTGTTGACCACAACCCTCTGGCTGTAACCATCCAACCAGTTCCTTTTCCGGGAAAAGTCCAGCCTCCAAATCCATATCTCTCCAATTTAGAGATAAGAATATCATGTGGGACCATGTCAAAGGCCTTGCAGAATTCCAGGTAGATGATATCAGTTGCTGTTCCTTTGTCCACTGACTCTGTCATGCATAGGTGAGGCTCATCAGTTTGTATTTCCCCAGGTCTTCCTTTCTATCCCTCTTAAAAATGGGAGTAATGTTTCCCTTTTTCCAGTCTTTGGGGAATTCACCTGACAGCCATGACTGTTCAGATATGATGCAGTGTGTCTTGGCAACCACATCAGCCTGCGCAACCTTGGGATGCATGTCGTCAGGCCCCATAGACTTGTACACATTCAGTCTCATAAAGATTTGCCTGCCGACGAGGATGGGATTCGAACCCATGCGTGCAGAGCACAATGGATTAGCAGTCCATCGCCTTAACCACTCGGCCACCTCGTCTGCTATTATCTCCCTCTAAAGTCTACATCTAAAATACAGTACATACATCATATTTTAAATTGTGGATTCTTTCTTTCATTGACACTATCAGGAGCTTAGGATGAGAAGCTCGGGTGGAGATATGTGCACTGCAGCCATCCAATCTTTGGTATGATTAATCTTTCCCTATCAAGTAACAGAAGTACTTTTGTCTCAAAAGTCTACACTCACTTTGTTTAAAACTAATTATCTGCAAAAGCTTTGATGGCTTGCTTATTGGCTTGCCTGTAGTGTACAATAATTGAAATCACTTCATTCCTCTAGCAATGCCTTGAGCTTTGTTTGTTAACAATGCCCATAAATTTCAGCACTGAGAGTACATCAAGGCTATTTGTGAAAAGCCTCTTGGGAATGATTGATGGATCATTCTGGCTGTTGTTTGTCTACTTCTGCCTATTCCTATCTCTGACATAATCTGGTTACTTTGAGAATTGATCCCTTCCTTCCTCACCAGAGGCAACTGGCTGCAAGCATTAGTGGAGAAGGAGAAGGAATGTTTCAGAGCTCTGAAGAAACTGAGGAGCATCCTGTTTTACCATAGGCATCAAACTACCTTTATAAGAGTATCTGGCCTCTGAGTAACCTCCTGAACTGTGGGAGCAAAGGGAGCATCAATACCCTACTCAGAGAAGAGACAGTAGTTTACTTTGCACATCAGCTTCATTTTCCTATGAAAGAGGATACTCAGTGGGAAGACAAAGAGATTTCCACATGTTTATCAGGCTTCTTCTGAATCTAAGGAAACAGAAAGACTGGAAGAATATGGTAATTTGCCTTCACCTTAGCATTTCAAACAAGAATCTGCCGCAGCCACCTGCTTGTCTCCAAGATTTTCTGTCTTGCCTGGCAACTATTATTTTTAAACCAGCTGAATTTCTCCTTGAGGAGTTACCACTGCTAGTCTCACCCCTCCAGTTCCATCCCACTCTGAATTATTTTTCCTCCTATGATGCAGTCTTATTGCATCACAGGATACATGTCACTAGGCTACAGAGCACACTGCAATTTGCTGCTTGCTATTTTTCTTCCCCCAGTCCTTACCTCAGATCTCATTTTAAAGATGATCTTCATATTTGATAAGTGTGGAAAGTGCAATCCAAAGTGTTTATGATTGATCTTGATTTACTTAAGGAAAGTTACATCTCTTACTTAAGGAAAAACGTAGCTGTTCAATGCATCAGCTTGCAAATTTTGATAGCTTTTGAAGTGATTTATTCCGTAAGTAATGCTTCCCTAGCACACTGAGAAAATGTATTTTGAGTGTTATCAGTCTTTTATTTACATAACCCTCAGTCCTTCATGGCACACACGTGACCCAGCATCTCATGGTGCTATGTTAATAAGGAATGCACACATCAACAGCTGGTTTGTTTCATTTGAACATTTTTAAAGCATTTTGCTTCCCTCTAATTACTATCCATAAGCATATGAACCAACAACCGAAACATGGGACATGGATCCCCTCTGCCACACTTTCCATCATACAGCACTCAAAACTGTTCCAGGAGTTTAACACGGGTGGGGGCACTGTATATTATGTCCTATTGAGAATGCATACATCTCCCATGAAATGCTACCTCCTTTGCTTCTACAAGACTGGTTTCATTGTATTCCCTTTCTAATGCACCCTTCCCAACAGCATCTCTATGGTCCACTTTTCAGAATCAGGCCCCAGAATGGAGCAAGATCTGAATGTAGATAGATCAGGACCAAAACCTCAGCTCTGGAAAGAGATGTCAGAGTGCCTGCATGTGACCTGTACTTTGTTTTACTTATCTCCAGATGAGAACTTCATACAGTCAGGGTTATTATTTATTTTTACCAGTGCTTAACGTAGTCTAATCTAGGTATTGCAAGACAAATAATAAATGCTAAAAGAAGATTCTCACAGAGGTTCAGGACAAACCAAGCCCCAATCCTTTAATTCCCCCAATTCTGATGTTTCCTTATCATTACATCTGATGTCTACCTATCATCCATAATAAATAATGGAAGACAGAAATAAATGTTCACTACAGCATTCAAATACTTCTCAGTTCCTCAATACTGTTCCCTGCAGTAGCTGAACTGGGGGTCATAAAAAGGCTCTTGATCTCAAAACGTCTTTTGTTGATCTTTACTCAATGGTCTTTATGCTATCTAAGTAGTATTCTTAAACTAGTCTTTGAGAGGGGACTTCCTTACCAGCTGTTTAATCTATCCCATCATTTGTGACGTGGCATGTGTTTTGCATATTATTAAAAAAAAAAAAAAAAAAAAAAGACTACATTTTGGAAAAAAAATATATAATAAAGCTAGTCTGCATATGGGGATCTTGGCTTCACAAAGGCATTGGTCATGCTTGTTTCCAAGGAAGGTCAAGCCCAGTCTCAGGAATTCACTACTGCTCCAACTGGGGTAGCCCAGAGCAAATAAGTATTTACTGTGTAAACCTTTGATTTAGACTTTTTTAGTCCAGAGAGGCCTTCCTTGGCTTAAGAGAAGCCCACAGGCTGTGAGGAGTGTTGCCCAATCTCTGGACTGGCTCAGCTCCTCTTCAGGGTCTTCCCTGAAGACTGCTACATACCAAACAGTTCACAGATTCATAGAATCATTAAGGAAAAGATCTCTAAGATCATCTAGTCCAATCATCAACGCTTCTCCACAATAGCCAGTAAACCATGTCCCTCGGTGCCATTTCTACATGTTTCTTGAACACTTCCAGAAACAGTGACTCCACCACCTCACTGGGCAGCCTGTTCCAGTGCCCTACCACTCTTTCTGAGAAAAATTTTTCCCTAGTATCCAGTTCCCCCGGGACAAAATCAAGGAGGGTGTAGAAGGCTTGAAAAGCAGTGCAGTACCTTCATCAGCTCTCCATTTTGCTGCACTGCTCCCATGTGAGGAGCTGGAATTCTACTTTGGTTGCTCACTGGCAGTGCTATCCATGCCAATGAGGTTATGTGGGCAGTATCAAATGTTTCCCTGAGATGTGTGCAGAGGTCATGTACTTCCTGACTTGCAGTAACACCGTGGTTGTGCAGTGTGCTGGAAGATATTTCAAGGACACCCAGACATACACTGCTTTCTGCTTACACAGCATGGAGAAGAATGGATGGGCCAGATCCTTATAGGAGCATCAAGAGGTCTATGGCATTCCACTCTGCACCGACCTGGGGTGATCAGATCCCTTTCTCCCATGATGAGTAAAATATCCTCAAGTCTGCAAACACCTAGGGCCCTTTTGATATGCTGCACAGGTGAGGACGTGACTTGTATTCACCATCTGTCATGGTCTCCATCCCTCACATGGCAGCCCAGGGAAAGGGAGGATGGAGGAATCCTCTCTATCAAAGGATTTGATGATAACCACTTCCTCAGACCTTTTATGTAGCTAGCTATTCTGTAGGGATCATAGACGTAGAAAGTAATTATTTTTCACTTTAGTTTTCCCAGACTACATGAATTATCTCAACATAACTTTGAAACCTAAAAGCCACCTGTTTGATTGCCGCTTTACTTCCTTTAATGAATGCTGTGGTCACATGAAACAGACATTTAAAATAATGCAGGTGAGATAGCTCTAACTCATACAGCAAGTTAGAGCAAGAGAGAGGGCAAAGATGATATTTGATCTATTTGTTGAATAAGGCTTTTTTATTTTTTTTATTTTTTACGTAGTATCTTTTAAACTTCAGAAGAGTCAAACAAATCAAAGAGAAGAAGATGATCTTGGGCTGGATTAGAGAGAGATCAGGTTCTGATTTGGGAGCTTGAGGAAGTGGGTCAGCACATTATTTCTTACGCCTGTTTGTGGGTGATGTAATATCCTGGAGTTAGCAACACACTAAAGGAAGAACCAAGAACACATAAACCATAGATGAGACTTGACACAAATTGTTTTAAGCTCCTGCTATGAAAACAAATGGTTTGGCTGTATCCTGCAAGTCCTAGGATCCTGCTGACAGTGACAGGAAGACATGCAGAAATGACAAGATAGGACAAGAGGTAACGGCTTCAAGTTGCAGCAGGGGAGGTTCAGATTGGATATTTAGAAAAAAATTGTTCTCAGAAAGACTGGTGAGGCATTGGCACATGCTGCCTGGGAGAGCAGCAGAGTCACCATTCCTGGAGGTGTTCACGAAACGTGGAGATGTGGCACTGAGGAACATGGTTCAGTGGGCATGGTGTAATGGATTGATAGTTGGGCTAGATGATCTTAGCAGTCTTTTCCAACCTTAATGATTATGTGATTCTATGACACAAGCACATTCATAGATACTTGTGATTGTGATCCTGCACCTCCAAATGTGCTTTTATGCTCATTCAGTGGTTGCAAGTTCAGGTCTCATTTGCAGCGAAACATACATCCTATGTGTGTGCATGGGCTGTGCAGCTGAATTAGGGTTAAAACTGTGCATGCTTTGTCTGTATGAGAGTTTCTGAAAATAAAACTAATGTGCATAATCTGGAAAAAAATCCAAGTCAAAGAAAAGCTCTTAAAGTCCTTGAATAAGTGAATTCTGCTTCAGAGCATGATTACTACTAAATTATTTTTATCCTCTAGGTACCTTTTGACCTAATAAACAGTACTTCTGTAAATCAGCATGAACTTGTAGTAGTAGTTTTATGGATTTTAACTCTTGCATTTTGGAGGGTGTGTGAGTTATAGTACATACCTATGTTCAGCTCTCCAGTTTGTGGACAGGTCATTGCAAAATACACAAAATGTTATTTTTGCAGATGAGTTGATCTGATGTGAAGCAGAAATTCCAAAGCAACTGAAGGTTCAGATATTTAAGTAGTTAAGGAGCTTTCCCAAGATACTATGGCCAGGATTCCTCTGAGTAAACACTGAGTACATTACCCATGCCTCTACCTGAACTTCTCATATGAGTAACCACTGGAGTCAGCAGAGAGGTCAGGGAATATTTAATATGCCATTCATCTCTTGTACAATGGTGTTTAAAATAGATAGGATAATTCATTATCCATGAGCTTTTGTCTTCATTGTCTACCAAGAGAGATTGAGATGCAAGGATCTTCTATGGGTGTGCAAAGTTAAACAATTTTAACAACAATTCTTAACACTTGGCTATCAATAACTGTCTGTGGAGCTATTAGCTCTTCCCTTTTGGAAAGTTACGTGACTTAAGCTTTCATAGCTCATTATTAAAGTTGGCCTGTATTGCTTTTCAGTGAAATTTCACCTACTGTCTCCTCTCTGGGGCACTACCTCTCACTGTGGTGACTCAGGCAAGCAGTACAGTTCAGAAGACCAGAGGTGATTTGGTACATCTCAGCTGCTTGGATATTGTCTGAGCTGAAGGTGCTTCTGGCAAGTACAGCCCTTTTCTACAGTTGTCATGTAATTGTATGGTAACTTTTTTCCAAATATCTGGATGGAAATTATTTACTCTTCATTCAGAAAATCTGGTAGTCTGCAATGAAGATAGATTTCTAAACAGACGAACATTCATTTTTCCATGTTTTTCCCCCTCAGCATTGCAAGTCTATTATTAATTATACAACTTAGCATTAAAGATCCATTTAAAATTCCTCTGCTAGCATAGGCTTTGTTTGATTGCACTGTCACATGGAGCCCAACAGGGCACCTTGGCCAGAGACAAATATGCACATTTGAAACAACAACATGCAATTCATGACCTTGCAAGTTGTGGAATGCTGAGAGCTTGAAAATCTACTTGAATAATGAGATGAGAATTTATTTCCCAATAAGAATATGCCTTAGCCTATTATTCCACACTATAGATCAGCAGCAGATAGTTAGGGAGAGATTTTGTGGCATCAGTAAGCCAAAAATCAGTCATCAGCAACCATGTGGCACAACGCACTTTGAGTGGTGGTCTATGCCAGACCACTGAACACCAAGTAATAACTAAATGTGGCACTGGCTGAAGTGAGCTCCTTGCAAAGATGTGATTGCACTGCACAACAGTGACTCACCAAGAGCAAAATTAGACAGTGTTCACAACACGTTACCTGCAGAGTAATGTCTTTTTATTCTCTTTGATGGGATCTGTCTACCACATAGCACATTGGTCCATGTCCACGATCCATCAGTAATGCAGGAGGAGAGTCAAACATGCAATAGATCAAGATGTGCTGTTTTCACCCTACTAGAGGAAACAATGAAGATGAGTAAGTTGGAAAATGTGCAGATACACTGATCTATTAGTATGTAACAACTGATTTAGGATATAGTTGGTGTATAATATTAATAAAAGATATCTCCAGGTTGTGAACTCCAAGTTAGTGAGGACACATGTATGAAAAGTGAGGAGCAGAATTGAAAAGCTTGCATAGAACAAGAAGTGCAAACATTTGTTTAATGAATCAGAAGCAATCTAGAAGTAACTTGCAATCATTTAAGTCTTCTGCAGCCATTGTCTCTCATGGCTTTATAATGAATTTTGTGAAAAACTCTAATGCTGAAGTAGGTCATATTTAGCAATGAAGGAAACTCGTTTTTTTCTTTAAAGTCTTTCCTTAGTGTGGAACTGAGCTTTCATTCTAATCTTTAGTGTGGTACTGAGACTCTCCTGCCTCTCCTGAAGTTTTAACAGAACCAGATGCCTTTCCAGAAGCCTTGATTTACTCAAATACAAACTGTTTGTCCAAGTGCCCCTAGCTGAAAGTCTGAGCTTCCACACTCAGAATGTCACAACAGATTTTTTAACAGCTTTTAGCAGCCAGCTTTACTGGCTTTATTTCTGATGTATTTAAATTACAAATACCAGATGACAAAGGAATGTATTTCCACTGGCTTTTGTTGATTACTTTATAGTCTTGTGGGTTTTTACCATATCCCTGGTCATGGAATGTTTAGCAAAATTATACTGACTTCACTCTTCAACCTGAAAATATTTTTTCTATTTCTTTTATACTGACCTCTTAGAACTGCTACTATGGAAAGCGATCAGATAAAATGGTCAGTGGAATAGATTCAGTGATGAGTGTAAGTGTAGCACCACGGGCCACAAGCTCAGCTACGCAACTACTGAGAGGCAAAAGTTCATTTATCCCCAATTAGAATCATAGACTCATTAAAGTTGGAAAAGACTTCTAAGATCATCTAGTCAAACTGTCACCTCACCCCCACCATGCCTACTTAAAGAGTTACAGAATCATTAAAGTTGAGAAAGACCTCTAAAATCATCAAGTCCAACTGTCAACCCATCACCACCATGGCCACAGAACCATGTCTCTAAATGCCACGTCTCCACATGCCTCCAGGGATGATGATTCCACCATTTCCCTGCCCTGGGCAGCCTGTGCTAATGCTTAAGCACTCTTTCTCAGAAGATTTTTTCATGATATCCAACCTGATATTCAACCTGAGTTGGCTTATTTCTAGCCAAAAGGTCCAACTCTCATCCAGGGAGCTCTCAGGCACCCAACAAATGGAAGAAGTAGGTGGCCACCAAGTCACTGTCATTGAGAAGAGCCTCTTCCTCTGTTGTGAAAAGCCCTTTCCAGACCTTTAGGCATGTTTCCAGCATTGTTAAGGTATAGTTCTGCACACAGTTTGTGCTTAGGTTCAGTGTCACTATTTTGGGTTTACAGATGAGGAAATCACTATGGTCATTCTACCTTTCCTAGAGCTGGAATTTGATTTGGTTTTAAAAATAACGACATCTGCAGTTATTTCATGGTCTGTGTTAGTAATGTCTGCACTAGCAAGCCCTTTTGTACATAAGAGCATTTGTCATCAGGGGCTTTTTCTTTCTGTTGTTTACATCTGATAGAAGGGAAATTCTTACTGATAGTTTTATCTGGTCCAAAGGCCCTTTGAATGGGAGTTTGGGTAACTCTGTTTAGTGGAAGTTGTTCCTGTCTAGGGCCTGGGACTAGATAATCTCTAAAGGTTCCTTCCAATCCAAACCATGCCATGATTCTATGATCCCCTGGACCTTATGTCTCCATTGGCTGTGCTGTTCCAAGCTGCCCAAGGAGAGCTGACCCAAACCTTTGCTCCTCCACGTGCTGCCTCAGGATAAGAGCTCATATAAGTGTGTGTTGGGCCAGTGTCAGGAGCAAATCCCTTCTTTGCTATCATCACTCAGGTAGTGCTTTGCAAGCAAACCTTCCTGTTGCTGATGCACAGGCCTTACTTCACTAAGCTACCCTTTATACAAAAATATCTCACACAGCCTTTGCGTAAACAGCTTGTCTCTTCGCTTTGAAGGGGGTTAGATTTCATTGGGGAAACAAGCCAGGCTGTAAACTGAGACAGAGTTCTTCCTTTGCCAAAACTTGAGTTACAAAAAGTAGAACAAGTGTATTCCCAGGCTGTGATGCATTGCTGTCATTTCCCTGTTTGAGAGTCCTCCTCCAGCAGGATGCAGCAGAACACAGGATCAGGGACAGAACTGCACAGTGTATTGCAGCTTCAATAATAATCCTATTGAGCTGTCTGCAGGCGCAGCCCAGAGATGCCACAAGATTAGAAATGAAAGTATGAAACTTCTCCTATAGGACAGGATTGGTCCTTACCTGCAGAGCTGCACAACTGTGCCCTGCAGAGCTGTGATTTTCTAGGTAACACAAGAAATGCTCCATGAAATGACATTTCCTCAGAATTTGAAAGTGTTAAGTAGTTATCACCTGAACTGTTCCCATATTAAAGTCTTTCTCAACTGCTAATCCTAGAAGTCAAAGAAACAGAAATAAGCAACATGCAAAAAGAAATCCTCATTTACTTTCTCTCTGCTTTTTGAATAATGAAATTTATCCTTCAAGCTTTTCTGCAATGCATAGGTACTAGGAGCTTAGACTATGTCAAATAGGACCATCCAACTCAGGAACTAGCAATACATGGAGGGAGACAGCAGAAGATGAAAGTTTGGAAGAGTCAATCTTTTCAGACATCTTTCTAAATCAGAACTGAAACCAAATGGACTATTTTGAAGCACTCTAGATACAGTCCTCCTTTGCCTTCTAATATATTTAACCTTTTGTTGAATGAAATGAAGGAGAAAGCATTCCTCTCTGAGGTTGAAACACTGGAGTAGGTGGTCAGGCTGTCATACTCATCCCTGCTTTCAGACTTTCTGGGTGAGGGTGGGCAGATCTTTGAGAACAGACTGCAGGATTTTGCTATTTTTCAGTCACTTTTTTGCATATAAAAAATTATGTTAATTCCATTAAATTTTACTGTGGGCCTTCAAAAACTTTGTTTGAACTAGTCAACGATTAAATCTTTCTTTAGAGTCTACCTGCAAGTTAGAACACTTTTGCAGTAACCATGGGAATGGATGCTCAATAACATCTCAGAATCCTTGAACCTTGGTAAAAATGAGTTCCCTTGGCTCCATCTTAGAAGCAGTGAATATCCAGCAGATACACTTATTCAGACCGTGGATTACAATAGCATGCCAAGACGCTGAAAAAAGGCCTTTTCTCTTACATGAACTCAAAATGATAGGACAGAGTCAAGCTGCATGCTTCCTCTAGTTTGGCAAAGCTTTGTGTGTTTGTAGGACTGAATGTATCCATACAATTAACAAAAGAATAAAATTGCCAAAGCTGGAGAGAACCTGCTGATCTGACATGAAACCAAGTGAATGAAATTTCTGACTAGTCTTAATATAGAAGCCATTCACATCCTCCTTTCAAACATATGAGCCACCTGAGTGCATACTGCTTGTCCTATTATTTTCTTTTAGCTGTCTGTCTTGTAAGGGCTATAGTTATTAAGTTGGTTGATTCTTTAGTAGTTAATAGTTTGAAGCTCTTTGTGTGTCTCAGCAGACATCATGACTTCTCTGAACAGACTGCTGAGATTAAGGCACTCTATCAGACGTTCAATGAGCCCTTGAAACATCATCTCCTGCTTTTCCTGACCATTTTTCTCATCTGAACCTCAGAGCATGATTGTGTGATGACAAGGGAGCACTGATGAGCAGCTGAGGGGCAGCACAGAGTCCAGATGGGTCAACTGAGATACATTTATCCATCTCACCAAAGTTGGAATTGCGCTGCTTGGCTTAGACAGAGTCTTGGTATGATAAGTCTCAGCCTTTGGGCTGCCCTCCTTCCTCCTTTAAGTATGGAAGGAGCTACATGGCTGCCCTAGAGAAGCAAATGAACTTCTAGATACTGAAGCCTTGGTTTCATTATGCTTAATAAGTATCTTTGCAAGATAATTAGGCCAGTGAAGTAGTTCAAATCAGGTTAGTATCTGAATTAGGATCTAAAAAAATCAAATTACATCATATTTACCATAGGCTCCAGGTATGTGAAAGAACCATGGGTCTGCTAAAACAGTAGCCACCGGTGTGGTTAAGTACTTCTATCTGCCAGTCCCTTAGATAACCACCTGCAAAATGGTATTAGTATTAGTTCTTCCCCGGGGTAAAGGCTTGCAAACACAAATTCATAAGAATTTCAAAAAAGAAGCAGATAGGAATCTTGCAGGTCTGACCTGTGGCTTTTGTTTCTCATTTGTTTTTATTTACCTTTCTATGACCCTAAAGTAGGGTCTTTAATTGTAATTCTGAAGCTTAACAGACTGGCTTTTTTTTCAATCCGTTGTTTGTACGTTGTATATAAATTGTACCTAGGAAAATCATCAGCATAATGAAAAATTATGTCTAGTAGTCAAGTGAATAATACTAGCGTGCTATTTGTGCATGATTTTCATGTCAAGAGATCAGTTAATTAACAGCTAATTCAATAAGATGCCAGTGAGAATTTGTATTTTGCAGAAATGCATGGTGCCACAAAGCATTCCCAGGTGAGCTGGAAGTGAACAGCTGCATTTTAAATGTCTTTGTTTGATCCAAAATAATCAGTCACTGATGTAATCCTTTTAAGGCTCTTAATAAGTATTTCAGCATCTTTTCCTCTGCTTTCTGCTCTTGAGCCTGTACATTTTGTTGTGGTTGTGCTTTCAACTTGTCATGCAATCACGGAAAAAGAGAGACTGTTAAAAACAAAAAGAAGGGTGAAAACATTGTACATATAAAAGCCTCTGGAAATAAGATTTGCAGAATAACACCACCTGAGGACCTGGATGAACACCATGATATTTGGCAGATTCTCTGCACCTCAAACCAGGAAGTTTATCCTTTCCAGACAAGAGGCTGGTAGCCAAAGAGGGATAAACATTTATCCACTAACACACCACTATAGCACACAGCTGAAAAGCTGAACTCACAAAGTAAGAAAAACATCCAGATTTTGTCCTACACATCGCTGTGGCATTTGGAGCTGGCTAGTGGAGGAAAGCACATATATTCTGAATTCAAAAACTCAAACTATTTTTTATACACTCCTCGAACAGGAGGATCATTGTCAAATACAGCACTATATCTTTGCATCAAAAAGAATGAAACCTTTCCAAATTCCTCAGCTTTCTTTCTCCTTTTCTCATACATCAGAGCATGAGTTTTGTGTGCTGCACTGCTTTGAAGGAAAGGAAATTCAAAACACGTATCTAATCCTCTGTAAATACAAAACAGTGAATGCTTATGCAACTCTTAAGATTTCTTGTATTGGATCAGGAAGAAAAAATGTCCTTGCAGGAACAAAATGTCAAACTACTGTTGTAGCCATAGGAGATAAATCCATTCTCTGTCCTTGAGAGCCAAGCCTACTTTCCACTGAAAGCCCATTTCCCACATGGTCATCTTTAACACACTTCCACAGATGCTTCACAGCATCACTATATATCTTAGCCATTTCCTACAGTTAAATGCATTTCCTGCCACTATCCTATCTGCATACTAATGAGAAGAGGATAATCTAGCTCCCATCCTCCCCTTCCAAAGAAAATGAATCCAATGAAGTCAAGTACTCTTTTGCTACTAATAGGGCAATAGGGAGCCATAGAATCATATGATCATAAAATGGCTTGGGTTGGAAGGGATCTCAAAGACCATCTAGTTCCAACCCTCTGCTGTGGGCAGGGTTGCCAACCACTAAATTAGGCACTAGATCAGTATGCCCAGGGTCCCCTCCAACCTGGCCTTACACCTTCAAATGCATTGCAGTTCAGATCAGGAATGCGATTTAGAAATAAATCTCTCAGCCCTCTTGGCTTATTATGTTTTGGTCTATGCACCAGTGAGCTGCTGGACAGAACCTGGGCTTCTTTCAGCTGAAACAAAATGTGTGTTGTGCTCCAAGAGCATCTCAAGTGCTCCTGATGTTGACGGGTGTTCAGTTTTCAGATAAGCTAGTCCGTAATAACCACCTGAAATAACTAATTTGTTTTAATCAGTGCTGTGATGATCTTTTGGTCAGAAACTTCACCCAAAAAACTGCTAATTAGCCCATTACTACCTGAATATATCTGTTCCTTTTTGGAGCCTGTTTTCATGTTTGATCCCCTCTAAGAATCCCGGCTGTGAAGTTGAATTCACTGTTAGCCAGTACATCCTTTTCTTTGTTTTAAACCCATTACCTATGAAGTTAATTGGATTCTTCCTGTGGCTTATATTGTGAAAAGTAATGAGCACTCTTTTCATGTTTTCCTTATTGTTCGTACTTTTACAGACCTCTGTCACATTCCTTCTCTATGGCATTCATTCAAGACCAAGGAGCCCTTTAAATTCAAACCAGAGATAGGAAATCATCCTTATTCCCCTCCTCAGTTTTGTTTCAAGTTGTACTGTATCCTTTTGGAGATGGGATGACCTGAGCCACATTCACTGTTCCACATATTGATGTATTGCAGATATGCATAGGTAGTCAGTCAGTCAGTAGAAAACCTCACTCAGTATTTATTTGCTACACTGATAGCTCTGGCAGCACCATGGCACTTTGAAATTGGATTTCAAGAGAATACTGAAAAAAAAGGAGTCAAAATTTGAAATGAGAAAGAGGTAGAGGCATAAAAGGACTGTCAGTGTCATCTGATGTTAGATTAAATGAGCTAGGGAAAGCCACAAAAGAGTTGGAAGACAAAGGGTTGAATTTGCAGCCTCTGAGGAATTATCTCAATTTGAGTGACTACTATATGCCAAAGTTATAAGCAACTAAGTTTATTTATCTGTTAGGAAAAAAAAAAAAAAAAGGAGAATGAGCTCTCCATGTTACATAAAATAAATTCTATTTAGGGCAGGTCTTTTTTGACTCTGAAATGCTGAATTCTCTGTTGGAAAAAGAGACAGGCCTCAAACCTGCCTTCCAACCCGACCAACATGACTGACACCAACATGCTGCAGCAGCAAGAATATTATACAGGTGACCAGACCAGGGAAATGATCTTTTCCAAACTAGTCTATTTTCACAAAGTACATATCTTACATCTTTAAAGCAAACAGAGACTTTGTCATTACATTCAAGAGATGCATAGAAAGAACAGATTCCTAAGCACATTTTCAATTCTGAACTTCTTACAGAAGAGAAGCTTACTATTTAGACATGAAATGGCCAAAATAGATTTAAAATCATATTTTCATAGAATCATTAAGATCATCCAGTTCAACCAAAACCCATCCCCATCATGCCCACTGAACCATGTCCCTCAATGACACATCTACACGTTTCTTGAATACCTCCAGGGATGGTGACTCAACCACTCCCTGAGAAGCCTGTTCCAATGCCTCACTACACTTTCTGAAAAGAAATTTTTCCTAATATCTAATCTGTGTTTTCTTGTGCTCTGCCACTGGTAATTCACCCTTCTTACTTTACAGTGGTTTTCAAGCATTATCAAGAACACCCTGAAGCGGCTTCAGAAGTTACTAAATAAGATTGACTATAAAGAAATATGTACACGAACCTTTTAATACATCACATTTAGATTACAATCACAGCCATTACAGCTCTAAAGCTGAAATGCCATTTCACAGCTAAGAATATTAATCATCCATCGGAACTTCCTGAGGAACTATATACTTCTTGCTGAATATTTCCCTGATTCTGAAGACTTTCAAAATACCTAAAAACAAAATTCTTCCTTTTTAAATCCTCACCTGCATTTCCATTTCTTGTCAGTACTGTATGGTCTGTTTACAAAGCACCGCGTATGGCTGGTAAGGTTAGATGAAGAAAACAATGAAAGAAAGGACAGCACCTCTCCTTATGAAAAAAGGCTGAGGGAGTTTGTCTTGTTTAGATTGGAAAAGGAAAGGCTGGGAGGAGACTTCATTGCAGCCTTCCAGTACTTGAAGGGAGCTTGTAAGCAGGAGGGGGACCGACTTCTTACACTGACTGATAGTGATAAGATAAAGGGGAATGGTTTTAAACTAAAAGATGGAAAAATTAGGTTAGATGTTAAGAAGAAATTATTTACTCAGAGGGTGGTGGGGAACTGGCATAGGCTGCCCAGAGCAGCTGTGGATGCCCCATCCCTGAAGGAGCTCAAAGCCAGGTTGGATGGGGCCCTGGGCAGCCTGAGCTAGTGGGGGGCAGCCCTGCCCATGGCAGGGGGTTAGGGCTGAGTGGACTTTGAGGTCCCCTCCAAAGTAAGTCATTCTGCAAGCCTATGACTCTATTACAGTAATTAAAGATGAATCTGCTCCAGGAGATAATTACCCAGTGCTTGCTGTGTGAGCAGAGCAAGAATGGGGTGTGATATGTCCCCACTTGTTTTTAATTTGGTCATCACATTAGAGCAGGGCTACAAAATGGAGCCTCTTGAGGCCATTCTCAGGGATTACAAATACCAACTGCTTTCACAATAAGCTATGGAGAAGCAAAGTAGGATTAGGTGATAGTAGTATTAGTACACATTTTCTCTTTATAGCAGGCTGTAATTTTTCTGTTAATTGTTTTTCCAAAACAGAGTCTTCAAAAGAATTCAGTAGACTGCTTTTCCCAGCTGTATGCCAGGACACTGGCTCAGCAATAACAACGCAGAAACCATCTCTTATCTTGCTGCCACAGCCCCAGGAGAAGCCTTCTCCCCATTCCACATCCAGTCAAGCCTAACGTCAGGATGTGCACAAGTGACCGAAATCTGTCATGTCACAGCTCAGTCCCAAAAGTCCTTGCATTTCTCTCGTCTCCCCTGCCTCTTTCTAATTTAAGTGGCTGGATAACCAAACCATCTCAAAATCAAACATTTCTGTGAAGCTTAAAACATGAAAATAAATTCACTGAAGCAGAGAATCACAGAATGGGAAGAGCTCTTAGTGGGAAGCAAGCCTACAGAGCCACAATCTCATCATCTCCAATGCAGGGAAAGGGAACTGGAGCCTCCCATCCACAGTTCAGCTCCTGAAAATTTTAGGCACATTAAAATGCAAATGAAATAATCTATTTTTATAAAACTATTCTATGGAGGATAGAGCTAAGCCTAGTTTGCAAGCCAGTAAGAGAAGCGGTGATGCACCAGTGTGATATGGCTGATGTCAAGCGGCCCAACAGCACAAACCTAGCATTCCAGTTTGTCCCTGCTGCCTCTTGTGCTGCCAAGGGCAATGGAAAATGCTCAGAGCTCTTGGGGAAGAGGTAAGTGGAAAAAGTGTTGGAAAGAGATAGCGCTAGGAGTCACCATGCTGTTCAGTCCTTTTTTTACAGGGCCCCACATAACTTGTGAGCAGAGGGAGGGTAGGCAGCCTGAGTTTGCTAAGCTCTCTCCTCTTTGCCTTCCAGCCTGAGTAAGCACAGTCAGAAACAGTCATTGAGCTGTATAGCTAAAAGGAATATGTTTCTCTGCATAAAAAGTTACCTCAGTACAGCTTTCTTACTGTGCCTGGCTGCCATGAAGCCCCAGAGGCAGCCCCAGCTGGGAGCTTCATGGTGTAGCAATACCTCAAGAGAAACCACTGCCTCAAAGGAAATCCTGTTCTGTTAATGCCGGAGCTGTGTGCATTATTGCCATCTTTGCTATCATTATAACCACAGAGTGAACTGAGATGTCTCCTTTCCCAGGCTTGTGGCATGGATAATATTCATAGTGGTAAGACGAGCTCTCCTGTACATTGCCCGAGATGTGAAAAATTAAAGGATTTAAATGAGGGAAATCAGCCTCTTAAATTAATTAAGGCTTCAAAAGCTAACTAATTTACTATCTTTCCTTGGAAAAGAATGAAAAAAAAATTAAAAGTGGTATTATCAGCTCACTTACTTTTCCCTCCTGCAGCACTATCTCTCAAACCAGCAGCTCTCTCAGGGCACTGTACAAAAGGTGGGAAAAATGAGAGAATTTCTCTCTGCAGGAACAGCTGTGCCCACAGTGCTGAGGCAACGTCTCCCCAGATGAGATGAGCTGCGTTTGGGGGCAGTGCTGATGCTTTCAGGAAGCCTTTATCCTTTCATATTTCCTTTGTTTCATTTTCCACCATTCACAGAATCATAGAATGGCTTTGGTTGGAAGGAGCCTCAATACAGCCCCAACTCCTGTCATGTGCTGCCTGTCCCCCACCAGCTCAGGCTGTCCAGAGACCCATCCAGCCTGGTCCTGAGCACTTCCAGGGATGGAGCACCCACAGCTCTCTGGGCAGCCTGTGCCAGTGCCTCACTGCCCTCTGAGCAAAGAATATCTGCCTAACATCAAATGTAAGAGACCGGGAACTGTATCTCTCCTTCAAGATTTTTTTTCTTAAGCTAAGCAAGTTAAGACCACAGAAAAAAACTGGGGACAAATTTATTTTTGAAGTAAACACCCTCCCCCACATTAG
Organism: Meleagris gallopavo; assembly: GCF_905368555.1. NCBI lineage: Eukaryota > Metazoa > Chordata > Aves > Galliformes > Phasianidae > Meleagris > Meleagris gallopavo. Next base: position 82,966,104 of record NC_139406.1, read on the forward strand.
TCCATTGATGATGGTTTCCTACATAAAGTCTTGAGTTTATTCATGTTAATAAAATCTGAGATCTAAGGCATTGTGTTAAAAAAAAAAAAAAATTATTCTTAATGCCTTTTAACATTCAGTGCAATGCCAAGATATTTCCTCCCCTCCTAGCAGGGATATATTCCCAATATCCTCATTAACAAGATTTGAGAGAGAGAAAATAAGAACCCTCAGGAGCTACAAGGGGGGGAGGATAGGAGAGTACAAAGGAGGCTCCAGCTGAGGAGCTAAGAATAGCAGCAGTTCAGCTCAGGTTAAAAATATCCTCAGTTTTGGAGACGGAATCCAGATGTGGAGTGAACTCCAGCTCCTGTCACTCAGCTCAGACACAAGTATATGCAGAGAGAGTATCAGAGAAGGGATGATGAATAAACAGAGTTATAAAACAGTGCATCATGGCATCAGAAAACAACAGCATTCCAGTTCCCATGATGAGGAAACCCAGCTAGCTGGACTCATCCACAAAATAATCAGACAGGCCAGTGCTTTTGATATCCTGCAAAATAATCAGTCAGGCCAGTGCTTTTTATATCCAGCAGCTTTAATAGCACTGGAACATCAAATGGCCTTTGCCAAGAATTAATCTCTGCTTTCCAAGCTCCTACCAGCTCCCCAAGTAAGCTGTGAGCTGCTGGACTCACTGCAGGTTTCCTTCTAGGCTCAGGGTGGGCAGTGATACTGGTCCCACTCTATCTAGGCTGAAGGAGCAATGGAAGGACCCAGATCCTGTCTGAGGTTAGAAGGTAAGGGGAAATTTCCTGTAAGCATCTCAGCCAACTTCAGTTTCCCTGCTCTGGTGTTATTATTTCCATTTCTTCCTTGGGTAAGAGGAACAGAGCCAAGAGTAATTATGATGGGTCCTAATTGCAGGGTGATAAATAATAACAGAAAAGGAGAACAGAGAGAGAAATCAGCTTTACTAAAATCACCTTTGGAAAGATGAATAAGTGAAATCAAAATACTTCATCTGCATAACACACCTGATTCCTCTCATGGCAACCATTCTCCTGGGCACAATGCCATGTCAGTGCTCAATGCCACTGCTTTAATAGTGCTTTCCCTTAGCAACTCTGCCAGGTGACACTGAGGCAGAAGAATGAGGAGAGCAGCTGAGCTCAACTACAGCAGATGGGAGAAAGCCCAACAGCACAGAAGAGTTGTTCTTGCTATTTCCCTGTTGTATGGAAAAAGCATGAGCAGATCCCACTTCTGAGCTCTTGCTCTGAACATATATGGCTGAGAATAAGCAGGGAGAAAAGGCTGCCCTGCTGATCCAGACCTGGGAAATGAGAGAGGAGGTCCTGTGCCTCCCCTTATTCAATGGAGAAAAATTTCTGATGCTGGAGAAAGACCAAAGGGAGAAGTGGACACAGAGCTCCTTCATAGGCCACATCAGGGAGTGACTTCTGGAACCCTCACCCAGACTGCCATAACAGGACTCAGCTGAATGACATGGTGATCACTGTGGCTATGGTACACAAAATCCTCTGCATGGACATATTCTGCAGACCTGGCAACACTGCAAATGACTCAGCACCAGAGATGGACAAAATTGATATTCAAACACCAATCTGGAGATACTTACGGTCTTCTGGGTGTACCTTTTGTTGGTTTTGAATTTCTGGGGTTTACAGTACCCTGTGGCGAAAGGAAGCCTTTCAATAAGCACAACAATAATAAGCTCCTGAGAAAGTGAGTAGGAAGCAGACAAGGTGGTAAGACCTGTGCAGCATCTCCAAGAACTGGGATGTTGAGCACAAAGGGAGACAGTGATGTCAGAGTCTGGCTGTGTGTCCAGCTCCATTGTGCTGCTGTTCAAGTTATGAGTCAGTCTGTGAGCAGAATGATGCTAATAAAAGCTTGGGAGCAGCCTGTGTTGCAAATAACAAGAAATCAACCTGATGCATCACTTCTCATTTTTATGACATCTTAAATGCGCAAGGAAATTCTTGTTTCTCTTGCTTCTTTGAACCCAACGATTCCCTTCCAAGGCATGGGTGTCATTTTTTGGATTCCTCAACTTTATAAGGAAACCAGGACTGTGAAAAGTGATGATGTCCCAGGCAGTACATGCATGCTGCTCAATGCTCATTTTCTCACTGGGAAGCTGATGACTCAAACCCAGAAGGCCACTCAGGAATAAGCATTGGCATCTTTATTGCAGTGGTGATATAGGCTGACTTGTCTTCTCTCCAGACTCTGCAACTTACTGGCACTTACTGTGTTCTCACCAATTATCCTTCCAAACTGTCAAAATTTATCTGCTCTAAACTGTAACCTCTAGCCATGGACTTTGATCATGGCAATTTATTTGTACAAGGCCTATATCAAAGCCCTTATTTTAAACTTTTATTGTTCACCTCATGGTAAATCATCTTCCTATTTACAGCTATTTGAGTGATTATCAGTGGAGTTCATGCTGTCAGGTCTGAAGTGTGCCAGAACAGTCCTGAATGAAGTACCTCAACCAGCTTCCAACATACCTGAACAATGACCCTGATCATAGGAGTAAGAGTGCTGGAATGTGTCTCCTTCCTCATAAAATTAAGCCTGATTGTCTTGTAGCATCACACTGAATGTATTTAATTGTTCAATCCTTTAAAGCACAAGAATAGCTAGTGTAAATCACTTCCAAAGTGAACAACCCAATGAAGAAACTACTTCTCTAGCTGAAACCTCTGTATATCTCAAATCCCTTCCTTCATCTTCTCCCCAGCCACTACCAAAGGCTTACTGATCCCTGCAGGCTCTTCAGAAGGGAATTAAGGTCAAAGTAAAAAAGCCAGAGAATTTTGTCCCGTTTTCTCCATTTTTTGAAGCTGCAGTGTCTAAAAAAAGTAAATTATCATGAAGATCAGCACTCAGTAAGCTGGCCTTCCTTTTTCTCTGTTTCTAAATGGTTTACGTACATTTTGGCCACCTTTTTTTTCTTTCTTTTTTTTTTTTTTAAATCCTAAAAGATCATGGGCTATTGTAGGTGCTATGAAAGTTGGAATTTACTAGTGGCTACATTGAGGACCTGGTTCCATTCCAGTTTCCATCCCAGGACATCCTTTGTTCCATCCGATTTCCTATGAAGAAATCCATGTAGGTGTTTGAAATGCTGATATGGCATATACCAAAGTCCTGGGCCACCCTGGCAACTGCTGTGGTAAGTGAAGCAGGACAGCCTCCTTTTTGTGCTTGGCAAGAATTGTGCTGGAAAACAGCACTGGAAGGAAAGGGCAGAGAGAATCTCACTGATCATTCCTGGGCACAGCACTAAGTTGTTCCAACCCTGAGTAGTCCAACACCAACAGACTTAAAGGCATGTCAGCCCATAGGACTTTAAATCCATAGGGTAATAAAGCTTTCATCCACATTTTCACTCCGAGACTGCTCTGCTTGTTTCTTGAAAGCCTGCAATGGATGTGGGATGCTTTGCTGCCTATTAGGGTCAAAAATTTTGGAGGAATCAGGTGGTGTGTTCGTCTCAGAAGCTTTCATTCTGTTTGAAGTGCAATGACTTAGGCTGTGATCCACCTCTACCTGCAAATGAAAAGCATCAGAAAGCACCTTTCATAAGACTAAAAGTGAAGAAGGTGTAGTTTTAAGAATATAGATATGCAAGTAAGTAGGAATAGGAATATAGGCCAAGAGTATTAATAATTATAGATTAATGGTATATTTGACACAGTGTTAGGAGGGGAAGAGATAAAACCTCAGGACAGTCCATTAATTCACCTTAGTAAAATACCCATGGCTGCAATATTGAATTATCCTTTTTTGTGATTGAAGGATGGATAGATTTTTGGGCCAGAATATCTGTCATCCAGGCTTTGCACTGCCAGATCATCCAACAACTTCCTAGTTAAAAATGTGTCTTGCTCCTCATTCAGTACTTTCAATCCTTTTTACTTTCAATGTATGTTACAAAGTCAGCAACCGTTAGGCAAATTTTGGCTTAGACAAGACTACAGGCCCCAGTGAAAACAGGCAGTGTGTTGTATAGAGTTATAACACAGGAAAAGATGCTGTCTGTCTCTGTCTCCCTCTCTCTTCCTTCCAAGAAGTGCAGAGGGGTGCTGCACAAATGGGATGTAGCCACTTGAAGCAGATATCAACCACAATACAGTCTCTAGATGAACAGTCAGTTTCTAATGATTGTTTTTTTCATAGAATCATAGCGTGGCTTGGGTTGGAAGGGACATCAAGGATTATCAAGTTCCAACTCCCATCTGCAGACAGGGTTACCAACCGCTAGATCAAGTACTAGATCAGGGCCAGGGCCCTATCCAACTTGGCCTTGAACATCTCCAGAGCATTTTCCATCAGCTCCACCATTTAGATAGGGCAAGCAAGAGACTACCAGGCCAGCCCCACACTACATCACCTTCCACCTCTGAGAGAGGCTATGTTTGGAGAAGCCAGAAGGTTGAAGACCTGTCTAGGGTGCTCATGCAGTGACTTGCCCAGAAAGATGGCTTCCATCAGCCTTTTTCAGGTATTAATTAGTTAGTGAACCAAAAAAATGTAAGCTAGCAATCTCTTCCATGAAAGTACATATGTTTTCACTCTGTCTACTCTGATTGCAGATATTCCTGTTATTGAGACAGGTACTTTAATCTTGTCCTAGCTCCTGTTCTGTTGTCTCTATAAACCAGTTCAAAAGCTTTGAGGTAGAAACAGGTACAATTTGAACTTCTGCATAGTCCCTCAACATACGCTGTCAATATTTATTTCTCACAAGGGGATCAAGAAATCCTATCTAAGAAAATCTTGATAAAGTATTTTTATCCATAAGAATAAGGATTTCAGTCCTCAGGCTGTATACTTTGTGTCTGTTGCTACATGTTCAGGGTCCCTTGAGCCTGGTTGCCTTGGCATCTGTAACAAATGTTGACTTACGACATTGTAGAATGCACTGAATTTCCTACAGTTGTGCAATAATTTGTGGTTCATTTCACATCAGCCAGACCTTACTTTTCTCCTACATGAAGGCTGATTGAAATGAGAATTGACAGAATCAATATCTGCTGGAGAGGCAGAGAAGTTAATAGAAGAGTTAAAAGTGCAGGGATTTTGAAGACAGCAGAGTTGCTCTGTTTTCCAGCCAATTACCTAAGTTTCCACTGCATTTGAGTTATACTCCTCAAAAACATATCTCCAAAAACAGCTAAGCAAATTTTGTTCCTACATTTTCTTTGGCTGTGAAAGGAAAAGTGACCAACTGGCTATAAAATAATGTCTCCGTGTATCTCTTCTGAGATGTATGCCAGTATCGAATGAAAAGTGGTTAAACAGCATCCAGCCTAGAAAGAATGTTAAAGCTACAACTCAGCAGAAGCTGCTCAGATCCTCCCTGCACTCTAGCACGCTCAGGGCAAATTCCTGCTCCTCCAAGCGGAGAGGTGAGTCCTAGGTAAAGAGCTGGAAGCTGCTAATGGAGAACGTGCCTGGGTAGAATAAAGATGAATATTACATAGATAGGTATCCCGAGTAAGATAAATCAGAATATGAGAGAAAGTGAGAGAAAGAAAACAACCCTGTATTTTCATTTTAATATTACAGTTTATTTAAATAATGTATGAATATAGGCTTTGCTAATATACATATGCACATACATGAACAAAACACACATGTATATACACACAAATAGATGTGAATACTCACGCAATTCCTATATTGTTGCTGAGTAAGATTTATCAACCAAAGAAAACTCTTGCAGAAGTAGTTACAGTGGATTAGCAGTACCATAACAGTAAACTGCTGATGTTAAAGTTGCTGGCTCAGACTCATGCAGTCTAAAGTGTTTACTGTGTATGAAAAGAACTGGTAGGAGACTCATTTTCCTTCCTGGGAAGCAGTAAATTTAAGGAAAAACTGAGCCAAAAGTACAGAAGAGCCTTAGGAAATTTTCTAGGTGTGCCATATTATATTACCCCTGAATCTCAGAGGGAGTGTTTACGAGAAAGTAACTGTTGTCCTTTCCAGACAAAACCGTAGAATCGTTAAGGTTGGAAAAGACCTTTAAGATCACCTACTCCAACCATCAACCCATCATCACCATGCCCACTTGAACCACCTCTCTCAGTGCCACATCTACATGATGTTTGAACACCTTCAGGGATGGTGATTCTACCAGCTCCCTGGGCAGCCCATTTCAACACCTGATCTCACTTTCTTAGAAGTTTTTCCTAATGTCCAACCTCCATCTCCCCTTGAGGCCATTCCCCCTCATCCTATCACTGTTATCTGGGAGAAGAGGCCAAGCCTCCACTTCACCACAACCTCCTTTCAGGGAGTTGTAGGCAACAATAAGGTCTCCCCTAAGCCTCCTCCTATGACTGAACAACCCCAGTTCCCTTAGCCACTCCCTGTAAGATTTGTGCTCCAGAACCTTCACAGCTTCATTGCCTTTCTCTGAACATGCTCCAGGGCCTTGGTGTCTTTCTTTTAGTGAATGGTCCAAAACTCTTCAAATCATAGAATCCTTAGAGTTGGAAGGGACCTCTGATGGCAGTCTAGTCTAGCTCCCCAGCAATGAACAGGGACATGCACAGCAAGATCAGGTTGACCAGGGCCTTATCCAGCCCTGTCTTGGAAGTCTCCAAGGATGGAGCATCAACCACAACACTAAATAACCTGTTCCAGTGCCTCACCACCCTCACTCCTCTCACTGAAGACACATTTCTGGATCTGCAGAATGCAGTGCCTTAGATGCCCATTACCCATCTCACCCTATATACCTATAAAAAATTGCTAAGAATGTTCTATAGGTTTAAACAGTTCATTTCATCATTGAGCGCTATTGTCAGTGCTGCATGTCTGGCTGCCCTGGGCTAACTGCAACATTGTCAATGATTTTGTGCACAAGTCTTCTCCCGGCAATGTGATAGGATCAGCATAAGGAAAATATGCAGAAATGACAGCGAGTGCAAAGGAAGCACAAGTTCTTTCTATGAGTATAGTTTTCTGTATTTGCAAGGACAAGTCACATCTTCCCAAAAAACTGACACTGAAGTGTTCACTCCAAGGTAGCTGTCTACACACACAAAACAGGCAAATGCTGAGTACTGAAAGAAGCATATTTATTTTGCCAAGTAATAGAAGGGGAGAGATGGTCCCAGCTGATCAAAAAGCGGAAAATATAATAGCAGGCATCAGACTGATTTTTTCAAGCTGACTACTTTCGCTGTTGCATCAGGAAACAGGAAGGATTTTTCCACATTTCAAAACTCTTTCATAGAGTCATAGAATCTTTGAATGACTTGGGTTGGAAAGGACCCCAAGTACCATCAAGTTCCAACCTCCCTGCTACAGGCAGGGCCACCAAGCTCCAGATCTGGCACTAGACCAGGTTGCCCAGTGCCCCATCCAACCTTGTTGGAGGTGTTGAATACCTCCAGACATGGGACATCCACAGCCTCTCTGGGCAGTCTGTGCCACCACCTCACCACTTGCTCTGTGAAGAACTTCCCATTGACATCCAATCTAAACATTCCCTCCTTGTGCTTAACCTGTTCACAATGTAAATGAGGAGGCAAAAGTATAATATGATTAGACCAAGCAAAACAATATATAAAGCCTGGTGAATCAACAACTCTTCACTAGAGGAAATCTCCAGTGCTTTTATAGGTGGAAGCCCCACAGTTTGCATACATCAAATTTCAAATCAAAGTATACTTGCCTGAGTGGGAGGATAAAAAATTTATGCATGTAGATTACTCCAAAAGTAATGCCTCCTGTTTGTTTATTTGGAATCTACAACAAATACAAAGAGCTCATTAACGGTATTTGTTCTCAACTAGAAAACAGTATTTTTCCACATAGTCACCACGATTAGATATGCATTTTTGCCAGCAGCAAACAGGAACCTGTATGCTGTGTTCTTAAAGATCTACATGGCTGTCCTGAATGTGGTTTGTCATTCATGTCACTGTCACCACTGTTGAAATGCACCAACCACTGCCTCACTGTGTTCACATCCACTGTTTGGTCTCCATAAATGTTCAGCAAGTGTCAACGGATGCCAATGGATAAAACATTTTCTGCACCAAGGAATTCAGTTACACACTATCATTTTATATGCACTTCTATGCCGGGTACCATTTTGTCAGTCTGCCTCTCCGTTGCCACCTGTCTCACAGCAACAAAATGTAATGGAATACTGATGGAAAGTTTCAGTCTTTACTGTCAAACCACCAACATTTGCACCCGATGTTTTGGGCCAACATAATAAAACAGGAGGCATTACTTTCAGAGCAGCCATTGTATTTTGGGGACAGTATCTAATAATCATATAACAAGCACATTAACAGAAATTATTAGTATCTATTTATAATTTACACAGAAATTTCATGTTTGTTGGACTATCACTAGTTTGATTTGTGATTAATCAAGCAAGTATAGAGTTACAGTTACTTGAATCTGGGCAAACTCCTAAAGAATGCCAGCACGTGGTTACTAAAGGCTTTCAGAGTTTTTTTTCTGAAATAGTTCCATTCCTCTTCCTAGTTTACCAGGAAGTACTCACAAATACATAATATGTGACCTCACACGTTTTCAGTTTTTGGTTTAATGTCACAGGGTATTCATGGCAACTTGAGTAACACCAAAACCTTGCAAGTGAAGAAACACAAGCTTTCTTTAAAACATATCTATGACACTTTTTTTTTTTTTTTTACAGCATAGCTAGTGTCCCATTCCACACGGAAATCAGTTTTTCTATGCAGGTGAGGATTTAGTATCATCTTTATTACTCCTCTACTCTAGTTGTTTTATAGCAATGTATATCCTTATTGATCCATGAAGAAAATATTGAACAAGATGACCAACAGGCTGCTGTTTGGACTGGATGATCTTAGTGGTCTTTTTCAACCTCAACGATTCTATGACTCTAAGACTTGCTTTAGGGTTCAGCAAATAATTTTTACCTTTTTTTCCTCCTATCTTTCTCCAATTCATAATATATATCTTAATATTTGGCATTAAGAGATTCTGAAATGACTTGGCAATGTGAACAATTATACTTTAAAGAAAAGCTTCTCCCACATGGTTGTATAAGAAAACACTGACTGACAACATTAATATGATGGGATTTGGAACTTGATTTACATTTTAAATGGGGAATCCTCTCCCAGCTAGGTAAATAAATATTTTTAGAATAGAAACAGTGCAGAAATCTTTTTTTCCCCTCAGAGGCATTTTGAAAATAAACTACTGCTGTTACCTTTATAAAACCCAATTTTTACCTTGACATTAATATCTGGCTGTGCATCCAGTTCATAATATTTCAGCCCCTGTTAATACTGACCACAGGGAGGTATACAATAGGAATTTGTTAATATGCTCAAGATTATTTTCAGCTCAGCATGAAATAGAATGTCTCAGTACTCATTAAGTAACACCCCGCTGGTTTTTAGTCTTAATGAGTAGATGATAAAGCATTCAAATCCTGAGTTGAAAGATGAAATAAAAATCACTAAATATTACAACTGATTACTTCTCCATTCCTCACCTATCGTTTTTTACATCATTTCCTATTTAAAAAAGAAAAATATTACAAGTATGGTATGCTTAATGATAAAGCTGAGCTCACATGTTACAGATTCACTGATTCACTCCCAGAAATTCATGGAAACACCAGGTGCACACATCTCTGCAAGAGCCACATTGTGATACAATTTGAAGAACTACTTCATAAAATTAACTGTAGAGGCAAAAAAGGCAATAAATCAGCAGTATGACTGCATATTTCTAGTGTCAAATGACCGATGAGCCAAAGAGGGTCTAGCTACCAAGGAAATATTTGATGGGGTCAAAATAAGAACTGCAACAGCGCTAAATAAAGCATAAGTCAGCTTTGATTCATATCCTCATACCTAAATATGCTCAGGTTGCAAATAGAACAAGGGAGGGAAGAAAGATCTGAAGTACTTTCTGTATCTGTGTCCTCATGCCCATACACTGGCACAAACAAAAGGTCACTTTACCAGATATCCTTACATGTGCAGCTGCTTGTGTCCTACTGCTAAGAGCCTGAATGCATGCTAATAATAACCACACAATCTAGTGTTTCTAGGGAGGCATGGAGTGAAAGTGCTAAGTACAATAAAGACCAGAAGACAAGGGAAAAAAAAAAAAAGAGCCTATCCAGCCAAATTCAGGAGTTGGCACTCTGTTCAATATTGGCTGCAGCAGGCAGTCAAACCAAAGTGCTCACTTAAGATGAATAGGTTAAATGCTCCCAATAGAAAGCTGCCAGCATCCTTTTTCTTATGGAATGTTTCATATTTGATTTCCTGTTGTGCAGGCAGTCCATCCTCCTGGGACAAGGGGAAAATGTTTTAAGTTAAAGGAGAGGAGATCTAGATTAGATTAGAAAATTTTCCCTGAGATGGTAGCAGTGAGGCACTAGCACAGGTTGCTCAGAGCAATGGATATCTGTATAATCAATGATTGTACAGATGTTATAATTACAGAATATACCAGAGAGTTTGGCTAAGCAGGTTATCATACAAAAGAGAATAGATAGAATGCTTACCCTCAGCCTGGGCTCACTGCAAAACTCCAGAGAAGGGATCCCTTCCTACTGGTAGTCAGTTCTTAAATGGGTCTAGGAGAGGTGGAGCCAGGCTCCACCCTTTCCAGAAGCACAGGTGAATTGCCTTCACCTGTGCTGCCAGGGCTGACTCAGTGCTCACCTCAGGTGATCAATCAGAGGTTCAGGCCATGATTCAACAGTTCCCATACAATATCCCATCCCTGAAGTTGTTCAAGGCCAGGTTAGATGGAGCCCTGGGCAATCTAAGGCCTGGTTGGCAACCCTGCCCATAGCAAGGGGGTTGGAATTGAATTGTCTTTAAGGTCCCTTCCTACCCAAGCCATTCTATGATTCTTTGACTCTGATGGGTATGCAGTGAGACTGTCAAGGTGAGGGATCTCCTGAGATGCTGGAGAAAATGGATGATATTGTCAGAGAGCTTCCTCAGGTATCCAGGATGGAGAAGCTGTTTTGCTCTAGCAGTGTTCCCAGATTATCCCACTAGACTCCTGATAAAAGAAAAAAAGATTGGTGTTTCTGCTCCAGAAAATCTAGTGGGATGTGCTGGGTATCTTCACAAATTCACTTGTACCATGTGAAATGTACATATAAAATCCCATGTAATCTTTCCCACTCTTCCCCATATAAAATCTTAGCATTCTTAATGTTCTGCAGCAAGAGTCTCATTATTCAACTGTCAGTTGTAGAAGGGGAGTGGCATCCTTCCTTCTGTTGTATCAACTGCACCAATCAGCTTGGTATCATCCACAAACTTGCTGAAGGTGCACTGGATTCCACCATGTCATTGACAAAGATGTTGAAGGGCACTGGTCCCAGGATGGACCTTGAGGGACCACTACTCACCATAGGCCTCCATCCAGACATAGAGATGATGAGAATCATTTTGATTATTTGTTGGCACTGGCTTACTTTCAGATCTGAAGTTTCACGCTTTTCTACAAATATCTCTGGTAATATATTTCCTCACTTTATTATGGAAGCTGTCAGTGGATGTAGCAAGAATTGTTTATTAAGATACTATGAGCTATCAGGTGAGGCAAACAGCTGTGAGTCTTTGCTAAATTTAAAGATGTTAACATCAAAATATGAATATTATACACAAAAAGCAGGTAAACTCATATGAGTAAAAATATTACTGTATCTGAATATTTGTGTTGAATAGCAACAGCTCAATGAGACTGTGGGCAAACTTCTGGACCTCCTGATGGGATGGGTGTGGATAGACTGGGTGACATAAGGAAAAACACAATGCAAATTATGAATTTCCTGATGTGCAATGGAGTTCATGTTGGAACTTTGCTTCAGGGAGATACATAGGATAGATCTCATTTAAGAAGTCCTGTGCTTGCCCACCACCACGCTGTAATCACCTTCTCTTGACTACTCATCCTCTCCAAGATCTCTGGAGGTCTGTAAGACCGGTCCCCAAAGCAGTGGAATGAACACGGCAGCTCTACCCACAAACAGCCAGGCTGTGAGTAGACACCAGCTAGGTAAAAAGTTCAGCAGAATACTTCCAAAGAAGTTGAAATTTATACGAGCAGTGACAAATCACAGCCTTCACAAATGACAAAAAAAAAAAAATTGTCTTAGCCAAGTTACACCCCTCCAGAAATATTGGCATGTAATCATTTGGGCTACTTTCCAAGTATAACCACAAAATCCAAATAGTATCTTATAAAAGCCTGCAACTTTACAATTCTCTCTCCTACGAACTACTGTGGTCTGGACACAAACTATTGGCTGGTCACAAGCCCTGTTATAATTCTAGCATATTTTTTAGTTAGCAGGAAGATACAGTCACCATAGCTACCTTCAATGCTTCACTACCACTCTGCGCTTAGCTTGCCGTCAGGGAAATCTTATTCATTTGAAATGTGTTCAGTTGGACTACATTCCCAGAAAAACCTGAGGGTTTTATGCAACAAAAATGATTACAAGGTATTGACGTGGGATGACATTTTGGCTGCTATCTTTTGTTTTCATTTTGTTGGTCCTGCCAGGTCATGCTCTTGGAATTAGTGAGCTATTTCACCAGACTCTCTTCCTTTCCTGCCAGTGCACAGTCATCTGCCATCTGACTGGGGAAAGAAGGTGTCTTATTGAAGGTGCTGAGAAACACATGAAAATTAATGGATTCAGTGAACCCTGACCTTGCCTCAGAAGGTAATTTGTCATTTTATTCAACTGAGTATCAATGAGGCCTTGGCTCTCTGATAGCTTTTATCACCTCCTCCCAGCCAGTTCTGCCCAGTCTTCCTGGAAAGAGATAGTGCTGTTTCCTCCCACTTGGATACCTGGCACCTTTGGTACACCAATATCAGACTCTTGTAATATAGCAGTTTAGGTAACAAGTTTGATCCTGCAGTCATTATGCAGAAATATAAAGCAAACAGGAATATCCATCTGTGGAAGTTACATTCACAGATTTAAGCTTGGCAGATATTCAGTAAAACATAGGGCCAGCTGCACAGCTGGTGTGAGTCCATCTATGTTAGCGTCAATGAGGTCAGCGTTCTTGAACTATTGACTATATTGATATCATTGCCAGTATAACGGAAAGGAGACAGAGTGATAAATATCTGCATAAAGTCTTTCTAATAAAAGTCAGATTTTCAAAAATCATGGAAATAAAGACAGGCAAAATTTCATCCTGAAGTTTGGGCTTCTCAGTCAGCATATGAGAATCATTTTTTTCTGAAAATATAGGCATCAGGAGATAATTCATACTGTCCTAAAAGCAGTGCATAAGCCAGATGGGATGATAGTCCCTCCAGATGTGTTTATCTGCCTCCCTTGGCTAGCTCTAAAATTATAGAAGGTCAAAGGCAGCTGAAATGTTTTCTGTGCTATGATTGAATATGTATGCAGTACCTTAATAGCAAAACCAGACTGCCCTTCTAACAACAAGGAAGACATTTTGTCTTACCACAGTCCTACACACATACCTGTCAATGTAGTGGTCTCATATGGCAGAATGACCTCAAGGTTAGTGTTGTGGTTTAACCCAGCAGGTGGCTGAGTGCCACACAGGCATTCATTCACTCCCCCTTCCTTACCAGTGTGATGGGGGAGAGAATCAAGAAAAACTCGAAGTAGAACTCATGGGTTGAGATAAAAAAAAAATTACTAAGGCAGAGAAAAAGGATAATAGTTATGACTGTTTATACATATGTATGTGTGAATGTATATAACAAGTGATGCACAAGCAACTGCTCACCGCCCCCTGATCAATGCCCATCTAGACCTCCGAGCAGTGGAAGAAAGAGAAAAGAACTCCCATCCCCTTCAAAACTCCTTCAAAAACATGATGTCATATGATATGGAATATCCCTCTGGCCTGTTTAAGTCAACTGTCCTCATTCTGTTCCCTCCCAGCAACTTGGGCTCTTCACTGAGAATGGCATTGCTCTGTACAACATTGCTTATCAGCAACTATAAACATTGGTGTGTTATCAACATTGTTTCTCTCCTAGAACTAAAACATAGCACTATACCGGACACTCTGAAGGAAGCAATTCCATCCCAGCTGAAACTAAGACAGTTACAACCCTCTCTAAGTAGAAGCACGTTGCTGAACCGGGAGCTTCAACCAAACAGGGCAGGACTGACCACACACCTCTGCTTGCACTAACCTGCTGAGGTGCAGAGGATTAATACTGAGTGCCTATACTTCTCTACATAGCACATGCAGCTGGGCCAAGTGCAGAACGCAATCACAAGAGATGTTCAGTGCTTTCCTTCAGAGCCCCAGTCATGGATGGATATTTTGACCGAGAGGAAGTTTGGGGAGGAGGGTAGCCTGTTTAGGCACATCTGTCACAGGAGATCACAATTCAATCTCATTTTCTACTCTGTGGAAGAAGAGATGTAAATTAAAAGCAAAGGACAGCAATAGTAAATTACCAGAAACTAAGCAGTTATCAACCAGCCAGTTCCATAACGATATGGGATGCCCTCCCTTCACCCTTCAGAGTAGAGGGGTTTCATCCTCCATCAGCGTACCTCCCAAAACTGCTCCAAGTCTGAGGTAAGAAGTGATCAGCTTATGTTAATAAGGATTGTTTGTAGCTGAAGTTTCGTTCCCTGCTGTTTCTGCAAGATAGACCTCACTTCTAACCTTCCTAGATTCAAGGACAAGGCACCAAAGATAGCACAAGCATTCATGTCTGCCTCATTCATGCCTGAGGCTCCAACAGCTTCCAGCTACTTCAGTCACACCATCACATCCTGGCCAGATGAACCTGGGCACTGGAGGACTTTTCTGTGGGATAGCTCTGTGACAGCACAAGGGTCTGGGTGACATGAAGG